>NC_081295.1:52395000-53020000 GCF_030435805.1 Mustela lutreola | reverse complement strand
AATTTTTATGGTTTCAGATCTCATATTTAGATCTTTAATCTGTTTTGATTAAATCTGTTTAATTTGTTTAGATCTTTAATTGTTTTATTTTTTTGTGTGTGGTATAAGAAAGTAGTCCATCCAGTTGTCCTAACATCATTTGCTGAAAAGACTCTTTTCCCCATCGTATATTCTTGCTTCCTTTATTGTAGATTAATTGACCATATATGTGTGGGTTTATTTCTGAACCCTCTATTCTGTTCCACTGATGTATGTGTTCATTTTTGTGCCAGTGCTATACTGTTTTGATTACTACCACTTTGTAGTATTTCTTGAATTTGAGATCATATTACTCCAGCTTTGTTCTTCTTTCTCAAGATTGCTATTCTGGGTCTTTTGTAGTTCCATACAAATTTTAGTATTATTCTAATTATGTATTTTGATAAGGATTGTATTAAACCTGTAGATTGCTTTGGGTTGTATAGACATTCTAACACTATTGGTTCTCCCATTCGATGAGCGTGGAATATCTTTCCATTTGTTTGCATCATCTTCAGTTTCTTTCATCAGTGTTAACAGCTTTCAGAATATGCGTCTTTCATTCCTTTGGTTAAAGATATTCCTAGGTAATTTATTAATTTTTCTTTTTCTTTTTTTTTTTTAAAGATTTTATTTATTTATTTGACAGAGATCACAGATAGGCAGAGAGGCAGGCAGAGAGACAGACAGAGGGGGAAGCAGACTCCCTGCGAGCAGAGAGCCTGATGTGGGGCTCGAACCCAGGACCCTGCGATCATGACCTGAGCTGAAGGCAAAGGCTTAACCCACTGAGCCATCCAGCTGCCCCTAATTTTTCTTTCTCCTACATAATTATTAATGTATGAGCAACAGTTTTCTATAAATTAAATTCATTCCTGTGATTGTACTGAATTCATTTATCAGTTCTACTAGATTTTTGGTAGAGTCTTTTTTTTTTTTTTTTTTTTTTCTTTTTTAGGGATGGAGGGAGAAGGGTGCAGAGGGAGGGAGAGAATCTTAGGTAGGCATCATGCCCAGTGCAGAGCCCGATGTGGGCTCAGTCTTGACCTGAGCCAAAATCAAGAGTTGGACACTCAACCAACTGAACCGATGAGGTGCCTCTTTATTGTGGAGTCTTTAGAGTTTTCTGTATATAGTATCCTGTCATCTTCAAATAGTGGAAGTTTTATTTCTTCCTTACTAATGTGGCTGCTTTTTAATTGTTTTCTTATCTGATTGCTGTGGGTAGGACTTCTAGTACTATATTAAATAAAAGTTTTGGGAGTGAACTTCTTTATTCTGTTCCTGATCTGAGAGGAAAAGTTCTGTTTTCATCATTGAATAGGATGTTAACAGGATTTTTCACATATGGCCTTTATTATGTTGAGGTATATTCCCTCTAAACTTTCTTTGTTAAGAGTTTTTATCATGAATGGATAATATACTTTATCCTGTGCTTTTTTTGCGCCTATTGACATGATCATCTGGTTTTTATCCTTTCCCTTGTTAATGTGATGTATCATGTTGATAGATTTGTGAATATTAAACTACCCTTGCATCCCAGGAATAAATTCAGATTGATCATTGTGAATGATTTTTTTTTAAACCTGTCATTGGGTTTGGTTTGCAAACATTTTGTTGAGGACTTTTACATCTATGTTCCATAAAAGATATTGGCCTATAGTTCTCTCTCTCTCTCTCTCTCTCTTTTTTTTTTTTTTTTGGTAGTGTTTTTATCTTGTTTTGGTAACAGGGTAATGGTGGCCTTGTGGAATAAATTTGAAAGCTTTACTTTCTCTTTTATTTTTTGGAATAGTTTGAGTAGAACAGTTACTAACTTTTCCTTAAAGTTTTAGAAGACTACATCAGTGAAACCATCTAGTCCTAGATGTTTGTTGGGAACTTTTTGATTATAGTTTTGTTCTTGGTAATCAGTCTGTTTTAATTTTCTTTTCTTTCTTGCTTCAGTTTTAGAGGGTTATATATTTCTAGGAGTTACCCATTTCTTCTAGGTTGTCCAATTTGTTGACATAATTTTTCATAATATTCTCTTACTATTCTCTATTTCTTTGGTGGTTGTTATTTATCTTTCATTTTTTATTTTATTTATTTGAGTCTTCAAGATCAGATCTTGCAAATCATAGTTTTACTTTCAAGCATTTCATTTGTCGAAAATAATCCAGTAGTTACCATTGCCTAGAATATGCAGTAAATTTTGCTAATAAAATCTCAGTTTTAAGAAAGGTTTGATGTTGACTAATCAGATATTTGATTACTGACTGTTTTTAGTATAAAGTAAACAGCTAAATTCATTATATTTGGATTTTTTTATAAAATAGATATTTGGTGCTTGAAAAACTGAAGAAAGAAGAAGCTGACCGAATTCATATATTCAGTTCTTTTTTCTATAAACGCCTTAATCAGAGAGAAAGAAGAAATCTTCACGAAACAACTAATCTATCGTAAGTCAAGCTCTGAAAATATTTAACAGTTGTAGTAACTCACTCAAGTTTAAGTTAATGAAAAAAGCACTTGTATTAAGGCAACATTTGTTAATTCTTTTGCCAATTAGCAAAATTAATAAAATTCATAATATTCTAAAACTTCAAGAATACCTGGAATTCATAAAGGTTTTTGGTCCAGTATCTAAATCAGTAATCCCCAGATATGCCTGATAATTTAAAAAAAAAAATTACTTGGATACTTACTAAGTACAGATTGCTCTGTTTTACCCTAGATGTTCCATTCCTATTACTTAAGAGAGGAACCTATGAATCTGTACTTTTGATAACTTCTTTGGATAATACTGCTCCAACAAGTTAAGAAAATACTGTTCCGTGTATTAGCCTTCAGTTAGTTTGTTTATAATTCCTGTCCTTATAGTGATTGCATCCAGCCCTAATTTGCACCGATACTTGGTTAAAAGATGTATACATAATGCCGTAAGGGCTATCAGTTGTCTTGAATTGATGGCTATTGTGGATAATATAAATAATATTTTCTACTGTTTCAATGATTACTAATTTTACATCTTAGAGTTGATGATAGTGATTGGTTTGACTATTGGTTCATAGTCTATTTTATTTCATCTTCTGTAATACTCATTTTTCATGCTCTCTTTTCCTCAGTCATTATAGGCCATGGTCTAATACATTTCTCAATATAGTTGTTAATATGTAGTAAGAAAAATAGTAGCACTGGTTCACCTAGTAAGTAGTAGCAGGAGTTAAAAATTCCTTCTTACAGATTCAGTGATGGGCAGTTTCACACATTCCTAGCTCCATCTGAGATGTTCTTTTTTCTTTCCCTGACTTGTTAAATCATTTTATACACTGTTTTATTTGTTAACATCTTAGTCTGCATAATTTATAAATGGCTGCATATAAGCTGAAGCACTAGAAACATTTCAGGAAGTGATAGTTTATCTCTTGTCTTATAGAATACAGCAAAAGCGACATGGGAGAGTAAAAACATGGACGCGGCATGTAGATATTTTTGAGAAGGATTTTATTTTTGTACCCCTTAATGAAGCGTGAGTAATAACTTTATTTATGTAACTGTGAAGGCTATTTTTTGAAAATGTGTTTATGAGTTGAAGAATTCATTTTTAAACTTCTTTCTGAAATTTGTGTATGTAGCTATATTTATGCTGCAATTTTTATGAAATTACTGCAGTTTCTTAGTGAATCATGTAAGATGTTGAATTTTATAAATACTAGCAAGAAATCTTTCTAATTTTGTTTTACTCACCAATGTAGAATAACGTCATTTTTAAGAAGTGGTCTATCAAACATCCTAGAGAACAGATTTCTTTAGGCAGAATGATGACTAGGTCACATGGATTTTGAATCTTTGAAAACACCTTGGCTCTTAACCAAAAGAGAAAAAGATGGTCAAATGTATGTCATGTACTCAAATTTAAAACCATGCTGACTACTTTAAGCTATTTTCTAGGTAAATGAGAGTGCTTAAATATTTTGTTTTCCCACAGTGATTAGAGAGACAATGATGTGTAGGATAGTAGGAGTATACAATTTAGACTTGAGAGATTTTATATTTCATTTTTCTGTTCTCCTATGCCTTCTGGCCAAAATCTCCAAGGAATACACCTTGGGTTTATTACTTGCATCAAGGGAGAAAACACACCATGGGCAACCATGAATCCTCTCAGTAAAAGTGTCTTTGAAAGCATCTGACCTTTGGTTTGGTCAGTGGGGGAAGATGTAAGGAAGCAATTGTTTGGGTAAAGAAGTAGCATTTACCCATTTAGCAAAAAGAAGGGAATATTTGTCTTTTTTTGTTGCATTGTGACCTTGTTTGTTTCTTCTTAGAAAAACTGAGAAATGTCCTTTCTTTGTCTCAGTTTATCATAGTTGCAGAGTAAGTTTGTCTGGGGTTGGTATTCTATAAGATTGTTTATGTCTAATAAGCCTATCTGTGCCAGGCTAGCTTCTGAATTTGCTCTTTTTTTTCCCCTTCTTACTGTGAAAAACAGAGTCACTCAATAGTATAATCAAATTCTGTTTATTTAAAAATCATATGTTAATTGGGGCGCCTGGGTGGCTCAGTGGGTTAAGCCGCTGCCTTCGGCTCGGGTCATGATCTCAGGGTCCTGGGATCGAGTACTGCATCAGGCTCTCAGCTCAGCAGGGAGCCTGCTTCCCTCTCCCTCTCTCTCTGCCTGCCTCTCTAACTACTTGTGATCTCTGTCAAATAAATAATTTTTTTAAAAAAATTATATGTTAATCATAAGACCTGTGTTCTCTAATGAGCCTAGCCAAAGATAGGTAGGCTAGATCAAAACACTGGTTATAGCTATAAAGCCCAACTTCTTCAGAGCTGTATATTTAAGTCAAACATAGTGTCACAATTTAAAACCAAGTTTAAAACTAATTCTTAATTTCTTGATTTCTTAATTTCATTTCTCAAAAATAAGGTGTCTTGACAGTAATTTGTCATAAAGAGTAACATATGAGCTGCCTGCTTAGGTGAAAGGGAAGATAAACAAAGAGAGCTCTTTTTCAGAAATGAAGTATAAAAATTTAAGGTACATACTGTAGCAATAGAGGCACATTTCTCTTAGTGCATCTTGAGGCTATGATAAATGCTTCTGGTTATCTTGGTGAAAGAAAGAGAATGAACAAAGATACAGAGTCAGTAAAGGATTCTGCAAAAGACCAATGCCCTTGGTAGATGGGAAAAAAAGCCTCCAAATTCTGAGGGCTCATTTTGCCTTGTTTTCTTTTTGAAGAGCTAAAGCCACAAATAGTTCTGTTTATTAATCATTTTAGATAGGCTGCTGTGTTTCTGCTGTTTTACTTTTGATTTTCTTGGTAGTGATAGTTTCTTAGACTTTAAAGTTTATAAGCTGTTTGTTAAAAATTGGTAAGGCAAAAATGTCAGCATTTAGATCCGATTTTAGCCTCTTCTCCCACTGGTGGTTTTAAGGTCAATGTGTAGCTGCTCTTAAAAGGGATCACATGGGGCGCCTGGATGGCTCAGTCATTAAGGTCTGCCTTTGGCTCAGGGCATGATCCCGCGGTCCTAGGATTGAATCCTGCTGAGCCGGAAACCTACTTCTCCCTCTCCAGCTCCCCATGCTTGTGTATCCTATCTCACTGTCTCTGTCAAATAAATTTAAAATCTTTTTTTCATAAAAGCAAAACCCTGTCACTTAGTGGTTGAAAATAACCTCAGATGTAGCTGATTCAGGTTTCTCCTTTCAGCTAGGTAAAGAAAGAATTTTTCTTAGTTTTTAGGTATATAACAGAAAATTTATGCCTTATACATATTTGTCATAGCTAAGAAATATTAAAAACTTTGGTAGAACTTGTGTTGTACCTTCAGCTTGAGAACTATATTGTACCAAATTAATCAATTTTTAAAACATATGTTTTCACATTAACTTTTCTGACATTGAGCTGTGACTTACAGTTAGCCAAACTTGGAATAAAGTGAGAAAGATGGTATGTGGCTCTTTCTACTAACCTAGTCTGACCTAAGTCCATAGAACAGTGAGGGTTTATAAAGAACAGGAGTGAAGCATTCCTCCATCTGGCCTTTAATGTGCTGAGGATGAAGCCAGCCTCTGTCACCCTTGTATTCATGCTATCTGATGAAGAGATAATTAGTGTTTCTTCATATTACTTTGGAGGAATTTAACATTTTATAAAAGTGAAAATATAGAATAACTTGTTCATGTAAGGATAATACAGTTTTTCACTCCTCAAACATCTGTTGAATACCCTATTATATGATAAACAGTGTACTCAGCCAATAAATTCTCTGACATCTATAGCCTGTTCATTGTATCTTAGCATATAGCACTGTCTAGGAAATAGTAAGCCCCTAATAAAATGCCTCATTAGATTAGTGAATATTGCGGCACCTGGGTGGCTCAGTTGTTAAGTGTCTGCCTTTGGCTCAAGTCACGATCCCAGTGTCCTGGGATCAAGCCCCATATTGGGCTCCCTGCTCAGTGGGAAGCCTGCTTCTCCCTCTCCAGCTCCCCTGTGCTTGTGCCCCCTCTCTCATTATCTCTGTCGTAAATACATAAAATCTTAAAAAAAATTTTAAATGAATATTAGCCAATGTTAGCTGTATAGCTTTTTACTCATGGCTTCTAACCTATTGTTAGAAACCGTGATACCTGAATTCAGCTAAATCAGGAGCACACACCTGATAGCTGGGACTCTAGTAATTCTGAGATTTTATAATAATGCTTAAAAAATAGGTACATTATTTCATTTTAATTATGTACATCTCAATAAGCATAAGATAAAGAGCTATTTAATATTTTCAACATCTAGTGATGCCTAACCTTATTCTTAATAAAAACAGATGTGGGGTAAAAGTTTTTAAGTTTTATGTGTGCAATATTTGGAAATGTTCAAAATTAGACAGCCTGTTTAGGCTTCTGAAAATAGTTTAATCTTGAGCTAGTTCCTATCCTTTGACATGAATAGGTCAAGGGAAATGGGAATGGTGAATTACAGTAATCTAATTTATATTTTCTTAAGTCGCCTAAAAGTAAGAATGAATTTTTTCATTCAAAAAGCAATAAAAGGGGGTGCCTGGGTGGCTCAGTGGGTTAAAGCCTCTGCCTTCGGCTCAGGTCATGATCTCAGGGTCCTGGGATCGAGTCCTGCATTGGGCTCTCTGCTCAGTGGGGAGCCTGCTTCCTCCTCTTTCTCTGCCTGCCTCTCTGCCTACTTGTGATCTCTGTTTGTCAAATAAATAAATAAAATCTTTAAAAAAAAAAAAAAGCAATAAAAGTTCAAGGGATTATTTGCAAAATTGAGTGCAGGCTACATAATTCTAAAAAAATTATTTTTTTGAATAGATGTTATATTCTATTAATGATCATATAAACAAGTGGATTCATTTGAGAATTGAAAAAATCGGGCATTCTTTATGTTTGTTGACTTTAGAAAAAATATGTCAATTGATACTTATTGCCAAATATAATAAACTCTCCTAATAATATATTTAGTAGTTTTGTTTGTTTTTTACAGTGCACACTGGTTTTTGGCTGTTGTTTGTTTCCCTGGTTTGGAAAAACCAAAGTATGAACCTAATCCTCATTACCATGAAAATACAGTCATGCAAAAATGTTCAACTGTAGAGGACAGTTGTATTTCTTCTCCTTCAGCCAGTGAAATGGACAGTTGTTCACAAAACTCTTCTGTCAAGCCTGTAATTAAGAAGATGCTAAACAGAAAACATTGTGTAGCTGGAATTGATTCAAGTGCTGAACAAGAAGAAGGTGACCCTCATTCTCGGAGAAATGTAGGCAGTGTGAAATGTAGTCTGAAAAAAATAAATCATACTGCAAGTGAAAATGAAGAATCGAATAAAGGAGAATCTACATGCCAGAAAGTTGTTGATAGGACTAAAAGTGAAAATGGCCTACAGAATGAATATTTAAGTTCTACGCACCATACAGGTATGTGTCTAAGTGTTTTGAAAGAATCAATGAATTCAGAATAAATTGGTTTTTTTATACATAGGATTAAGATTTCAAAGCGCACTTTTTTTTAAAGTCAGATTTATTGAGATACGACTTATTTACAGAAACATTCACCCATTTTATAAGTATAGCTCAGTGAGCTTTGATAAATGTATATAGTCATATAATCTCTACAATAATCAAGATTTAGAACTTTTCCATCATTCCAAAAAATTCCCTTATGCCTTTCTACACCCCAAAGAAGGTTTAAAACTGTAGTGCAAGGGGGGCGCCTGGGTGGCTCAGTTGTTAAGCGTCTGCCTTCGACTCAGGCCATGATCCCAGAGTCCTGGGATTGAGCCCGAAATCAGGCTCCCTGCTCAGCAGGAAGCCTGCTTCTCCCTCTCCCAATCCCCCTGCTTGTGTTCTGTGTCTCTCTCTCTCTCTCTCTGTCAAATAAATAAATAAATAAATAAATCTAAAACAAGCAAGCAAACAAACAAAAAAACTGTAGTACAAGGTCTACGTTTTTCATTTATAGCAACTTGGGTTTATTCTTATTTCATAGGCAGTTAATTGTGGCACAAACAGTAGTTGGACACTCTTAGATCTTTAAGGCAAATTAGTTCATTCTTCTCAATTTATAGATGGGCAAATAGAGATCAAGTAGCGAGAGTCAGAAATTAAAGCCTTTCCTCCAAAATAGTTGATGACACTCAAATGAGAGGTTAGTTCTTTATTCTTCACTCTCTTTCATGTTTCAGTGTGAAGAAGGGTGCTAGTCCAACCTCTACTTCTTTATTTCCATTCAGTTCTAATGAATTGAATTTTTTTCCCTTGAATCAGTTCCATATTTCTAGCACTTGTTAGAGAAATCTAGTTTCTCTTCCAGTACTTAAATTTCTTATCAAATCAATTTTGTAATTTTCTCTCCATCCCAAAAGTAAAATAATCTACTTCATAAAATCCATAATATGCTATGACATGTGCCTTGCTTCTTAAGCTGTGAATAAATCTAATACATTTGCTTTGGAGGAAAAAGTCAGAATAAGACATAAAAGATATTATGTGAATTCAGAAAGGACTTTCAAAGATTAAGAATGCTGGAGCTCCTTGGTGGCTTGGTTGGTTTAAGCATTCAACTCTTGGTTTCGCCTCAGTTTGTATTGGGATTGAGCCCCATGTCACAGTCTGTACTCAGTGTGGAGTCCGCTTCAGATTCTTTCTCCTTTTGTCCATCCCTGATCATGCATTCTCTCTCTAAAATGAATAAATAAAATCTTAAAAAAAAAAAAAAAAGAATGCTGAAGATAGTCTTGATACTTTCACTACCTTATTTTAGTACTTCAGAATGCTATTGTTGAGTTTTATAAAAAATAGTTTTTATTTGTTCGACATACTAGCTGCATAAATCTGATTTTAGCCCCAGATTGATGATCTTTGTGCCCTTTGGAAGGTATAAGATAAATGGCAGAAAGGGGAAATACAGCAGTTACAGCAAAAAAGTACATGTAATGTAAATATTTGCTAATTCACGTTTGTCTATTTCATTATGCAGGAAATGGAATGAAGATAGACAAAGTGGGTAATCACTAAGTGCAGCCTGTATTATTTTTCAGCTTTAGTATTTTAATACTTGAGTCGAAGAAAAAGTAAGACAGAATTAGATACTATTAAGTATTGGTGAAGATGTGGAGAAATTAGAAACCTCATGTATGAGATGACTGGGTGGCTCAGTCGCTCAGTCGCTTAAGTATCTGCCTTCGTTCGGCTCAGGTCATAATCCTGGAGTACTGGGGTCAGACTCCTTGCTCAGCAGGGAGCCTGCTTCTCCCTCTGCTTGCCACTGCCCATGCTTGTGTTCACTCTCTCTCTCTATCTGACAAATAAATAAATAAAATATATATTTTTTAAAACCCATATATTATTAGTAGGAATGTAAAATGGTGCAGCTACTGTCTTTGGAAGAGTTTGATTGTTCCTTACAAAATTAAATGTAGAGTTATAGTATGACCCAACAGTTTCATTCCTACATATATATCTAAGAGAAATAAAAACACACTAAACTTAAACTTAAACATGAATGTTCATTGTAGCTATAGTAACCAAAACGTAGAAGCAACCCAGATGTTCATCATCTGACAAATGGATAATCAATTAGTGCTATATCTATTCAGTGGAATATTATTAGATCATAAAAAGAAATGAAATACTGATATATGCTACAACATTGATGGTCTTAAAAATGTTGTGAAAGTAGTCACCAAAAAACCACATACTATATGACTCCATTTGTATGAAGTCTCCTGAACAGGAAAATCTATAAGTAGATTAGGGCTAGTGTGATGTGGCAAATGGGAGTGAGGGAGTATAAAGGGGGGATGATAGCTAAATAGCTGAAAGATACACGGTTTCTTACTGAGGTTTAAAATTTTTCTCTGATGAGGGGTGCCTGGGTGGAATAGTTGGGTAAGTGTTTGACTCTTGGTTTTAGCTCAGATGGTGATCTTAGGTAGTGAGATTGAGCCTGGCGTTAGGCTCCATGCTCTGTGCAGAGTCTACTTAAGACTATCTCTCCTACCATCTTTGCCCCTCCCCCTGTTAGCATGTATGTGCTTTCACAAATAAATAAATATTTAAAAATAATAATTAAGGGACACCTGGGTGGCTCAGTGGGTTAAGCCTCTGCCTATAGCTTAGGTCATGATCCCAGGGTCCTTGGATCGAGCCCCACATCAGGCTCTCTGCTCAGCAGGGAGCCTGCTTCTCCCTCTCTGCCTGCCTCTTTGCCTACTTCTGCCTACTTGTGATTTCTCTCTCTGTCAAATAAATAAATAAGAAATATTTTTAAAAAAATAAATAAAATTTACTCTGATAGTTGCACATACATGTAAATATATAAAAACATCTGAATTATACACTTTAAATGGGTGAATTGTATGATATGGCGGTTATATTTCCACAGAACTGTTTTCTTTAAAGTTCCTCTTTCATCAGTAATCTCGCACTATAATGTGAATTCAAATTAAAAATGAATGAAGTTCCTGACCTAAAGCAGTGGGACAAGCCGAGCGCTTCATATACACAAACTGCAAAAACTTCTAATGGGGGGCGCCTGGGTGGCTCAGTGGGTTAAGCCGCTGCCTTCGGCTCGGGTCATGATCTCAGGGTCCTGGGATTGAGTCCCGCATCGGGCTCTCTGCTCAGCAGGGAGCCTGCTTCCTTCTCTCTCTCTCTGCCTGCCTCTCAGTGTACTTGTAATTTCTCTCTGTCAAATAAATAAATAAAATCTTTAAAAAAAAAAAAACAAAAACTTCTAATGGCCCTCTCCCTCAAATTAATGTTCTAGTTAAATAGTATCCAGTTTAATTTAAGTAAATATCCTTAATATCCTGGTGGAGATCAAAGTAAAGAATCCTCTGATTTATGAAGTTTGCCTTTTTAAGAACCTTAAATCCTTGAGGATTTTTTTTTTAAATCCTTTTTTTTTCAACTGTAGTTTGTATATTTGTTTTTATTTTTAGTTTGCAACCATATCAACTATGTCTTCCTTAAGGGAAATTAATTTATCTTTATGGGGTGTGATACATTGATATTTTCTGTTCTTTTTGATACTTGTCATAATCCAATGATAGTGTCTCACAGTTTGAAAAATAGTGCTCTAGAGTGAATCTGCATTTCTGTGCTTTCATCAGATGTTTCCAAGGTATCACTCACATTAAATAAGAGTGCTTTCTAGAGGTGCTTTTATTACCTCAGTGAGGTTGGTTAGGTAGTCTCTGTCCTATATGAAATGATGATATATTAGAAATTAATACAATTATTATAATTTAATAATTATATTAATAATCACTATAAATTAATATAAGAAGAACTTGTAAAAATTTCTGTGATTGTGATTAATATCTCAATAATTGATTTCTGTTTTGCCTGGGAATATAATTGACAAGATTTAAAAGAAACATTTTATTTTCTTCTGTTTTGTTTTATTTATTTATTTGTTTGTTTTGTTTGTTTGTTTTTAAGTAATCTCTACACTCAATGCAGGGCCCAAACTTCAAACCCCAAGCTTAAGAGTTGCACACTCCACCGACGGAGCCAGCCAGGTGCCCTTAAACAAAGCATTTTAGATAGTTTTAATATAGTTTTAACTGTCGAACGCATAGAGTTACAAGTGTTGAGTCCTGATATCAGATAATAATATGCTGTTGTAATAAGTAGGAATTGTATCTCATCATAAGGATTAGGTTAAGGCCAACTGTAGGAAAATAATGTGTGTTATCGGTACTTTCATTTGCTAGTTTTTCAGTTGAGCATCATATGAAATAGTTGTCTTACTATGGTACATGAAAAAGGTGTATGTTTTAAACTCTAGAATCACATGTGGTATCTTCAGAGGATCTGACTCTATGAGAAGCTCTCAGAAACTGAGACTGATAAAAGAACAGTTGAGTTATCACCTCTCAGTGTACACCAGGACATTTACTTACTGAATAAAAGAATTATTGTTTTTCTGCCTTTTTTGAAATGCACATATATTTAATTTGAGTAAGGTTTATATTTATATTACATAGCCTCTGTAGATATGAATAATTGGCTGCTAGAATAACTTGATTATAATTGATTGTGAATTTCCTGAGGATTTGGACTGATTTTGTTCAAATATAGATATTTTAGCTTCAAACAAACATAAAAATACAGATTTTTGAAAAAAAAATTATAAAGGCTATTTTTCATGTAACAAAATGATTTACCATAGTGCTTTATTATTTATTTTAAATAGTATGTTTTAAATCACAACTTTTAGAGAGAGAGACAGACATCTTTTCCGAGGCATGTTTTTTTTGCTGTCTTCTCACCCCATCTTCCTTTTTAATAACTTCTAGTTCCCTTTTAACAACTTATATAAAAATAAACTGTATCCTGTCTAATACACCTTAAAGTCATACTCTTTAAAGTGGAAAAGGTATACTCTTTAATAAACAGATTACTAAATTTGGTAGTAGAGTCCTCGGTTTTCATTATTTTCATGTAAACCTTATATTTTTTTCCAAAACGTGTGATTAGCATCTTTCAGCAAAATATTTTGAAGGATTTAGATTCTTGAAACTGACTTTTTTAAGTATCAATTTCAAATTTATGAATCATTTCATGCTAAAATTTTCTTGGGTTATTTTATTTTATTGAAAAGTCAGTGAATATAACAAAACATGAAGGAAAAGTATATGGGATGCCTTGGTGGCTCAGTCAGTTAAGCATCTGACAATTTCAGCTCAGGTCACGGTCTCAGGGTCATGAAATCAAGCCCTGTGTTGGGCTCTGTGCAGGGCATGGAGACTGTTTAAGATTCTCTCTCTCCTTCTACCCTTCCATTCCTTTCTTGTGCTCTCTCTCTCTCAAAATAATAATAAAAAAATAAATTTAAGACAACTATCATATGATCTCCCTGATATGAGGAAGTGGTGATGCAACATGGGGGCTTAAGTGGGTAGGAGAAGAATCAATGAAACAAGATGGGATTGGGAGGGAGACAAACCATAAGTGACTCTTAATCCCCCAAAACAAACTGAGAGTTGCTGGGGGGAGGGGGTTTGGGAGTAGGGGGTGGGATTATGGACATTGTGGAGGGTATGTGCTTTGGTGAGTGCTGTGAAGTATGTAAACCTGGTGATTCATAGACCTGTACCCCTGGGGATAAAAATACATGTTTATAAAAACTAAAAAATTAAAAAAAAAAAAAAGAAAAAGAAGGAAAAATAAACAAGGGTTCGAGAACTCATCCGTAGCTACTATCCTAACATCTTGAGTAGTTTCATTTTTGTATTTTTCTTTTTATTATTTGTCCCCAAACAAGCTGTGTAACTTAATTTTATTTTATTTATTTATTTATTTTTTAAATTTTATTTATTTATCAGAGAGAGAGAGGGGGAGAGAGCAAGCACAGGCAGACAGAATGGCAGGCAGAGGCAGAGGGAGAAGCAGGCTCCCTGCTGAGCAAGGAGCCCGATGTGGGGCTCGATCCCAGGACGCTGGGATCATGACCTGAGCCGAAGGCAGCTGCTTAACCAACTGAGCCACCCAGGCGTCCCTGTTTAACTTAATTTTAATCATGTTTATGTTTTAATCTGTATTATACAATTTTTCACAATTTTATAATTTTTATTTTAAAAATGTATAATATTTTATGTTCTATAATTAACTAAGTATTCCTGTTATTGGACATTAGGTTATTTTTAGATAATTGTAGCTTCTGTTACTAAGGATAACTAGCATACCTAGCACAAAAATGTTTTAATACACATACATGTATATATCTATATATATTTAAACATACATATACTTATAATTGATACCTAGTTTTAAATTTTAATGAATTTTAGGGTCTGAGTAGTAGAAACAACTTCATAATTTATACTGAATCCAGGTTTTTATTAGAAGTAAATTATATTTGTGGAATTACATGTTAATGCAGATTTTTATCCATAGCTACTATATAATTAATGACTAGCATTAATTTTAACATCATATACTATAAGGTATGTGCATGTCCTTTTTAAAATTATATAATGTTTCTTTCGTCACTAGAAGTCCAATGCGCTATCCATTGCGCCACAGAGCCACCTAATTATATAATGTTTCTTATTGATATAGATGGCTTAAGCAAAATTAGACTAAACTATAGTGATGAATCAACTGAATGCAGCAAAATGCTTGAAGATGAGCTCATTGACTTCTCAGAAGATCAGGATAACCAGGTAAGACCTAAGGTTTGCAAAAAGCTCCAATATTTTATCTAAGTTTTTCTTGGAGTCCTGTAAGCAGTTCCTTCTACCAGTAACTCATGCCTTCTGAATTTGGGTCTCCTCTCAAAGCACAAACCTAAGTTTTTAATTCAGAAGTTGCCAGCGGGGTGCCTGGGTGGCTCAGTGGCTTAAGCCTCTGCCTTCCTCTTGGGATCAAGTCCCACATCGGACTCTGCTCAGCAGGAAACCTGCTTCCTCCTCTCTGTCTCTCTGCCTGCCTCTCTGCCTACTTGTGATCTCTCTCTGTCAAATAAATAAATAAAATCTTTAAAAAAGAAAGAAGAAGTTGCCAGGGTAAATGTATACTGTTTTTTTATTTTATTTTTCTTCTAGGGTTTTTATTTTCATTATTGCCATCATGGAGTAAACTAACATTACCTACCTCAGAACAGTTTTAATACAAAACTGATTCTCCCACCTAAACCCCGCCACTAGCCCCACTAACTCTGCCATCCCTTTCTCTTCCTCTTTTAAAGCATTTATGGGTCATACTTAACCTTTGGTCTAACTTATTCAGGAGGCAAATGTGCATACTTGATTATGTAGTATTTGAGCACAGCAAAATTACTATTTTTTCCACATTTCCAGTAATTCTTTTCTTCTAGCTTAATGTATATGTATCATGGCGGGAACATACAATATTTAGTTAAAACTAACATTGGTAGTGGCGCCTGGGTGGCTCAGTGGGTTAAAGCCTCTGCCTTTGGCTCAGGTCATGATCCCAGGGTGCTGGCATTGAGCCCCACATCTGACACTCTGCTCAGCAGAGAGCCTGCTTCCTCTTGACTCTCTGCCTGCCTCTCTGCCTATTTGTGATCTCTGTCAAATAAATAAATAAAATCTTAAAAAAATATAACATTGATAAATTTTCATATTTTCTTAGAGTTCTAATAAATTTTACTTACACCAAGAATAAAATATATTTTTGAAAATATTTTATGACTCAGTTAAAGAAGGCTATGTTGATAGAAAAGTTGTAAGAATCTTACGGCATTCCATTTCTTTAATCTCTGAACTTTTCTTTAGTTGTTTGAATAAACTTTGAGTTTATCTAATAGTGAAGATAGCTTTGTACTGCACCATTTTTCCTTTTTGCACAATCCTCCTGTGAACAAAAGCCATTCTTTGTGGTGTCTAAGAAATACAGTTTTTCTCTGCAACTTTACACAGGCATATATATATGGATTATACTCAAGGTTTGTAATGAGTGCTATACTGTGTTCCTTTGGGGTAATAGTTATATGAACTAGCTAATATATGTGTTATTATTTCTGTTTATTATTTCATTTATAAGGTTGCTAGAAGCTTTCTGAAGAACAGGAAAAGCTTTGTTTTACATTGAAGATAATCTACAAAATAAGGCACACTGTCATTAAGTTGTCTTCTCTTAAGTGAAGTACATGTATGGTTCTGTCACAAAGGTGTTTCCCAAAACTCTTTAAATATTTCTGATTTAAAAAATTATTTATGTAAAAGAATAAGTCATTCATATTCCTATTGAGAAACAGTTATCTTACCCAACAAACTAAATTTTTGTAGAAATATCTAAAATCAGAACAGTAGTATTTGAAGAAGAATCAGTCCTACTCTATTCATCTTTAAAATTTTCTTTTACATTGAAAATTAGATATAACAATGTCATAGCCTTCTGATCCATGGTTTCTTTTTATAAAAATGTCAGTTCTGTGGCATTGGATAATTAGAATCAGGTGACCACAATTTCTCATGTCTGAGGACTATTATATAGAAAAAATTTATATATTTGCTACGAAGATTTTTATTATCAGTAGTGCTGTTTTGTGAGGTTATTAATTATTTAGATTGTGTTCACTACTAACAGGCTGTCTTTTATAGGATGATAGCAGTGATGATGGATTCCTTGCTGATGACAACTGCAATTCAGAAATAGGACAGTGGCATTTAAAGCCTACTATCTGTAAACAGTAAGCATTAACTTTATATCTCGCATACTGCATGATAAATTTTATTTACATACCCTGATAGAATAAAACGTAACTGGACAGTTTTTATTTCAGCAAGTCCTTAAAAATCACAAAACCTGTCTAAGATGAGTGAGGAGAGTTGGGCTATGCCCAGTGTCCAGGCCTCAAGTTGGGGAGAATCTTGCAAAAAACACTGGATTCTAAACTAATTCTTTTCTTTTTCCCCTAAGTGATCTCTACACTCAGTTTGATACTTGAACTCACAGCCTTGAGATCAGGAGTTGTATGCTCCACCAGATGAGCCAGCCAGGTGCCCCTAAACTAATTCTTCTATATGATGATTACCTGTTTTGTTATCTATAATAGGTTTTAGTTAGAAGTGGGATTATTTCAGAGCACCTGACTGGCTTAGTCTTGATGTTTGGGTTGTGGATTTGAGCCCTACGTTGGGTACAGAAATTACTTTAAAAAAAAAAAAGGCTTAAAAAAGTGGAATTATTTCTATTTTTCATGGTCCCACTTTTGCTAATTTGGAATTGGGGGATTTTCAAATTTTCAGAATTATTTTAACTTTTTACTAAATTTTGTATTCTTTTAAGGAACCAAAAATGGAACTTTAGTCAAATATGTTTATAATAAGAAGTGGTTCAATTAATATTATACAATTTGTTTTATTTTGTTTTTTAAATATTTTATTTATTTGTCAGAGAGAGAAAACACAAGCAGGGGGAGCAGCAGAGAGAGGGAGAAAGCAGGCTCCCCACTGATTAAGGAGCCCAGTGTGGGACTCGATCCGAGGACCCTGGGATCATGACTTGAGCCGAAGGCAGATGCTTAACCGACCAAGCTACCCAGGCATCCCTGTAATCTGGTATTTAATATAATTATGGGTAATTAGGTATTGTGTTAGGGTATATGTGTCTGTAAGATTTATTTTTCCCCCAAGTTTTACTGAAGCAAGAGAATTTTGAATATTTTAAATTCTGTTGATAGTGCTCACCTCTTTATGCCTTTTAAACATTATAAAGTATTGGGGGCACCCGTTGGTTAAGTGGTTAAGCATCTGCCTTCAGCTCGGGTCATGATCCTAGGGTCTTGGGGTCAAGCCCCTCGTTGGACTCCCTGCTCAGTGGGGAGTCTGCTTCTCCCTTTCCCTCTGACCCTCCCCCCTGCTTGTGTTCTGCTCTCAATTGCACATGTGTGCTCTCTCTCAAATAAATAAATAATCTTGAAAAGATAAAATATTATCTTAATATTAATAATATTGATATAATCTAATATATAATTTATAAATTAATAATAATATTATCTTAATGTTAATATAAATATTAACATTTGGTCATTTCACCCTGCAGACCTTGTATCCTACTGATGGACTCACTCAGAGGCCCTTCTCGGTCAAATGTTGTAAAAATTCTAAGAGAGTAAGTTCAAAATCATAATTTGTATTTTGTATTCTGGTGGGAATGAGGGACTTGTATATTAATATATGTATATTCTTACCATATGTGCATTTTTGCAGGTATTTAGAGGTGGAATGGGAAGTTAAAAAAGGAAGCAAAAGAAGTTTTTCCAAAGATGTTATGAAAGGCTCTAATCCAAAAGTACCCCAGCAAAATAACTTCAGTGATTGTGGTGTTTATGTGTTACAGTATGTAGAGAGCTTTTTTGAGGTGGGTTTCAGTACATTTGATCTGATATAATAAATAATAAAACAGTGTATAGGGCGCCTGGGTGGCTTAGTGGGTTAAAGCCTCTGCCTTTGGCTCAGGTCACGATCCCAGGGTCTTGGGATCGAGTCCTGCATCGGGCTCTCTGCTCAGCAGGGAGCCAGCTTCCCCTCCCCCCCCCCCCCCGCCTTCAGGCCTTCTTGTGATCTCCACCTGTCAAATAAATAAAATCTTAAAAAAAAAAAAAAGAATTTAAAAGAAAAAAATAAAATAGTATATAGTGACTCCTTAGCACAGGTTTGAACTGCATGGGTGTACGTCTATGTAGATTTTTTTTTTTTTTTAATAAATACAGTACAGTATTATAAGTGCATTTTCTCTTCCATGTGATTTTCATAATAACTTATTTTCTCTAGCTTGCCTTATATAAGAATACAATAATATAATACATAAAACAAAAAAATATGTGTTAATTGACTGCTTATGTTACTGGTAAGGATTCTGGTCAATATTAGACCATTAGTAGTTAAGTTTTTCAGGCATCAAAAGTTCTATGTGGATTTTGGACTTCACAGGGTCAATGCTCCAAGTCCCCACATTGTTTATGGGTCAACTGTATTTGACCTTATGTTAATGTAAAAAACACAATGAGGAAATATTTTAAAGAGTTTGAAAAACATTTCAAAAACTTTTCTAGGAAGCAGAAAATCCCAAATTGGAGAATTTTTAAAGCATAAAAAGACTATTTATAGGGGCATCTGGGTGGCTCATTGGATTAAAGACTCTGCCTTAGGCTTAGGTCATGGTCTCAGGGGCCTGAGGTTGAGTCCCACATTGGCCTGCTTGGCAGGGAGCCTGCTTCCTCCTCTTTCTCTACCTGCCTCTCTGCGTACTTGTGATCTCTATCTGTCAAATAAATAAAATCTTTAAAAAAAAAAAAAAGACTATTTATACTTTATCAAATCCAGGGTTTGTTGACATCATTCTCATCACTCTGATCAACTCTCCCTCTTCCTAGCTCTTCCCATCTTAAGAAATGTCTCCCATGATTTGGACTTTTACCCTCTTTTCTTATTTATATTCACTGTCTTCATTTCCACAAGTCCTATTTGTTTCTCAAATCCTTGTAATCTGGCTTTACTCTCATCTTTGTATTGAAATTGTTGCCAATTTCCCAGCACCATTTGGCACTATTGACCATGCATTCTTCATAATGCTTTCTTCCTTTGACTTTAGGGGTATAATGCCATACCGCTCTTGGATATTTTTAATAATTATCTTGACTCCTGGGATGCCTGGGTGGCTCAGCTGGTTAAACGTCTGCCTTTGGCTTAGGACATGATCCCGGAGTCCTGAGACTCTCAGTCCTGAGAGTCAGCCCCGGCTGAACAGGGAGCTTGCTTCTTCTCCCTCTGCCCCTCCCTGCTGCTCATGCTCACGCTCTCATGCGCGTGCTCTCGCTCTCTCTCTCTCAAATAATAAAATATTTAAATAAAAAAGATAACTCCGCTGTCTCTTTAAAAAAATTACCTTGACTTCTTCCTCTTCATCCATCATCAGTATAGTGCTCAGTCCTGTGAATTCTATCACTTAATGTTCTATATGTTCATTTCTTTATTCCTGCTCCCACTTTCTAAGCCCAATACACTGACATCACCATTCTGAATTGCTACACCAGTCTTTAAGCATGCTGCCTTTTATTTTACACAGTTTTCCAGAAACTGAAATCTAATCATTTTACTCCTGTTGCTTTTAGGCTAAAGATGAAAATCCTTCACATGGCCCGTGTGACCCAACTTCTGTCCAAGCTTCTGGTTTCATTCATTTCCTACCTTTCGTATGCTAGCATTCTGTATATCAGCCACCTGAATGTCATTCATGTTCTTATACTGATCGTGTTTTTTCTTGCCTCTTGTCCCTACCCAGGATATTCTTCCCCGTTGCTTCTATCATTCCTTATTGGACTAACTTCTACTCATTCTTCAGGTCTTAGCTTAAATATCACTTATTGGAGCACCTGGGTGGCTCAGTTGGTTAAAGCATCTGCCTTCAGCTTGGGTCCTGATCCCAAGGTCCTGGGATCAAGCCCCATGTCGGGCTTTCTGCTCAGAGAGCCTGTGCTTCTCCCTCTCTCTCTGCTGCTCCCCCTGCTTGTGCTCTCTCTCTCTCTCTCTTTCTCTCTCTCTGGCTCTCTCAAGTAAATAAAATCTTTTAAATAAATAAATATGTATATATGTCACTTCTTGGAATTGTGTTAAGCCCCTAGGCATGGATTCTTATAGACTTCCTGCTTTTACTCTTACAATACTTGTCATGTCCACTGTTTTAATTGTTATCTTTCTATCTAGACTAGGGTCAGCAAACCATTCATAAAAGGGGCAAGTAGTAAATATTTTAGGCTCTGTGACCATACAATTTCTGTGTCTACTCTCTATTCAGCTGTTGTGGCATGAGAGCATCCATAGATAAATGAGTTATTGTGGCATGTTCCAATAAGGCTTTATTTACAAAAATAGACAGTAGGCAGAATGAGGCCTACTAGCTGTAGTTTGCTGACCTTTGGTCTATACTATAAGATCTTTAGGCAAAAACTGTCTCATTATTTCCAGTGCCTAGCACAGTATCTGGCATGGGATAGATAATAAATAAGTGCATGCTTATTAAATGAGTTACTGATTTTTTTGAATGCTCTTGTGATTGAGACTAAAATATTTATTATAAATTTCTAATGTGCACTTAATATTTTTATTTCCAGAATCCAATTCTCAATTTTGAACTACCTATGAATTTGGCAAACTGGTTTCCTCCCCCAAGAATGAGAACAAAAAGAGAAGAAATCCGAAACATAATTCTGAAGCTTCAGGAAGATCAGAGCAAAGAAAAAAAGAAGCAAAAGGACACTAACTCAACAGAAACATCTTTAGGTGAAGGAACAGAACAATATGTCAATAACATCTCAGATTGACCCATTTCTGATGCTTGTCAGTATTGCCTTCAGAATCTGAGTGACTTTCAACTTTGGGGATACACAGTAAAGAACTGAAGTGTTCACTACTCAGAGTGATCTGGAAATGTTAATGCTTGTATAAATGTCATATAATTAATTTCCAATGGAGTATGTATTAAGTAAAAGTTTGTAAATATGTTAATGAGGCCAATTTTTCCAGCATTTATAATTATTTTTTTCACTTGTTAGGAAGCTTTTGTTATGTATTTTCTGTTAATAGTACTTAAAACTGCAACTTCTAAACACAAAATAAATAAAAAGAAAATATTTATAGGAGGAAATGATTAATTTGATATTCTTTAGTGAACTTGTATTAAATTCTTTAGTGGGTGTGACATATTTCATGGGAATATTCAAGTATCTATGATAATCTCTTGACCTGCATTTGTTCTAAAATAACTTGAAACATGAAACTATGATTAAATATAAAAAAGAAAGATCATCTTCATATGCTTGTATAGTGGAAAAAAATAACAGTTTTTTATTCATACACTCCCTTGTGTTCAGAGAACCCCCAAAATGTAATATTTATAATTTTACACAAATATTTAAGAAGCAGTATTAAAAATATTCAAAGAAAAATAATCTTGACTTATACTACTAAATAATAATTATAATTTATCATACCTTATTGTCAAGTACATTTCTGAAGACATCAAAGACTCAGGTTAAACTATTTTGGTAAGTGCAGCTTAAATTTCAAATATCCCATGTTACCTTTCTATATTATAGCTTAAAGTATGCTACAATCTGTGTGATATAGTTAATTAATAAACATTTTTAAGCTGTGTGAACACAGGAATTTAAATAGGAATTTACTATTTTTTGTAATGGCTTTTGCTATTTTTTTCATTGCTCATTTTGTTCTCATTATTTTGATAAACAAAGTATCAGATTTCTGTGCTTGAGTTTTTTAGTGTAAATTATTTTTACATGTAATAGTACTGTCTTTAAGTCAGTTGCATAATGCAAAAAAATAATCTACCTTGAATTCCCCTTTAAAAACACTAAAATGTGATGGTTTTGATGATGGATTTACAACTCATGTAGGGATTGTACATATATCTGCTGAAACTATTATTTTCAAATGAAATATTATACATTTCTTTTGAAATAACTTTGAGACTTGAAATATATATTTTAAAAGTCCTTTTTTTGTTAAATAATTTTTAAAATGCACATATAACAAAAGTAGTTGAGAATAAAGTAAAGGCCATTTTTATCAGCAATTTTTTTTTTTTTTAAATCTGGCCAAATCTAGCAATGTAAGCAATGTTTTAGGCTATTTTCTTGGATTTAATAAGGTCCATGAGTGTGTTTGGGGTATATGAGGGTGTTGTTAACAATAACTAAAAAACGAAAAATAGAGGAATCTATCGAGACATGTTCATTAAAGGAGATATTAATATATAAGCTCAAAGAAAATCACCATTAGTGGTATCAATTACAGATTTGTTACTTTGAATATCTTAAGATTTTAAATTTCAGATTATATTTTTTCTTTTTCAGGAATACACTAGAGCTGTTAGCTTAAATATGAAAAACTAAAAGAGTTTTGGTGGCTCAGTTGTTTGAACGTCTGATTCTTGATCTCAGCTCAGGTCTTAATGTGAATTTGAGCCCTGCATTGGTCTCCACACTGGGTATGGAGCCTACTTTAAAAAAAAAAAGTTTAACTTTATTACTTACTATATATAGACAAAAAAAATGAAAAGTATTTTTAAAATCTGATAGCAGTAAGCAAAATTGGCATATTTAATTTTTAATGTATTTTATCAGAATTTAAAGATGCCGAAAAAGCTATTCCAAAGTATTTGTTTTATTTTAATTTCTAGTGGTTGGATTCGCACTCTTATTTTTGATATGATAAAAAGATAACTCATTTCTTGAGCCAACTCAAGTCAATCACATTTTGACATGAAAAATACAGACTGGGGCGCCTGGGTGGCTCAGTGGATTAAGCCGCTGACTTCGGCTCGGGTCATGATCTCAGGGTCCTGGGATTGAGTCCCGCATCGGGCTCTCTGCTCAGCAGGGAGCCCGCTTCCCTCTCTCTCTCTCTCTGCCTGCCTCTCCATCTACTTGTGATTTCTGTCAAATAAATAAATAAAATCTTTAAAAAAAAAAAAAAAAAAAAAAGAAAAATACAGACTGATGTCTGTCAACTTTCTACAGGTAAAGTATCTAGCTATTTAATTGTATTTCCCCCACCTCATGCGAAATTCTATTTTTAAATAGTTATGCTAATAACTTTGGAATATGTAGAATCTTTGGAGACTGTCAGGTTGAGCTTCAAATCTAGACTTAATTAAGAATCTTTGGTGTATATTCACATTCTCTTCATAATTGTATACTTTGGTACTTCTATATATAGTTTAAAGTGGATATCAACCTTTAAAAATGTGTTATTAGTACTTAGAAGTTGTCAAATTTTACAGTTTAGAGGTTTGTTGCTAGACACTGAAACTGCACTATGAGTATCTGGTGTCTTAACTAATTAGATAGGTCGTTGTATTTGTTTTCTTGTTGGATAGAATAACGGCTAATCATTTTTAGAAGGGTTTTAGATTACTTGCCATAAAATTTGTATGTGTCTTAGCTCTTGGTAGCTTAGGAGCAAAGGTAGCATTTAACAGGTCCTTTCCTTTTGATGATGCCAAGACAGCTGAAAACTTAATGGTATTATTTCAAGTTCACATAAACTTTAAGTCAGTTAATCATAGTAACCTGTAATTGAAGTGTTAGTAGGAAGTTTTATTTGAAAGGATAAAATAATTGAACTATTTCTTAAGTTTCCAAAATAAATTCAATATTTTTTTCTTAAAACCATGATCTCTGAAGGCTGTAAGATATATAAAAAGAGTAAGTTTCAGTTTCTTAGAAATCAAAAATTGAACTTAAAGTCTCAGACAATTTACTGAACAAGAATAATAAAGAGTATATTTTAATATATACGATTAAAGGTTGTGGAGTAATGCTGCTGGAATAGAGGGGCACCTGACTGTCTCAGTTGTAGGCCTTATGAGTCTTGTTCTCGGAGTCATGAATTCTAGCCCTGTGCTGGGGGTGGAGATTACTAAACAAAACAAAACTACTGGAATAGAAGAATAACTTGGTTAGAAATAACAACCTTTAACAGATGAGGTAATGTTGTGCTTTGGTTCTAAAAGAGAGAATGCTACAGATCACTTTGAGAACTAAAGGAGAGAAGGGAGATTACTCTAGGGTCATACTACAGACTGTCTAGCCAAGTGAATATAAATGGATAGTTTACCAGTAAAGACAACCAAATTCACAGAGCCAGACCAGATTGTGTTGGGACATGTTATCTACTAAAGAATGTTCTGAAATAATTCAGCAGGATTTGCTGGTACATTTGTTGGTTTTCCTACTCCCAGGATGAAGAAAAAAGGGTTGTGAAAACGTCTCTTCAAAACTTCACTTCAACCACAGAGGAAGAATTGGTTGTCAAAGGGATCAAATGTGTACCTTGGGGAGAAGTAGTCCTACCACATTAATTCTGATAAATCAGATCAAGGAATAATGGTAGAGTATCCTAAACTACTCTTAAGGAAATAGTGTAATACAGACTCATGGCCTGAAACAGAAAAAAGTTTAGCGGTCTTTACCATCTTCATTACGAGTGACAGTTAAACTATCCTTATTGCAAATGTTTACAGTGAGGAACATATTACCAAAACAAGGATTTTTATCTAGAAATGTGGGAACTTTCCATAATACACATACCTAGGGTTTCAACCCCAGTAGTGCCATATATTTTCAGATAATTCCTTGAGTAATTCTACTACAAAGCCACTGATTTAAAAGGATCAATATATATTCCTGACAGCTTTCAAGTTGCTGGTTCCAAAGATACTAAAGCCTGTCTGCATTTTTTGCTCTCAAATGCTTTAAAATACACTTTTATACTGCCTCCCCCACAATTCTCACTAAGAACTTGATCAGTGAGTTATTAAATTGCTGTTACTAAACTTTGAAGAATATAAAGAAAATTACTAAGTTACTCGAAGTCTAGAGACTGGCAGATAACCTAATTTTTCAAAGGGTAGTAAGTAGATTCTGCAGATTATAAGATAAAACATCAACTTTTGATAAGATTATAAAATGAATGACTGTTAAAGTCAAGGTTTTATTTTTTATTTATTTATCTTTTTTTAGATTTTATTTATTTATTTGGCAGAGAGATACAGCCAGAGTGCACAAGCTAGGGGAATTGCAGAAGCTCCCCACTGGGCTGGGAGCCTGATGCAGGGCTCGATCTAGTACCCTGGGATCGTGACCTGAGCCAAAGGTAGCTGCTCAACAGACTGAGCCACCCAGGTGCCCCAAGGTTCTATGTATACGTGTGTGTGTATTTAAAGATTTTATTTATGTATTTGACAGAGATCACAAGTATGCAGAGAGAGAGGGGGAAGCAGGCTCCCCGTTGAGCAGAGATCCCAATGTGAGGCTTGTTCCAAGACCCTGAGACCATGACCTGAGCCAAAGGCAGAGGCTTAACCCACTGAGCCACCCAGGCACCCCAAGGTTCTATATTTTTAATAGGATTCTGGACTAGTTGACCAGGTAATGCAGCCAGACTAACAATTCTCAAAATTATATTTGATAACTGGTTTTGAGGCATATCTGAATTCTGTCATCAAATAAGTTTGGAAAGTATTTCAACCAAGTTGAACTAATATTTTAGGGCTTTTAATTTGTTAATTTGCAGAATGATTAAACAAAAGGAAAATAGAGAACACAAAATGCCAGAAACAGAATTTGGCTATCTCCTCTTTCTCTCCTGGACTGCTTCTCCAATCTTATTTATAAATACTACTCATAAAAAGACAGAATTAACTATTTGGGGGTTTTGTGAACTGTGCTTTTGAAACTTATCTGAGGTTTTTTATATTTTATTTTACTGATAGTTGTGTATATGATTTGAAAACCTGAAAATAGGTAACTAGTGTCTTGGAAAAAGAAGTTTCATGAAAAGCATTTTTCTATAATCATTGTGATGAAAAAAATACAAATCTAGTTCTTGTATACATGTGGATTTTGATAGCAAAAAAGATTTGATGATACTAATCTTTTGTAAGATCATCGAGTCCCCTAAATTCATATGCAGGTAGAAATTGTATAGGGACGCCTGGGTGGCTCAGTTGGTTAAGCAGCTGCCTTCAGCTCAGGTCATGATCCCAGCGTCTTGGGATCGAGTCCCACATCTGGCTCCTTGCTCCGCAGGGAGCCTGCTTCTCCCTCTGACTCTGCCTTCCACTCTGTCTGCCTGTGCTCGCTCTCGCTCTCGCTCTCTCTGACAAATAAATAAAATCTTTAAAAAAAAAAAAAAAAGAAAGAAAGAAAGAAATTGTATAAAAATGTGAAAGGCATTGCCTGGCTGGCAGTTGGAAGAGCATGTGACTCAACTTAAAAAAATATGAAAGTGAATTGAAAGATTATCTGGAGGTTTTTCCTTCTATTTATATCTGAATCATTTAACTGCTAGTTTACACCTCCCCTGACTGCCACTCTATCATTTACTTAAGTAAATGAATTAAGCTGTAGCTGGGACGCCTGGGTGGCTCAATGGGTTAAGGCTTTTTGCCTTCGGCTCAGGTCATGATCTCAGGGTGCTGGGATCGAGCCCTGCATTGGGCTCTCTGCTCAGCGGGGAGATAGGTTAAGCCTCTGCCTTTGGCTCAGGTCACGATTTCAGGGTCCTGGGATCAAGCCCCGAATCAGGCTCTCTGCTCAGCAGGGAGTCTGCTTCCCCCTCTCTCTCCGCCTGCCTCTCTGTCTACTTGTGATCTCTCTTTCTCTGTGTCAAATAAATAAATAAAATCTTAAAAAAAAAAAAAAAAGCTGTAGCAGAAAGCTTAAAAGCATTCATTTCTTAAAAAAAAATCTGTGCAGGGCGCCTGGGTGGCTCAGTGGGTTAAGCCGCTGCCTTCGGCTCGGGTCGTGATCTCAGGGTCCTGGGATCGAGTCCCGCATCGGGCTCTCTGCTCAGCGGGGAGCCTGCTTCCTCCTCTCTCTCTCTGCCTGCCTCTCTGCCTACTTGTAATTTCTCTCTGTCAAATAAATAAATAAAAATCTTTAAAAAATAAAAAAATAAAAAAAAAATCTGTGCAAAAAAAGTATTCTTTGTTAATACATTTTAGTAGTATTAATCCCTCAAATAACTGGAAACAAGTTGTTTAAGCCTGTTATAAAACTTACTACATTTATCCTAATTAGCTATAAACATACTGATAATAAAGGATTTGATCTAAAACAAATTAGAAAAAAAATTGATTTTTTAATATTAAATAAATGTGTTGGGTACCTAGTTTGTACTAGGTGTTGGGGATTTAAAACGGGAAGCCAAACAGATACCATCTTCTCCCCTCATGGAGCTGCCTTCCAGTGTAATGGAGGCATTGTTAATCAGCCTCACAAATTAATTTCAAGTAAATGCCGTGCAGGAAAAGCAAAAGCATATTAAGACAACATAACCTAGGGGCGCCTGGGTGGCTCAGTGGGTTAATAAGCCTCTGCCTTCGGCTCAGGTCATGATCTCGGGGTTTTGGGAGTGAGCCCCACATTGAGCTCTCTGCTCAGTGGGGAGCCTGCTTCCTCCTCTCTCTCTGCCTACTTGTGAGCTCTTTCTGTTGAATAAATAAATAAAATCTTTAAAAAAAGAGAGAGAGATAACATAATCTGGGGAAGTTAGGGAAGTTTTCCCTGAAGATGTCACATTTGAATTATTGGTAGGCAAACTGAACAAAGTCTGACAGAGCAAGTGAAGACTAGTACTTGTAGGCTGTGGAAAGACCCTGAGGTTGAGAGATGTATGACTTGTCCTAAATGATAATGGACTCCTTTATTAAGCACCTACTATATATGCCAGACAGAGTTCTCAGCTCTTTAAATGTATGAATTTGTTCTTCACAGTGACCATATGAGGTATGTATTCCCAGGTTACAGAGAAACAAACTGAGGTCCAAAAAATAGTTTTCCCAGCAAGGCTGGGGTTGAACATCCTATCTTCTCCTCGAAGCTAGGTTAGCCTGGCCAAATAAAAGAAGATGAAAATAAAATGTCTTTTTTAGGAGTGAAATTAGGGATGCCTGGGAGGCTCAGTCAGCTAAGTGGCTGCCTTTGGATCAGGTCATGATTCCAGAGTAAAGAGGATAAAGCCCCTCATCAGGCTCCCTGCTTGACGGACAGCCTGCTTCTCCCCTTCTTCCGCTTGTGCTCTCTCATGCTCTCTTTCAAATAAATCTTAAAAAAAAAAAAAAAAAAAAGAAAGAAAGAAAATGTAGCTAAATATTTATTTTGGAAGTTGTTGCCTGGGGTATCATACAACTGTTATTTTTTAGTATGTTTAAGCAATTTCATAATTTTTAAAAGTAAAATTAAAGAAGGCCTATATAACTGGGAGTAAGAATAAGGTGGAGTTAGGCTGCGACCTGATCATGCAGTGCCTTGAGGACATGTTCCAAGATTTTGGTCACCATTCTAAAAAGTCACTGAAGCATTTTAAGCAAAGAGTAACATGATCAGCTATAAGCGTTGACAGGATCCCAGTGATGAGAATGAAGTGTTAGAGGGGGCCAAGAATACATACAAGCCTGTACTATAGTAATTGATTATGAATTACTATAGCTAGGATATAGGATATAATTATGCCTATGATCATAGGAATGCTAAAACAATAAGACATAATTTGAATATTTCATTTGAAAAGTTCCTTTTAGAAATGTGCAACAAGGGGTGCTTGGCTGGCTCAGTCACTGGAGCATGCAACTCTTGATCTCAGGGTTGTGAGTTTGAGACCCATGTTGGGTGTAGAGGTTATTTAAAAAAAAAAAAAAATGCAGTAAAAATGGAAAAGAATGTTCCTTTGTTCCAGTCAAAACTTTGTAGTTTTCTTTACAAACAAAAATTAAATACAGAGATGCCTGACTGGCTTAGTTGGTTGAATGTGTGACTCTTGGTCTCAGTGTCTGGAGTTCAAGACCACATCAGGCATAGAGCTTATGTGAAAAAAAAAAAAAGAAAAGAAAAAAGAGGGTGCCTGGGTGGCTCAGTGGGTTAAGCCGCTGCCTTCGGCTCAGGTCATGATCTCAGGGTCCTGGGATCGAGTCCCGCATCGGGCTCTCTGCTCAGCAGGGAGCCTGCTTCCTCCTTTCTCTGTCTGCCTGCCTCTCTGCCTACTTGTGATCTCTCTCTGTCAAATAAATAAATAAAATATTTAAAAAAAAAAGAAAAAGGAACCAAATTTAGTAATGTTAAAGTGCAGATTTGAAAAAATACTTAAATATCAATGCAATAAACAACTGAAAAATTGACAGAAAATGATTAGCTGAAAATATTAATGCCATAAAAATGATTTTAAAAAAATTATTGGGGTGCCTGAACAGTTTAGTTGGTTGGGTGTCTGTCTTCGGCTTGGGTCATGATCTCAGGGTAATGGGATCAAGCCCCACATTGGGATCCCCACTCGACAGGGAGTCTGCTTCTCCCTCTTCCTCTGCTGCTTTCCTGCTTATGCTCCTTTGTGCTATCTCATCATGCTCTCTCTGTCAAATAAAACTTCTGTTTCCAGTTTTTTGCAACTATGAATATAAAATATATTTTCCTGTTTTTATTTCTTTATGCACTGGTAGTTTTATTTCTTTGGAATATATTCCCATGGATTGCTGGATCAAAGATAATATGTTTTTTTAGTTTTTATAGATACTATCAGCCTGTATTCCATAGAGATGTAAGAATTTAAATTTCCTCCAGCAATTTATTAAAATACAATTTTTCTGCATCCCTAAGAGCAATAGGTATCATAGCTTTCTTTAATAAGTCTTGTGCATATAAAGCTGTTTTCATTATTACCTTGCTTTTTTTTCATTTAAATTCAACTAGCAAACATATAGTACCTCATTAGTTTCAGATATAGTGTTCAATAATTCATCAATTGTGTATAACACCCAGTGCTTTCCACATCACGTGCCCTCCTTAATGCCATCACCCAGTTACTCCCTCCCCCTACTTATGGTCTCTCCAGCAACCTTCAGCTTGTTTCCCAGAGTCAAGAGTCATGGTTTGTCTCCCTCTCTGATTTCTTCCCTTCAGTGTTCCCTTCCTTCCCTTATGATCCTCTGCACTATTTCTTATATACCACATATGAGTGAAACCATATGATAATCTTTCTCTGACTTATTTCACTTAGCATAATCCCCTCCAGTTCCACCCACATCGATGTAGATGGTATCCTTTCTGATGGCTGAGTAATATTCCATTATACATATGAACCACATCTTTATCCATTCATCTCTTGAAGGACATCTCATCTCCTTCCATAGTTTGGCTATTGTGGACATTGCTGCTATGAATATTAGGGTGCAGATGCCCCTTCATTTCACTACATTTGTATCTTTGGGGTAAATACCCAGTAGTGCAATTGTTGAGTTGCAAGGTAACTCTATTTCATTATTACTTTGATTTGCATTTCCCTGATCTGTAGTTTAAATTTGAGCTTTTTTTTTAATGGCTTTGCCTATCATTTGTCCATTTTTCCATTAGAATTGTAGTAATCTTTTTCTCTATTAATACTTAAGCCTTTCACATAGTACATTGTCATCTATGTTATATGTGTATCTTTTCATAATCTAATATTTGTCTATAGACTTGGTTGTGCATTTTTCATACAAAAATTTTTATTTTTATGCATTTTCTGAGTCTTCAGTCTTGGATAACAGGCTCCTTCTTGATTCATGACAATACATACAGTCATATGTTCCTCAAGATTTTTTTTTTAAGATTTTATTTATTTATTTGACAGAGAGAGAGATCACAAGTAGGCAGAGAAGCAGGCAGAGAGAGAGTGGGAAGCAGGCTCCCTGCTGAACAGAGAGCCTAGTGCAGGGCTTGATCCCAGGACCCTGAGATCATGACCTGAGCCGAAGGCAGAGGCTTCACCGACTGTGCTACCCAGGTGCCCCTCAAGATTTTTTTTTAATTTAAGTAATAAAGTTGGAATTTATTTCTTTATAAGAGATACATGTGTTCTGAGAATTTTATTTTCCTCAAAATAGTCATTTGTGCCAGCATCATTTATTAAAAATCCTTTTTGAGGGGTGTCTGGGTGGCTCAGTCATTAAGTATGTGCCTTCAGCTCAGGTCACGATCCTGGGGTACTGGGATCGAGCCCCACATTGGGCTCCCTACTGAGTGGGAAGCCTGCTTCTCCCTCTCCCACTCTCCCTGCTTGTGTTCCCTCTCTCGTGGTCTTTCTCTATGTCAAATAAACAAATAAAATCTTTAAAAAAAATTTTTGATAGAAAAAATTTCTATATTGTCATATGTTAAATATTACTAAATATTTATTCTGAAATTTCAATTTGTTTTTTTTAATTGGTCCGCTCATTACTTCATTATACCTAATAACTGTAATACTTAGTGAAAGCTGTAGCTAAAGGAAGTTTATAGACTTAAGCATCTTCATTATTAAATCCAAAAATGAAAAATAAAGGAAATAAAAGCTCACATTTAAAAATTAGGAATAGGGGCTCCTGGGTGGCTCAGTTGTTAAGCATCTGCCTTTGGCTCAGATCATGATCCCAGGGTTTTGGGATCAAGTCCTGCATCAGGCACCCAGCTCAGCGGGAAGCCTGCTTCTCCCTCTCCTACTCCCTCTGCTTCTGTTCCCTCTCTCGTTGTGTCTCTCTCTGTCAAATAAATAAATGAAATCTTAAAAAAAAATTAAGGAAAGGGCCAGAGTCAGAAGGGCTGGCTTAGCCAGAAGAGCATGCAACTCTTGACCCCAGGGTTGTGAATTTGAGCATCATGTTGGGTACAGAAATTACTTTAAAAATAAAATTAGTTAGGAATTAATTTTAAAAAAGTTAGGAACAAAACGGTAAAATACTTTTTTTCCCAAATGATTTAGAATAGGAAATTAAGAAAAATAAAAATTAATGAAACTAGAACTTCCTCCATACTATCATAGCCTGATCAAGGAATATATAGTGAGAAATATAATATAATGAATAAAATAAGGAGAATAAGAAAAATAAAATGGAGAATAAATAACAATAAGGTTTTGTTATCTCCTTTAGATAATAAGAGTTACATGTAGGGGTGCCTGGATAGGTCAGTTAAGTGCCTTCGGCTCAAGTCATGATCTCAGGGTCCTGGAATCAAGCTCCAGGGAGCCTGCTTCTCCTTCTCCTGCTCCCCCTGCTTGTGCTCTCTCTCTGTCAAATAAATAACCAAAAGAACAACCACAAAAAAGATCTACCCTAATAAAAAAAAAAAAGGTATATATGTTTTTATACATAAATTTCTTTATTTTTTTTTCTTTTTTTTTTTAATATTTATTTATTTATTTATTTGACAGAGAGAGAGAGAGAGAGAGATCGCAAGTAGGCAGAGAGGCAGGCAGAGAGAGAGGGGGAAGCAGGCTCCCTGCTGAGCAGAGAGCCTGATGCGGGGCTCGATCCCAGGACCCTGGGATCGTGACCTGAGCCGAAGGCAGAGGCTTTAACCCACTGAGCCACCCAGGCGCCCCCATAAATTTCTTTAAATGTATGAATTCATTCTTCACAATGACCCTATGAAGTGTGTACTGTCAATACTTCCAATTTACAGAGGAACAAAGTTTACAGAGGAAAGAAGTGATCACCAAGTTTAAGGATGTCCAATATCAGAAAATGTATCAATTGTTATGTCAAAGATTAAAGGAGGAAATTTATATGATCATATACAAATTTAATCATAACACAACCTTTGAGATTAGAGAAATCTGTCATAACATAGACTATAATATTCTAGTAACAAAATATATTAAATGGTGAAACCCAACCAATTAAGTTAATACCAAAAACCGGACAGGCTCTCATGCTACTCAACCTTGTTTTTGCACTTACAGCAAATGTATTGAGACAAGAAAATGAAATAACTGCTATAAAACCTTGGAAAATAAGAGATGACTGTTTTTTATTGAGTAGGTGCCTGGATAACTAGAAAACTTCGGAAACTTTTAAAAAAAATTTGGTATATTGCTTTGAGAAATACACAATGAGAATCTAGAAAAGAAACTGGGGAAAAATCATTCACAGTAATGGCCAAGACCTTTAAAATACTTAGGAAAAAATTTTACAAAAAAGCTTATGCCTTGAATGAGAAAATCATACAATTTCATTGTTGGCCATAAATAAGACCTGCAGGAATGGATAATGAAGAACCATGTTTTTAGGTGCAATGACATTATACTGTAAGAACATCAATTTCTTTCTAATTTTATATAACTATAATTCAATTTTATATAATGCCAGTAGTGTTATTATTTTATATGTAAAATCTCAAAGCTTATATAAAAGGAAAAATGCCTGAGAAGAGCCAGGAAAAGAAATATCAGTATGTATGACAAAGCCACTGTCAAGAAATCGGAATCCGGGGAAGAAAAAAGTATAAGATGAGGTGTGTTCAAACAGACTGAAGTAGAGCAAGACATGAAAAAGAGACACCAACAACACGAAAAGGGTGAAAAAATATAGCAAATCCTCAAGTAAGCCAGGAACCCAAATGTTCATTGTGACCATATCTCTACCTGCTGGTCATTTAGGTTATTGGTTTTGGAATACATTGTTGCTTGTCATCAACAGTATTTAAAGTACTAATTAGCATATTACAACAGTCCTTCAGTTGTTTTCATATTACATCATTAGAGACTTGGTTACAAATAGGATAACTACAGGACTCCTGGGGAGAAATTATTCTCTAGACACAACATTGGTCAAGTTGTCAAGTAACCCAAAAAAACCCAGAGCCAGACTAGGTTCAGGGATGGGAGACTCCATCCTTCCTGGGATAGGCAATGGCTGATAGACTTCTTCTTTGTTAGACTTTTTGACAGTGACTTTACTGATATGTATATTTTGGATTTTGGATTTTGCCCCTACATAAAATCTAATTCCTACACAGCCCCCTTCCTCTCTGTTCCTCCTCTATCCCCTCCCTGCTACCCACGTACCCTTCTCTCCCTGCTTTTTCCCTCTCTTCCTTCCTCTTTTACTCCTTCCAGGGAACACACACCTCTAAAAAGTTTCAGGGAACAGTGTTTGTTGTTGTTGTTTTTTATACTCTACACCTGACATGAGGCTTAAACTCAAGGTAAAGAGTTGCATACTTTACTAAGCCAGCCAGGTGCACCCTAATACTTTTGAAAGAGAAGTATTCTGATAATTTGTTTTAGCCTTTTTAAAAGATGCTCCCTACTTCATCAAGATCAAAAGCTTCTGCACAGCAAAGGAAACAGTCAACAAAACAAAGAGGCAACCCATGGAATGGGAGAAGATATTTGCAAATGACAGTACAGACATTCTTTATAGATCCTTTATACAGGATCTATAAAGAACTTCTCAAACTCAACACACACAAAACAGATAATCATATCAAAAAATGGGCAGAAGATATGAACAGACACTTCTCCAATGAAGACATACAATGGCTATCAGACAAATGAAAAAATGTTCATCATCACTAGCCATTAGGGAGATTCAAATTAAAACCACATTGAGATACCACCTTACACTAGTTAGAATGGCCAAAATTAGCAAGACAGGAAACAACGTATGTTGAAGAGGATGTGGAGAAAGGGGAACCCTCTTATACTGTTGGTGGGAATGCAAGTTGGTGCAGCCACTTTGGAGAACAGTGTGGAGATTCCTCAAGAAATTAAAAATAGAGCTTCCCTATGACCCTGCAATTGCACTACTGGGTATTTACCCCAAAGGTACAGATGTAGTGAAAAGAAGGGCCATCCATACCCCAATGTTTATAGCAGCAATGGCCACGGTCGCCAAACTGTGGAAAGAACCAAGATGCCCTTCAATGGATGAATGGATAAGGAAGATGTGGTCCATATACACTATGGAACATTATGCCTCCATTAGAAAGCATGAATAAAACTTTTCTATCAACATGGAGGGGACTGGAAGATATTATGCTGAGTGAAATAAGTCAAGCAGAGACAGTCAATTATCATATGGTTTCACTTATTTGTGGAGCATAACAAATAACATGGAGGACATGGGGAGATGGAGAGAAGGGAGTTGAGGGAAATTGGAAGGGGAGATGAACCATGAGAGACTATGGACTCCGAAAAACAACCTGAGGGTTTTGAAGTGGCGGGGGGGTGGGAGGTTGGGGGAGCCAGGTGGTGGGTACTAAGGAGGGCACGTATTGCATGGAGCACTGGTGTGGTGCAAAAACAATGAATACTGTTACGCTGAAAAGAAATAAAAAAAATGCTCCCTAAAATCCACTATGTTGATGTTATCATCTACAGTTTGATAACAGTAAGGTTTTACTCTTACATGCTCCAAAGATCTAAATACACAAGTATAATTTTATCTACTGACAATTTGGATATGTTTATATACACTTTATAAATTATGAAAACTATTTTTGGGGGGCACCTGGCTTGCTCAACGTGAAGAGCGTGGGACTCTTGATCTCAGGATTGTGAGTTCAAGTCCCATGTTAGTTTAGAGATTACTTACATAAATAAACTTTTGGGGTGCCTGGGTGGCTCAGTGGGTTAAAATCTCTGCCTTCGGCTCAAGTCGTGATCTCAGGGTCCTGGGATCGAGCCCCGCATCGGACTTTCTGCTCAGGAGGGAGCCTCCTTCCTCCTCTCTTTCTGCCTGCCTCTCTGCCTACTTGTGATCTCTGTCAAATAAATATAATCTTAAAAAAAAAAAACTTAAGGGGCGCCTGGGTGGCTCAGTGGGTTAGGCCGCTGCCTTCAGCTCAGGTCATGATCCCAGGGACCTGGGATCGAGTCCCGCATCGGGCTCTCTGCTCAGCAGGGAGCCTGCTTCCCTCTCTCTCTCTGCCTGCCTCTCTGCCTACTTGTGATCTCTGTCTGTTAAATAAATAAAATCTTTAAAAAAAAAAAAAACTTAAAAAAACCCCTTTTTTAAATTCCTAATTCTTTGGTTTAAAAATCTTACTAAGTTTTGGGTGGTATATGTTGAGGCAGATTGTTTTCTAATTCTGTTTATTGTAATTATTGTTGGCATGATCAAATTGGCAATAACTAATACACTTATCTACATTTATTTTATCTTTAAAATTTTTAAAAAAATATTTGAGAGAGAGAGAGAGCATGAGCAGGGGGGAAAGGCAGAGGGGAAGGGAGAAGCAGATTCCCTGCTGAGCAGGGAGCCCCATGTGTATCTCAATCCCAGGACCCTGGGATCATATCCCAAGCCAAAGGCAGACGCTTAACTGACTGAGCCATCCAAGCACTGCCTCCACATTTGTTTTAAAATGTCCAAAAGCAAAATTACAATTTTTGACTGTATCCAAAAATGACCTTAGATATTTTTATTAATTTTCTTGAATTAACTTAGCCTGGTTACTTTACATTATTAATAAATATACAAATAAAATACTTAATCTCAGGAATACATATTATTTCTTTGGAAAGACGCATAGTTTCTCACAGCAATTTTTTAAAGTTAGCTTTACCTCCAACATGGGGCTTGTACTCACAATCCCGAGATGAAGAATCAAATCCTTTACTGACTGAGCCACCCACGTGTCTCATCTCACACTGGTTTTTAAAAAAGGACTTTTCTATTCAAGAACCATTGCATTCATGATTTTTCTAAGAGAAAGTAAAAAATTCAGAAATTAAAAAATAAGAAAAATTTTAATTTTTTAAAATATAAGCTTCCATTTGAAGTGTATGATGAATTATACAGATAGTGAATGAATATATAGCTTAAAACATAGATAGCCAAGGGGAACCCACATGTGCAATCACCACTGAGGTAAAAAAATAGAACATCATTAGCATCTCAGAAGTCTGCCACATACCTCTTCTTAATCTTCAGCCCTTTTTAATACATCATTTATAACTAATAGTTAATAATATAAATAAGTTAATAATTATAATTAACTATGATTAATAATATGAATAACTAGTCAATAATATAACTAATAAACCAAATAAGTTATTTAGATTGTTAGATTTCTTTTTTTAAGATTTTATTTATTTATTTGACAGACAGAGATCACAAGTAGGCAGAGAGGCAGGCAGAGAGAGGGGGAAGCAGGCTACCCGCCCAGCAGAGAGCCCGATGTGGGGCGCGATCCCAGGACCCCGGGATCATGACCCAAGCGGAAGGCAGAGGCTTTAACCCACTGAGCCACCCAGGCGCCCCAATTATTAGATTATTGTTAAGCAAATTTTCATTACCTATACATTCATGATAAGACTATTCATCTTGCCCCACTTGCTGGGTTTGCTCATCTGACTTCTCTGGCCAGTAGAATGTGGGCAGAGGCACCAGTGTGCCAATTCTGAGTTTAGACTTTAAGAGACACAGTACGTTTCTGACCTCTGACCCAGGGAGAGGATACCCCAGATAACCACTAGAACTTCATCTTGAACCCCAGAATAAGACACTAGAACAGAGCTGAATTTACCAGTAGCCTAAATTAGAGTTGTCTCAGGAGAACTATACACTTGCCCAGGAGAAAAACAAATGCTTTTTATTATATGCCTTTGAGATTTGGTTGGCTATACAGCAAAGGCTCACTAATATAAGAATCATTTGGTAAATCTCAAAAAAGCCTATGTGATTAAACTCAGGTTATTACTCGGTGAATACATTTCATGCTTTGTTCTCTTCAAACTTATGTTTATTGTTAACAGTAGGATAATATTTAACTGACATAGAAGATACTTCCTGGTCAGTGATTACTTTATACTTCCTTGAGCTATTTCAAGAAACTACTATTTTTAAAGCAAGAAAACAGCTACTACCAGTGTTTTCATTTATTTAACAAGCATTTTTTTCAGAAGACTGCTGTGTATCACTGGTTTGTTTAAACAGTACTCTCCATACCAAATCTTTTGCTGTTTTTAAATATTATATAAACAGTAATATTTATATCATATAATACCAACCAATATTTCATTCATAACCTTTAGAGAAGATACGATTTATTTTCATTTTGGCATTTTTTATTAGAAATATCACACACAAAAAAGTAAAAATAAAGATAGCAATATTACAAAAGCTTTACATATAAACCGAAGGATAACTGGTGAAAATAAAAATGGTAAGTATTGTGAAAATGCACTTTTTAGAAAAATGAGATAAAATGTATATACAGATTCTTTATAAATATTGAATCATCTGTGGGATAGTGATTTAAATTTAAATTCCATGTTCCCATGGAGAATTGGGCAAGGCCCCTTCTCTCCAAAAACAAAAGTTCTAAAATATCCTAAAAAACTTTTTTCTGAAGGATTGCCACTCTCAAGAGTTTGGACCTGCCAGAGCTCAAGTTCATTCTGCTCGGTTCCATTCCACAAACATTTACTGAGTGCATGCCTTTTATGTCCCAGCTCATTCTGGATGTCCAAAGTTAGGTAAGATCTCAGCAAGCTCACAGCCTTGTACATAAAACATTCAGTATAATATAAAGTGTACTAACATAAAGATCTGCACAAAATATCACAGTGGACATTAAGTCCAATCTGAGGGTTGATCATATTAATGATAATGTCTAAATAAGAATCAACCAACCAATCACTGAAAATGATTAACTTATAAGCAATTAGGGCTTTATAAACATATAATTTTGCAAATTTTAAACACCACTAATTTTTTGGTGTATTTTCTGGACTATTTATGTTGGCTTTGGAGAATGAAACTTTCCGAATTGTGACACTGAATTCTTTATGCAGATCTTCTATTTATAACATATGTTATTTATGGTTTCCTGCTTTAAAATTTCTTTTGAAGATTTTATTTATTTATTTGACAGAGAGAGAGAGAGAGAGAGAGAGAGATCACAAGTACGCAGAGAGGCAGGCAGAGAGAGGGGGACGCAGGCTCCCTGCTGAGCAAAGAGCCTGATGTGGGGCTCAATCTCAGGACCCTGAGACCATGACCCGAGCCAAAGGCAGAGGTTTAACTCACTGAGCCACCCAGGCGCCCCTCCTGCCTCAAAATTTAATGCAGTCTTGTTTTTCTACTTTCTCAAAGCTTCTTAAATTGTATGTTTAATTTTTAAATTAAGTAATATCTATAAATTCAAGTGTAAATCATTTACTTATAATACGCAAGAAATACAGATATTCAACTGCGTTTCTCATTATATTCCTAAACTACAGCAGGAAGATTTCTGTAGACTAGGAAAAAGTTTTAGAAGTTAGATGTTTTATATAAGTTTCTATGAATTTTTTAATATTCAGATTTCATCAAAACAATATAAAAAGAAATTCTATGACTTATTGTACTATTCTGTTTAAAACAAGCTAATTTCAATAAGTTTTAACATTGATTTTTAAAGATTTTCTTGCTCAAATATGTTTACTATATATATATATATTTACAAACTTTTCTAGCATGTAGCAAATTCAAAATTATACATGAATGTATTCTTTTAAATGTATTCATTTATATTACCTATTGGTGGGATAGCATAATATTTGTAAACCTCTTTTTAGTTTGCAAAATGCTTTCATTTTTGCATTGTCTTAGTCTTTTCCCTCTACAGGAGGTATTATTATCATTGCTGTTTTATTGATGAGTAAATTGAGTCTCAGTGAGATTAAATGACTTACATGGGTCACAGGCCTGGAACCGGTTTCCTTCTCACATTATTCACTTCATCTACACAATTTTAAACATAATTCTGCACTTCCAGAATGCCTTCATTCATTTGCTTTTTTAATTTCTACAATTTGGTTAGGTTATATCAGACCGATTTAAGTCTGGGAAAAATAACCAACTCTTCTTTGTCTCTTTTCAAATTATGGAATTGAACTGAAGATCACTGGGTATGGCAAATTAGATGGAAGATTTTTTTTTTAAAGATTTTATTTATTTATTTGACAGAGATCACAAGTAGGCAGAGAGAGAGGAGGAAGTAGGCTCCCTGCTGAGCAGAGAGCCCGATGGGGAACTCGAACCCAGGATCCTGAACCGAAGGCAGAGGCTTTAACCCACTGAGCCACCCAGGTGCCCCAGATGGAAGATTTTTTTAAAAAATATTTATTTATTTTAGAGAGAGAGAGAGAAAAAGCATGTGCAGGGGTCAAGGGAGGGGTAGAGGAAGAGGGAGATAGAGAACCCCAGCAGACTCCCCACTGAGCATGGAGCCCTGTAGTGGGGCTCAATCTCAAGACCATGAGATCGTGACCCGAGAGCTCAACTGGTTTTTTTTAAGATTTTATTTATTTATTTGAGAGGAAGAGGCAGTAAGAGAGAGCATGAAAGGGGAGAAGATCAGAAGGAGAAGCAGACTCCTGGGGGAGCCGGGAGCCTGATGAGGGACTAGATCCTGGAACCAGGATCATGACCTGAGCTGAAGGCAATTGCTTAACCAATTGAGCGACCCAGGCACCCATCAGCTGACTTTTTTTTAAAAATCATGTAATTTTTAAGTAATCTCTGCACCCAATGTGGAGCTTGAACATAAGAGCCTGATATCAAGAGTTGTATACTCTACTGACTAAGCAAGCCAGGTGCCCTTGAAAAATTGTTTTTTAAGATATTTGTTAAGTGTTTTAAGGTGATGATCTTTGGTCATACTTGTGCTTTTGTTTCAGTTTTAATTATAATGCTGCTAGAACAGTTCAGAAAAAACTAGTAGGGGGTTTAAATAAGGGAAACCATTGTTATGGAAATTTCCAGGAGATATAACAAATAAAAAAAAAATTTATGGTGATCTGGTTAAGAAAAAATTTTTAAAGCATCTACTGGGGCTCACTTAAGTGTCCAACTCTTGATCTCAGCTCAGGTCTTGAACTCAGGGTTGTGAGTTCAAGTCCCAAGTTGGGCTCCACGAAAAAAAAAAATCAGACAAAATATCTATTGATAAATGACATTACGGCTTTAATTTTAGTCTTTTATACTGAAAGCATTTTTTTTTTTTTTAAAGATTGTATTTATTTATTTATTTATTTGACAGAAAGAGAGATCACAAGTAGGCAGAGAGGCAGGCAGAGAGAGAAGGAAGCAGGCTCCCTGCTGAACAGAGAGCCCAATGTGGGACTCGATCCCAGGACCCTGAGATCATGACCTGAGCCGAAGGCAGCGGCTTAACCCACTGAGCCACCCAGGCGCCCTATACTGAAAATATTTCTAAAATATATTGGGCCAGTTTCTTTCTAGAGTAAGTTCAGGAACGATGTTTAAAACATCATTCAGGCTTCTTAACAAAATCATTTACGATTTTACAGGAATCACCAAACATTAGCTTTTCATGATAAAGTACGGGAGATACAGATGTTGATGTATGAGGATGGGCGCAGATATATCCTAAGAAAAAAATCCCAAGTCTATATCCTTAGGGATCTGCTTCTTTCCTGTAACTTATTTACCTACAATTCCAGATGATTACTATTTGTGCAAACTCACTAATAACTGAGCAATGATAAATACTTCTTTTAGAAGTTATAGTATTGCAAATATCTCACTTATTCATTAAATAAGCACTTGAGCACCTGTTTATTCCTTTTTTGTAAGATAGGAATAATGATAGAACCTTTCTATATTATTTGGGGTTCTTGGTTGAAAACAATAGAAACAAACTCTGGCTAACTCATCCAGAAGAATGTATTGGACAAGTATCATGTAGCTCACAATCACTGGGGATGATGGAGAACTGGTGTGCAAGACGTGTAGAGCCATTCATTTAGGATGTCACTGTCAGTACTGTCAGGGTCGCCACAATTATCTACACCACTGTGAATTATCTCTATCTCTGCATCTTTGCATCATTTTGTCCAGATATCAAGTTTCAGGTGAGAGCATCCAACTGAATTAACCTAGGTCTCATGTCATCACTATGCCATAGTTGCCAGAGAGTGTGGAGAAGGACCTTGGCCAGACTCAGTTTCCAAAGTGTGAGGTGGGCCCTGCTCCCACCAAGACTCAAAATTAAGAATTCTCAGGATGCCTGAGTGGCTCAGTCAATTAAGCATCTGCCTTTGGCTTGGGTCATGATCCCAGGGTCCTTGAGTCTGGAATCAGGCTCCTTGCTCAGTGGGGAGCCAGCTACTCCCTCCGCCTCCCACTTTCTCTCTATGACAAAATAAAAAATCTTTAATAAATAAATAACATTTTAAAAAAATCAAGACTTCTCAAAAAATATAATGGGAATTAAGAAGTTAGGCAGGCAAAAAGCATATCCTCATTGTATTACCCCATAGGTCGCCAAGAATTTATTGGGATGATTTATGTAAAGTGCTTGGTATAGTGCTGTTACACAGCATTCAATACATTTCAGCAGTTATTTTAATTCAATGAGCCAGGCATTGTGCTAATCTCTAGGAATAAAAAAAAAATAACAGGCAAAATTTCTAATTAAAGGGCTTAGTATTTCAGGGAGTTGTTACAGAGGGAAAAAATATAAAAATGGAATGATAATACCACTTAATTAAATGTTACAGTATAGGTATGAAGTGGGTGCTCTGGAAAACAGAGAAAGAAAAGCAAATTATACCAGAGTAAGGACAAAGAAAATAACAGACTGAGTTTTGACAGCTAAGAGGAGCATTATAAAAGGACTGGGCATGTCTGCATTGCAGTGACTAGGATATGTTCAGGATTGTGAAGGATATAAATGAGTTTTAACTGATCTGAAAGCCATCAGGATTTGGTAGAGGAGATGACATAATCAGATTTAAGAGGAGAGGTAACTCTAGGAGTGGAGAGAAAATAGACTAGAATGAGCAGAGCCAATGTGAAGAGTTCAGATGCTATGTTCAGTTGGGGGGATACGTATTTAAGTAAAGTATCCAATTCTTTCAAATAGAAGATTTTTTTTTTTTATATTTTCCAAAGACACATTCATTGGGATTTGACACAAATGGATATCAAAAGATATTTACAGGAAAAAGAAAGTACACTCTTTCATACATACACCCACACACAGTGAGAATTTCACAAGTATACCACCGCACCTCACACAGAGGACTCCTCACAGGCTGATAGTTGACAAAATCTACACGTTATTCCAGTTTTCAGTCACAATTAATCTCGTCAACATATGTGTGAAAATGGAGCAGTATGTGAAATAGTGAAATAAGTGTTGGAAGAGATATATGCAATGAGTCCCGAGAGAGAGGTGAAAAAGACTACCAAACTGCGCCTAAGAGATTAAGGAAAACTACTTCTTCCTTTTTTAAAGTTTACTTTTTTTATTTAAGTAATCTCTACATGCAAGGTGGGTCTTGAACTCACCACTCTTAGATCAGAAGCCGCGTGTTCTTCTGTCTGAGTCAGCCAGGTGTCCTGGGAAAACTTAGAGGGCACAAATAGGTTTTGTTCTGAAGGATTCATTGGATTTAGCCTGGCAACACTCCAATGTCATAAAAGGCATAACTGTCTTTTCTGAACACATCAGCACTTCAAAATGTCTTATGTAAAGTACAAGAAATGGAGAAAGGCAGTGGATGGAAATGAGATTGGATAGGTAAGCAGGGCTAAGACAGTGTTTCAAAATGCAAATAATTCCAAAGACAGGCAAGTAACTGTGAAGCCTGGATTAGGGGGCAGGGGGCACCTAGGTGGCTCAGTTGTTAATCATCTGCCTTTGGTTCAGGTCATGTTCCCAGGGTCCGGGGATCAAGCCCCCCTCCCCTCCCAATCAGGCTCCCTGCTCAGCAGGACTTGTGTTCCCTCTCTCACTGTCTCTGTCAAATAAATAAATAAAATCTAAAAAAAAATACTTAAGAAGCCTGGATTAGGACAGATTTGTGAGGTTTAGGACAATGATGAACTGAGGAACAATGAAAAGGCATTAAAATTCAACTAAGAGAAAAAGGAAGAGAAATCCCTCCGTGCTTCTTAAACAAAAACAGTATAAAGATCGCATAACACATCTTAATTAATTTGATTATATTAAGGGTAGTAGAATGTCACTATAGGAGTTTAAAGAGAGGAGTACATAGACTTTTATAAAATATAAACCTGGTGGCAATGTAGAGACTGGGATTGCAGCCTGGTCAAATGGTTAGGTGGCTAAAGCAGTATGAAACATCTGAAATGATGGTGGCTTGAAATAAGATAATGGTAGTGGCTATTTGGAAGAATTGGATACACTGGAGAGATATGGAGCTTGAAGCAAAGGGACTCAGTAATGGAAGTGCGGAAAAAGGAGAGTTAGAAAAAACCAAGTTATTACAATAAAGTATATCAGCTGCCATTGGTCTGCCATCGCCTTTTTTTTTTTTTTAAAGATTTTATGTATTTATTTGACAGAGAGAAATCACAAGTAGATGGAGAGGCAGGCAGACAGAGAGAGAAGCAGGCTCCCTGCTGAGCAGAGAGCCCGATGCGGGACTCAATCCCAGGACCCTAAGATCATGACCTGAGCCAAAGGCAGCGGCTTAATGCACTGAGCCACCCAGGCGCCCCTGCCATTGCCTTTTAATCTTAAATCCAAAATGAAGTCAAAGCAGTGAACTGAAATTTCTCTCTCCTTATTGTTTCTTTTTTCCAGTTTGTTTTGAAATGTAATTTTATATTCTTAAGATTTACCTCTTGGCAATCAGGAATTAAATTTCTGAGATTGCTGTAAATTATTTCCTTTCCTGGTTTCTCTTCCTCTTTCTTACTTCCCTGTTTTATGCGCAGTGCTTTCTTGTTTTAGTCGTATGCTAAAATACCTCACCATAACTTACCTTTCCCACCAAAATAACTGGGGAAAAACTGAGTATCTGAAAGTTGTCTTCAGGATCCTGTAAATTTCGTCCAGTTTCCTAGTTGCTACTCAGAAATGCTGAGGAAAAAAGTGTAATTCTCCTGTTTAGGTACCCTTTTTCACTGGAGACATTTAGCATTACAATCAATCCTTACCAATTCCTTTTCTCAGGCTCCTTTTCGTTGTTAAAGCGACGTGCGTTTTCATCACCTAATTCAATTTTGCACAGCTACTTCATATTTAATTTTCAAATATGATTTACAGGTAAGTCACTTACAAAAAACAGTAAATTTAAACGACAGAAAAGATCGGGTTCTAGTAAGTAAATGCGGTCCGGGGGCCAGAGAAATACAAAATGTCCATCTCAAGACCCTTGGCTACCCAAAGCAGAATAACAAGGTTGCTCCGCCGCCCCGCCGCCCAGCGCCCCGCGACCCGGACGGGAACCTAGTTCGCAGCGGTTCTCCCCCCCGCGCCACCGCCGCGTCGTTCCCGCCCGCCCTCTATAGAACGCGGGGTCCTCGCCCCCCTGCCTGAACAACTGTCTCCCTCCGAGAACAGACTCTTGCTGTTGCCGGACTGCGCGGTCACCGCATCCAGACCGCAGAGAACTTGCTTTGCATCGGCTGGAAACCACGGCGGCGAAGAAGGCCATCTCGCAGCCGGAGGAACAAGGACTATCGGCTGCGCCCGCGGCGGCCTCTTCTCCCGCGCTAGCGCGCCCACCTCGGCCCCGGAGGCTCTGCGCCGCGGGCGGGGGGCGAGCGAGGGGCGGGGCGGCCGCGGGCGCCGGGCGCCCCCTCTTGGAGCGCGCGCCCGAGTACCCGCGCGCCCGATCGGCCCGCCCCGGCCCGCGGCGCCCCCGCCCCTTTGGGCGCTCCGTAGCCGTGACGTGCGCGCGCCGGGGCCGGGGACTCTGCTGGGCGCCGGCCGGCGGGCGGAGACGGACCCGGGATCTGTCCGAGCAGGAAGCTAGCAGGATCCCGGTCGCCGCCTCCCCGTCTCCGAGCTTGTCCACGTCGCCGGCTTTTCGCTCAACTTCATCACCTTTGACCCCCGCCCTTCACCTCTCCGGCCACAGGTTGCCTCGCTGCCGCACGCACCTGCCTTCGCCTCCGCACCGGTGAGTGACGCGGTGCCCCTGCTTCGGGGCGTCAGCGTCAGGCCTCGCTGCCCCGGCCCGCCCTGCTTCGGGGCCTCTTCGGGCAGTCCGGGGGACCCACGGCTAGTTTCACCTCCCGAGGACGCCTCGGGTGAAGCAGGTGATGGGTGGGCCCGGCCGGCTGCTCGCCGTAGTGCCAGGGCTGGTTCTCATTTCCACAGGACAATGAGAGTCCCCTTTCATGGGTTTATCGTCACCAAGATACCTTTGTGTATCTACTCTCGCTCCTAGTTAGAAGCAGAGCTCTCAGGTGACCCACTCAGACTTGACACTGCGTGATAGTTTTCTCTTAAGTAAACAAGCTTAAAATTCAGTGTAGGAATAGGGCCGTTTGTTCTGAGCTATGAAGATCAGGTGACGGCCACTATTAAAGTAATAGTTTAATCGTGTAGGAGACCAGGCTGTGATTTTAGTTTTCAGGTTGTCTAGTACTTTGAGTATATTAATTTATATAGGTGCAACTGAACAAGCGCTTTTTAAAAAATTTGTTAATTTCCCCAAACTTCTTAAAACCATTAAAATGCTCCAATTCCGGAACAAGGTATTATTAAGTAGAAAATAATTTGGTAGGGTTATTGCTAGAATATCCGTGTCAGAAATACCATTTCTATACAGTTTAAGAAAACAGGTGATATTTTATCTGGCATAAAATTGTGGTGGAGGAATGCTTGCATCCTAATCACAGATATTAGTGAACAACTAGGAACACCGTCCCAACTTCACAGATCGCTGTACATGCTAAGCAAAAGTTCCATTTGCTGTTATGCTCTGGTAGTGTAGATGCAGTGTATCTTAATATATAGTCAGGGTTTGAGAGTTTTAGAAATTCTTAAGATTTACTTGAAACTATTCACACCATAAAATGTGAATCTTGGACTTGGGCTGGAATGGTCATGGTACAAAGGTTGGCAGCCAAAACAGCAAGTCTGTACAAATTAACTAAACTTCATAGATATGTTGAGCTGTGGTTTTACAGTTGGAAATTGATTAGTGGAAAAATTACCTTAGTGTTTTTTATCATTAATTTTAGAAATATTACAAACTGGGCCATAGCCAGAGCTTGAAACAATGCAGCCGTTCAGAATAACTCATTGACTTTTAAATATCCAGCTCATTTTGAGTATCTGAAGTTGTGCAGGAATTATATCCACAGTGGTAAACAGAAGTCGTTCTAGTCTTAGACTTGCCTATTACGTTTGTATATTTTATGCGACATATTGTTCTCCCAGTTTGAGTTACATTTTCGTTTTCAAAGACATTTTAAAAGGGAGTAACAGAAGTGATGAATGACTTTAATAAGATTATCATGATTAAAAACTCTAAGTATACATTATATAAAACTGTAATATACATATATTCTTCATTAGGGTCTAGAAACATGAGCAAGAAAAATGTAGTGTAAATTACATTATGTTTATATAGGTGCTACTGAACAAGAGCTTTTTAAAAATTACATCAATTACAAATAAAAATGTAAATTAATACAAGGTATTAAAACAGAGATCGTAAATCATAACTCATTGCACTTATCTGAAGTGCATCTTTTCCCTCTGTTTATGTTTATGTGATCAAGTTTTAAAATAACAGTGGCCAGGAAATCTGAGAGAGACTGAAGGCTCTTTTCTCATCCTGTTGTGACTTTGCCTGGAGACTGTGGTGTATCATGTAGCCCATTGTTTAGATAACTGGGCTGTCTCTGGGTTCTAAAGTACAGCTCTTTTCAGAAAGTTTTAAAATTTTTGACCATGTGAAGTTTAAATAAATATAAACACCCAAAACATTTTATGAAAATGAACCCGTTTTCACTGTTGATAATTGAAGCTTCATTTTGATATTTAAAAATGTCAGTTTTAAAAAGATTTCTAACCTCTCTGAATTTTTCATTTTTGTATATTAGAACATTTTCAGTAGAAGATTGAAAAAGATATTACAGCTTTAATAATTTTCATAGTTTGTGATCCCCTTAATGAGGTACTTCATAATAACTTCTGAACTTGAATAGTATAAGATCATTACCCCTGTATTAGGCATCTGCCATACTCAGAACACTAACTGAGGGATTTGATTTATAAAATAATTTTCAAGGTTGGTGGTCTTATCCTTTTACATATGAAGAAATTTAAGCTTAGAGAATTAAATATTTGCTCAACGTCTTACAACTCCAGAGGAACAAAGTCTGGATTCACACCTAAGTCTTCTGACCATGAAGCCCTGTCTTTTCTACCAGACCAGGTTGCCTTGATCTCAGTTCATTTGGTAGACTGCTCAAATAAACCTGCAGAACTGGTATTGTGTTAAAGAATGTAACTTGAAGAAGGCACATAGGAGTGAGGATGATAAAGGTCATGAATGTGGTTCTGAAACTGATGTTGAATTTTCTGCTTTTTTTCATTCTTAAGTTGACAACTTTGACAGTGATAGGGTGTTGCTTTCTCGTTTCTGATGTAAATTCCAGAATATTATACAAATTGTGCACTTTTTATTTTGATGGGTTTATAGGAGTTAGAATTAAGCTGTAATGTAACACTGGTTTTCATTGTAGATAAAATAAATAGTAGTCTTTTTGTTTCAGATAGAACTTTATATTTTCTTCCAATAAGAGAACGTTGTCCATAAATGCAGTAGCTATCTTTTAAAAATACTGCACAATTAACTTTGTAATCCTTGTGAGGGGGCTTGTTTTCAAAATATGACTAAATTCTCACCTGTACTATTTTCAGCTGTACTATTAGGACAATTTTTTATGGCCTATGTTTATTTCAGGAATGTCCCTTGAGGTATAATAGACACAAAGGACAAAAATGAGTATACAAAGTCCATCTTTTGTCACAAAGTAGGAGTCATTTCAGCAGTAGAATGTAGTTGGGTAAATGAGAAGAAAAATGGTAAGAAGGCTGAGTTGGGTGATTACATTTATAGGTATTTCATTATTTGGTTTGAACTCTAAGGAATGTTGCATCTCAAGGATACTCATATTCAACTGTAATATAAATTATTAATGGATATCTATAAGACATCTGCATGTGTGTGTGTATGTATGTGTAGATAATTAAGAACTAACTAAGGTCAAATAAGCTTGAATTCTGTTTTTGAGGAATTATATAATATTCAGAGGAACCAGGAAGTTTATTGTTTGAAACAGCTATACTTTTATTTGACAAATTTAATTGGACTATCTGTAATCTTAAAATATGAGTGTGAGAATTTTTTTTCTGTTCATGGTCTTGAAAGAAAACTTTTCATATTTAGTATAAGAAATACATGGTAATTTAGGAAATGACCACAAGTCCACAAAAAGTTCTCCCTGTAAGTACTGAAGCATAGACTGTAAAACCAGAAGAACAACTCAGACATCTTTAGAAAATTTGCTAGGGTTAAAGAGAAGGGAAGTACTTTTCTGTACAGAAGGCATGCCACCAGTGAAACCAAAATACTGAGGAACATTCCTTGGGTGATATTCACATAGGTGAATATTTATATCCAGGCTGAGTAATGTGCACAAAGGAAGGCGGTGCTCTTGACAAAACCACAGGCATCTTTTATGTGAGTTACATCACTTGTTATTTTACTTGAAAGTAACCTGCTGCTTAACCTTTACAAGGTAAGGTATTGCATAGAGCAGAATCTTAGAATTTCTTTTTTTTTTTTTTTTTTTTTTTTAAAGATTTATTTATTTAACAGAGAGAAATCACAAGTAGACAGAGAGGCAGCCAGAGAGAGAGAGAGAGGGAAGCAGGCTCCCCGCTGAGCAGAGAGCCCGATGCGGGACTCGATCCCAGGACCCTGAGATCATGACCTGAGCCGAAGGCAGCGGCTTAATCCACTGAGCCACCCAGGCGCCCCTTAGAATTTCTATTATATGTGGATGAACATCTTTTTCAACAATATTTACTGAGGGCCTAGTCTGTTTGAAATATGACTGTAGGTGGGAACTTTTTACTGGCAGATCTTTGGATCTAGGAAATATAAAGAGTGACAGAGACATAAAAAGAAATATGAATGGAAATACCCATTTAAAATCTGATGATATTTATATCAGATTTAACAACTTACATTTGTATGGCACTCTGTTGTTCTGGAAATCATTTTTTGTATCTTTGGTCCTTAAAACACCTTGTTGAAGTAGATGTGGTAAACTTACTCTTATTCTGCAGATGATAAAATGTTGGCAAAAAAAATTAAGTGCCTTGTTCAAGGTTACTTATGTGGCTGCTTAGAAACATAGCTAAGAAGGGAACTTCTGTGTATTCCCATAGTAGATCACAGTTATCTTCTAGGTGTTAGTTAGGGTTAACCTCTTAATGAGCAGTTACTTAATTTTGTTGCTTCAATTTGGATGGTTGCAAAAATTATGAAAAGTCAGCATCACTAAAGTGATAATTGTTAAATACTTACTAGGTTTGGTTTTGTTCTTGTTTGAATATAAGGTAGGAGATGAGCAGGATGCATTATTATGGGGCTCCTTTAACATTTTTAGTAGATTAATGGAGCTGAGGTTGAAGAGGTCCCCCCCCCCCCATTGGAGAGTTTTTCAAGATTGTTTTATTTTAGAGTGAGAGAGAGCATGCACGTGCATATGCAGGTGAATGAGTTTGGGGAGGGATAGCAAAGGGAGAGGAAGAGAGAATCTCAGGCTGACTCTGGGCTGAGTGTAGAGCTGCTGCAGGGCTTGATATCATGACCCTGTGATCTCTACCTGAGCTGAAACCAAGAGTTGTCCCTTAACCCACTGTGCCACCCAGAACCCCTGGTTGGAGAGTTTTTAAAGGAAAGCCCATTGTTTGTTTTAAAAAAGAAAGGAGGGGTGTCTGGATGGCTCAGTGGGTTAAAGCCTCTGCCTTTGGCTCAGGTCATGATCCCAGGGTCCTGGGATTGAGCCCCACATCGGACTCTCTGCTCAGCAGGGAGACTGCTTCCTCCCGCCCCACCCCCACTTGCCTCTCTGCCTACTTGTGATCTCTGTCTGTCAAATAAATGAATAAAGTCTTTTAAAAAAAGGTAAATAAAAAGAAAGAACTCTGGAAAAAAAAAAAAAAGCTGACTTCAGAGGCAGCATTGGTGTCTTATGTGAGGAAAAGTCAGAGTTCCATCTTTCCTCTCAGCCTGGGGGGTTTTCAGAGGGGATGGTCTCTGTGTCAGAAAAAATGCAGGTAGTAGACTTGGGTCTCTTGGAGGAAGATGGTGAGTTCAAGGAGTTCCCTGGGCTGGTTTAGGTAAAGATGAAGGTGCAAATGTCTGGAGGATGATTGGGATGAAGACAATGTAGATGATAACTTCTCCAATCAGGAGCTGAACTACAGAAACTTGGTTATAAGATGGAGACCTCATAGCATTCAGAAGAGCAACCTAAACTTTAACTGTTTACTAAATTCTAGGACAGAGAACCCAGGATAGGACACTTTAAAAAATATGTTTATTTCATTTCCTGCTTGGATTTATGTTTTTATAACACACACACACACACACACACATGCACACACACGCAGTTTTGCTCTTAAAAAAAAAAGGAGAAAAATATTCTGGGGGAATTTTGAAAATAACTTTTGTTACTTGACACATTGGTATTGACCTGATAATTATGCTTGTTTTTGTAAAGATTCACTAATGAGCTAATTAATGTGTGTCTGCATTGGTATCTTTATGCCTTAATTCATTTGACAAATATTTGAGTGTCTGCCATGAACCAGGTACAGTTCTAAGTGCTAATGATACTGTGATAAATTAAGACCAAGTTCCTGTGCTGAGTGATATTTTATTGTTATTTTGAATTAAGTTAAATTATAGACTCTTATTACTAGAATGTAATCAACAGGGCTGACCCTAAAGTTGGGAAATGGATAGTTGTCAAAGTGGTAGAATTTGAGGGTTACCAAAAGACTTATTTACTCAAAAATATTCTACTCCTGGCCTTCAGTTCACTGTTACCAGTCTGCTCCTTATAAGTAAGAGTATGTTCCGTCTTCATCCAAGTCTCAGGAACGTAAGGCTGAGATAAAGGGAATATAGGATTGATATGTTAGCAGCTATTGTTTATTGAGTTTTTGCTATGTGTTTGTGTGTCAAGCAAGTACTTTGTGTACATTATCTCAGTTAATTACTACATGACTTACTTTAGTGCATTTGACATTATGACCCACAATTTACAGATTGGGAAACAGAGGCATAAGATGTTAAATTTGCTCAAGCTCATAGCCAGTACTTGATGAAGATGGAATTTGCATGTACTTAGCATGTAGTAGGTAGGAGTAGAGGAGTACTGATATACACACGGAGTTGTGATGTCCTATCAGTATGGGATGGCATACTGTGTAGGTGGAAGGCCTTGGTGAGTGATGGGTGGAGAGTCAAGAGAGCTTGTTGTGGGGAGGGAGTGGATGGGGATGATTATTGCTTGTGGAACTGCTTGGTCCTTAGGCGTAATCCTTTTTGTGGCAGTCCTGAAACTGCAGAATTGCATTTATATACAAGTGCTTGCTTACCCAGCTTGTAGATAAGAGGGACTGGCAGACCTGAGATGATTCTGGTTTTGCCAGTCACTACTGTAGTTGGATTACTTAGTGTCTCTGGGCTTCAGTTTTCTCATGACCCTGTGATCTCTACCTGAGCTGAAACCATCTATAAAATGGAGGCAACAGTGTTACCTACCTGTTACCTACCTGGTGTGGTTCTTGTGGGGAAGGAATTAGATAATACATGTGAAGCACATATCATTGTGATGTGTAGTTAGTGTGCATTATTATTGTTACTGTGTTTTTGTTTTTTGGTTTCTTTGGCCATGTTTAATGTGGAATGTTTATTCAAAAAGAATAAAGTGTCCTGGAGATTTCGGTGGAATCTTAAAGTTGGCCAAATTGAAGAAGTTTTGAAGTGTAGTGTTAATCATAATTATCTGGGAACTGGTAAGAACATTTGTCAGAAGGGTGTGGGTGAGGCCTGGGCACTAGCGTTTAACAAGTTTCTCGGTTGATTTACTTGCACACCAAAATTTGAGAAGCACTGGTTTAAAACTTTTCTTTATCCTATGCCTGGGAAGGCTTCAGTAAAACAACAAAAAGTGTTTGGATTAACCAGGCAGTGTATGGTAGAAGAAAGTGAAATATCAGTTACCGGAATCCCTTCCTTGATTTTGTGTGTGTGTGTGTGTGTGTGTGTATTAAGTTTATTTGGGGTTTATAAGCATTTATCTTTGAGAGGGGCAATGTTAAATTGCACACCTAACTTTAATTGTAATGAGTTTTCAGCTTTTAACAAGCTTCATTTAGAAGTGAGCTAGTTATATTTAATTTTTAAAGTTATACAAATAATAATAGGTAGTACTTGAATAGATCTTAAGACCTTGTTAAAATTTTTAAATTGGATTTCTTTAGATAATGTACTGTTTTGAATTAACCAGCTTTGGTATTGTTAACTTCATCAGGCAAGCTCCCAGCAGGAAAGAGATTTCATCCTGGTTGGTGCAAAAGAAGAGATTATAGAGGTTAGAGAACAAACAAGGGTGGGGGGGCGGTGCACCCAGGGAATAGCAACGGTGGAGAAGTCGTTAATACTCCAGAGATTACCAAAACTGAGAGTTGAGAGCTGGCATTGGGGAGGAAGGCCCCAAGGAACTGTGGCTTTGAGACAGTTAGGCAGGGAGAGGAGGGGGAACTTCCATGACCTCTCCTCAGTCTTTGGGTCTTGTACACTGGCTTGCACTGCTGGAACCCACCTGCGGAGCCTAGGTGGTGATCTATGCAGGCTCATATTCCCAGGGCAGGAACAGAGCATACATAGGAGGGGTGGGGGGTTTGATGGAGCAGGTGGAGAATAAATGTGGAGAATAAATAGGGCATTGATTAGAACCTTTGGGAATTTTTAGCATTTCCTTGGTGTAGTTTAAATAACTTTGGGACCTGTGATACATCTCAAAAATGCTGAGTCTGCTTATGTTATACATACTTAGAAAAAAATTCATTCACTTTCTCATCTAATTGGACAGTTATTCTAGGAACTTTTTTTTTTTTTTTTTTAAAGTAATCTATCTCTGCCCAATGTGGGGCTCCAGCTTATGACCTGGAGATCAAGAATTGCATGCTCTACTGACTGACACAGCCAGGCTCCCCTTAGGAACTTTTATGATCCATATAACCCAATGAGAAACATAACCCAAGTCTATTAACATAAAACCCTTTTATTAATATATTGTTATACCTTAGCAAGGTTTCTGAACTTAGTCTTGGTTTGAAAGAGTACATGTCTTTCATAAGAAAAGATCTTTTTTTTTTTTTAAGATTTTATTTATTTATTTGACAGAGATCACAAGTAGGCAGAGAAGCAGGCAGAGGGTGAGGAGGAAGCAGGCTCCCCGCTGAGCAGAGAGCCCAGTGCGGGGCTCGATCCCAGGACCCTGGGATCATGACCTGAGCCGAAGGCAGAGGCTTTAACCCACTGAGCCACCCAGGTGCCCCTGGTCTTTTTTTTTTTTTTAAACAAATAAGTTTACAAGCTTGACTGTAAAAGAATATGGGGCCCTCCTGGATGGCTCAATCAGTTAAGTGTCTGACTCTTGATTGCAGCTCAGGTCTTGATCTCAGAGTCTTGGGCTCCAAGCTGGGTGTGGAGCCTACTCAAGGAAAAAAAAAAAAAAAAGAATATGATATAAAAAGAAACCGGTTTGAGGTAAATCACAGAACACCTGTGCTTGAAATAATACATTTAGATATGTTCTCTCTAAGTGGTCTTTTTTTCCCTTGAGAAAGAGATTTCATACTTTTTTGGGATCTTCTAAAAACATACTCTTTGTTTTCATTTGGTGCTGATAGAATTAGTATCCTGAAGGGGAGAATTGAGGCTGTTGGTTTTTCCATGTTATGCTCTTTGAATTTCCCTGATTTGAGGATTGAGTTATTCCAAAGAGAAATTTTCTTCAGTTCCTTGTTATTTTTTTTCTAAAATTAGATGAAACAACTGTGTTTTGGTTTGTGGGCATGATTTGCTGTCTGTTATCCTTTTGGTATTTTGGGGAAGAACAAAGTGTATTCATGTGTATGTGTTTTCAAGAGGAATGTATTAGCTTCTCTGCTCTTCCTGTCCATGATTGAAGTTGAGAGCAGTTGATTTTATGTATCTTTAATCCTTTTGTTTGAGATTTCAAACAAAACTACGGCTGTTTTGGCCAATGAGATGTTGGGGAAAAACAGATGAATGCTTAGTGTAGAAGTAGGCATCGTGTATTCAATGGCAAATTGAGGAGATTTATATTAGTTTGAGAAAGAATTTCTATCAGGCGTGGTTGGGAGGGGAGAGAAGGATGGGAATTGAATGAGTTGAAACATGGGACAGATTTCACCACAGATGTTTTAGAAAACAGAAAAAAACCCCATTTATTTTAGTCAGTATTTTTTTTTTTTTAAAGATTTTTATTTATTTATTTGACAGAGAGAGATCACAAGTAGGCAGAGAGGCAGGCAGAGAGAGAGAGAGAGGAGGAAGCAGGCTCCCTGCTGAGCAGAGAGCCTGATGCGGGACTCGATCCCAGGACCCTGAGATCATGACCTGAGCCGAAGGCAGCAGCCCAACCCACTGAGCCACCCAGGTGCCCCAGTCAGTATTTTTTATTGCATAGATACATTCTACATTTTTTTTTGAAGGTGTGGTACAGCAAAGTTAGGAATTTATAGACCAGTTGTTTAATTTAGTGATTTTAATGAGTTATTGGCAAAAATGAGGCTAACCTGATAGTAGTATACAAGAACGTTAATGTGTCAAAAAATGGGCTATTTTAAAAATTAAATTTAAATTAAAATTAAATTTAAATTTAAATTAAATTCTGGATCTTGTCCAGAATTTCATGGACTTTGGTTCTATTCTCTAGCATTCTATTTTTTGGCATACAACATTGACATAGTATTTTTAGTATGATAGAATAGTTGAACAGTGAAAGGTTTATGTCATGGGTTGGAAGGTGCTAATGTATTATAATGTTGGATTGAATGGGTGATCCAGATCCAGAATGCTCCTAGAACAGCATATTTCTAATGATTCTTGAGGGCCAGTGATATGCCACCACTTGAAGTGTTTTATAGTCATTTTCCCATTTCATTCTAATGTTGATGGAAACAATTTCCTAGGTTGATTTGAGTAGTAAGGTACAGAACTGAGAGATATCTTTAGGTGGTTTGGATCCAGAGCCTTTGACCCACCCATTTAGAACTCTAAGTTACCTTTTTCTGTGTTCTTTTTAAAGACTAAAAGCTTTGAAAATCCCTTCAAGATTAATCTCTTCTGTCTATTGTATCCAAACAAGGGATGGTAGCATCAGGATACTCTTAGAGCTATTGCCTGCTTTCAAGTGCAAAGCAGATAATTCCTCTATCATATCCTCTTTTGTTCCTTGCCTCAGATTGCTGTTCCACACAGTGCTCCAACTTTCCCTGCCTGCTGATGAGAGAGGGGAGACCTTCTGGACACACAGTGTCTAAACTATTCTTTACAATTTTTAAATCCCTTGACTATACATTTTTATTAATACTTCATGAATTTGCTTTAAACAGATGTATTCCTATAAAGTTTCATGTAAATTAAATAAAAATTAAATTGTAATTTCATAATATCCTGGGAAATATTCTTATTTATTTATTTAAAGTATTTCAATAATGATTTCTTTTGTAAACGGAAGAATCTTTTTGTTGAGTAGTGTTTGTTTTCTATATTATGTTAATATATATATTTCATATATTACTCATATAAACTTGGGTCTGGCTAAATACACATTTTATATAAATATGTGTAAATTAAGATTGATCTCATATTCTGCTTGATATTTACTAATAAAAAGAGGCTGGGTAATAGCGGTTTTTCTTAAATAAATGCTGTTTGTTGGAATTGCCCTTAAATGTTCTATAGTAGACCCATCTAGACTAAGAATAATACTCTTTTAAGGAGTAGAGTGAGGGTTAATATGTAACATAGTAGTATATATATATTTTTTTTGAAATTATTTTTGTGTCATAAAATTTATTAGGTAAATGATGGTGTTCTGTTTTAATGCTAAAATCAGTGTTTTATGTGACTGAAATAAATTGAAAATAACAGTTAAATTTAGACATAGTTTTATTAAAAAATTATTATGGTTGAAAAGCAGACAAACTGTTTTTTGGAAAATATACTTTCTTGTAGCTCATTTATTTCCTGTACCTAATGCCATGCTAATGAGGCTATTGTAATCTGTGTTCTGCCCTAAACACTCAACAGAGACTACTCTGAAACCTCATAATTAATAGATCCAGTGGCCTCATTTAGATCATTATTCTTTTCAAACCTGTTCAGCTATTCACCAACTAATCCTCCTTGAATTCTTTTCTGTTAGCTTCTTTGGTCATGCATTCTCTCAGGTCTCTGACTTTTCCTGTTTTGTTTTTACTGCTTAATTCTCTCTGTGCATGCCATTACTGTTCATTTCTCATAAACTCCTGTACTTGGCACTTTGCTCTACTCATTCTGTTCTTATTTTTGATAATTATATTAGTCCCATGGTTGCAATTCTTATTTTTTAGTGCAGATTACCCCAGATTTCTTTCTGTATCAACTTGACCATCATTTCTAAACTGATGGTCTACAGACGTCTTCAGATTTCATAATTCCCATCAATTGTACATCCTTTGAGAAACCTGGATCTTCTTCTGTTTCTTTCTGTTTCTATATGATAGCCACATGGTCCTAGTTATTGAGGTTCAGAATTTTCACTCATCTTTTCCCTCTTGTCATATTCTTTCACTTGCCAAACTCTGTTCTGCTTTCTGGAAGGTCATCCTTCACTTTCTGTTCCCTCTGACTGAGTGTGGCCTTCATTACTTTTTTTTTCCATGCACATCTTGTATTTGGCCCTTTTCCTCCATGTACAGCAGAGTCTATCCTGTGCTTTGCCATTAGAGCTGTGTTTTAAAGTGGAAATCTGATTGTAATATTTTCTTGCTGAATAAGAATCCTTATTAGCCTTTATTAATTAACATTTCAGAGTCCAAACTTGTACTGTGGGGTTGAAACCCTTCATGGCCTAACCTCTTGGTTCACTTTTCCACTTCAGCACTTGTCACACTTCTGCCACTGTGCCATGCTCTAGCCCCATTGACCTATTCCCTGAACATGCCCCCATTCTCTCATTTTTCTACTCTTGTTCAAAAAGACCTTATTCTGGAATTCATTTTCTTTTAGTCTTACCTATCTTTTAGGAACTGTTGGAATTAAATCCTTCAAAATAGTTTTCCCAGATTTACTGTTAGAATTATACCTGTATTATAAATGTGTGTCTTTTTTCATTGTCCCCTGCTCTCACTAGATTGATTATGAATGACTAGAGAATGTGAACTGCCTTGCAAAAGTTTTGGTAAGATTTTACGTAAATCAGCGGACCTCAGGTTTTAGGATTCTTTTGTATTAATAATTGTTGAGGACTCTGTAAAGATTTTGTATATTGGTTATATCAATATTTACTGTGTTAGAAATTAAAATTTAGAAATTAAAAACTTATTTAATCCATTTAAATACAAATGACAAATGCTTGTTAACAGAAAATGACATTTTATGAAAAATTACTGTTTTGGGGGTACCTGGCTGGCTCAGTCTGTAGAACATCTGACTCTTGATCTTGGGGTTGTGAATGTAAGCCCCACTTTGGGTGTACAGATTACTTAAAATTAACAAAAAGAAAAATAACTATTTTCCAAGACAAAGATTTGTGGAAAAAATAGCACTATTTTATATTTTTGTAAATTTATATAATGTCTAATTTAATAGAAGATAACTGGATTTAATTTTCTTGCATTATGTTGTTTTTGGTTGAAGTATAATTGAAGAAATCTGGCCTTTACACGGATAAATCCTTGGGGAAGGAAGTAGTAATGTACCTTTTAAGGTAATTGTGTATATCCTTCTTTGATCCTCACCAAAACTCAGCAGGTGATAATTTCTTAAAGTGCCAAGGTGGAATCTTAAATCATACTAATGAACTTTTGTACTCTGTTATATTACAATCTGCTGGTGTATTTTGTACTCTGAATGTATCTTTTACCCATGCATAGTTTTATAACATGATTATATTTGTCCTTTGAAACACACTTTTGCTGAATTATGTAGATCTCCCCAATTTTTGTAATATCAAAAATTATATTTTGATTTCATCAAAAACGTCTTAACTATTTAAACTTCAGTAGCATAAGCTGTTATGGTTAAGGTGGCAGCTACAGGTTTTCCCAGATTCTGCTTGTCACTTGAATTATATTGTCAACAAATATTGTCAGTTGCTTTCCTTGAGGTGACAGGCTTTACTCAAAAAACAAAATAAATCCCGAATTTGCCAATATCTCAAGTTTGAATAACCAAGATTTGTTAGTCAGTGTTTCCAGGAACCATGGTATTTTATGGGGAAAAAAAAAACGTTCTGAGGATTACAACTCAGACATTCACACAAGTATTTTCCTTGAGACAACCATCTTATTTTGTTTTACAGCAGAAGTACTTTATGTGCAATTCCTATTTCATCATATAGAATGTTAGGAAGATATATTTAGGATCAAGATATACTAATATTAATACATTTTACTGCTTAATCAAAATTATTCTTTTTTTTTTTTAAAGATTTTATTTATTTGAGAGAGAGTGGGGAGAGCACAGAGGGAGAGGGAGAGGAAGAAGCTGACTCCCGGCTGAGCAGAGAGCCCAGTGTGGGACTCAGTTCCAGGTGTCTGAGATCATGACCTGAGCCTAAGGCAGACACTTAACTGACTGAGCCACCCAAGTGCCCCCCCCCCTTTTTAAAAAATATTTTATCTATTTATTTGACAGAAAGCAAGAGAACACAAGCAGGGGGAACAGCAGAGGGAGAGAGAAGAAGACTCCCCACTGAGCAAGGATCTCGACATGGGGCTCAATGCCAGGATCATGACCTGAGCTGAAGGCAGATGCTTAATCAGCTGAGCCACAGGGCACGCCAGTCAAAAATGTCCTTCAGTGAAACCAGCATTCTTTTACTCTGGGTGCAGTGACCACTGTCTTGGTTCTGGCTAAAGTGGTAGAAGTTTTACCTATCTTTGGTTCTGCATAATTAGGGTAAATATGACTATAGTGAAAAAGGCAAATGTCTTTGTATTATGAAAATAGTTTTGATCTTGTTGACTCTCTAAAACGGTCTTAGGGATCTTCAGGGGTCCAATGACTTGGAGAACTGCTGGTCTTGGTAATTGTCCACTTGAGTTGTGAATGTGTTCAGGTTTCCTGTAGGCCAGCCATGTAGAAGCCTAGAAAGTTAGAATTGGACCTTACCCTGGAGTTAATTTAATTCTAATTCCTCATTAAAAAGTTGAAGAAACAGGTTTAGAGAGGTTAAGAGACTTGATGAAGGCCATACAGTTAAATTAAAGGCAGAACTAAAAAGATAATTCATGTGGCTCTTAGTTCAGAATTCATTTTTTTCTATCAATATTATGAAATTTAAAAATTTAGAAGATGGGGCACCTGGGTGGCTCAGTCACTTAAGGGTCTCACTCTTGATTTTGGCTCAGGTCGTGATCTCAGAGTCAAGGGATAGAGCCTTACATTGTGGGCTCTGTGCTGGGTGTGGAGCTTGCTTAAGATTCTCTCTTTCCTTTTTCCTCTGCCCCCTTCCCCTCCAAATCTATAACTAGAAAATTTTTTTTGTTTTGTTTTTTTTAATGCTATAATAGGGATACTGTCATATAGAATTCCTTAGGGGGTAAATTTTTGAACTCTGTGAACCAGAACTCTAGGATCAGCTTTCATCTGTTTTTCACCTTTTTTTCCATCTAGTTGAATATGAAATTGTGGTGGTCACATGTACAGTTGAGAAATTGAGATAATTCAACAATTAATGTATAATCATTGCTAAGAAAAGTCTTAAAATACACCCTGGTAAAATCAGTATCATCAGTTTGACATTAAAGAGAACAGTGTATAATTATATATAAAAATGAAAAGTAATTGAGCATATTTAAAGAATATATGCATATTTTAAAAATCATTTTAGAAAGTTTTAAGCATATTAAGAAAAGATCTATGAACCACCATGTGCCTATCACCCAGATTCAACAGTTAGCAACTTATGACTGATCTTATTTTACTTTTTCATTATCTTAAACTACCCCCCAAATTATTTTGAATCAGATTCCAGATATTATATAATATAATCTATAAACACTTAAGCTTGTAAAAGGGAGTATTTCTTAAAACTTGTAATTAGGTGTATATAATCAAATTAGGTGTATATAATTCAAATAATAATTTGAATGAACCTCTCAGAGTCTTTTCTAGCTTAACCAACAAAAACCAGAAACAAACAAAAATCCTTCTCCTTTTGATCCTGCCATTCTTCTTGTTCTTTTGCCTTGTATCTCTTAACCTTATTCTAAATTTCTTGAAAGAGAAGGCTCTGTGAGCTTCTATTATGAGTTTACTTTAGTTTTTTTTTTTTTAAAGATTTATCTATTTGAGAGAGAGAGAGCGAGCACAAGTGGTGGGGAGAAGGTCAAAGGGAGAGAAAGAAGTAGACTCTCCTCTGAGCAGGGATCCCAATGTGGGGCTCGATCCCAGGATCCTGAGATCATGACCTGAGCCAAAGGCAGATGCTCAACCAACTGAGCTCCCTTTTACTTTAGTTATTTAAATGTGTTTACTACAAAAATTACATTTTGCCTTTCCAAACATTTTACTCTTAGGATTTTTAAGATTGTGTCTGTTGCAAAATGCATAAATAACGTTTTTTACCTGGTAGTTTTAGACTATTGAGATGCCAGTAATCTGGTCTATTTTGGGTGAATTTAACATACGAATTTTTCTTTATTTTACAAGAGGGAGTACAGACTTATTTTAGTTATAAAATAGAACAAACAGATGGCTACCAGAGGGGAGGTGGGTGCTGGGATGGGTGAAATAGGTGAAGGGGATTAAGATTACATTTAAGATTATAATTATCGGGTCACCTGGGTGGCTCAGTGGGTTAAGTGTCTGCCTTCGGCTCAGGTCATGATCTCAGGGTCCTGGGATCAAGCCCCACATCGGGCTCTCTGCTCAGCGGGGAGCCTGCTTCCCCCTCTCTCTCTGCCTGTCTCTCTGCCTACTTGTGATCTCTCTCTCTCAAATAAATAAATAAAATCTTAAAAAAAGAGATTACATTTATCTTGAGTAATATTTAGAATTGTTGAATTGCTATATTGTGCTCCTGAAATTAATGTAACGATGTTAACTATACTGCAATTAAAAAAAAAAAAACCCAAACCCAAACCAAAATAAATCAGATATGGGAATATAATGTACAACATAGAGAATGTAGTTAATATTTATAATACGACTGGTGACAGATGGTAGCTAGATTTACTGTGATAATGACTTTGTAATGTATTTAAATGCTGAATAACTATGTGGTACGGCTGAAACTAAAATAATATTGTGTATCTATAACATTTTAATAAAAAAAATGATACCATAGAGAGATTGTTGTAAAGATACATAAAGAGAGTCCATAGATACCTATTTGGAAACATGGCCAGAAATAATTTTCTCTTATTGTTTTAGTAAAGAATTAAATATTTGTTGTCTTCTATTTAGAATTCAAACTTCTAAACCACCCCCCATGTCTTTAGTTTTATAGACATTTCCCAGTGACTTATTATTTCTCTAACTGAAAGTTAGATCTCTCTCTTTTTAAAAAAATTATATGTCTTGTAATTGATTTATCTTTCCTGAGTTGTTTTTTTTTTTTATAAAGATTTTGTTTATTTATTTGAGAGAGAGAGAGATCACAAATAGGCAGAGTCAGGCAGAGAGAGGGGGAAGCAGGCTCCTTGCCGAGCAGAGAGCCCCATGTGGGGCTCAATCCCAGGACACTGAGATCATGACCTGAGCCGAAGGCAGACACTTAACCCACTGAGCCACCCAGGCGCCCATTTCCTGAGTTTTTTTGATGTTATATTGACAATTCAGCTGAACCTTGATGGATAATAATATAATTAAAGAGTCTTAGATTTGGGGCACCTGGGTGGCTTAGTGGGTTAAGCCTCTGCCTTCGGCTCAGGCCATGATCTCATGGTCCTGGGATGGAGCCTCGCATCAAGCTCTCTGCTTCAGCAGGGAGCCTGCTTCCCCCTTTCTCTCTGCCTGCCTCTCTTCCTACTTGTGATTTCTCTCTCTCTGTCAAATAAATAAAAAAAAAAAAAAAAAAAAAGAATCTTAAGATTTGTTAACAAAGGTAATGTGGATAGCTTTGTCCCAAAATATATAAAAATGTAAACTATAAGACACATATACATAAGTTAGCAGTGTTGTTTCTTACATTAGTTTTCTTTGTAAAAGAATTCTGCAGAGGGCCCTTTTACTGGCCTCTGTTAAAGTGTGTGTGTGTGTGTATATTATATATATATATATATATATATTTATATCTCTCCAAGAAATTGATTAATGAACAAAAAAGGAAAAAAACGGATACATTTATTATTATTAACAGCGGATACATTTATCTGTACTTATTTCTCATCAAAGCTGGAGTATTTTTTTTTCAAAATTTTTTTATTTTTTTATAAACATGTAATACATTATTAGCCCCAGGAGTACAGGTGTGTGAGTCACCAGGTTTACACACTTCACAGCACTCACCATAGCAAATACCCTCCCCAATGTCCATAACCCCACCACCCTCTCCCTACCCCCCTACCCCGGCAACCCTCAGTTTGTTTTGTGAGATTCAGAGTCTCTTATGGTTTGTCTCTCTCCCGATCCCATCTTGTTCCATTTATTCTTTTCCTTTCCCTCAAACCCCACATGTTGCATCTCCCCTTCCTCATATCAGGGAGATCATATGATAGTTGTCTTTCTCCAATTGACTTATTTCGCTAAGCATAATACCCTCTAGTTACATCCACGTCATCGCAAATGGCAAGATTTCATTTCTTTTGATGGCTGCATAGTATTCCGTTGTGTATATATACCGCATCTTCTTTATCCATTCATCTGTTGATGGACATCGAGGTTCTTTCCATAGTTTGGCTCTTGTGGACATTGTTGCTATAAACATTAGGGTACACTTGCCCCTTCAGATCACTACGTTTTTATCTTTAGGGTAAATACCCAGTAGTGCAATTGCTAGGTCATAGGGTAGCTCTATTTTCAACTTTTTGAGGAACCTCCATGCTTTTTTCCAGTGTGGTTGCGCCAGCTTGCATTTTCACCAACAGTGTAGGAGGGTTCCCCTTTCTCCACATCCTCACTAGCATCTGTCATTTCCTGACTTGTTAATTTTAGCCATTCTGACTGGTGTGAGGTGGTATCTCATAGTGATTTTTTTTTAAAGATTTATTTATTTATTTGACAGAGAGAGATCACAAGCAGGCAAAGAGGCAGGCAGAGAGAGAGAGAAGGAAGCAGGCTCCTGGCTGAGCAGAAAGCCCGATGCGGGGCTCGTCCCAGGACCCTGGGATCATGACCTGAGCGAAAGGCAGCAGCTTAACCCACTGAGCCACCCAGGCACCCCTCTCATAGTGGTTTTGGTTTGTATTTCCCTGATGCCGAGTGATGTGGAACACTTTTTCATGTGTCTGTTGGCCATCTGGATGTCTTCTTTGCAGAAATGTCTGTTCACGTCCTCTGCCCATTTCTTGATTGGATTATTTGTTCTTTGGGTGTTGAGTTTGCTAAGCTCTTTATAGATTTTGGACACTAGTCCTTTATCTGATATGTTGTTTGCAAATATCTTCTCCCATTCTGTCAGTTGTCTTTTGGTTTTGTTAACTGTTTCTTTTGCTGTGCAAAAGAAGCTGGAGTATTTATATTTGGACTCCAGATGGTCAGTATAAATAAATAAAATTTAGGGGAAGAAATCAGCTAATCAAAGTTATAACCTGAACAGTAAAAATTCCCAATTGTGTAAGACAAAATATGAAATATTTCCCCTATTCCTATCTGCAGTATAAATGAGAATTTGGGGTGACTTTTTAAATAGTACCATGTCAACATAAGTGTGATTTGATTTATATTTGTTACTGTTGGAAATGAAGGAAAAACTTCTTGGGTTGTTTTAAAAATCCTGATGTCTGGGGGCTCCTGAGTGGCTCAGTTGGTTGAGCACCTGAGTCTTGACTTTGGTTCTGGTCATGGTCTCAGGGTCCTGAGATCCAGCCCTGCTTCAGGCTCCCTGCCTCTCTGCCTACCCCCCAACCCCCTAGGCATTGTCTCCCTCTCCCATTCTCTTTCTCAAATAAATAAATCTTTAAAAAGAATCCTAATGTCTGGGCCACAGCCTGGACCCATTAAATAAATCTGAGATTTGGGGAGGGTGAGACCTAAATGTCAGTACTTTTTCAAAGGTCTTCAGATGACTCCAGTGTGCAGCTCAGTTGCTTCTCTTTTTTTTTTAGTATTAAATCTGTGTAAACAAAACTTTCTGTCAAATACTGAGAAAACTTTTGATGATCAAAATGTTTTAAAAAGGGGTGCCTGCCTTAAAAGCGTCTGCCTTTGGCTCAGGTCATAATCCTAGGGTCCTGGAATTGAGCCCCGAGTTGGGCTCCCTGCTTAGCAGGGAGTTTGTTTCTCCCTCTGCCCCTCCCCCTACTCATGCTTGTTGGAACACTCTTTCTCTCAAATAAATAAATAAATCTTTTAAAAAAATGTTTAAAAAATTTTTTAGAATGATTTTATTTATCTGATAGAGAGAGAGCACAAGCAGGGGGAGCAGCAGAGGGAGAGGGAGAAGCAGGCGCTCTGCTCAGCAGGAAGCCCCATGTGGGGCTCGATCCCAAAGTGTGGGATCATACCCAAGCTGAAGGCAGATGCTTAACCAGCCATCCAGGTGCCCCCCAAATTCAGTTTTTATATAGTAATTATTAAATGTTGAATATCTCATGGAGGAATTAAAGAATAGAACACATTCTATGGTGTAGACTTAAGAATTAATTTTGTTTAATTTAGTTTATAGGTTACTTTGTGGACCAATGAATCCTGTTTTAAGCCTCTATACAATTATTGTTTGTTCATTATGGAGATTCACGTAACCAAAAGGAAGTGGATAAGAATCCTTGATATTTCTACCATGTATAGATAATCACTATTGTTGGTATTTTGCTGGATGATATTTTGGTGTGTGCCTGTATGTACACCTGTATATTTTTAACAAAAATGAAATTAAAGTAAAAATAAGTCCCCTCCCCTTTATTGGATGGCCTTAAAAATTAAATGCATTTTAATCTCTGTAAGGTGATTCGAGAAATTTTATTTCTGTACCTGGAATTTATGATTTTTGGGTTCTGTGACTATTGCTTCTGGATAAAGAAAATAATTATCCTTAGATGCTGCCTTAACACTTTGCTATAGCCCCGCTTAATAACTTCTTGATGATTTATGTAGATGAATGTTCATTTATAGTCCAAACCAAATATGTTTTTCTTGAAGTGTTAACATAATATAAACATTTTTGTCTTTTAATTTTTATAAAAAATGGTTACAAATTATTTATTTACTTTACTAAGAATATTATTTAAAAGCATGATTTCAGTATTATGGCACCAGGTAGGATTAATGAATTTATATTATTTATAGCCCTGTACAAATTTAAAGAAATTGTAGATTTTCCTTCCATAATCCAGTAGGTTAAACAAACTTATCTTTTATCTTTGACACGGTCTTTTTGTATAATTATGTGTCTTAGTGCCACTAAATTGCTCATATCCTCTTATATTCTGTTGGATCTTTTTTGCCATTGTTAGAGAATAACTAGCATTTAGTGTGTTATGTGAGTGTTGAGATCTTTAATGAAAATACGCAGTGTTGTTTTTTACTTTTCATGTAACAGCTGTCTTTTACCTTTTGTTTATTTATTTAATTAATTTTGAGAGAGAACAAGAGGTGAGGAGAGGGGCAGAAAGAGAGGGAGAGAGAATCGGGGTTTCCTTACGCAGGTCTCCATCTCACAACCCTGAGAGCAGACAGAGCGTAACCTGAGCCGAAATCAAGAGCTGGATGCTTAACCAACTGAGCCACCTAGGCTCCCTGTCTTCTACCTTTTAAGAAATGATCTCTTAAGTATAGAATGTTATGGTGTATTTCTTAGAGATTTTTCTTTAGTGAAGAAAACCAAGGAAATGAGAATTTTCCCCTTAGCTTTTAATCTCCTCTCCCTTCCCTGATTTGGTGAAGTGTGCTTAAAAACTTGGGTGGTTCAGATGGGGGATTGTTTTATTGCAATGTATGCAAGATTATACTTTGATAGAACCATTTCTATGTTGTAAAGAAGCTACTATTTTCACAGAACTTAGTTCTGTCCCAATAGACCAAAGTGTTCTCTCCAGTAAATATGATCCTCCTAGGACTTGGAATTTGCGGTTGCTGGGTTGCCACTGGTAAGTTTAGAGTCAGAATAGTAATTGGGCTGAGCAAATTCTCCTGTGGCTATCAACAGGCATAGAAAAATGTGTGCAGGTTACCTCTGGGTTGAGAATATGTACAGAAAGTACTGCTGCCTTGGCTTCTGGCATGGGACGCTGGGCTGGCGCTTGTCCCTGGCTACTTTGAATGAGACACTTTGGCAACTATCCAGATTGGAAATATACCTTCTTAGGTTCCAGATCTACCTTGGCTCATATGAGGTGAGTGTATGGGGATAGCAGCACCCCAGGTGGATGCCTGGTTTTGCCAAAGATCAGTCTTCTGCCTGGAGAGCTGTGCTGCTTATCTGTTGACAGTCTGGGAGCAGATTGCCAAATATAGGTCAGGAGGTATATATGACCTGTAAAAGGATCTTCTGCTTTTCCAGTTAGGCTGTTCAAAGCTTGAGCTTTGTGTGGTTGTTATTAAAAAAAAATTTTTTTTAAGGGTTATAGTATTTTTTCAAAATACTTAATATATTTAAGTAATCCCCACACCCATTGTGGGGTTCGAACTCAGTATCCCGAGATCAAGAGTCATATGTTCTACCAGCTGAGCCAGCTAGGCACCCCTAAAGGGTTATATTATTTATTATTATTATTATTATTATTTATTTTTTAAGATTTTATTTATTTATTTGACAGACAGAAATCACAAGTTGGCAGAGAGGCAGGCAGAGAGTGAGGAGGTTGCAGGCTCCTGGCTGAGCAGAGAGCCTGATATGGGGCTCGATCCCAGGACCCTGGGATCATGACCTGAGCCGAAGGCAGAGGCTTTAACCCACTGAGCCACCCAGGCGCCCCTATTTATTATTATTTTTTAACGTAATCTCTACTCCCAGCATGGGACTCAAGAGTTGCATGTGCCGTGGATTGAGGCAGCCAAGCATCACTGGTTGTTACTTTTTAATGTTATTTTGTTATTGGTTAACAATTTTGATGTCTAGTCAGAAGTTTAGTAATACATTTGAGGGACTATGGCCTATATCAGAAATTCATAGTGCTACCCTTAATAAAAGTGGCTTTTTAATGGAGTTGACTAGTGCATTTCTAGTAACAGTAATCAGTAACAATTACAAGATAGTTTGAATTCAGATATGTAGAGCACATTGGTGTTTTGTTTTGTTTTTCTGGAATGAATAATATATCACCACTTTACATTTTATTCTACTCATCTTTTATAATATTTCATTGAAATGGATCTCCTTTGTCCTGGGCCTTGTTTTTCACTACCTCCATCACCATTAGTCCCCATACCTGTGAATACTTTGTGTTAGCACTTTAAGTGTTGATTACCTACAGTTTACTTGTCTTTCTCCTTCAGTTACTTGTAAACACTCTGGTTTTATTCTTGGGTGTTCAAGGCCTTATACTTTGCCCTGTTGTAGTAGATACCCAATTAATATCAATTCAGGGAATAAGTTAATTATAAATTTCAACTGTGAATATATTGTCTACCTTTTCTTTTTAAGATTTTATTTATTTATTTGACGTAGAAAGAGAGTCACAAGTAGGTAGGGAGGCAGGCAGAGAGAGATGAGGAAGCAAGTTCCCCGCTGAGTAGAGAGTGGGATGTGTGTGGGGCTCCATCCCAGGACCCTGAGATCATGACCAGAGTCAAAGGCAGAGGCTTAACCCTCTGAGCCACCCAGGCACCCCTGTCTACTTCTTTTGAAAATTGTTTTCTCCAAATATAAACTCTAGGTCAGCCCACTTACATAAAATCATTTAGAGATGGTGAAATTGGGATAGTGGGCTAATGAGCCCAAGAAGCTGGAAAATTGCTTAAAAAAATACTCATAATAATGGCGAGAAAGGATTTTTATTTTTTAAGATTTTATTTATTTATTTGACAGAGAGAGAGAGAAAACACAAGCAGGGGGGGGGGGGAGAGGAAGAAGCAGGCTTCCTGCTGAACAGAGAGTCCAATGTGGGGCTCGATCCGAAGGCAGATGCCTAACGACTGAGCTTCCCAGGTGCCCCAAGATTTATTTGTTTTTAGAGAGAGAGAGAGGGGAAGTGGGCATGCACTCATGAGTGGGGTGAGGGCAGAGGGCCTCTCAGGCAGACTCCCTGCTAAGCGCAGGCTCAGTCTTAGGACCGAGATCATTACCTGAGCTGAAATCGGGAGTCTAATTTAACTAACTTGCAGACATCCCTGAGAGTTATTTTAAAGATCACTTTTTTTTCTGATATAAAACCAATAGCTATCCTTCAGAAAGTTTTAAAAATGGGAACGTGTAAAGGAGAAAAGAAAAATCATTTATAATGCCACCACTTAGAAGTAGTATTAATATTTTTATATATCTTCTGTTTTTAAAAACTTTATTAATTCTTATTGCCAAATCAGATAAATATTATGCTCTATTTTCTTCAGAAAGTCTTTTCTCTTTTTTCCTAATTGTAATTTATCTGAATTTTTTTTGGATCATGGTTGAAAAGTTATTTTGAAGTTATAATAATCATTTTTCTTTTTCTTTCTACTGAGAAAGAAAAGTCTGATCTTTTGACTGTTTTTAGGGAAGTTTTATTATTTAATTCTTTATATTCTTTGTCATGCCCTATAGATTTTTTTGAAAATTATTTTTTATATTGCCTTCATTTAAAATTGATCACTTATAAGAGAATGCATTCTTTGCCAACAGCAAATCAAAACAATATGATACAGATACAGTTGACATACCCCTAGATCACCACCTTGTTGTTTTCCATCTAGAAACTGAGCGTTGTTATCATTTTTGTTTGTATACTTTTGTATCTTTTACTCTTATTGCAGTTTTGGGCTTGTAGAAATAATATAGTGGGTTATGTTTTGTTTTAAGTTGTGCGTGGAGCCCAGCATGGGGCTTGCACTCATGACCCCAAGATCAGGACCTGAGCTGAGGTCAAGAGTTGGACATTTAACCAACTGAGCCATCCAGGTGTCCCAAAATTATGTAGTTTTGTATGTTTTTGACATTGAAGAGTTGTATTCTACAAATGTTTTGCAACCTCATTTTTTTTATGTAACTTAGACCATAGGTGTCTATCTTGAAAGGTAAAGATTCACTTTACTGTTTTTATTTTACTTATTATTATTTTCTTTAAGCTGTGTGCCCAGTGTGGGGCTTGAACTCATGACCCTGAGATTAGGGGTTGAATGCTCTACTGACTGAACTAGCCAGGTACCCCTCGCTTTACTGTTTTTAAATGCTGCATGACTTTCTGTAATTCAGATATAGCATAGTTTATTAAACCATCATTGAAAGGCATTTAGGTTGTTTGCATTTTTTCTTTTATTCACAGTTGTACAAGAAATATCCTTGGTGTATACTGAGTGCTGGTTCAGAAAATTTACTATAGTCTCACTAACAGAAAACTTGACATTACAGGTTTTTAATTTTTGTCACTGACGTAGGTGAAAAGTAACTTGTTTTAATTACATAAAACAATACCTTTCTTAAGGAGAAATACCAGAATTTAATGATAAAGATGAGTGAAATATGGTTTCTGGTATAACTCTTCACAGAGATATGGCTGGTTCTTTGAAACAGACTTTGTGTTTAAAAGATTAATAAAAAAGTTGAAGTTGTCATTTTTATATGAAGAAGCACTGAATCTGCTTTTCCTAATTCATTTTAGTTAGTTTAGTTTACATTTGAATTGAGTTGTAATTCGGAGAAAAAAGCCTTCTTTGCTTTTCAGTTTCCAGAATCAGATTTTTTAAAAATCTAAGACCTTGGGAAACAGTCCTAAACTTGAGAAAACACAATTTATCTTGTGAAATATGAACCATGACAACCTTTTATATTCTGATTTATAGGAATAGAGAAAAAAAGAATAAATTTTAAAATGGTGTGGAAAATAGGCAAGTCATAGATTAATTAGAATTCACATATTAAGAGGGTTGCTTTTTAAATTTAAGTATTTTATATATGCATTGTTGGTATTTGGTTGGTAGTATCATGATCTTTAAGATAAGCAAACTGAAATAAAAAGGAATATGGTTTTAAAAGGAAATGATCATATGGGCTCTCTGCTCAGTTGGGAGCCTGCTTCCCTTCCTCTCTCTGCCTGCCTCTCTGCCTACTTGTGATCTCTGTCAAATAAATAAATAAAATCTTAAAAAAAAAAAGGAAATGATCATAAAGTAACCCGATCAAGTAGTTCCTCTGATGTAAATTTCACTTAAAAAAAAAAAGATTTTATTTATTTATTTTAGAGAGAATATGAACATGTTTGAATGAGCAGGGGAGGGGCAGAGGGAGAGAGAATATGAAGCAGACTCTGCCCTCTGCACGGAGCCCCTCATGGGGGCTCAGTCCCATGACGATGAGATCACAATGGCGTTGAAGCCAAGAGTTGAACGTTTAACTAACTGAGCCACCCAGGGACCGCTAAAGTTCACTTTTATTAGTGATTTCCTATGTCTGTTTTGATTATAATTTTCAAATAATGGTCAAGGTCTAAAGTACCATATAATTATTATACAGTATAGTATATTTTCTTCTGAATTTTATTATTTCTTGAGAATTATGCAGATAGTAAACAATATTTTTGAGTTATTTTTATGGTATTGTTAAAATTTTTTTTAGAGAGACTGCATGCAAGTGGTGGAGAAAGTTGGAGGAAGAGGGGGAGAGAGAGAGAGAAACTTAAGCAGGTTCCATGCTCAGCAGGGAGCATGGTGTGGGGCTCAGTCTCATGACCCTGAGGTCATGACCTGAGCCAAAATCAAGAGTTGGACACTCAACCAACTGAGCTACCCAGGTGCCCCTTTGTGGTGTAGTTTTATGTGTCCTTTATTTGTTTAGTGAAAATAACTAAGAGGAATAGCTTTAAAAAATTAAATCCCTTTGAGGCATAGACTTGGTCTCATTCATTTATAGTATCCAGGCCAGAGTAAACCCTTGCATCCTTAGATGCTCCTTGAAATCACCCGCCAAAGCCACAATTCTCTCTCTCTTTTTTTTTTTTTTAAAGATTTTATTTATTTGACAGACAGTGATCACAGGTAGGCTGAGAGGCAGGCAGAGAGAGGGGAAGGGAAGTAGGCTCCCTGCTGAGCAGAGAGCCCTATGTAGGGCTCGATTCCAGGACATTGGGATCATGACCTAAGCTGAAGGCAGAGGCTTTAACCAACTGAGCCACCCAGGCGCCCCAGCCACAATTTTAAAATAGGTTCTAATACCTCTTTCTGAGAAGCCCATCATTCTCTGTAATGAGAATTCTCCCTTACTGCAACAATAAACCCAACTTATTCAACAATTAAAAAAAAAAATTAAAACTCTGCTGTCACTTTTCTTATTTTCTGGAGGGGGATAAACACTTTAAAAGTAGGGCCTTTAACTTTGCTTTTTGTTTTTGTTTTTAATCTTTCTTTCTTTCTTTTTTTTTCTTAGTAGGTTCCACACTGGGTATGGACTTGAACTCACAACATGGGGCTTGAAATTACAACCCTCAGCTGAGATAGAGTCTGACACTTAACCTATTAAGCTGCCCCATATCCCCATGCCCCTAATTTTGTTATTTAAATTCTCACTTAAAAAAATTTTTTTTAAAAGATTTTATTTTTAAATAATCTCTGCACCAAACATGGGGCTCAAACTCACAATGCTGAGATCAAGAGTCACATGCTCTACCATCTGAGCCAGCCAGGTGCCCTTTAAAATGCCTTTAAAAGCATGCATATTTATAACAGTATTATATTTACATGTTTTAATTCACAAAGTTGTCTTTCATTTGTGATACTTTATTGTAATGTGTCAGTTTTATTTTAGGAACTACATGTTGTATTCAGTAACATTTTTGGATAATGGCAAATATCATTGCTAAAATGGAACACTTTAAATATGTGATGTTAATATACTGAAAGCATATTATGAATCTCTTGTTCTTTGCAGAGGCAAGGGAAGGTATGTGTTGGATTTGAAATTCTGTAGAGATCAAGCAGTGGTGGTACATCTCTGCTTCCCCAAAACTTTGTTGTTTGTACATGATCTGAACTAACATGCAGCTTTGTTTAGCCATCTGACTTGAAGAGGGCATTCATTACTCATCTGTTCAGTCAACAAATACTTAATTCCCCATATTTGATATACTGTATAAAGTACTGGCAGTATATGGGTGAACAGGACATGATTCTTGTCTTTAAACTCTAGGAGATATTAAAATTTAACAACAAAGTACCAAAGTAGAGAGAAACTAATGTTTTAGAGAGTTAAAAGCTGGTGCAGAGGGAGAAGCATCTAATTTTGAGAAGGGTTTTGTGAAAGATTTCAAGGAAGAGAGATTTGCTTATTTTATTTTTTTAAAGATTTCATTTATTTGAGAGAGAGAGAGAGGGAGAGAAAGTAGGGGAAGGGGCAGAGAGAGAGGAGCCCAATGTGGGGCTGGATCCCGGGACCCTTGGATCATGACCTGAGCCAAAGGCAGACACTTAACCAACTGAGCCACCCAAGGATCCCATATTTGTTTAATTTTTGAAACAGTGAGTAGAAATGCAATATGTGCAGAACAGTGGAGAGGTTTTTCTGGCAGAAAGAATGTAAATTGTGTAGGGGTAAGGGTGACTCTTGAGTGTACTTGGGGCACAGAATACATGCTGAGTGTAGAAGGTGCTCTGGAGAAATTAAGCCGCGCAGTCTAGTGAGAAAAGATACAGTCTGAGTACCTTCACCTCCAAAATGGTGTTGACATGTTGATCTGTGCTCTGTGATAAACTCAGCTTTCCAGGTTTTCAAGATTGCATGTGTTTCCTCTAGTGTCACTTGGAGAAACTGTTTCTTTCAAGATAAGATAAGACAAAGGGATGGAAGGAGTGTGGTGTCACCTAAACCACACACAGACAGATGAGGAGCTGTGCTGGAGCTCAGAGTGAAACTAATTATTCTGAGTAACCTAACTCCAAATATTGAACTGAGGTGAGTCTGTTAATGCACAGGCAGGGTAATGGAAATAACTTTGGAATGGAATTCACAGTTCATGGCTGAATAGAATTTTCATTAATGTCTTTTATTTGCATTTTGAACCTGAGCTTGTGCTGGACATTTTGTTGGAAGTTAGTGATAGGTTGAAATGCAATTAATATACATTAATTTTCTTAATTCTTATCTGTTTAAAATAGCTTTATATTGTTGTGAATTTATCTTTTTTTTCCTGTCCCTTCCTTACCCTGTAGTCAAGATGAGAGTCTCTTATTGCTGCTTCCATAGAATCTTGTTTTTTTAATCTTTTCTATATAGCTGCTGAAAAATAAAAATAGAAAAAAAGACATAATTTGGGTATTTAACATAGCAATTATTACATTTTTTTTCTAATTTTCCCTTTGCCTGCTATTTATTTAGTTTACCATGTCAAATAAATTATTGTTTTCTTAACCAGTATGTTGCTTTGGTGGTTATATTTATCATCCTTGCTCTGATATCCCATCTCTAGATTCATGTTTCCTTTCTCTTCTTTCCCTTTTCCCTTTTAAGCCTGTTTTCCATTTGTCCTTGTTTCCTTGCCCTGTATCTGTTATTTTTGTGCTTCCTGTCTCTTAAATTGAAAACAGATTCTCTCTCTGACCAAGGATTCTGGCTGTCTTCATGAACCTCTCTGAAATCTATGTGTTGCAAATTTAGCTTTTCACAAAAAGACAAGTGATAGTCTTTGATATCCGTAGATAGCCTAGAGTCTCTCATTCCTCAAAGTGCCTCTAGTTTACTCTCAGAGCTTTATTTTTCTCTGTCCTTTGGAAAATAGGCTACTGGCATAAGGTCTGTGTTTATTTCAAATGAGGAATATTACATGGGTTACATGATTATTGTGTTCACTGAACCAGTAACCCAACTTATGAAATTAGGACGCTGAAGTGGCCTTGTTAAATGGGACTTTCAGTGCTCCTTCCTTTGACCCTTCCTATATTTTGGTGACAGCTCACAGGGTGGAGCTCCTTATTTTAACAATGAGGTATTTCATGGAGGGGGTAGTTTACACCTCTAAGATGACATTTGGTATCTCATTTGTTATTGCTCTTTTAAACATTCTACTTGCCTCAGTAATTTGGACACATACTATAATTAGACAAGGCCTTGAGCTGTATCAAGAGATCAATAAAATCGACTGTTTTGACAATAACAGCAAGGCTCCTCATTAAGGTCCAGAATTATTGCTATTTAATATTTGGTAGTAGTTTTGAAAGAGTTGGAAATTTATTCTTTAGATTGAGTCATGTTTGCATGAATTTTACTTATATTTGTGAATCTTATAAGTGAGGCAGAGCAAAAAGGCAGGCTGTGTTTTAGGGAGAAGTCAGTTTCTGCCTTAAAGTGAAGGAATGGAGGGAAGAAGTTGGAATGTAGTCCTTATTCATCAGTTTGCCTTCAGTAGGACCATGGTGAAAGGACCTATCTGTATGAGTAGATTAAGAGATCCTGGATGAAGGTGACTTTATTTGAGGATTTGGGTGTTGGGATAGAAGTGTGATCTAACTCAGGTTGGGCATAGAGAGTGGAGTGAAGTTGAAAGCTAGAATAAGGAGTGTAATCAAGTCAGGCTGGAGAAAACTAACAGACTGTAGGATGTGGCAGAAAAGAGCAGAGCAGGGTGAAAGGGATGTTTGTACTGCTTTAAGGAGGCAGAGAAAAAGATGAGGATGGAGTAGAGGAATAAAATATCAGCCTGCTTGAGATGGAAAAGTATTGTAGTTTGAAATCATTATAGAAAAACTGAAAGCCATTTATCTAATCTGTTAATCCATGGAAATGGTGGAAGAGGTAATGATGTAAGATGTAAGATGTAAGATCTTACATGATGTAAGAAATCCCTTTGTAATTCATTACATGTTAGTATTCAATGCATACTTGTATTTTCCATGTATGGATTCATTATACATGTAATATTTCTCATTAAGTAAATGTAAATTTTCATATATCTAGTCATTTATTGGTGACTTATTTTTTAAAGATTTATTTTTTTGACAGAGCGATCACAAGTAGGCAGAGAGGCAGGCAGAGAGAGGAAGGGAAGCAGGCTCCCTGCCGAGCAGAGAGCCCAACTTGGGGCTCGATCCCAGGACCCTGAGACCATGACCCGAGCCGAAGGTAGAGGCTTTAACCCACTGAGCCACCCAGGCGCCCCTATTGGTGACTTTTTTTTTTTTTTTAATTTTACTTGTTTGACAGACAGAGGTCACATGTAGGCAGAGAGAGAGAGGAGGAAGCAGGCTCCCTGCTGAGCACAGAGCCCGATGCAGGGCTTGATCCCAGGACCCTGGGATCATGACCCGAGCTGAAGGCAGAGGCTTTAACCCACTGAGCCACCCAGATGCCCCTATGGTGACTTTTTTGTTGTGTGTCAACTAAATGGTAGGGTATCCCAGATCAGGAAAAGGGAAAGAGAAATGTGAATAAGTATAATCTATTCTATTGCTGGGTTAACAGAGGAATGGGCTTCATATGATGTGGAAGTTGCTTTGGTTTACCTGTGATTTTTCCAAACAAGTTAATTCCTTGAAGCGTAGGGTAGCAACCTTTCTCATATTGAAGAAAGTCATACCAACTTGTGAGCCATAGAAAAAGATGAAAATTTTGCTAAAAGTGCCTTCTTTGAGGAAAAGTAGTGTAGTAATGAGGAACACAAATTGTCAGTTTTATTCATCTTTTTCTTTTGTGGTTAATTTTTTTCTCCTGTTTTGAGTTTCCCCTTTCTGAGGTCATGAACGTAATCTCCTGTATGAATTTCTAAAATCTTTATTGTTTGCCTTTCACAATTAGATTTATAACCTGCTTATGTATATTTGAATATAATGTGAAGTAAATCTCAGTTTATATTTTTTCCAAATGTATACTTAGTTTTCCTTGTAGCATTTATTGACAAGTTAACCTTTCCCCTGGATTGCTTTTATTCTGTATTGCTGTTTTTGTCATAGATCATATCATATATGTACAAATCTTTGTTCTCTTTTATTGGTCTATTTGTCTCTTCATGTACCATTACCACACTGTCCTTTTGTAGCTTTATAGTAAATCTTACATTTCTGTTTCTTCAAGAATGTCTTCACTATTCTTGGCCCTTATATTTCAGTATAAATTTTAGAATCATTTTACAGAGTTTAAAAAAAAAAACTGTTGAAATTTTAGTTGGGATTACATTCAACCTAGAGATCACGTTGGAAAGAATTGACATCTACCATATTGAGTCTTCATCTAGGATCATAGGGTATTGCTTAATTTATTTAGGTCTTTGCTAATTATTCTTAATATTCTCTGCAGTAGTTTTACATTTTTTTTTTAACTTTTACTTTGCTTTAATTTTAGACTTTTGGAAAAGTTGCAAGAACAATACTCTCTCAAAGTTCCTGCATACCTTTCACCTAGATTCCGTAAATGAGCACTTTGCCACATTTTCTTTATCCTTCTTTCTCTTTACAAACACACACACGCATATGCAACCTCTCACACTTAGATTTTTTTGATCGTGTAAGTTGCATACTTATACCTCCTCCTTTACCCCTAAACACTTTGGTGTCTATTTCCTAATAACAAAATCATTCTTTTGCATGACCACAAATAACACTTATTAATGTTTATAATAATTTAAAATCTGCAGACATTATTCTGAGTTCACAAATTGGCCCAAATATGTCATTCATAACAAAAATAAATCCCAGATCATGTGTTACATTCAATTGTCTTGTTCCTTTGGTGTCCTTTGGTGTCACCTGAGCATCTCCTCATCTTCCTTTGTGTTTCATGGGCCCTTTAAGTTTTTGAATAATTCAAGTAGTAGTTGTTTTGTATAAAACCTTCCCACCCCTCAATTTGGGTTTGTCTGATATTTCCTCATGATGAGATTTAGGTTATACCTTTTTGGCACTAGTAGTACAGAAATGGTATGATGTACTGAGCAGAATTTTGATCATTTGGTTAAAATGGTGTCTGCCTCCTTGCATATAAAGTTACTGTTTTTTGCTTTGTAATTAAATATTTTTGGGGAGATGCACATATTTTAAAGTTAGATTTGTTCTTAGGTATTTTTCTTAATATTTTATTTATTTATTTGACAGACAGAGATCATAAGTAGGCAGAGAGAAAGGCAGAGGGAGAGGAGGAAGCAGGCTCCCTGCTGAACACAGAGCCTGAGGACCCTGGGATCATGACCTGAGCCGAAGGCAGAGGCTTTAACCCACTGAGCCACCCAGGTGCCCCATGTTCTTAGGTATTTGAAGTTGTTGGATGCTATCTTAAATAATATATTTTTAAAAAGTCATTTTTTTTTTAAAGACTTTTAGAGAAAGCTAGAGCGACAGTGAGAGAGCACCAAGGAACCTGGGGGAAGAGCTAGGGGAGAAGCAGACTCCCCGCTGAGCAGGGAACCCCATGTGGGGCTTGATCCCATTACCCTGGGATCATGACCTGAGCCAAAAGCAGACACTTAACCGACTGAGCCACCCAGGTGCCCCAAACATTCTTGATATATGTATATAGCCACACTGTTTTTCAAAATATAATGCCAGTTTACTTTTTTCACAGCAGTGCTTTCAGTTGTAAGTCCCACCATAACTTCTTCAGCATTGGTTATTACAATAAATTTATTTTTCTAAATCTGTAAATAAAATTGGTAAAAAAGTATTGCCACCTGATCTTTTTTTTTTTTTTTTAAAGATTTTATTTATTTATTTGACACACCGAGATCACAAGTAGGCAGAGAGACAGGCAGAGAGAGAGAGAGGAGGAAGCAGACTTCCTGCCGAGTAGAGAGCCCGATGCGGGGCTCGATCCCAGGACCCTGGAATCATGACCTGAGCCGAAGGCAGAGGCTTTAATCCACTGAGCCACCCAGGCGCCCCACCACCCTGATTTTTTATAAGAATCTGAATACTTTTGAGGCAGAAACCTTTGGTTTGAACATTTAAAAAGATTTCTCTTGAACCACACTGACTGCTATCCATTTCTAAATGGCTTTCAGTTATGTTATTGTAGCACATTATTGAATCTTTCTCTTGGGAACAAAAAACAGAGTATTAAGTAATATTAGGGGTGCCTGAGTGGCTCAGTCTCTTGGGCATCTGCCTTCAGCTCAGGTCATGATCCTGGGGTTCTGGGATGAGCTCAGTTTTGGACTCCCTGCTCAGCTGGGAGTCTGCTTCTCTCCCTCTGCCTACTGCTCCCCTGCTCTTGCTCTCTGTCAAATAAATAAATAAAATGTAAAAAATAAAAATAAAAAGGTAATATATATTAAAATGCAGAATTTTCTTGTGACAAAATATTTCTGCCAGTGGGCCCTCATAGAAACAGATTTTTAAAGAAAATAGAAGTGTTGGCACAATTTTTTTGAAAGCAAGTGGATGGACAAAGAGGATCCTTGTCTTAGTGCTCTTTGTTAATGTGGCTATGGATGAGTCACTTAAGTTTTCCCTGCCTTTGTTTTTGTATTTGGAAATGAGCACAATAACATGGGTCATTGACTGTTCATATTTTAAAAACAGATTCTGATATTCTGCGGAAGAGTTGATGTACCAGTCACTGTTTTTTCTGACTCGAAGTTTCTAAGTTTTGGGTTAAGATAGATTTATTTCATGACTTGATCCAATCCAACACATTTTAAATGTTTTTGCTTTGTTGATATTAATGTGGTACCCTGTATGATGATATGAATTATTAGTTTTTTATTAACAAAAGAAGCTATTATCATTCTCTAGAAGATAGGCTGAAGCATTTATTTTCTGTAAAGTTAAAAAAGAATTTGTGCCATAGAAATTAAGATACCAGATATGTGTTTTTGTTGTTTTGCCAGAAAATAATGGTGGGTTCTCTCAAAAATATTCAGTGATAGAGTATCTTTGAATATTTCTACATTTCTTTTTATCCAATTGTAGGACTTCATTTAGAACGTAGCAGTTATTTATTTATTTATTTAGCATTTGCGAATATTGAAATGAAGCAAAAATACTAAAGATGTAGGCTGTTTTGGGGATTGCTGCCATGTGGTGGGTACAGTATATGAAGAGTGATGACCAGTAGTAGTGGTTTTGCTAGTTTTGGGTACTTATATTTTTCCTTTATTGCACTGTTTTATTTATTGTATACTTTTGAGCAACTGTAAACTTCTTTTCATAATGATTTTAAAATTTAAAAGATCGTAAATGATTTTATTCTACCCTGGGAGTAAACCTCTTTCCATTTAGGGAACACATTTCCAATTTTATAAAGAAAGTTAGTGAGAATACAAGTCAGTGAAAGAAAGCATAATTCACTTACCTGTAATCCATTTCATGGCAACCTTTCAAAGATTAAGCTCCATCTCTTAAGTTAGGAATAATTGTATCAATAGAATATTGGAGCTTTTAAAAAAAGTGATTAAAGCTTCAAATGTGAAATTGTCAGATTAACAAGGTTTCTTAAATATTTTCAGTGCAATGATGAAAATAATTAACAGTGCATTGTATCAAAATATTTTTCCTTGTTAAACCCGAATTTCTTGTTTGCATACATTTATCTCTTTTTTTTTTTTCCTGTACTTCATTAAAATAGATAGTAGAGGAATAAAAAAAAAAAAAAAGAAATCTAAAAGGGCAAAGAGAAGAACTAAAAGTAGATGAGGGATTTCAGCAAATTTGGATAGAGGAATAGTACCTGACTTAGTTAAGCAGAGGAATCTGTATTCTGAGTTCTTGCAGTGAGGAAGACCAACAAGAACGGATAGATCAAACTGAAGAATCCCTGAAAGATGTAGGGTTTGGAGGTTTCATTTATCTCTAAAGGTTAGGGTGAAGCCTTGGGGCCGAAAACAGTGGTGTTGGTTGAAAAGCTGTGGTTGAAGAGGTTAGGCCTCCAGGTCCTTAATTATCTTGCCAAAGACTAGAGGCCTAGTTCTCTGGAAAACTGAACTTAATTATAGGAAGACGAACAGATGCTAACAGTGGGAACATCCCCACAAAAAAGTTGGGTACTGCCCAGTTGCTTTAGAATGAAATATGCCAGGTGATCGTCTTGAAGTATATACACAGCTTTTGGCCAGCTTTATTGCCTTCTAAATGTGAATGGAAAACTAGATGTGTTGAGGAAGACCTTTCTACGGAAGAGAACAGAAATGGTAGGGGAAAAAAGCAATGAGAAAGCAACAAAGATAATGGAGGGATATAAAAAATGTGATTGTAGAAATAATATTTCCAGTAGAAGAATTAGAAAGTCAAGTGGGAGACATTTCCATAAAAGTAGAATAAAGAGAGAAAGAAATGGGAAATAGAGGAGAACATGGGATTATTAGTCTCATAGAGGTAGAGCATCAGATTATAGAACTTTTAGAAAGAGATAACAGAAAATAGGGGAACATGTTTTCAAATAAATAGTAGTAGTAGTAGTATCAGAACATCTAAGCTTTGTATGGTGTGTGCCTCAAGACTGCATCTGTTCTCATAGTGAGGCAGCAATGTGAATTCAGGCTGTGTATGTTTAGCTTTTGTCATCATGGAAATTTAGAGCATCCATTAAGAAAAAATCCTTTAAACTTGCAGCTTGGAGGAAGAACCAGAGAGGGGTATAAAATGATCAGGAATCTGAAAGATAGCAGTTCTGGATGCTGAAAATATTTGTTATACCTTTAAAATCCTGAAGAAAAATAACTTCCAAGCTGGAATTCAGGCGTGTGTGTGTGTGTGTGTGTGTGTGTGTGTGTATGTTTTCAATCTGTCATTTAAGTCTGAAGGTAGAATAAAGACTTGGACATGAAAGGACTCCATTATCCTATATACCCAGGAGAGATCCGTGCAGGGAAAGTCCTAGAATGATAGGCAGCAAGTTTACAGAACAAGAATGTAAGGGCTGGGGAAGGGTAGAGTGAAGGGCAGGGCCCTGTTGTTGGTTGTAAAGCCTTTTAAAGTAGCGTATTTGGCTTTAAAAAAAGGCTGCTCCTGGGGTGCTTGCGTGGCTCCATCAGTTAAGTGTCTGCCTCAGCTCCAGTTGTGAGGATTGTGATCCCATGGTCCTGGGATTGAGCCCCATGTGGGGCTCCCTGCTCAGTGAGGAGCCTCCTTCTCCCGCTCTTCCTGCTTATGTGCTAATAAATAAATAAAATGTTAAAAAAAAACCACTTTTTTTTTAAAATCACTTCAATAAACAATTAATATGAAAGTACATTTTTATGAAGCTCTATCAGTATTGAATGGGGCTTATGAAAAGGTTGTGGTTAGTACTACTTTAATGTGAACAACTAAACTGAAGGAAAAAAACAGGCTCAAACCATGGGTATGAAGAAATTCTTCCTTCATGAAGAGTACTCCTCGGTAGTTTTAATGGATTGTATTCCAGGATGGTAATTCTTGTGAATTGAGACTAAATTGTAGCTGAGTTGAATTTTAATTGTTGAATAATCACTGTGTAATTAAGTCCAGAAAATGAATGAATTATAAAAGTAGTAACTGAGTACTTAAAACTACTGTGACTTAAAGTTTTGGACTCAATTGACCTTAATAACTAGGGACTTTATAAAGTTGATACTGTTAAAGCTCAAGATAGGATTTCGGTGTAGGTGGAAAGCAGCAGCTTTAAAGGAAACCATTCACTGCTGCGTTGGTGGTTAAGCGTGAAGGCAAAATGCCCAGTGTGTGGTAGTGGAGAGGATTTTCACTGGGAGATCTACTTAAAAAAACAACACAACAGTTTGCTTATTTTAAACTGTTTAGGGAAACTGAAGCCCTTTAACCCTATAAATAACATTCCTTTGAGATATTGTCAGGCTTTCTGAGCTGAGAAGAAGTATGAAGCTTTGGATCATATAATCACTATTTTACATATAAAAGAATGATTTTGTTTGTGAAAAGTTAATTATTTGATTACTTTTTGGTGTGCCTTGACAAAACCATTGTGGTTTCGTAGAACACATTCTATTTACTTATTTACTTTAAAAGATTTTATTTATTTCAGAGAGAGTGAGAGAATGTGTGTAAGCATGAGCAAGGGGAGGGCAGAGGGAGAAGCAGACACCCTGGTGAGCAGGGAGCCTGATGTGGGACTCCATTACAGGACCCTGGGATCATAAAACACGTTAAAAAAAAGATTATTTATTTTGAGAGAGAGAGAATGCACCTGCATGTAGGGTGAGGAGTAGCAGAAGGAAAGGGAGAGTCTTAAGGAGGCTCCATGCCCAGTGTGGAGCCTGATGCAGGGCTCCATTTCACAACCCTGAGGTCACAACCTGAGCAGAAATCAAGAGTCAGATGCTTAACCAGCTGGGCCACCCAGTGCCCTAAAATACTTTTTATGAAGGATCATGATAACACATGAATTGTGTTTATCTCAGGTCTTGCTCTGAAAATCAAAAGTCCTGGTAGATTTTTCTAACTCAGAGAAATCTCCATTATGTTGTTTGATTTATTTGGTTACTTGGAAATCTACTTTTTATTGATATCTACTTGAAAAAAAAGTCTAACTCTTGCCTAAACTTCGGCAGCTGTTAGGTGAAACTTTGTGTTTTCAGCCATGTTTTGAGAATGTGTTGTGTTGCTCTATTTCCTTAATTTTATTTATCCAGCACATTTGTATGAAATGCTAAGTTGAATGAGCAGCAACTAATAGATCTGATTTGAGGTGTTATGTACAGTCCAACAGATTATAATATCAGAAAAATCTAGTTGCTGAACAATAACCGTAAAAGATGATTGCTACACTGAATTTGCTATGTAGTAGATCTGTGAGACAAAGTCTTCTTAAAAAAAATTTCTTTTTTAAAGCTTTATTCACCTGGGATGCCTGCGTGGCTCAGCTGGTAAAGCATCTGCCCTTGGCTCAGGTTATGGTCCCAGGGTCTCAGGGTTGAGTCCTGCATCAGGCTCCCTGCTCAGCCAGGAGCCTGCTTCTCCCTCTGCCTGCTGCTCCCTGTCTCATGCGCATTCTCTCTCTCTCTCTCCAATGAATAAAATCTTTACAAAAAAATGTATTCGCCTATTTTAGAGAGAGTGTGCATGTGAGTGGGGAAGGGTCAGAAGGAGAGAGTCAGAGAGAATCCCAAGCATAATATTCTCTACTCAGTGTGGAGTCCCACCCGGCACTCAATCCCAGGACCCCTGAACTGAAATCAAGAGTCAGTCGCTCAACCAACCGAGCCACCTAGAAGCTCCAAGTCTTATAAAATTGATAGCCAACTAACTATCTTCATACATCAGGGATTAGATTTCTCATATAATATTAATTTTTCTTTCCTTTTTTTTTTTTTTTTAAAAGATTTTATTTATTAGAGAGAGCAAGTGAGCATGCTTGAGTGGGGTGGGGGCAAAGGGAGAGGGACAAGCAGACTCCCTGTTGAGCAGGGAGCCCAGTGCGGGGCATAATCCCGGGACCCCGAGACCATGACCTGAGCTGAAGTCACATGTTTAACTGACTGAGCCGCCTAGGCACCCCTTAGTGTTTTGTTTTTTTTTAAATATGGTTTGAAATACCCAGTCAGCTACTAAATCTGTTAAGTTTATTTGTTCATTCACGTACTTAGTAACTCTTTGCTATCTGATATCTATCCCATTTTGTCATTCTCTCTGATACTGCCCTCATTTTGATATCTTGTTTTTTTCCTCTCATCTTATTGAATTCTTACAGTCTCTTCTACCAGAACACAGTAATCTTTTCAACATGCCAATTTAATTAGCTTGCTCATCATTGCCTATAGAATAAAGAATTAGAGTTAAGGACCTTTATACTTTGACATGGGCCTATCTTTCCAGCTTCATCTTCCACCAAATCTTTTTTCTTCTCTTTCGCAATCTGTCCTCCAGTTATGGTTCCACATTTTTAAATTTGTTTGCCATTTTATTTGTATAGAATACCACTCCATAATTCTCTATTTGTTGAAATTCTTGGACTTTCAGGATCGGCTTAAACTGCTCTTTCTAAAGCCCAAGTATGTCCACTTGGGCTGACTTCACTCAGGCAAAGTAATCCTGCCTTGATGTTCCCATATAAAAGTATTTTACTTTGGTCACTTAATTATATGAAACACTTCAGCCAAAGAAGAACAAAGATGTTTATCGGTGAGAGAGGGACAGGATGAAAGATCAGGAAAAAGCAATGTGAACATAGTACATATCATCAGTGTTTGGAATGTTCATATTAATATTTAAAAAAAGTAGTAGACCTAAGGAATTAATAAGGCACGCAAATGTAGACTTCTTTATAAGGCAAGAAAATATTTGCTTTGTCACCCAACCCCCACTCCTGGCCCCCATTTACTTAGTGAAAAGTAAGGTTTGTAGTTTGAGGTTTGAGTCTTCATCTCAAGGAATTAAAATAGCCCTTATGCCTTGATTTTTGCGTTTTTTGGGCCTAAGTTTGTGTTCTCAGTTGGAGAAAATACAAGGAAAGAGAGGGTGGTTTAGATGGACTTTGTCCACTTTATAGTGCTTAGAGACATCGCACAGCACTTAATTCTTGAGTACTTCTTTCTAGCCTCTACCACCTGCCCTCCCCCGCCCCGAAATAATTAGTTGGAATTCTTTTAATGACAATGGGAGATAATGTTGTAATTTTAGCGATTTTTAGGATTTTATTTCTACATGTGCTTCTGTTTTGTTTTGTTTTAGAAAAAAGTGTGCTTTTGTTTTTTGTTTAGGATGAGAAATACAATTTTTATTTTTTTGGTGCTATGCCTGACATCATAATAGGAATTCAGTACATCCTCACAGGATGTATTTGTAATAATGCTACTTCATGGTGCAGAGCCCCTTGAAATTTCACTTTCCCCAAACAGTTCCCCCATAAATATGTGACATGTGCTTAAGATATTAAATTTTGTAGGAAGACTTATTGTTAAAGTACTTATAGAGTCTCATCATTCTATTACTGCTTGAGGGTTAGTATTTGTCATCACAAGAGAAGTATATAGTTCTTCATAAAAGTGAGAAGAACTAAAATCAAGTAAATCTGTATTTTCTATAGGAGCTATTTTATTTTATTTATTTATTTTTTTTTTTTTTAAAGATTTTATTTATTTATTTGACAGAGAGAAATTACAAGTACACTGAGAGGCAGGCAGAGAGAGAGAGAAGGAAGCAGGCTCCCTGCTGAGCAGAGAGCCCGATGCGGGACTCGATCCCAGGACCCTGAGATCATGACCTGAGCCGAAGGCAGCGGCTTTACCCACTGAGCCACCCAGGCGCCCCTATAGGAGCTATTTTAGAATGGATTTGTCAGAGAATTAGCATTTTAGTGTTCTGATGGTTGCCTTTTCTGCTGGTGTTTGGTAGTTGAGAAAGAAAAATTGTTCCTAAAGTTCCTAAGTATTTTTCAGTTTATTCTTTCAAAGTGAGTGAAATTAGTGTTATCCCCAGAGACTAGAAAATATTATTAGATAACATATGGTTCACTATGAGGCTTTTACCCATTTATGCTAGGATATCTGGTTGAGGACTAATTCTGTGAAAAAGATTTATTGATTCTATTACATTAAGTTGACTTTTTTTTTTTTTTTAACTCAAGTGTCTGGAGGAATCTGCAATATTTACTCTATGACTAATTAAAAGTTAAAATTTATGCCCTCTTGTAAAACTGCTTCCTAAAAGCCTTTCTCATTATTTAAGAACATTTAATCAGAGACCCACCTCAGTATATAATGAACTTTTGGAAAGTTCTCCTGTGAAGTGGGAATGCCTAGCTAAGAATGGACATTGGCCTTCTTTTCCTTAGATTGTTGTTTGCTTAATATTTAGTTACATAAGAAAAGTGACATCAGGCCTTACTTTAACCAAAGAAAATTCGGAATTGGTATGAAGCTGAATGAATTTGAATGGATTAACACTACCATTTATAAATGTGTACCATGGTTAGGTATGTTGCCTAACAAAATCAAGAGCAGTCAGGACCTGGAAACTGCTTAAGAAGTACTAAGATTCCTATCTCAAGGGCCTTCAAGTATAAGTGGATCTCCTTAATCCATTTTCAGTATTTCAAAAAGCCTGATGGAAGGTTTATATTTGCTGTGATGGAGGTGGTGTAGGCCAGCTGAGCTGCTGTTTTTTTGCTTTTGGTTTTTTGCTTCACTGTAGTAACACTAGCTATTTTATAGGTGACAGAGCTATAAAATTAATTTGTCAGTTTAACAGATGTCTGTTTTGTGCCAAGCACTGTTTTTAGGCTTCTACATTCATAGCAGTGAATTTTTTAAAAAAGCCTCTGGGTTCAAGAAGCTTGTACTCTAAATAAGTAAATAATATATGTCAGATGTTAAGGGCTGTAGGAAAAGCAAAGTAGGCAAGGGTGTTAGGGTGTGCTGATTTTGAGTAGATGGATGGGGTTGCTATTTTATGAAAGGTGGTGTATGACGCCTCCTTGATAAGATAATAGAGCAAAGACTTAAAGAAGATAGGGAGCGAAGTTTACTGGTATCTTTTAGGCAGAGGTATTGAATGAGTAAGTGCCAGAGTCCTGAAATGGATGCATGCCTAGTGCATTCAAGGAATAGCAAGGAGACCATCATGAATCAAGTAGAGTGAGTAAAAAGGGGAGTGGGGGGAGACTACACCAGAATGCTTATGAGCAGGGGATACAATTTGTGAAGAATCTTGTGGGCCACTGTGAAAAGTTGGGCTTTTATGTGAGTGAGGTGGGAGGCACTGGAGAATGTTGAGCAGAGAGTACCACATAATTTATGTTATAAAAGGATCAAACTGCCATACTGAGCACTGACTCTGTGTAGGCAACAGAGGAAGCAGGAAAGACAGCTGCAAGTTACGACAGTACTTTTGGTGAAAGCCAGTGTTGACTAGGAACAGGGTGGAGCTGGTTGCACTGGTGAGACCTGGTCGGAATCTAGCTATAATTGAAAGAGCCAACAGGATTTGTCAAAGGATTTGATGTAGGAAGGGAGAGAGGAGAGTTGAGGATGACATCAAAATTTTTGGCGTGTGTAAGAGTAAGGATGAAATTGTCATTTTGTGAGAGAAGAAGAGGTCTATAAAAGGAGTAATTTGAAAGGGGAGACGGTAGGTCATTTTAGAATATGATAACTTTGAGATGGCTGTTGGTTTCCTAAGTAGTGATATTAAGTAGGCTATGAACTCTATAGATATCTGGAATTCAGTGGAGAGGTGTTACCTGAGGATAGAAATTTGGGCATTATTAACATGTGGGTAATGTTTAAATATTTAAGACTAGACAAGAAAGCAAGGGGATGAGAGTGGAGAGACAAACACAGTCCAAGGATTAAGCCTTGGACTTTCCTGATGTTGAAGAGGTAAGGGGGATCCCAGCCAAAGGAGACCAGACTTTTTTTTTTGACAGATAGCTTTGTAGATATGATCATCAAAGCAAGCTATAGTGTGGGATTCAAAATAATTAATTAAATTACATTTAAAAAGAAATTCAAGGGCGTCTGGGTGGCTCAGTGCATTAAGCCTCTGCCTTCGGCTCAGGCCATGATCCCAGGGTCCTGGGATCGAGCCCCGCATCAGGCTCTCTGCTCAGCAGGGAGCCTGCTTCTCCGTCTCTCTCTGCCTGCCTCTCTGCCTACTTGTGATCTCCGTCTGTCAAATAAATAAATAAAATCTTAAAAGAAAATAAATCTAGCACTAAGTACAAAACTGAGTAACTTCTAGGTGTAATCATTGGGCAATATACAAGATTAGTCATAGGGTATGGAAAATCTTAATCACCTGGGATAAATTAGTATCTTGCTATTCTGGTATTTCACCCTCTGTAAAAGAAATTTTGGGGTTCTGAAATAAACTGAGATATTTAGTTTCTGAGAATATAGGACTTTCTCTAGAATGATCTACATTTTGACCAGGTTATCTTAGTATAGATTATCTCCATATTATTGTTATTATTTTTAATTTCAACTCAGACCTTTTATTGTTATTGTTGGCATTCAGCCGTGCAATCTGTATAACTTTTTAAAAAATTTTACTAGACAAAGACTTTTTTAAAATTTAAATTCAGTTAATTAACATATAGTGTATTATTAGTTTCAGAGGTAGAGTTCAATGATTCATCAGTCTTATATAATATCTAGGGCTCATTACATCATTTCCCCTCCTTATGTCCATCACCCAATTACCCTATTTCCCGCATCCCCCCTCCCCTCCAGCAACCCTCTTTGTTTCCTCTGATTAAGAGTCTCTGTCTCTCTGATTTCATCTTGATTTATTTTTCCCTCTCTTTTCCTATGACCCTCTGTTTTTTTTTCTTAAATTGCACATATGAGGCAGATCATTTGGTAATTGTCTTTCTCTGGTTGACTTATTTCTCTAAGCCTAATAGCATTTAGTTTCATCTAGGTCATTGCAAATGGCAAGATTTCAATTTTATTGATGGCTGAGTAGTACTCTATTGTGCCTTTTGTATCCATTCATCTGTTGGGGACATTGGAGCTCTTTCCATAGTTTGGTTATTATGGATATTGCTGCTATAAACATTGGGGTGTAGGTCCCCCTTCAGATCACTACATTTGTATCTTTGGAGTAGTTACCTAGTAGTGTATTTGCTGGGTTGTAGGATAGCTCATTTTCAACTTTTGAGGAACCTCCCTGCTGTTTTCCAGAGTGACTGCATCAGTTTGCATTCCCACTAACTGTGTTGGAGGGTTCCCCTTTTGTCAAATCCTTGGTAACACCCGTCATTTCCTGAGTTGTTAATTTTAGCCATTCTGACTGGTATGAGGTGATATCTTATTGTGGTTTTTGATTTGTATTTCCTGACGCCAAATGATGTTGAGCATTTTTTTCATGCATCTTTTGGCCATGTAAGTGTCTTCTTTGTATAAATATCTGTTCATACCTTCTGCCCATTTCTTGATTGGGTTATTCTTTGGGTGTTGTGTTTGATAAGTTCTTTATAGATTTTGGATACTAGGCCTTTATATGATAAGACATTTGTAAATATCTTCCCCCATTCTGTTGGTTATCTTTTGGTTTTGTTGACTATTCCCTTTGCTTTTCAAAAGCTTTCTATCTTGAAGAAGTCCCAGTAATTCATTTTTGCCTTTATTTCCCTTGCCTTTGGAGACATGTCTAACAAGAAGTTGCTGCAGCTGAGGTCAGAGAGGTTGCTGCCTGTGTTCTCCTCTAGGATTTTGCTGGATTCCTGTCTCACATTTAGGTCTTTTATCCATTTTTGAGTCTAATTTTGTGTATGGTATAGAAAATGGTCCAGTAACATTCTTCTGCATGTGTCTGTCCAATTTTCCCAACACCATTTGTTGACGAGACTTTCGTTTTTCCATTGGATATTCTTTCCTGCTTTGTTGAAGATTAGTTGGCCATAGAGTTGAGGGTCAATTTCTACATTCTCTGTTCTGTTCCATTGATCTGTATGTTTTTTTTTTTTTTTTTTTTTTTGCCAGTAACATACTTCTTGATGATTACAGCTTTGTAATAGAGCTTGAAGTCCAGCATTTTGATGCCACTAGCATTGCTTTTCTTTATCAGAGCATTCCTCTGGCTATTCAGGGTCTTTTCTGGTTCCATACAAATTTTAGGAGTATTTGTTAAAGCTCTGTGAGGAAAGTTGATGGCATTTTGATAGAGGTTGCATTAAATGTATAGATTGTTCTAGGTAGCATAGATGTTTTGACAGTATTTTTTCTTCCAGTCCATGAGTGTGGGATGTTTTTCCATTTCTTTTTGTCTCCTTCAGTTTCTTTCATGAGTGTTCTATAGTTTTCTGAGTTCTGATCCCATGCCTCTTCAGTTAGGTTTATTCTTAGGTATCTTACGGTTTGGGGTGCAACTGGAAATGGGATTGACTTCTTAATTTCTCTTTCTTCTGTCTCATTCTTGGTGTTTAGAAATACAACTGGTTTCTGTGCATTGGTTTCATATCCTGCCACTTTGCTGAGTTTCTGTATGAGTTCTAGCAATTTTGGGGTGGAGTCTTTTGGACTTTCCACATAGAGTATCATGTCATCTGCAAAGAGTGAGAGTTGGACTTCTTTGCCATTCGGATGCCTTCCATTTCTTTTCTTTTTTTTTTTTTTTTAAAGATTTTATTTATTTTATTTGACAGATAGAGATCACAAGTAGGCAGAGAGGCAGGCAGAGAGAGAGGGAGGAGGAAGCAGGCTCCCTGCCAAGCAGACAGCCCAACGCGGGGCTCGATCCCAGGACCCCGGGATCATGACCTAAGCTGAAGGCAGAGGCTTTAACCCACTGAGCCACCCAGGAGCCCCCTTCCATTTCTTTTTGTTGTCTGATTGCTGAGGCTAGGACTTCTAGTACTATGTTGAATAGCAGTGGTGATCGTGGACATCTCTGGCGTGTTCCTGACCTTAGCAGAAAAGCTCTCAGTTTTTCCCCATTGAGAATGATATTTGCTGTCGGCTTTTTGTGTATGGCTTTTATGATATTGAGGTATATTCCCTTTATCCCTATACTGTGAAGAGTTTTAGTCAAGAAAGGATGCTGTACTTTGTCAAATGCTTTTTCTGCATTTATTGGGAGGATTATATGGTTCTTGTCCCTTGTTTTATTAATATATTGTAATATATTTATTAATATATTTTATTAATATATTTTATCACATTGATTGATCTTGCAGCCCTGGTGAATAATCCTTTTAATGTACTGTTGGATCCTATTGGCAAGTCTATCTTAGTGAGAATTTTTGCATCCGTGTTCATCAAGGATATTGGTTTGTAATTCTCCTTATTAGTGGGGGATCTTTGGTTTTGGGATCAAGGTAATGCTGGCCTCATAGAAAGAGATTGGAAGTTTTCCTTCCATTTCTGTGTTTTGAAACAACTTTAGAAGAATAGCTATTAATTCTTATTTTAATGTTTTATGGAATTCCCCTGGGAAGCCATCTGGCCCTGTACTCTTGTTTGTTGGGAGATTTTTGATAACTCCTTCAATTTCCTTGCTAGTTATGTGTCCATTCAGGTCTTCTCTTCCTGTTTCAGTTTTGGTAGTTTATACATTCCTAGGAATGCATCCATTTCTTCCAGATTGCCTAATTTGTTGCTCAAAATAAGTTCTTATAGTTGTTTGTATTTCTTTGTTGGTTGTGATCTCTGTTTTTTCATTCATGATTTTATTGATTTGGGTCCTTTCTCTTCTTTTGGTAAGTCTGGCCAGGGGTTTATTGATCTTATTATAATTCTTTCAAAGAATCAGCTCCTAGTTTTGTTGATCTGTTCTACTGTTCTTCTGGTTTCTATTTCATTGATTTCCGCTCTGATCTTTATTAATTCTCTTCTGCTGGGTTTAGGCTTTATTTGCTGTCCTTTCTCCAGCTCCTTTAGGTGCGAGATTAGGTTGTGTATTTGAGACCTTTCTTGTTTTTTCAGAAATTAAAATCATTTTGTAAATATTTTTAATACTTAATAACCATATAATGAAGTTACCAATAAAATACTAGCTTTTATTTTTTTAACCCTCTTTTTTTGGTTGGCAAGTTAATTTTAGCTGTACCAGTTAAGTTGAAGTTAGCCTTGGTGTTCTGAGTCTATTTCTAAGAATCACATGGTTATAGACTTAGCTTTAAATATTAATCAGTACATTGGGCTTTCTGAGGCTTATTTGGAAGTATAGTATAACTGTACACAGGATCATGGCTAAGATCAGTTGGACCTACTACTATTAAAACCAGAAAGAGTGTCATAGCTGACCTAGACATTTTTTACTTTTTTTTTTTTTTTAAAGATTTTATTTATTTGACAGAAGGAACACATGCAGGGGGAGTGGCAGACAAAGGGGAAAGGAGAAGCAGACTCCCCCCTAGCAATGAGCCCAATGTGGGACTTGATATGGAGCTCGATCCCAGGACCCTGGGATCATGACCTGGGCTGAAGACAGATGCTTAACTGAGTCACCTAGATGCCCCAACATTTCTTGACTTTTTAGATGTAGACTGAGAAACAGAGCTTTTATTTTTTCAACAATATCTAAAGCTGAAACAGTGGTTGGGTTTTTATAGGGCTTGATAAATATTTACTTAAAAAACGAGTGCATATCAGGCTTCTTAATTATATTTAGGTAGGTTTTAGATCTTATTATCTTGATATGGTTTCTGATTTTTTAAATTATATTTTTAAAAAGATTTTATTTATTTGAGAGAGCACATAAGTGGGCAGAGAGAGAGAGAGAGGGAGAAGCAGACTCCCCACTAGGCAGGGAGCACAACCTGGGGCTCTATCCCAGGACCTTAGGATCATGATCTGAGCTGAAGACAGCCTCTTAACCAACTGAGCCACCCAGGCATCCCTCTCATTTAATTAATTAATTAATTAATTAGTTAACTGATTAATTTGACTGTGCCACTCCAGTGCTCTTAGGTACTCCTCTTTATTTTGTTTTATTTTATTATTTTTACTTATTTATTTGTGCCACCCCAGTGCCCCTAAAAATATTTTAATCAGAGAAATGCAATGAAAAAAGAAAAATATCATTTGGAGAAATAAACAATAGCAGGAGAGTGGAGTGATTTAATCTGGCCTCATAAAATATATTTGTTCTTACATCCTTTTCCCTCAAAGGTTATTATTATAATTTTTTAAAGTTTATTTGACAGAGAAAGAGCAGAACGAGGGGGGAGCAGCTGAGGGAGAAGCAGGCTCCCCGCTGCACCCCTCTTATTTTATTTCTTTGTCATGAGTTTGGACTTTGTGGTAGGTATTTTATCCCCCTTGTTAATGAATGGTCATTGCTGATAAAACCAAGGTAATAACAATTTTCAGTACTGATGTTTAATGAATGTGTTATCCAGTATTACAGCAATCATATAATTCCTATACTTCGTACAATTAGCAGAACAAGATTAACTTGGAAATGTTTTCTAGGAAGGTCTTTTCAAAGGTAATTTAGTGACTAGATGGAACCCTGCTGAAGTATTTTGGAGAATTTTGTTGTATAAGGAAGTTCTTATGGAACTGAAGTGCTCAATGAAAGATTGCACTAGGTACACACAGAATACACCAACCATAGCCAGCTGTTACCTTGTGCCCTGTTTTTTCACAATATTTGCACACCAGAGAAGCTAATAACCTTCAGGATATACTGATATAGAGGAGAGTAGCTGCCAGTTTAAAGCTTGTGTGCCAAAGGTGCGCATAACATTCTTTTGACCAGAGAGGCCAGAGCCTGGCCAGATGAAAGAGTAGCAGATTTAATACATCTATGCCACTTTCTTACCCCCAAGTAGAATGTAAGATCCTGGAGGGCAGGGGTATATGCCTGTTTTATTTACTGCATTATTCCAGCTGGTTATTTTCCTATTAGAAAACTGCATGAGGACGGCATACCTGGCTGGCTCAGTCAGTGGAGCATGTGACTCTTGATCTCCAGGTTGTGAGTTCAAACATCACATTTGGGTGTAGGGATAACTTAAAAAAGAAAAAAGAAAGCTGTACAAGGCCAGATTGTGTCTCTTTTTGCTCACCATTATATCTCTACCAGTTAGCAGTATGTAATACATAATAGGAGACTAAGTAATTAATTCATGGAATAAATTATGTAGAAGGCAGGTTCTGCACACTTTGCTTAATGCTCCTTTCTTCCTTTATGATATCTTATTCTGGCTCTTTTAGCCGAGCTCTAAATTACCTTTAGTTAGTACTCAATTCCTAATACCCTAGACAATAAAATATAAGGCATTGTTATGAATCATAGCTATGGTATTTGAGGTGTAATCTTTGAAGGTAAAGGAGTAGGTAATGGCTCATGTTTTGTGGTATGGGCCTACCCTTTCTGCTTGTGGCCCAGAGTTTTTATTGTGATTATCACTGGAATTGTTGAGAAGGAAGAACATGGATGTATTTTGTTTGTTACTGTAACCTTTAATATGTCTGATCCCCAGGGAGTCTTCTGGTGCTACGCTTCTGACCTTTAAACAAAGAATAAATGAAAAGTTAGCATAATGCCTCTGGAAGGCTACAGATTTCCTTCTGTAGATTAATAAGTGCTTCTGTAGATTACAGTTGACCCTTGACAACATGGGGGGATGGAGTACTGACACCACCCCAAGAATTGGACATCTGCTTATAACTTTAGACTCCCCCCTCAACTTTATTGATAGGGAAACTGCAAGAGATCACTTTTTACTGTAATACAATTTGTATTGTACTGTAATACAATTTGTCTAATTTTCATACTGAAGAAATGAATTGCTCACTGAGAGATGATTAGTGTCACATGGTATTTTAAGTGGATACTTGCAACACTCGAGCTTACTGCAATAGCAACAGGAGGTGGTTATGAAGTTATTATCATAGTACAGCATGCACTATAGTTAATTTTATGTAGCTATGATTCAGTACTGTCTATGGTTCTCTCAGCTGTGAATGGTATCTTGTATGGTCTGTGTTTGTGCAAATTTTTATAAATTCTAACTTTATATTTACATATATTTAATGGTATCAAGTGATAAATTAGAGTAACATCTACATATATTTTATTTGACCTGTATCTATATTTTATAAGTTCATGATATACCTTTTTCTTAAAATTTTTCAGTATTTCTAGACTATGTGGTTTATCTGTGAGTTTTCTCAAATTGTTAAAAATCTCCATAACAATTTCCAATATATTTATTGAAAAAAAAATCCACAGGTGGAACCATGCAGTTTAAATGCATGTTATTCAATGGTCAACTGTACTTCTATAGATTACTGTAATGCTTACTTAAAAAAATATGATTGTCAATTAAGTTCTAAAAACTAGGTAATTTTTAGTTGATGACGGCATATTGTAAAATATTTTCTCTAAAAATCTTAAGGAATTTCAAGAATTTCAAATTTGCTAACCTAACTCTAATGATACATATATGTGATCAGGCTTTAATGTGTTTAAGGTTTCCAGTATAATTGCACTGGGAATTGAGATGTCTTTTTAAAATTTCCTTTGTAGTTTTTTTTAAGTATTCTTCATAAGCAATCATGCTTTAATAAGTGTGAATGCTGATTGCATGGGTTTTTTCTGAATGGTTTTCTGGGAACAAATAATAACATGTCTAAAAAAATTTTGTCTTTTGTGGGTTGAATAAATTGGACTTCATTGTTAAGGGATAATTTGTTATAGGTAGGATTCTAAAAACCATTAAGTGAAACTTTATTTAAAAAGAGATTTATTCTAATATAAATTATGTACTAGGTAGAAAATAATATTTAATTTAATAGGGGAGGATATGAAGTATCCACAGTTTCTCCAGACACAAATACATAATCGGTACAGAGTTAGAGTAAGACAAGTTTAGATGAGAATCTAGGCCAACTTCATGAGGTCCAAGGTCAGTAGATACCTTTGATGATAGTGCTCAACACGGCTGTTTCTTGGGTCATACTGTGCCAGTTTAGGCTGCTTGTTTGCCTAAGTACAGGGCTCTAAGTTGGAAATAATTTTCCTTTGGAATTTTATCGGCATTGCTTTGTTGACTTCCTGCTTCAGTATTGCTGACGTCATTTTGATTTATGATCCTTCGGATATGGTCCATGTTTTTTTCTTCTGATATCTCTAGATATGTGTAACATCTTCTCTTTATTTCTGGTGATCTGAATTTGACGTGCTGTCTTTATGTGCTTGTGTTTGTGTGTGTTTGTGTGTGTGTGTGTTTCCCAGTTATTGAATTGAGGACTTAATGGGCATTTTGGCTAAACTCTAGAAAATCATGCCTTTCAGTTCAGTTTCTTTGGATATTTTAATTTTCTCCCTTCTGTTTTTTTAGGGGGGCAGGATGTCTGCTGTTCCTGGTATTTTGATGCTTAATCTCTTTGTCTAATTTTCATATCTTTTTCTTTGCCCCCCTTCTATCTCTTTTTTTCTTCACTTTCTGTAAAATTGTATTAACATTATTTTTTTACCTTCTAGTGAATATTTCATTTCTGCTCTTACATCATTAAAGGAAAATTATTTCAACACTTGTTAAAATAACAGGGAAGACCATTCAGGATTATTGCCATAGGAGTGTATTAGTCTATTTGGTCTGCCATAATAAAATGATATAGATTGGATGCTTTAAAACAACAGAAGTTTATTTTCTCACAGTTCTAGGGGCCGATGGCCTGAGATCAGGATACCAGCATGGTTGAGTTCTAGCAAGGACTCTCTTTTTGGCTTTCAGATGGCCACCATCTTGCTGTATAATCACATGGCCATTGTGGAGTTGGGGGAGGGATCTGGGATCTCCTTTCCTCTTTTCATAAGCCACTGGGCCTATTGTATCAGGATCTCATCACTTATGATGTCATTAATCTCATTACCTCCTAAAAGCCCTATCTTTAAATATAGTCATATTGGGAGTTAGTATTCACGTATTAAAAAATAAGAATTCTGTGGGAGGAACAACAAAATTAAGTCCCCAGCAATCTATAACAAAGGGTGTTAAAATAGAGAGAGATGGGGCTCAGTTATGAATATAGCAAAGACAGCTGGGGTATATAGCCAATAAGCAGAGTGAGGGGTCAGTGAATACAAAATAACTAAGAGAAAACAGCAAGGATAGGAGATTCTTGAAGGTAGTTCAAGGATTATACGTCAAAGTTAGGGGATGAAAAACTTAACCAGGCATCAAGGGAGAGGGAATTTTTCCAAATTGGCCTATCAGGATTCTTACTAAAACTGGCCTACGTAGACCCAACAAGGATTGGACCAACATGGAAGGCCTAGTGTCATGGCCTTGTCAAGAAGCAGGGTGAGAGTTGCCTAACTAAAGTTTGGTTAAGGAGAGAGTTTTTTTTTTAGCATGTGGCAGTCTATATATATATATATATATATGCACACACACACATACACATTCTTAATTGTTCTGGTATTTCTCATTCCAGAGAATGTCTTTTTCAGAGAATAACCTTGAAGCTTCTCTCAGGGTAGTGATGGGAGTGGGGGTGTATTTGCCTAGCAATGTGGAGTATGTGCATGTTAGAGGAAATCTCTTAAACAACTTTCACTTAGTCTTTCTTATGTTAGATTCTCTTTTTTTGGACTTGGTTCTAGAAATTTCTTTGCAGTAGAGTTATTATGTCTTTTGAGATTCAATGGTATAATTTGGGGTTTCTTCATCTTTCCCTATTCCTGACTTGAGATTCAGCTCTCTCAGGTTTGCTGAGTCAGTTGCCTATTAACCATTTGCTTTCTGACTTCCAAAATACTGTTGCTATTGTCTCCTCTTTGTTTTTTCCCATCCTAGTGGGCTGATTTCTTTTTAAGCAATCAGTTTGCTGTAAATTTAGGAATTTGATGAAGGGGCAACATTAGATATGTGCTTTTAAATCTGTTGTCATAACTGGGAAGTTGCAGCTAATGATTCAGAATGAGAAAGCAATTTGAATAGTTCAAGGGAATTTGCCTTTTTTTTTTTTTTTTTTGACTTTGAGGATTTTCCTGTGTTTTTTTTTTTTTCTTTCAGATACTTAATTATTGCTAAGTGGTATTTCATAACTATTCTGTAATTTCTCTCTGTACTTAGAAGAATAGCAAGACTTTTTGTAAAATTTATTGGTGGCTACAAACAACAGATATTGGAGAAAATAAGTGAGAGCAGTATGACACGTATCTGTTGGGTACCATTAGGATGATGATCTCAGTTTTATGTCACTTAATCCTCATAGCAATTCTGTAAGGTAAGTGATATCACTTATGGGTAAGGAAAGATAATGATCAGAGAGATTAAGTAACTTGCTTAAGAGCTAGTCAGCGTTGGAGCTTAGTTTCAAGCTTAGGTTTTTAAGACCTTTCACCTCTTTTTAGTTCACCATCTCCTTTTGCTCTTCAGAACTATGTACACAATTCATTCATTCACTCAGTGACTGTTAACTTGCCTGCTCTGTGTTGGGCCTTGGGAACACAGAGGGGACTAGGTCATGCCTTGATGGAATAGGGATGGACATGATCAGATTTACCTTTCAGTAGGATTTCTGGTGATCCACGCAGATTGACAAGAGTAGCAACAATAGGCAGCTTAAGTTAATTACAGAAGTCCTGGTAAAAGACTGTGTTGGTTTTAACCAGATAACAGAGGCAATATAGAAAAGTGGGTGAAAATGAGATGCCTATTGGAGATAGAATTGACAGGTTTAGGGGAGTGATGTGAATTTGCAGGGAGCTGGAAGAACTGAGGATGACTCCATGTTTGATCTGAATTGAGTGCTGTTGGTGCCCTTACTGATACAAGGAATAACAGGCTGGTGTGGTGGAAGAGAGTAATAATATAATCATAGCAATGTTACATCTTTTAGAGGTACCTGTGGGAAGATGTCCAGTAGGCACATAAACACCTGAGAACTCAACTGAGTGCTGTTAATGGGCTAGAGCAATAAATTTGGGTGTCACTCACCTAAAGATAGTACTTAAAGCCATGGGACTACATAGAATTATTTAGGTAAAGTGTGTAGACATAGGTGTAGTAAGTCTGAAGCAGTGTTACTGATTCACTTCTATGGAGAATCATCATTAAACTTCTTATCTTGGAATTACATATAAACCTAATAGCATTTGCTGTTTGGGAAAAGCAAATCCCACTGTGTAGTCATGTCATAAAAAACATTAACCAACAAGTATACTGAAAACATGTCAGTAGTTCACAACTTTTTGACTGAACTACATACTACACGTCCTTGACTTTCATGAGAGAATAGACCTGACAACATTCACATGGGAAATCCCAGATTTGCAAATTCAGCAAAAGAGGAGAGTTTATGGTATGTACATCAACTTTTCTTTAAGTATAGATAAGTAAAGAAAAATAAGTTCCCACTGAGATGCTGAAACTCAAACATCTGGGATCACTTATTAGCCAATTCACTATTACACATTAGTCTCATAGAATCCGAGCGTTTTAAAATTAAAAGTTTTACATTTCATGAACACTTCAGGTTGAATTATAAATGTTAGATATGCTAAGCATGAAAGAAGCTTTATAAGAACACTTGAAAAATTAGAATTTACAATAGGCAAAACCTGGAAGCAATCCCAGTGTCCATCAGTAGGACAGTAGGTAAATAATTGTGGTATAATTGGGCTAGTATATACAACAACATGGTTGAATATCAAAAACATTTTATTGAGTGGAAAAAGCCACATATAAAATCTATAAAATTTTATTTATATGAAGTTCAAGAAAGGGCAAAAACTAATTTATAATGAGACAAACCAGAACATTGGATCCCTATGGAGATTATTGATTGACCATAAGGGAACTGCCAGGGGATGATGGAAATGTTCTATATATTGATTGCCGTGTTTGTTAAATGGGTGTATGCATTTGTCGAAACTCATCAACTTGTATACATAGGATTTGTACATTTCATTGTGTATAAGTTTTACTTCAGTTAAAAAAAAATGTGAGGATACATACAGGGAACCACACTGGTGAGGCATTCCTATTGTCTCAGATAATTAGGATAAGTTTCTCAGGGGAGGTAGTCTTTCACATGTCTCATTTTTATCCCTCAGGTTTAAGATGACTTTTGTTAAACTCTTAGTTAACTCCACACAATAACAGCTATTCCTAGGACAGCTGTTGAATTTATTGTGTGATTTAGAATACTTGAGGTAATAAAAGGAACTGTTGTTATCAGCTACACTGGGGCATTAAGTAAAAACTGTGACCATTTTTCCCAGTTTTTGGAGTACTACACTCCACTACAGTCACAGTTGAAGGAAGGCAGTAGCAGAGCAGGTATTACCTGAGGGTATAGTCTCTGCTTGGTCCTTATCTAAAGGTGGATAAAAGGGGTCAGGGTTGGCAAAATGGAGAGAGGTGGAGATTACTTGTGGCGGGGCTGACATGTGTTTCTGTAAATTGCAACTTACATGTTAGCTTTCTAGAAAGATACGTTATTTATTTTTATTTCCAGAGTTATTCATGTTGTTTTATTTGTTCCTTTCAAACAGGAGATAGTGGATACTCCCTTCAAAAATGGAGGATGGAAAGCCCGTTTGGGCTCCACACCCTACAGATGGATTTCAGATGGGCAATATTGTAGATATTGGCCCTGACAGCTTAACAATTGAACCCTTGAACCAAAAAGGCAAGGTGAGTTTCTCAGCTGAGATTTCAAAATTTGATTTTTTTCTAGAGATATCTTCTTTCTTAATGAAATAGATATTCCTAGCACAGTGTAAGGGAAAGCAATTTTCTGGTGAGTCTTAATTTTCTAGTGAGTTATTTAATTTATTGTGTAAGTATACATCCCAGGAAAAAAGTGATGTCCTATCATAAAATCAGACAGAAATCTAGTGAGCCTTTTATTATCTCATTCTTAAGATATAGCTATATGATAAAATATGAACAATAACATTTTTATTCCTTATACTATTTTGCTAAAGCTCATGTATCTGTGATGTAGTCAAATGTTATAAAACAAAAATATGGGAAGTGAATGGGATTTTATCAAAGTTTTCTTTTTGCTTTAGCTTCTAGATGATTTTTTTAAAGCTTTTTATTTACTTAAATTTATTAGCGTGGGGTTGGCATAAATATATTTCTAAATTTTTTTTAAAGATTTTTAATTATTTATTTGACAGAGAGAGAGATCACAGGTAGGCAGAGCAGCAGGCAGAGAGAGAGAGAGGGGAAAGCATGCTCCCTACTGAGCAGAGTGCCTGATGTGGGGCTCGATCCTAGGACCCTGATATCATGACCTGAGCCGGAGGCAGTAGCTTTACCCACTGAGCCACCAGGCACCCCTGGAATAAATATATTTCTATTAAATAAAGATAGTTAATTTTTTTTTTAAGATACTTAAGTGTTGCAAACCCATCTATTATTATTAATATTTTCACTATAATGATAGGTTTTTTTTTATTATAGTGATAGTTTTTAAAATATAAAAGCGTATTAAATTTTGTCTACATGGCGTCTATTTCTTTTTTCCTTAGACTAGATAGTATTACAAAATGGGAGTTTGGGGAAAATGTGATCAGGAGTCTCTCTGAGTGTTCATAGGGACTGTAAGGTCCGTTTTTGTGGGAGAACTTCACAATTTTTAGTTTAATAAATATTCCTGTTAAACAGATCTTCTGACTAAATTAAACTTGTTGATGTCATTTCTGTTTACTTTAGACTCTGAGACTGTACGTGAATAATTTATATTCTACTGATACATGGTTAACTAATGCCATATGACTGCCATCCTTCTGGGAACCTTAGAAAAACAAGGTGGATCTCTCATGAGGTCTTTTCACAGAGAAAACTATTCTGTTACTGTAAACAACCCAGGAACCTAAATGCATAATATATAATGTGCTGTGTTAGAGGAGGCCAATTAAAGATACTCTGAAGAAAGAAAACACAAAGTGTTTCTAGTTTTTTCCTCTTATTAACAAGTACTTATTTGTTCTTACAGTGCTGTACATGTTCAGAGAATGACAGAGTTAAGAAATAAGCACAATTATTTTCATATATTTGAAGTTGTAGGGGAGGGAAAATTTCCTCTATGCTTTCAGGTTTCCGGGTGGACCTAAGAATAAAACTGATATAAGACATGGTATAAAAGCTTACCATTTTTATTACATTTTAATGTGTATATGTGTATGTGTATATCTTCACAAGAGAATGAAGATCCAAAGAGGTGACCCGAGCAGAAAGCTCTTACATTTTTTTGACAAACAATAAATTTGTGAAGAATTGATAAGACAAAGGGGTTTGGGTTAGGGGCAGTACATTGTGAAGAAGGAATTAGGAAGGTAAGAGTTAGTATGACAGAGTTTGTATAGATTTGTCTTGGCCTTGATTTCCTTTCTCTGGTGATAAGAATATCTTCTTTCTGCCTGGTACAGGCAGGGCACTTTTCACATAGGAATTTTATCTCCTGATTTCAAGGATAAAAAGGAGGGTGAGAATGGCTTTTTTGCACTTGCTTCTTCTCAAGAGCTTTTAATTCAAAATTATCAGTATGTCAAAGTAGCATATTTAGGGTTATAGAAATTTAGTGAGCTTTTCAGTATCCTTCAAAAAGTTTTTTTTCATTTTTGTGTAGCATATTTTATAAGGACAGTAAATTGAAGGCTGCAATGAAATGAGAAGTACTATTTCCTAGGTATATTCTGTTGTATATATTTTGTTTTATCCACAGGTGACAAAATAATTCAGTTCAGGCATAGAGGAAACTTTATTTATGAGTATATGCTTTTTCCTATTTTAAATATTTGTGTGCTTTCAACTTTGCCTTATTAGTATTAATCTGTACATACATAGAAGCAATAAAAATATTTCAAATTTAAATTGTGGAGTTATGAAAACTTTGTGGATCTGTAGTTAATTCTATAAACTAAGAAGCTTCTTTCCATAAACATTTTTTGGAAGTTAACAAGTTCTCAGGGATTGGTTCTAATTTTAATTTTTTCTCTTACTCTCTCATCAGAGTCTTAATAAATTAAAACATGTCATAATAACCATACAGTTGAGAAGATCCATAAGAATAGCAGTCTTTTGCTTAGGTAATTCGTGGTAGAGAGGACATCATCTTTTATTTTATTTTTATTTTTATTTTTATTTTTTTTAAGATTTTATTTATTCAACAGAGAGAAATCACAAGTAGGAGAGGTAGTCAGAGAGGCAGGCAGAGAGAGAGGAAGGGAAGCAGGCCCCCTGCTGAGCAGAGAGCCCACAGGCCTCGATCCCAGGACCCTGAGATCATGACCTGAGCTGAAGGCAGCAGCTTAAACCACTGGGCCACCCAGGCGCCCGAACATCATCTTTTAAATATGAAGAAATTAAGTGCATAAATCGATGGACAAGTCAAGTGGATCTGTTTGCTGATATAGTAGAAGCATGAAAGAGGGAATTAGTAGCTCTGGTGGGGAACATGTCTGATGGTAGTAATGGCTTTAAAATTTTTTGATTGTGGCCAATATTAAGAAATGGATTTTACATTGTATTTGATGTGTGTATTGTGCATGTGTATATATTTATAAGAAATAGATTATATTTGTCAACAAGTATGTGTATTGTGTGTGTATGCATACTCATAAATTAACATCCTTATCACATGTGATACATTTTGGTGTTTTTTAATATCTTTTTTGCTGTTAAAAATGCTGTCTTGAACCTCTAAATTGATTTCATGTTCCTTATTTGCAGCAAACTGGACTTTAGGCTAAAGCCCTAAGTATATGGCATATTATGGGTCCACATTGTCTTTTTCTCTCCACTTTGCTAGTCTTATCTTTTATCAGTCAACAGTCTCCTTCTCATGCTCTTGCCATATGCTTATACTTGTGTGTCTGTTTTTCCTTTTCTTCCATCTTTCCTCTCCAGTATTTATCATGCCCTCACCATATATCAGGTGGTTTGGGGTACTTTGTGTCCTTGCTCACAGTGCTCTTTTTGTCACTCTCTTTAGCTTTTTGCTTAGCAAATTTTATTTATCTCGTAAGACTGAGGTCACCTTTCTGAAATTTTTCCATAGATACCCAGTCTCTCCTTCCTCCTCCCATGCAGTAGAATTTACTGTTGATTATTTGTTCTTTGGAGCAGTGCTAAAAATTCTTAGCTGCCTGTAATATTTTATCAGAGATATTTGTTTATATTTCTCTCCTCCTCCCTACTAGACTGTAATCTTCTCAAATGCAGAGACTTTTATTTGTCCGTTTTGTCACTGTAGCTTGATATGCTGTGTTTGATGTGTGGTAGATGTTTACTGCTGGTGATCAATGTGTGCTTTGTTATGTGATCGTCCCTTGATAAGAGAAAATGCATCCTCCCTCTAAAAAGAAAACAGTTGCTTTAATGAAACAAATTTTCTTTCTCACTGAGTAGGCAGTAAAGGGGAGAAGATAAGGGGTGGTGATGATTGGGGGGTGAAGGGGAGAGAGAAACTATCTTCTAAGATTCATTACTGGCCTCTTACTCCTGCTCTTAACCTTCCCATTTTAGGAATTTGTTTTCTTCGACTGCTGCCCCACTTTCAGGAGCCTCTTATATTTGATATGTCTCCAAACAAGAAAGAACCAAAATCTGGGGTCTGGCGAGTCCTTACCCCCTTTGCCACAGCTATGAAAGAAGGCTAATGTCTGTGACATGACCAGTTATTTTTGAATACATTTTCCTATAGAATCATTGTTAAAAGTTATAGATCGCTTTATATTGCCATTAGTATACTTAATGTACATTATGGATCAATTCTGATTTTGTGATTGATCTTGTAAACCTTTGCACATTTATAACATTAAGAGCATGTGTTCTGGGTTCCAAATAAGTAACTTTCAGAGTTTTTAGGCCTAACAGTTTTCTAATTTGGGTGTGACTTAGAATAAGTGATCTCAAATTACATCTAAAGAGTATTAAATTTTATTCATGTCATTCTAACAGTTATCTTTAAATTTATACTTCTCAAACAATTACAATCACTCTTGTGGTTGAACTTTCCATCCATATCAAATAAAACTAAGGAAAAATGGTCAATTATTTTAAAATAATATTTAGAGTTCTACACATGTACATACATGCATGAGTATAAGACTACTGCTATAGTTTACAGAGTAAATCCAGGCTGCTGATAGTACCTTAATTCACTCTTCCAGGATACTATCTTAATGCTAGAGCCATGGCATTTAAGTGATATAATAAATACAAACTTATTTTATGGACCAAATAGTTTTGGATACTGTTTAGATTTCTGATACATTTCTATATAGGAATTTGGGTCTAATATGCCTTACTCAAACATTACCATTAGTTAAATAATACTCTGTAGTGGTCACATATTTAATATATATATTTAAACAATAAAATTGCTTTATATACAAACATTAAATTTAAGAAAAAAATTGTTAAAGTATATACCATGTAAATTTAATATTAATATGCTTCTTGTTTTGCCCCATTGTAGGTGTTAGAGCATAGGATCTTTTTTATTGATTTCCATTATTTTTTTTTCTAAGATTTTATTTATTTATTTGACACAGAGAGAGAAAGAGATCACAAGTAGGCAGAGAGGCAGGCAGAGAGAAAGGGGGAAGCAGGCTCCCTGCCGAGCAGAAAGCCCGATGTGGGGCTCGATTTCAGGACCCTGAGATCACAACCTCAGCCGAAGGCAGAGGCTTAACCCACTGAGCCACCCAGGTGCCCCTGATTTCCATTATTGATTTCATGTTCATGGTAAATGGATAATATTTGAGTAAGGGTATTATCCTCTTTTTGGGTTAGTGACTTATTAAATAGAAGGATCTTGTATTACATTTTAATGAAAAGCATACTGTTGGCTGTTATTACAGGTATGCAACCAATTAATCACCTTTATTTTTCTTATTATTTATAAGCTGCTAGTTTAATGAGCTCTTGTTTTGTTTGCTAGACATTTTTGGCTCTCATAAACCAAGTGTTCCCTGCAGAAGAAGACAGCAAAAAAGATGTGGAAGATAATTGTAAGTATCAGGTCAAGAAATAGTTCTCAGTGCAGTAAAGGAAGTTATCCTTCCAAAAAGTAAATTAGTGGTTTTATTACTAGGTATACTATACTGGTTCAAAAGAAATGTAGCCTTTTGATGTGAAGGTTCATGTGAATGGAGGAGCTCAAACGTCCTGAATTCATTATTGTCTTACATTTGTACTTTGGTGAAAGAGTCTTACATATCCTTTTAAAGTGTTATTTCGGTTGTGTAAATGTGGGAAATGGTCATAATTTACTATGAAGTCTGAACCAAAAATCTCTTGTTAACAGTTTTGAAAGAGTTCTTTTGAAGCTCATCTAGAATCAAATAGCTTTTATAGTAGTATGTATGGCTAATTTGGAAGTTGAGTCAAGAGGTCCCATTTAATGTCACTGTTTAAAGGAAACAAACATTAAAAAAATGTATAGTAAGTACTAATTGAAAAGTCGCTTTTATTTATTTATTTTTAAATATTTTATTTATTCATTTGACAGAGATCACAAGTAGGCAGAGAGGCAGGGAGAAAGAGAAAGAGAGGAAAGGCTCCCTGCTGAGCAGAGAGCCCGATGCGGGACTCGATCCCAGGACCCTGAGATCATGACCTGAGCAGAAGGCAGCGGCTTAACCCACTGAGCCACCCAAGTGCCCCGAAAAGTTTATTTTATTTTTATTTTTTTAAAAGATTTTATTTATTTGACAGAGAGAGAGAGATCACAAGTAGGCAGAGAAGCAGGCAGAGAGAGAGAGGGGAGGAGGGGAGGAAGCAGGCTCCCTGTGGAGCAGAGAACCTGACGCAGGCTCGATCCCAGGACCCTGGGATCATGACCTGAGCCGAAGGCAAAGGCATTAACCCACTGAGCCACCCAGGTGCCCTGAAAAGTTGATTTTAGAACCTTGAATTTTTTTTTTTTTAAAGCACAATTTGCCTTCTTTTTTTTTTTCAAAGATTTTATTCACTTATTTGACAGACAAAGATCACAAGTAGGCAGAGAGAGAGAGGAGAAAGCAGACTCCCCAAGGAGCAGAGAGCCCGATGTGGGGCTTGATCCCAGGACCCTGGGATCGTCACCTGAGCCGAAGGCAGAGGCTTTAACCCACTGAGCCACCGAGGCGCCCAGAACCTTGAATTTTATCTTAGCCTGGTGAACAGGCTATGTTTATTGTTACATTTTCAAGGTTAAGCAGTTTTATTTTTTATTTGGCAGTAGTTTTCTTTAAAGATTTATTTGTTTTAGGGAGAGAGTGTGCAAGCTGGGGAAGGAAGAGAAGGAAAGAAAGGAGAGAAGCAGACTCCCTTGGAACCCAAGACAGGGCTTCAAAGGGGGTCAGTCTCATGCCCCTGATATCATGACCTGAGCTGAAATCAAGAGTTGGACAGTTAACCTGCTGAGTCACCCATGCATCCCTCTTTGGCATTGTTTAAGAATCATGGGTATCATTAATTGGATCTGACATCAAAAACTCTCCATTTAAGGAAGAAAGGGACTCCCAGCTGGTTTAGTCGTTAAAGCGTGTATTTCTTGATCTGGGGGTTGTGGGTTCGAGCCCCCAATGGGTGTAGAGATTAACTAAAATCTTAAAAAAAGAAGAAAAGGGGCACCTGGGTGGCTCAGTGGGTTAAGCCGCTGCCTTCGGCTCAGGTCATGATCTCACGTCCCGGGATCGAGTCCCGCATCGGGCTCTCTGCTTGGCAGGGAGCCTGCTTCCTCCTCTCTCTCTCTCTGCCTGCCTCTCTGCCTACTTGTGATCTCTCTCTGTCAAATAAATAAATAAAATCTTTAAAAAAAAAAAAAAAAGAAGAAGAAGAAAAAAGGTAAGAGAAAAGAATGTATTTTGTCCTTGTTGATTTTTCTCTGGAGTTCACATTTGAGTACGTGTATAATGTCCCCATATGTGAATGGGACAGCGTGGAATAGTAGAGTAATGGGAGAGCCGGGGACTCAGGGAAAGCCTGAATTTTGATTCTGACTGCTGTTGGGAAACTGTGTGCCTTTGTCAATTTATCTCTCCTCTTTGAGCTTTTCACCTGTAAATTGGGAGTGATAATGTGTATATTGCATGTTTAGAGATGATATCTTTAAAGTGCTTGATGCAGTACCTGACCTCTAACAGTCTCTCAAATGGTAGCTGTTGTTATTAGGTGTAGGAGATTGAGGAAAAAAAAAATATGTGGAGTTCCTTTCCAAAATTGTTGGAGAATTTGTCTTATGGGATATTTTTTTGAAGAGTAATCAGAACCAAAACAAAAAAAAAAAAAAAAAAAGAAAGAAACAAAGAATGAGATTCTACAGTATTTAAAATCAGAGAAATGGTTTTTTTCTGTTAAAACTTGCCGGCACATTCAGAACTACAAATTAATCCTTTTTGTATATTAAAATAAAACTTTTTTGTTTACGTATCCACATGTAGCTAAACATAATAAATGGTTTTGAATTACTTTTAAACCATTTCTTAAATTAATATTTTAAAACATGATTGTATTATATTCTCTGTGCTTCCTTTAAGTTAGAATTCCTAATCTCACAATATGTTCCCCTGAAAAAACTAATAATTTAAACCTGTACTGACATGCGAATGACAGCTTGCTCTTATTTCTTTACTTCCTTCCATACACACCCACAGCCTTATCAGGAATATCTGTTAACGAAACTAAATAAACCCCTACGTAATAAAATATCTGCCAGTGGACACAAGGGTCTTCCTCTTAAATTGTACTACTCGAGCTATTTTATTTCATTAAGACTTGGAAAGGTAAATGGTATTTCAGAATGGTAGTTCAGAGGAATATGAGAGAAGGGGGAGTGGTTTAGCATTGTGTTTTGGATAAGAAAAAATGACATGTAGATCATAGGCTCTTGGGGGATGAAGGTGGAAGTAGTATAGGGATATAGAAAGGTTGGTGCCCAGAAGCCAGACTAGTATACCTCTGCTGCCTACCTTCTCCAGATCTTTCTCAATTCAAGGGAAAGATGCCTTTCAACTGTTAGGAGTCTTCACTCAGTAACTTCTTGTTGTATTCTGCCACAAATGGCATTAGAAAATAGTGAGATGGGCACGTGGTAGCTCAGTTCATTAAGCATCTGATTCCTGATTTCAGCTTAGGCCATGATTTTGGGGTTATGAGATCTAACCTCATGTTGAGTTCCACACTGGGCATTGAGCCTGCTTGGATTCTCTCTCTTCCTCTCCCTCTGCCCTTCCTGTCCCTTTTGTCTTTCTCTCTCTTTAAAGAAAAAAAAAAAGAAAGAAAAAAGAGAAAACAGTGACATGTGTGCTTGGAAAGTGAACTGGCTGCATTATATGACAATAGAGGCATAAACAGTCTTTTTTGAGGCAGATATCATAGGAAACTCTTGTTTGACAGGACTGGTCTGTGGTAAGCATCATAAACAAAGTACAAAGAAGGAAGTAGTTCTAGTGGTGATGGTGGTAGGGGAATTATCCTTTGTGAAATAATTTTTTTTTTCAGATTTTATTTATTTATTTGACAGACAGAGATCACAAGCAGGTAGAGAGGCAGGCAGAGAGAGAGAGAGAGAGAGGAGGAAGCAGGCTCCCTGCTGAGCAGAGAGCCCGATGTGGGACTCGATCCCAGGACCCTGAGATCATGACCTGAGCCGAAGGCAGAGGCTTAACCCTTTGAGCCACCCAGGCGCCCTGTGAAATAATTTTTGAACAGACCTTAAAATATAGGTAGATTTTTGACATATAGAGATATAGAGGGTAGAGTCCAATGCATGAATATATTTGGGTTTGATAAGTAGTTTAGTCTGCCTGCAAGTTAGTTAGTAAAGGGAGTTATGGATAATTATATAAAAATTATATGAAAAGGTGAGTTGAATGCAGGTTTAATAAGGGCCTTGATTATCAGACTTGAATATGGATTTTGGTAGTTGATGGAGACTCACTGATGTTTTTTGAAGAGGAGAAAGATATATATATATTTTTTTAGATTTTATTTATTTGACAGTGAGAGAGAGGGAGAGAGATCACAAGTAGGCAGAGAGGCAGACACAGAGAGGGGGAAGCAGGCTTCCCTCCAAGCAGAGAATTTGATGCGGGGCTCAATCCCAGGACTCTGAGGTCATGACCCTGGCCGAAGGCAGAGGTTTAACCCACTGAGCCACCCAAGCGCCCCGAAGAGGAGAGAGATTTAATTAGTGTTCTAGTTCAGTTAGATTTATGTGCTGAGTAGTCTGGATAAATTAGAGAAGAGACAGAGTGCTAATAATAGAAACAAAGAGATTGGGGAAAAAGAGTGGTTTGTCTACTATAGCATGTGGTAGAAATGGAGAAATGAAACCCAAGGGAGTGGAGGGCTGGGAGAGTCTATATTAGACTGGGAGAATAGAATAAGTCAGATATATTATACTATGATAATGTATGATACAATGTATGTTAACAATTATATATATATAAAATACTGCATATATATATATAGAGAGAGAGAGAGAGAGAGAATTGCACTCTGATGTATTAGTAGAGCAGATTTCAGAAAAACAAAATTTCTACCCTGATTGTATTGTTTAATTAGCTGCATGTGCTGGGTTAACCCATATAATTTTCCTGGGACTCTTATTTCATATCAGATGTAAGGTACTGACTGAATGATCTCATGGTCCCTTCTCATTCTAAACTTTTATCTTTTTTTTTGTTTTCCCTGTAAAATTCTGAGCATCTGATTTGATTGGTATAATCACTTTATTATATTGAAAGTATTAAAATCAGCGCTCAAGTAGTACTTAATTTCCACTTGACTTGTATTCAACTTCTTAGCCAACTTCCATTAATATGTATTCACCTGTAATCACTAGATGTACTCACCTTTTTGGAAATTCATTGTTTAAAAATACCACTGTAACACATAAGTAAACTGGATATATTTTAATTTGGCCTCTGGGGTTTTACATGTCCCAGCGTTTTAAAAAGATGGAATTAAATCTAACGTAGCCAGGTGGATTTTAGCTTGAATCAGAGTGATTCAGATTAAGGTAGTATTGTTTTATTTTACTTTTCTTCTTCAAATATTTAGTGTTTTACAAATTTTATGTTTCAGGTTCACTAATGTATTTAAATGAAGCCACTCTTCTTCATAATATCAAAGTTCGATACAGTAAAGACAGAATTTATGTAAGTATTTTACAGATGATTTGGGTTTTTGTGGGGATAATTGTTTTAAATGCTGCTTTGTGGTTTTTGTCAAGCTTCAAATTTTCTAACAGGAAAATTTTATCTGAGCCTGTTGAATAGAGTGTGACCTCCATAAAGATAAGGATTTTTTTTCTAGTTTACTGCTCTGAACACTTAATGAATATTTGTGGAATGAAATAATGAATTCAGAACATCATCTAATATCTTTCCAACTTAACAAGTCCAATTTGGTTGTTTCAAAAAACACTAATTATTTGGGATTTTGATTTCTTATTTTTGGCATATGTCTATAAATATATTTAATTAATTCACTTTCCATATTCTGGAAAAAGTTAAGGTAACTTAAAAAGATAAAGAATGTATATTGAAATAAAAACTTTAATGACAAAGAAATGTAAATTAAAATAGTACCTCAGTACCTGAGGAAATCTCAAAAACACTAAAACACTGATCATAGAGCCTAATAGTTGCAATATTTCATTAAATCTTATATAACTTACCTTATAAAACCAGAACATTAAAAAATGAAAGAAAGTTCTTTTAATATTAGTTAATAAGATTTATACCACATTGTTCTGATGGATACTTAACTAGTATGTTTTAATTATAATTATTCATTGGGAATGTATGAGGTTTTATTCTAATATGACCTAGTTATAGATTCCTTTGTTAGTTGGAGATAAATGTAGTTCTCCTGTTGTAAAGATGGGACTCCATTATTTTTGAAAGAAGAAAACACATGGCTTCTTTGACTCTTCCCAGATCAAATGGCAGTCTTAATCTTTTATATCACTATCAATTTGCCTAATTATACTGACTTAATTCTGACTAAATTACCTTTAGTCTTTGCCATCTGTCCACATAGTGACAGCTGGGAAATAGAACTAGTCTTGTCTTTTTCAGGAGAGTTTACTTGCTGTCTTTCAATTGTATACAATATTAGTCTTCACTTTCTTTTTTGATTTTTTTCAGAATCAACTGAACAGGATATATTTGGGTTGATATGTGGCTATTTTTGATAGGAAGTATATTTAGAAGCAAAATTCACTCAATCAGCAAACTAATATTGAGAAGCTGCTGTATGCTAAATGCTGTTTTAGTTACCAAAATAATACACATTTTTTAAAACTTGTTAAAACAATTGAACTGTGGTAATAAGTTATTAAAAGTTGATTTGGAGCTAACCAGGAAGCATCACCTTTCAAATAAAAAAGGTCACTATTTTTTCTGTACATGCCTTACATCACTTGGTGGTAGAGCAGTCATGTTTATTTTAGCAAATTTTAATTGTTTTAATATTTTTTCTAGAAATTTGGAAAATTTCTATTACTTTTACAAGGAATGATTATACTTTTTAAGAATTGAGATACTTCATTTTAATTTGGGATATTTATATGAAAGCTTGACACTCATGGGATTTTTATTGGCCTTTTACTAAATTTCCTGTGTTGCAGTGTATTGCACATTACTGACTCTGACCATTAATAACTGGAGATTTATACGCACATTAGTTACACTTTCAAGAATATTAGTTGTCTTTTTTTCACATATAGTTGACCTACAAGTCTTTTCCTAAATTGCATGATTGATTAAAAAAAAAATTACCCGCTTTAGTTTTTGTTTTTCATGTATAATGTCTATTATCACTAGAGTATTTTAAGTTTATTCCTAGATTTTTTGATCTTTCTTTTCCTAAAATATGTATGCAGTTGGGCAAATGACCTCTGTTAGATTGTGACTGTCTGGCATCATCAGCTTCTGTTTGGAAAACCAGTATTTTCAAAGTTACCTGAGGCCATGATTGGTATGTTTTTTCCTAGCCAATTATGTCTTTTAGTTACAAAACTATTAAGAATCAGCAGTGCATAACTATAGTTATTATTACTATAACATATGGAAGAAATGGAAGCAGTTTGGAATAAGAGTTTAGATTTGATTTTTTTCTATTTCTCAACAACCAAAATGATCACTTTTCTTCCTTAGACTTAAGTAGAACAACAGCTAACTCAAATTTAACATTTTCATTTGTTGCTAAAATCTCTGTTATTTTCCTTTGTTTCCCACAGAAAGATTATTACCTGGAATTTAAGATTTTTTTTACTCCACTGCAGTAAACATTTTTGAGAGCATTCATTGAATTTTAGATTAGTAGTCTGAGAGTTCTTGGTTTCTGCATCATTTCCTTTCTACGGCTAGGAACAGAAAAGAGAAAAATATGGTCCTGTCTGCCCTAGTTTAGCTGATAAACAACAACTAATTGCTAAACCACAACTTTTTTTTCTACCCACAAGGAATTTTATAAATCCTATTGGTGCATTTTTCTGGTATTTTAGAGCCACAGTTAAATTCTAAATTTAAAAGCAAACTGAAGTTGCTCATTAAACATTTAGCCTGTCAATATTCTAGGCAATGGTTCACATGCCTTGTTTTGCAAAAATGTGGGACCAAGTGGTCACCAGAGCACTAAATTAGTCCTTGGCTTTCAGTGATGGAGATTGGCCTAGAGGATCCTATGAACTCTTTAAGCTCTTTAGTAACAGGGTAAATAAAGTAGTCCAGGTAAGGAATATAAATGACTAAGACTCAAGCTGTAGGAATAGAAAGAAGTAGGAGAGTAGAGTTCTTAAGTAGAGTCAACAAAGAAGGCTGATTGAAATGGAGGCTTAGACTCAGCCCCTGTCTCAATGTCTGTGGTGGCTTGGTGGTGATGCTGTGAACCAGGGGGCAGGAAGGAGCATATGGGAGGAGAGTGTGTTCTTTGAGGCAAAGGATAGTCAAGAGAGGTAATCTTGATTTTGGATCTGCTGAGTTTGAGGTGCATATCAGGGTGAGAAGTTGAAAGTATTTATTAAGAATTGGAGAAATATGGGTCCTATAGAGTATATGTTTAGGGCTTGAAATGCAGATTTGGAAGTCCTAATTTATATAAAGAATTAAAGGTGTCTTATTTACTGTATTTTCTTTCTCCCATGAGCCTTGTTTAGTTTTAGATTAAAATAGTAATTGGAAAATTTTATGTTCACGCTTTTTCTATTTAGACGTATGTCGCCAACATTCTGATTGCAGTGAACCCATACTTTGACATACCTAAAATATATTCTTCAGAAACAATTAAGTCATATCAAGGAAAATCTCTTGGAACAATGCCACCTCATGTCTTTGCAATTGGTAAGTAATTTAATTTTTTTCCTTATATTGTACAAATTTGATGTTTTTCTTTTGGATTAATAAAAGCTGTGAGTTGAATACGTATTTTGGTGGCCTTTATCTATTTTGAATGTATCGCCATTATTTAGGAGCATGTATCTTACACAGGATGGAGAAGACTAGTTTTGCAGCTAACTCATGGGGTAGTTGTACATCATTATCTTTGTTAAATGTGTCTGTGTCTTCCTAAATATGTTCACCCATTTGAAAGTAGGATGTAATAAAAGCTGACCTAATGGTTCTTTTGACTCCTTGACATGATCAGCTCCATCTTACAAGTGTCCTCCTTCATAGCTTTGAGGCCCAGGCCTTCCATCGTTATCCAGGTCATCACTTGTGAGTGTGTTGCTAAGGCTTAGATATAAGCCATAAGAGCAGACTTCTTCCCTACCTTAACTTGCATCAGGGCTCTATAAGTGTTAAGAATTAGAAATGATATATGCTTCTTATCTCTAGGGAATCCACGTGGAAAGACAGCAGTTTTTGCCTCAGTTTTTCTCTCATCTTTAGCTCTGAGGAACACAGAGATGGTTTTTTTTTTTGACACACACACACCCCTACCATAGCTGGTGACTGCAAGTACAGAGATGTTAGTTAACCCTTTGGATCCAGACATAACCAGCAGTTAAATGATGACATGTTTTGTTAGTAGTTCTTAGTGCAGTCTGTTTCTCTTTGGGCCTTCTTTTCATGCCTACGTTTTGACCAAACCAGGCTTCACTTCCCAATTTGGCTGACTTGAATACTAGGTAGAGTGAATATGTCAGCCAAATCCAGTGCAATAGCGGAGTGACTTTTGGTTCTGAGATGCTTTGATGGGCATTAGTATGTTTCGTATTAGCTAGAAAATGGTTCAAAATCCTTAGAACCTGAATATGACCAAGCTCATCACTGGAGAGAAATTATGTATTTAAAATGTAATAGACTGACTTATTTTTAGTTGTTAACTGCTAAAAAAAAGTGTCTAGAATAGTATCATGAAAGTGGGTGGAACAGATTGTTGATAAATTTTCCCCTTATCCTAACCCCTGGTCAGAAGGATGAATATACTCTTGCATGGTTTCCATTTGGTCCAATACAGTAAAAACCATTTGTAAAGCTTCATTTGTATGGGTAGCACATGTCTGAAATGAAGAAATAGTTGCCTATAGAGCTAAATTGGTTAGGACCTAATTTTGAATTAAAACTATCTTAATATAAGACCATTTAACAGAATCAAATTGTGTTCAACTTGTCTTTGTAATACTACTACTACCACACAGATTTTACAGTTATGAATTTTTATTTCCAGCATAATTTTTGGTTGCCTGATTTCTTAATTGGTAGCTGTTACTTCTTGCTTTTCCCTTGGCCTTCATTTCCCTGGGACTTCAGTGAATATTGTATTATTATTATTATCATTGTTATTATTATATTATATATATTATATGTATATTGAGCATTCTTTTTTTTTTTTTTTTTGGATCTTCTCTGGAATTAGGAAGAACTGAGCCACAGCTAATAATATGAGACATGCTAGTACAAACATAAGAGTTGTTTATTTGGATTTCATATTACTTATTTGTCAGCGTAATAAGATAGGACATTTAAAGTAAAAACTTTCAGAGATGTTCTGAACACTTTTGAATGATTTTATTTTAAAGTGTTACTATCTATAAACACACATTTATTATTTAAGAGTAAGTGTTCTTTGATAATAAAACAACTTTGTATCATTTAGGAAATTTGTATTTAGTACACCTCTCATCATTAATGTGTTATTTTGACCCTAGCTGATAAGGCTTTTCGAGATATGAAGGTGCTTAAGATGAGTCAGTCTATCATCGTATCTGGAGAATCAGGAGCTGGCAAAACAGAAAATACAAAATTTGTTCTAAGGTGAGGTGTTTTTAGCTAACCTTTTAGAATCTTTTGAATAGGTTTATTTATTTTTTTTAATTTGTGGAAAAAATCTTTAGCATAACACTTAGCAGTTTAAACATTTCTCAGTGTATAGTTCAGTAGTATGAAGTATATTCACATTGTTTTTCAGCCAATCTCCAGAACTTTTTTTATCTAAAACTGAAACTCTCTGCCTGTTAAACAACTCCATTTCCCCCATCTCAGCCCATGCCAACTACCCTTCAGCTTTCTACTTCTGATTTTGACTACTCTAGGTACCTCAAATAAGTGAATCATACAGTATTTGTCTTTCTGTGACTGGCTTATCCCACTTAGCATAATGTCCTCAAGTTTTATCCTTGTTGTATCATGTGTCACGATTTCCTTTTTTTTTTTTTTTTTTTTTTTTTTTTTAGTTTTTTTATTTAGACAGAGCAAGCACAAGCAGAGAGGAGGGTCAGAGAGAGGGAGGGAGAAGCAGACTCTCTGCTGAGCAGGGAGCCCAATGCGGAATTTGATCCCAGGACCCTGAGACCATGACCTAAGCTGAAGGCAGAGGCTTAACTGACTGAGCCACTTAGGTGCCCCTTGATTTCCTTTTTAAGGCTGCATAATATTCATTTTGTTTACCTAGTCATTCATCAGTGGGCACTTAGTTACTTCTGAATCTTGGCTATTGGGAATAGTACTGCTGTTGAACATGATATGAATAAAGAGATACAAATATCTCTTTGATTGAACAGGTTGACTTTGCATACTTTTGCACACTTTATTTTATTGTATTTTTTTAAAGATTTTATTTTGAATTTATTATTTATTATATATTTTTTTTAGAGAGGAAGAGTGGGGAGGGGGCAAAGGGAAAGGGAGAGGGAGAGATAGAATCTGGATCTCACAACCCTGAGATAACGACCTGCGCAAAAATCAAGAGTCAGATCTTAACTGACTGATCCACCCAGGTGCCCTAAAGATTTTATTGTAAGTAATATCTATACCCAGCTTGAGGTTGAGACCCACAACCCTGAGATCAAGAGTTGTATGCTCTATCGACTGGGCTAGCAGGGAGCCCAGTGCATACTTTATGACACAGTTTGAATTGGTAGGTTCTATCCCTTTTAAAAACAGACACCTTATGTGGAAGCTAAGCTATAGATTGTTGAAAACTAGTTCTGACGTATTCTTCTTAAATGAGGATCCTAGAGGAGACCGATGCTAGTCAGCCTTTACATTCTGTTCTCAGTATTCCTGCTGTGAGTGTGGTTGAAACCATTTTTTACCTTAAGCTTATGACAGTTGGCCTTCTAATTCTATCTCCTCATAACCCTGTCTCAGTGTATCCCCTTTGTGGCCATCAAATTAAATTCCACACTTTGTTTATAATCATTGCATTATAAATATGGAAGGAACTATAGCACTCATTAGTTTCGTTCCTTCAGTTTACATACTTCAGTTAACTTAGAAAAGTTAAATCTAGCGTTGAAGCTACTGGTAGGACCAGTGCATTCTGAATTCTCTCCAGTATTATTCCCACTAATACAGTCTTAGCCAATTGCTGGTGGGTCCCTTCTTGACATTTTCTATTTTTTTATGCAGATGTATGCTATTCAGTTATTTATATAAAATTAATTTAGAAGTTTGTTATTGTGCGTTATGTATATGCAATTCTGATTAAATGAGCGCTTCCTAATACTTTGGGAATTTTAAGTGGCTCAATTTCTTACTTCTCTTCTGTATGTAAGAATCATACATTGAGTCTATAGTTTATATACAGCTTTGAAAATGAACAAATAATTTAGAAACTGTAAACTTCTAATACAAACTTATGTTCTAAGTTAAAGATTACTTTTTGTTTTGAAATGTTCTGGGAAAATAGTTGTTCAATTATATTTAATCTTTGGATAAAACAACATGAAGAGTGGTAATTTCCTCATTGTTCCATGGCAAATTACCTTATTTTCTCTAACCATATAAATTGAATTAATATGCTATCACAGAAGACTTTGGAATCTTATATAGACAATGAATATTCTTATGTAAAATGTGTCACATCTTTAAAACCAAATAGTTGGTTAAATTCAGAATATTTCCAAAAACAGTTTAAAAATAATGCTGATTTTGATGTTCAAGGTAATCCAAATTGCATTTCAGGTGTTTAAAATGCTGTAACAGGCATCTGGGTGGCATTTGGTTAAATGTCCAACTCTTGATTTTGGCTCAGGTCCTGATCTCAGGGTTGTGAGATTGAGCCTGAGGTCGGGCTTCATAATGAGCATGGAGCCTTCTTAAGATTCTCTCTGCCCCCAGTGGTGTCAGGCTCTGTGCTCAGTGGGGAGTCTGCTTGACAATTCTCTCTCTCCTGCCCATACCCCTGCTTTGTTTTCTCTCCCTCTCTCTCTCAAATCTTAAAAAAAGAAAGGGATAGCAGAATAGTTGCATTTAAATATAAATTTGTAAATTTTAAATGACTAGTTACAGAAATGATCCTGGTTTAAATTTTATATGTATTAAATAATACTAAAGTTTCAACTATGGGTCTCCTGGGTGACTGAGTCAGTTGGTTAAGGGTCTGCCTTCAGCTCACATCATGATCCTGGGGTCTGGGATTGAGCCCCATATCGGGCTCCCTGCTAAGTGGGGAGTCTGTTTTCCTTTCTGTGTCTGCCTCTCCTCCCTTGGGTGTGCTTTCTCTTAAATAAATCAATAATATCTTTAAAAAAAAGTTACAATTATAATGTATACAATGTTGTTGTCATGTAAATTTTTTTTATCCTATATTTTAAACAGATATCTGACTGAATCCTATGGAACAGGTCAAGATATTGATGATAGAATTGTTGAAGGTATTGTTAATCTTTAAAATTTTTATTTTTTATTGTTAGATATATACTGAAATAAACTTGTGAGAATCCTCTAAGTGATCTGGAATGCTCTCCCAGAGATCCAAAAGACTCTTCCATCTCCTACAGATCTTTGCTGAGATATCTTTTGCTTTATTTAATGTCTGTTGTTTTCCCTCTCACCCAATGTAAGTGCTAAGAAGACAGGGATTTTTATATATTCCAGTCTCCTAGAATAGTGTCTGATACATGAAATATGACCCATAAGTATCTCTCAGACGAATGAAATAAATACAGGAAGCTTTCTGGCCTCTTGTTTGTTTTGTTGACCTTGTTTTTTGCAAAGGAGAGAGGAAGAGGGTTATTTAGAATTAAAATGTTTTTTGAGGGGAAATTTTAATGACTTAGTACAGTTGGAAGGCAGGAGTCTGTAAATTGATTTCCTGAAGTTCAGTACTTGCATACCCCTTAGAACGTTTTCTTACACCTGGTTTGGAGACTGCTGGTCTGGTCAACCACCAGGTTGAATCCACACCACACTCCTGCATCATAGATTCCTTTCTGCTCCCCCTACTTACATTCTTGTTTCCCTGTAATTTGTTCTCTATTTGGAAGTTGGGATGATCTCTTTTGCTTTTAGTCTTTTAATGGCTTCATATTGCTCTCAAAGCTGTAAATCTGTAACACAGAAAGTGAGAGGAAGTTCTGGGTAGGCTAGGGCAATGGCTGCGTATGTGGTTGGCCTGCAGGCAAGCCAGAGACAGGGAAAAGGGAGAAGGTAAAACCTACCCATGGATCGTAAGCATGAGAGCTGAGGTGGGACTATGACTGTCAAAATTGTCTCTGACTTCTCACCAGGTGGGCGGGGAGGGATCTAGTTCCTGAGGTACCAAATGAGATAACTCTCTTTCTTCTCATAATGATGATGAAATTAACATGTGTAAGATGTATTATGCATTGTGTCGCTTGCTGAGTATCTTTTCTTAATTTAAATCCCTATAGAATGAGGTAGGTACAATTTTATCCCTACAGTACAGATTAAAAACTGAGGTTAAAAAAAATTTTAAGTGGCTTGTTGAAGAGCATATAGCTCATCAGATGTGGAAATGGGATATAATAAACTCAGGCATCTTAACAATGTGCTATATACTAAGAGCATATTTTAACACTGTTACTATTTTAAAGAAAAATTTCAGTTGAACAAAAATTTATTAAGGTCCTTCTGTATTCATACATTTTGATAAATCACAGCTAGCAAATGTGTATATTTTTTCACAATTATGTGAAATATACATGTAGATGAACATAAATACTCTAATAAACATTTTTATTAAGTTTGCATCAATGAAGTTTTTCATGTTGATATAAATTTATAGTTTTACTTACAGTTCTCATTGTGGTATTATAACACACCCAGGTGTGAAGATCTCATAAGTAATGCTTTATTCACTATAAAGCACCTCTCTTTAATGAGGGAATAACCTTTTAAAATTGAATAAATAAATAAACAAATTATGGACTAATTCAATAAAGTACTAATTAGTATTCTGAGTTGTTTCCTTGAAGTACAAACTTAACTTGCAAATTGGATATTAACCTGGTTCCTTCTGTGAGAATGTGGTGTATGTATACATAGTGTGCGATAGTTGAGAAAAGTTGGAAAGTATTCCAAACGTTTCAGTAGAGGATAGTAGATATTAACTAGCAGAACATAGAAATCATTTGATGCCATTTTTAAGTGAAGATTGGTTGTTGGTTTTAGAATGAGTACATCAGTAGCATTACTGTAATCTTCTGATAGGCTGTTATCCTAATTTTGGATATTTTACTTAATATATTTGATACTTCAGCAAAAACTAGTAGTTACCAGTAAAGGAGTTGGGGAGACCTGTAATTGAGTTCCCTTTTGGCTGGAAGCTAGTCATGTGGCTTTTCACAAGTCAGTTGATTTTGTTAACCCATCAGAAAGGTTAGGTATATATGCAAACTTTTGTTTCAGTTTTAATATTTTCTTACTTTTTTTGGCAAATGAAACAGCCAGAGAGTAATCTTTAAAAGGATTTGGATACTTGTTAAGCTTTCTATGGTAGATAGAATAAGAGAGATGAACTTTAAAAGATTTCATAAGAAAATTCTAATAATAAACATTGTGAAGCAATTTATGAGGTTGCAGATAGAAAATATATAATATTGGCACAAATCTGGGATGTTTATAGTTGAGACTGATGATTATAACAATAGACTCTAATGGGGAGCCTGGCTGGCTCAGTTGATTGTGATCGACTCTTGATCTCCACTCAGGTCTGATCTCAGGGTTGTGAGTTCAAGCTCTGCATTGGGCTCCACACCTAGTGTGGAGTACTTAAAAACAACATGAGAGAAAACAAACAATAGACTCTAATAAACCTTTTTTAGTCATATGGTATGTATACATTATTATAAGATAAAAACAAAATTTTACATTTGTTTATTGGGAGTTTATTTTCATTAAAAATATTTTTATTAAGTTTTAAATTTAAATTCCACTGTAATTAACATAAAGTGTTATATTAGTTTCAGGTATAAAATACGGTGATTCAACAACTCTTTACATCATTACTCAGTGGTTATCATGATAAGTGTACTCTTTAATCCCCTCCACTTATTTTACCCATTCCCCCATCCACCTTGTCTCTGATTTTTTTTTTAAGATTTTATTTATTTATTTAATAAAGACACAGCAAGAAATGGAACACAAGCTGGGGGAGTGGTAGAGGGAGAAGCAGGCTTCCCATTGAGCAGGGAGCCTGATGTGGAGCTCGATCCCAGGACCCTGGAATCATGACCTGAGCCGAAGGCAGCCACTTAACAACTGAGCCACCCATGTACCCCTGATACGGTTTGTTTTAAATGAGTACCCTCAAAAGTTATTTTTTTTTCAACAAGAACATTTTTTATTGAAGCATACATTAGGAACCATGGTTCTAAAATATAAATATAATATATTCCATCCAAGAAAAATAGAATACACATTTCTTTAAGTACACAGAAGACTCCCTGACTAAATCACATAGAAAGAGACATGGCAATTATTAGAAATTTAGGAAGACTGACGTCATACCAAGTATATTCTCCAACCAAAATGGTACAAGACTAGAGATAAAACAAGGCTGGAAAATCTACAATGTAAATATTATATATTTAATGGTAAATATTAAATAACACACTACTGTAGAAGCAGTGGACCAAATAAGAAATCAAATGGTAAATCAAAATATGTCTCAAAACAAATGAAAAAGAAAATACAATATTCCAGAATCTATAGAATGCAGCAAAAGCAGATGTTAGAGCGAAATTTATACTATAAATGCTTGTATTAAGAAAATAAATAACATTACACCGTAAGGATCTAGAACAAGAATAAATTTAGGTGAAATGCTGAAATTTCGTAGAGGAAGGAAAAAACAAAGAAGAATCAGAAATAAATAAAACAGACAATAGCAGTATTATAACATGAAAGTAATGACCAGTTTTTCCAAAAAAAGATAAAGTTGACACTGCTTTAACTACATTAAGAAGAAAAGGAGAAGTGGGGTACTGGGGTGGCTCAGAGGGTTAAGCCTCTGCCTTCAGCTCAGGTCATGGTCACAGTGTTCTGGGATTGAGCCCCGCATCAGGCTCTCTTCTCAGCAGGGAGCCTGCTTCCCCCTCTCTCTCTGCCTACTTGTGATCTTTCTCTCTGTCAAATAAAATCTTAAAAAAAAAAAAAAGAAAAAAAAGGAGAAGACTTGAAAACTAAAATGAGAAATGAAAAACAGTATGACAGATAACCCCAGAAATACATACATAGTGTGATAATAGATTACTATAAACAGTTAATACTAACAAGTCAGGTAACTTAGACAAAAACAGGATGATTCCTAAACACACACAAGTTACCACAATTGAATCATGAATCTTGAATCCAAGAAATAGGAAATCTTCTTACCCCAATAAAAAGAATGGAAATTGAGTTAGGAATCAAAAATCTCCCAGCACAGAAAAGGCTAAGACCACATGGGCTTTGTGAATTCTACCAAAACATTAACAAAATAATAATAATGACAGTCTTTATCAAAGTCTTATAAATAATGGAATGGAGGGAACATACTTAAAATCATTCTATGAGACCGTGCCACCCTGTCACCAAAGCAGGATAAAAACAATACAAGAAAAAAAAGTCTAGTTTGTCTGATAGAAGTATTGCTACTCTGACATTTGTGTGATAAATATTTCTCTACCCTTTCACTTTCAACCTGTATGTGTCTTTACATCTAAAATGAGTCTTTTGTAGGCTGGGAATTTAAAAACTGTTGTTCTGAGGATCTTTTTTAGTCATTCTCTAACTTATATGTTAGATTTTGTTGGATGTACATGAAAATATTAAGTATGGAGGCTTTATTAATATATAAAAGATTTTAGGAAAGTAAGTCAACTAATAACATCTTGCGTGTATTTTGTTCACCAGGGTTTTGCTCTTTACTCTATATTATAGTTCCTATAATATAGAGGGCTGATGTACTTGTGAAAACCTTTAAATATATAGGGAGTAATTTTTAAAGTTGAGTTCTGAATTTTGTAACCTAATGACTTTAAAATTTAGTCTTTCCTTTACCATTTACATTTTCTTTTTACATAATTTGAGTAGTTTCCCCATCTTCTGTACTTTACTAGAGCCTGAATATAGTGGTAATCAATAGATATTTGAGGGATTTGACATTACATGTAAATTCCTGCATGGTAATATTTTTGAAAACATTTTTTTGTATTAATAAGGAAACACACTATGCATATTGTTTTTTAATTTTCCTTCATGCTGTTTTTTTGATGAAATATTTTTATTTCTTTTTCAATAGCTAACCCACTCTTAGAAGCCTTTGGAAATGCAAAGACTGTTCGCAACAATAATAGCAGTAGATTTGGAAAATTTGTAGAAATACATTTCAATGAAAAGGTAAGTGAGAATGAGTTTTGGGATGGTATCTTTGGGAAGTGTTTGTGAAAAACACAAGGGTCTTGGGGCACGTGGATGGCTTAGTTGGTTAAATGTCCAACTCTTGATCTCAGTTCAGGTCTGGATTTCAGGGTCATGAGTTCAAGTGCCATACTGGGCTCTGCATTGGGTCTGGAGCCTACATAAAAAAAAAAAAAAAAAAAAAAGAAAGAAAGAAAAAGAAAAACACAAGGGTCTTGACAGAATTGGTGCTGTCACTGAACTCCTGGTAAATCCATTTGCGTTTCTCTCTTTACTTTAGGTAATTGGGAGAATATATATATATTCAGTATGACTTTCATAAATATTGTAAGCTTACATTTATTTAGTTATCTTCTTTTTTTCCCTTTACTTGATAACTTTTATAACCTCTTTGATATAGACAAATGTTCATTAGAAGAATAATTCAACATTGGTAGGTTATACTTTCAGTACAGACAAAAGGTTGATATCCAGGATCTATAATGAACTCCTCAAACTCAACCCACACGAAACAGGCAAACATATCAAAAAATGGGAAGAAGATATGAACAGACACTTCTCCAATCAAGACATACAAATGGCTATCAGACACATGAGAAAATGTTCACCATCATTAGCCCTCAGGGAGATTCAAATTAAAACCACATTGAGATATCACCTTACACCAGTTAGAATGGCCAAAATTAACAATACAGGAAACAACATGTGTTGGAGAGGATGTGGAGAAAGGGGAGCCCTCCTACACTGTTGGTGGGAATGCAGGTTGGTGCAGCATCTTTGGAGAACAGTGTGGAGATTCCTCAAGAAATTAAAAATAGAACTTCTGATTGAGAGTCAAGATGGCGGAGAAGTAGCAGGCTGAGACTACTTCAACTAGCAGGAGATCAGCTAGATAGCTTATCTAAAGATTGCAAACACCTGTAAATCCATCGGCAGATGGAAGAGAAGAAGAACAGCAATTCTGGAAACAGAAAAACAACCACTTTTTGAAAGGTAGGACCTGTGGAGAAGTGAATCCAAAGCGACGGGAAGATAGACCCTGGGGGGAGGGGCCGGCTCCCGGCAAGCGGCAGAGCAACGGAGCACAAAATCGGGACTTTTAAAAGTCTGTTCCGCTAAGGGACATCGCTCCAGAGGCTAAACCGGGGCGAAGCCCACGCCAGGTCAGCGTGGCCTCAGGTCCCGCAGGGTCACAGAAGGATCGGGGGTGTCTGAGGGTCGCAGAGCTTGCGGGTATTGGAACAGGAAAGCTGGCTACAGAGACAGAGCTGACAGTAAGATCACAGCTCGGGGTTACCTTGAACCGGTCCCAGGCTCGGTGAGCTCAGAGCGCGGCCGGAGGTCAGGCAGATGGGAGTAACTGGGCGCTGTTCTCTGAGGACACACTGAGGAGTGGGGCCCCCGGGCTCTCGGCTCCTCCAGGCCGGAGACCAGGAGGCCGCCATTTGTATTCCTGTCCTCCGGAACTCTATGAAAGCGCTCAGGGAACAAAAGCTCCTGTAGCAAACCCGAGTGGATTACTTAGCCCGGCCCCTGGTAAGGGCGGTGCAATTCTGCCTGGGGCAAAGACACTTGAGAATCACTACACTAGGCCCCTTCCCCAGAAGATCAATAAGAAATCCAGCCAAGACCAAGTTCACCTACCAAGGAGTGCGGTTTCAATGCCAAGGAGAGCAGCAGAATTCCAGAGGAGGAGAAAGCAAAGCACGGAATTCATGGCTTTCTCCCTGTGATTTTCTTTTTTTCTTTTCCTTGTGATTTTTTTAGTCTTGCAGTTAATTTTTTTCTTTTTCATTTCTTTTCTTTTCTTCTGCTAAAATTTTTTAACTTTTACCCTTTTCTTTTTTAACGTTTTTGAACTAGTTTAATATATATATTTTTTACTTTTTATATTTTTCTTTATTCATTTTCTTTTTTTAAATTCTTTTATTTATTTTTTCTTTTTTATTTCTTTCTTTTTGAACTTCTTTTTTATTCCCTTTCTCCCCCTTCACGATTTGGGATCTCTTCTGATTTGGTTAAAGCATATTGTCCTGGGGTTGTTGCCACCCTTTTAGTATTTTACTTGCTCCTTCATATATGCTTATCTGGACTAAATGACAAGGCAGAAAAATTCACCACAAAAAAAAGAACACGAGGCAGTACCGAAGGTTAGGGACCTAATCAACACAGACATTGGTAATATGTCAGATCTAGAGTTCAGAATGACAATTCTCAAGGTTCTAGCCGGGCTCGAAAAAGGCATGGAAGATATTAGAGAAATCCTCTCGGGAGATATAAAAGCCCTTTCTGGAGAAATAAAAGAACTAAAATCTAACCAAGTTGAAATAAAAAAAGCTATTAATGAGGTGCAATCAAAAATGGAGGCTTTCACTGCTAGGATAAATGAGGCAGAAGAACGAATTAGTGATATAGAAGACCAAATGACAGAGAATAAAGAAGCTGAGCAAAAGAGGGACAAACAGCTACTGGACCACGAGGGGAGAATTCGAGAGATAAGTGACACCATAAGACTAAACAACATTAGGATAATTGGGATTCCAGAAGAAGAAGAAAGAGAGAGGAGAGCAGAAGGTATACTGGAGAGAATTATTGGGGAAAATTTCCCCAATATGGCAAAGGGAACGAGCATCAAAATTCAGGAGGTTCAAAGAAGGCCCCTCAAAATCAAGAAGAATAGGCCCACACCCCGTCACCTAATTAGTAAAATTTACAAGTCTCAGTGACAAAGAGAAAATCCTTAAAGCAGCCCGGGAAAAGAAGTCTGTAGCATACAATGGTAAAAATATTAGATTGGCAGCTAACTTATCCACAGAGACCTGGCAGGCCAGAAAGAGCTGGCATGATATTTTCAGAGCACTAAACGAGAAAAACATGCAGCCAAGAATACTATATCCAGCTAGGCTATCATTGAAAATAGAAGGAGAGATTAAAAGCTTCCAGGACAAACAAAAACTGAAAGAATTTGCAAACACCAAACCAGCTCTACAGGAAATATTGAAAGGGGTCCTCTAAGCAAAGAGAGAGCCTACAAGTGGTAGATCAGTAAGGAACAGAGACAATATACAGTAACAATCACCTTACAGGCAATACAATGGCACTAAATTCATATCTCTCAATAGTTATCCTGAATGTTAATGGGCTAAATGCCCCAATCAAAAGACACAGGGTATCAGAATGGATAAAAAAAACAAAACCCATTTATATGTTGCCTCCAAGAAACTCATTTTAAGCCTGAAGACACCTCCAGATTTAAAGTGAGGGGGTGGAAAAGAATTTACCATGCTAATGGACATCAGAAGAAAGCAGGAGTGGCAATCCTTATATCAGATCAATTAGATTTTAAGCCAAAGACTATAATAAGAATGAGGAAGGACACTATATCATACTCAAAGGGTCTGTCCAACAAGAAGATCTAACAATTTTAAATATCTATGCCCCGAACGTGGGAGCAGCCAACTATATAAACCAATTAATAACAAAATCAAAGAAACACATCAACAATAATACAAATAATAGTAGGGGACTTTAACACTCCCCTCACTGAAATGGACAGATCATCCAAGCAAAAGATCAGCAAGGAAATAAAGGCCTTAAATGACACACTGGACCAGATGGACATCACAGATATATTCAGAACATTTCATCCCAAAGCAACAGAATACACATTCTTCTCTAGTGCACATGGAACATTCTCCAGAATAGATCACATCCTCGGTCCTAAATCAGGACTCAACCGGTATCAAAAGATTGGGATCATTCCCTGAATATTTTCAGACCACAATGCTCTGAAGCTAGAACTCAACCACAAGAGGAAGTTTGGAAAGAACCCAAATACATGGAGACTAAACAGCATCCTTCTAAAGAATAAATGGGTCAACCGGGAAATTAAAGAAGAATTGAAAAAAATCATGGAAACAAATGATAATGAAAATACAATGGTTCAAAATCTGTGGGATACAACAAAGGTAGTCCTGAGAGGAAAATATATAGCAGTACAAGCCTTCCTGAAGAAACAAGAAAGGTCTCAGGTACACAGCCTAACCCTACACCTAAAGAAGCTGGAGAAAGAACAAGAAGGAAACCCCAAGCCCAGCAGGAGAAGAGAAATCATAAAGATCAGAGCAGAAATCAATGAAATAGAAACCAAAAAGACAATAGAGCAAATCAATGAAACTAGGAGCTGGTTCTTTGAAAGAATTAATAAAATTGATAAACCCCTGGCCAGACTTATCAAAAAGAAAAGAGAAAGGACCCAAATAAATAAAATCATGAAAGAAAGAGGAGAGATCACAACTAACACCAAAGAAATACAAACTATTATAAGAACATACTATGAGCAACTCTATGCCAACAAATTTGACAATCTGGAAGAAATGGATGCATTCCTAGAAACATATAACCTACCACAACTGAACCAGGAAGAAGTAGAAAGCCTGAACAGACCCAGAACCAGTAAGGAGATTGAAACAGTCATTCAAAATCTCCAAACAAACAAAAGCCCAGGGCCAGACAGCTTCCCAGGGGAATTCTACCAAACATTTAAAGAAGAACTAATTCCTATTCTCCTGAAACTGTTCCAAAAAATAGCAATGGAAGGAAAACTTCCAAACTCATTTTATGAGGCCAGCATCACCTTGATCCCCAAACCAGACAAGGATCCCATCAAAAAAGAGAGCTATAGACCAATATCCTTGATGAACACAGATGCGAAAATTCTCACCAAAATACTAGCCAATAGGATTCAACAGTATGTCAGAGGCAGGCCCCTGGCCAGGCGGCCTTTGCCATTAAACGATGGCGCCTGGCTAGTTGCCAGGTTAGGATTGCCTCGTGAGACTAAGCGGAACGCCCAAAGAGGAAGTAAACAGCATTGGTTGCTAGCGAAGTTGTTCGTATAGGTGCACAGCCTGATTCGCTCCCTTCTGTACCCTGCTCACTGATTGGTCATGTAAGTGTATATAAGTGTGTAGACTTGCGGAAATAAAGAGAGAGAAGATGCATCCGAACCAGGCTTCTTGTCGTCCTTGTGGGTCGAGGGCAATAACAGTACATTAAAAGGATTATTCACCATGACCAAGTGGGATTTATTCCAGGGCTGCAAGGTTGGTTTAACATCTGCAAATCAGTCAATGTGATACAACACATCAATAAAAGAAAGAACAAGAACCTTATGATACTCTCAATAGATGCTCTGTTACTGGTTCAAGCTCTATTACAAAGCTGTCATCATCAAGACAGCGTGGTACTGGCACAAAAACAGACACATAGATCAATGGAACAGAATAGAGAGCCCAGAAATAGACCCTCAACTCTATGGTCAACTAATCTTCGACAAAGCAGGAAAGAATGTCCAAGGGAAAAAAGACAGCCTCTTCAATAAATGGTGTTGGGAAAATTGGACAGCCACATGCAGAAAAATGAAATTGGACCATTTCCTTACACCACACACAAAAATAGACTCAAAATGGATGAAGGACTTCAGTGTGAGAAAGGAATCCATCAAAATCCTTGAGGAGAACACAGGCAGCAACCTCTTTGACCTCAACCGCAGCAAAATCTTCCTAGGAACATCGTCAAAGGCAAGGGAAGCAAGGGCAAAAATGAACTATTGGGATTCAATCAAGATCAAAAGCTTTTGCACAGCAAAGGAAACAGTTAACAAAATCAAAAGACAACTGACAGAATGGGAGAAGATATTTGCAAACGACATATCAGATAAAGGACTAGTGTCCAAAATCTATAAAGAACTTAGCAAACTCAACACCCAAAGAACAAATAATCCAATCAAGAAATGGGCAGAGGACATGAACAGACATTTCTCCAAGGAAGACATCCAGATGGCCAACAGACACATGAAAAAGTGCTCCATGTCACTCGGCATCAGGGAAATACAAATCAAAACCACAATGAGATATCACCTCACAGCAGTCAGAATGGCTAAAATAAACAAGTCAGGAAATGACATGCTGGCGAGGATGCGGAGAAAGGGGAACCCTCCTCCACTGTTGGTGGGAATGCAAGCTGGTGCAGCCACTCTGGAAAACAGCATGGAGGTTCCTCAAAATGTTGAAAATAGAACTGCCCTATGACCCAGCAATTGCACTACTGGGTATTTACCCTAAAGATACAAACGTAGTGATCCAAAGGGGCACGTGCACCCGAATGTTTATAGCAGCAATGTCTACAATAGCCAAACTATGGAAAGAACCTAGATGTCCATCAACAGATGAATGGATCAAGAAGATGTGGTATATATACACAATGGAATACTATCCAGCCATCAAAGGAAAGTGAAATCTTGCCATTTGCGACAACATGGATGCAACTAGAGCGTATCATGCTTAGCGAAACAAGTCAAGCAGAGAAAGACAACTATCATATGATCTCCCTGATATGAGGAAGTGGTGATGCAACATGGGGGCTTAAGTGGGTAGGAGAAGAATCAATGAAACAAGATGGGATTGGGAGGGAGACAAACCATAATTGACTCTTAATCTTACAAAACAAACTGAGGGTTGCTGGGGGGAGGGGCGTTGGGATAGGGGGTGTGGGGTTATGGACATTGGGGAGGGTATGTGCTTTGGTGAGTGCTGATTCACAGACCTGTACCCCTGGGGATAAAAATACATGTTTTTAAAAAATAAAAAAAAAATAGAACTTCCCTATGACCCTGCCATTGCAGTCCTGGGTATTTACCCCAAAGATACTTTCAGACCTTAAATGCAAAAAGTGTATTTTCTCTCTGTTTTGTTTTTCAGAGTTCAGTTGTTGGAGGGTTTGTTTCACATTACCTTCTAGAGAAATCTAGAATCTGTGTTCAAGGCAAAGAGGAAAGGAATTACCATATCTTTTATAGGTTGTGTGCTGGTGCTTCTGAAGATATTAGGGAAAAACTTCATTTGAGCTCCCCGGATAATTTTCGGGTAGGTTGGATTAAAAGAAATTACTTAGAGTTTTTGCAAATTTAATTGACTTCAATTCTAAAACTTACTTTAATGGATTCTTATATCTAGTTGTATGTAGCTTATATTGCATCCAGTGTAACATGATAGATTATAGGTCTCTATTGAGATTTACTGCTGAATTTATAATATAATACTATATGAAAAGATATGTAATCAGAAAGATAAAATGATAGATGGGAAACCACTTATCATTTTAAACTCAATAAGAAATCTATAATAGTTCTGTCGTAATGCTACTTTTTAGAGTTATCTTTGACTTGAATTCAACAGTAAATATTTATTGCTTGCTTTTTTGGTACCAGGCATTGTACCTCGGTGAAAAAGATGAGCAGTTCCTGCTCATGAGCAACTTAGAATCTGGTGTGAAACACACACACGTACAAACACAAAGCCTGACTGATAGGTTGAAAGATTAAGAAAGAGATATGCATAAGATGCTGGGAATTTTGGAAAAACTTCAAGGAACAACTGATGTTTGATCAGAATCCTGAAGGATTTTCAGGTGTTAACTAGAGAAAGAAAGATGCAAAGACTATTCCTACTAGATGCAAAAAGGTGAACAAAGAAAGGCAAGAAACAGCTGAAAGGGTAAGGCAGGAAATGGTGGGAGTTGAGGGTAGAACGTTTGGTCTTCTGTAGTTAATAAGGAGCTATTGAAGGGATTTAAGTAGAAATTTGGATAGGTCTGTGCTTACCTCTGGCTTTAAAATGGAGGGTATCTTGAAGAGGCTGGGGTTGGGAATGGATTGAAAATGCAAGTAAGGGTAAATTTGTCGGAAATCTTATGGCTATCACTGAAGTAAGTTACTTAGGGCCTGAATTTGGTTAGAGAGTATGGGATGTCCAAAATATTGGGAGGTAAAGTGATAGGAATTGGAGACTGAGTATGGTAGGGAGAAGGAGAAAAATTTGACTAGGGTAACTGGGTGGATGTAAATACCACACGAGGGCCAGATGGAAGATTTGTGGCATATAGGTTGAGTTTAGTTTTGGAACTTATGATCACCTTAGGGAGAGGATTAGAAGATGGTTGGGTATCCTAATCTGAAGATTATTATTAGTGCTGTCATGATAGGTTTGGGAGATGTCAGTACTCTGGTGGTAATTAAAACTATGACAGTGAGTAGATGAGATTGTCCAGAGAGATTGTATAATGTAGAAAAGCATGTGCTGTATCCAGACTCTGGAGTTGAAGAGTATGGGTGGTGAAGAGTTGCCCAAGAAGGAAAGCCCAAGTGGGATTATACGATAAGTACAAGGAAAATGAGGAGTGCCAAGAATCACAAGCTAATAGAGTTTCAAGAAGTGGTAAGACTGGAGATGGCTAGCGGTTTATAAATTCACAGCTAGGGAACAGTGTCCTTGTGAGGAATATGCGGGATTATGAGAATGGGTAAGGAATGAAGTTTGAGTAAAGTTCTACAGGTGATTCTGGATAATCCTCTTTGGATAGGAGTTCTCCACATAAGAATCATGACACATATTATATTTAATTATTGTTCTCTGTGTCTGTGTTTATGTTTGCAATTCAGCTTTTATTACTTCAGTTAGTTTCTTTTAATATGTATTTGGAAAACCTAAAACTACTGTTTTACAATGCTTTACAACTGCGCCTATTCATCTACTTCTACAATGTCTCACCTTCTCTAGAACTCATTAAATCAGTTGGAATTTGAAGTTAGTTGCTCACATTATAATCAGGAAGACAGCAGAGATACTTCTATACAATGATTTTTAGAAAAGGAGTATAAGTTACTATGAATCATATGAAATTTAATAATAATGATGTGATGTTGTTGGCTCTGAGTTAATGGTAAAGTAATGTGACTATTCTTAATTTAGCATTTCTTTCTGTTTGGAGGCTTGAGAGCCTATTTTTTTGTGTATCTTAGAATGTATAACTTTTCGTGGCACAATGGCAGTCATCCTTAGAAGGTAGTTACTGAAATTCTTTATCAGGTTAGAGAGTTTCCTGCCTCTGTAATATGAACTGGGAGCCTTGATTTCTTCACTTCCCAGAGTTCTTATACTGGTTAGGAGGAGACTAGACGAACAGTATTGTCTTTCACCCAAATATATCTGCTGTCATGGTTATTCCTCTCATGCATGCACATGCATATCTCTGTATCTCTTCCCCCAAATGATTCTGCCTTCAAGTGCCCTTGAAAGTGTGTTGATAGTTTCATCAGGTTTTTCTGTGGATTAGTGTAGGTCTTCAACTCATAGATTACAACTCATAGTTAAGGTCATAAAGACAAAGAATTCCAAAGTAGTGTTCAACAGTTCCAAAAAATTTTTTGTCACTACTTTGTCCAAAATAGTACATTAAGAATTGTAGGGATACTATTTGAAAACATTTGTAACTACTCATGTATTTTAGAAAATAAAAGGTTTAAAAGATTGCATTATTCAGATATTCAAATATTTTTGCTTATGTTTTATGAGCATTTGTTACAGTCATGCAAAGATCCTTGAATAGAAATAAAGCTTGGATAGAATAAGAATGGATAGCAAGAATAGTTATAGTTTTCTAGCTATAGGGCAGTTGGAAAAAACAAGTAGTTGGTTTTAATACTGTGTTTAGCTATCCAAAAGCCAAGTATTTGATAAAGCAATCTAGGGTTGTGGAGATAAAACCCTTGCTAGCAAAGAAAACATTTGTTTTGGCTTTATATGATTAAGCTACTATTATCTTACTAAGTAAAATAGCGTTTTTTGAAATAGTAAATTGAAATTACTTAATAATATTATTTCTCCCTCTTTTTTATTTTTTTTCCTGAAGATTCAAAGGTGGAAAGAACAACTCATTGTATATCGTTTTCTGGTTTTCTCTGTATTTTAATATTTCATTATAATGGAGGTACACAAATAAATGTATTCCACCTAAATTAATATCATCTAGAATGTTAATTTATTCCCAAATCATTCAAAATGTAATGTACATTTAAAAAATTTATTTATTTATTTATTAGAGATCACAAACAGGCAGAGAGGCAAGCAGACAGAGAAGGGGGGGGAAGCAGGCTCCCCGCTGAGCAAAGAGCCCGATTTGGGGCTCGATCCCAGGACCCTGAGATCGTGACCTGAGCTGAAGGCAGAGGCTTAACCCACTGAGCCACCTAGGCGCCCCTGTAATGTACATTTTTTTCATAGCATCTATATGATGTGTGGTGTATTTAATCTCAGAATTCATGCCATGGTACAGTGGGATCATAGTGACCTGATTAAAGAGAAGCTGAGATGTTTAAAAACATTTTCTTTTCTTTTCTTTTTTTTTTTTTTAAGATTTTATTTATTTGACACAGAGAGAGTACTAATAGGGAGCAGCAGGGCGGGGGAGAGGGAGAAGCAGGCTCCACACTGAGCCTGATGTCGGGTTCAATCCCAGGACCCTGGGATCATGACCTGAGCTGAAGACGGTCACTTAACTGACTGAGCCACCCAGGCGCCCCTAAAAACATTTTCCATTCTGTTTCCTGTGTATTTCCTTCCTGACTATACCCCCACCTTCAGTGTGGGTAATAGATTCACTTTGGGACTAATAAATTATTTTCTTCTCAGCTGCTTCCCTTCTTCTATGTTTTTAGTGCTTAATCTTTAAAAGGGCATCTTAATCTTCTGGGCAGCAAAGTAAATCATTGAGATAAGAGCTGAAATTGTAATTTGGATACCTGTGAAGGTTTGTAAAGCAAGTATTATAATTTATGTGTGGTCACTGTTAACTGTCAACAAATATGGATGGCATGTTTTGAATAACTCATTTTAAAAATCAGAAATTAAGAAACTTAGGGCTATTATTCTGTTACTCAGCATTAAAAATATTACTTGAAATGTTAAACCACAATGTGTAGGTTCTTATTTGAGACTATATATTTAGTAGAAAGGTGATTTTCATTATATCTATAGTACTTACTTTATGAACTATATTTTTAAGACGATATTTGACATTGAGATTTAAAATTGCTACCCTTTAAAAACAGGAAAGCTTTATGGTACTGATTTTTATGTTACTGTTTAATTTAATCTGCTTTCAAAAATCAGAATTTTAAATATCCCTGGTTTGATTAGTAGGAGTAAAAATGTTTATAATATATAGAAGTTATCAGTTGTACTTGAGAGATTATTTAGGTTATATTTAAAAGTTCTTTTTGTTTACCACTGTTTTGATAAATTGTGTTTTCTTTTGTATTATTTTCATGTGGATTGTATTTGTTATACTTATATTTCTTTTTCCTAGTATTTAAACCGAGGCTGCACTAGATACTTTGCTAACAAAGAAACTGACAAACAGATTTTACAGAACCGAAAAAGTCCCGAGGTATAGTAGACTGTTGTTTTTAAATTAAAATCCTTAATACAAAAAAAAAATCATACTCAAAGATATATTTTTTATTTTGGAGCCCCAATAATATTTCTTACTTTTAGGCTTATACTTAAAAAACAAAATGCTCATCTAAGTCTTTCTTGCAGTGTAATACTTTATGCCTCTGTTGGTATCCACCAAAGCTATAAGTTTGGTTTTTCTTAGTTAGGCCTCAGTGCACTGCTATCCTTCTGTTCTTTTCCCCCCACATGAGGGTATTATAATTGCCTAAGAATTATCCTTTGCTAATAAAATTTTTAACTTACTCTCACTTACCCACTTGGACTTTAGTATAAAATATGTCCATAATTTATTTTCTACTTTAAGGCCAAAGTAAGCTTTGAAGTAGACATTAAATAGAGTAAGCATTCTTGTGAACTAATGCTTATGTATTGTTATATTTCTCTTTAAAACATTATATTTCTGCAATATACTATGGAAAGTCTTTTTTTTTTTTTTAAGATTTTATTTATTTATTTGACAGACAGAGATCACAAGCAGGCAGAGAGGCAGGCAGAGAGAGAGGAAGGGACGCAGGCTCCCTGCTGAGCAGAGAGCTGGATGCGGGGCTTGATCCCAGGACTCTGGGATCATGACCTGAGCCAAAGGCAGAGGCTTTAACCCACTAAGCCACCCAGGCGCCCCTATGGAAAGTCTTATATTTAGGTTTTACTTATTATGTTTCTAAGGGCAATTAGATGTAATTATACTATTATTATTTTTAAAACATTAAATCCTTAACCTAAAAATCTATAACTCTTACAAATTTCAATATGTAATGTTCAAGTAATAAGTAGTATTATGTTATATCTACTCCACGAGGTTAAATTATGAAATACTGAGTCAGGATTAATTTTAGGGACTAGTTCATTTTGTCTCTCTATTTAAAGTTTTATATGGAATGTTGAATTGTACAGTTTTTATTATATCCAGTTTTAAATGTGTGAATCAGATGATTTTGACTCCTTTCAAAATGAGTGAGATGAATTATATCTTTCATATGTTCCTTGAAAAGAACAGAAAACAAACAAAAATTCCCATTATTTCAAATTCTAAACAGATGAGTACAGTTAATTTATTTGTTAACATTTATCATTTTATTTTTATTTATTTTTTAAAGATTTTATTTATTTATTAGAGAGAGAGAGAATGCTCATAGAGTGGAGGGAGAGATAGAGGGGACGGGAGAGGGAGAGAGAAGATCTCAAGCTCCCCGCTGAGCAGGCAGCCTTCTGGGGGGCATGACCTCACAGCCCAGAGATGATGACCTGAGCTGAAATCAAGAGTCAGGTACTCAACCAACTGAGCCACCCAGGTGCCTCAACAATTATTTTTTAGGCATAAATATTTGAATTATAAATCATAAACTTTAGGTGAAATTCATGGTTGGAACTTTAAGAAGTAACTTTAATATTTATTATGGTATCTTCCTTTGTCATGATAACCTTTATTTTTATGAAGTGTCATCAAAATACAGAAATTTTATTCTTCCTACTAAAATAATGGAAACATTACCTAGTGGAATAGGGATAGTGCATCTGTCCTTAAGGAAGAAGATAGATCTCTAAATTTTATCTTTAACATGGAAAAAACTGAGTAAAGAGGGAGGAAAACTAGATTTGACTCTCCAAAGAGTAACATGTACTCTTTGTATTCTGATAAGATGAAAGTGTACTCTTTGTGATTCTAGAGTCATCAAACTTTGTGAGATAGTTTGTTCATATTATTGAGTGTATATATAAAAATATATAAGTGAATAATGGATTAATATGTTTAAATTACTTTTTATGTCTTCTTTATCAGGAGGATGAGGTGATAATTTTTAACTAATTAGAATCCTTTGCTTAATTCCATTTGAGTGTCTAAGCTGTGTGCCATTTTTAGGAAAATGCAATATTTTTAGTCTACCACAATAATATATTCTTAATATTTGATTAGAAAGATTTTAAATGAAGTAACCATTCAGTTGCAAGACTAAAAATTCTGCATGATCTGTGTTTTCTATTAACTTTGGCTGCATGTGATTATTTCCTTTGCTTCTTTTAAGAATAAAATTAAATTTCTTTATCTAGACATTTTCCAGAAATTTCACCCAAGCATAATTAAGCATTTTAAAGAATTTTGTGGATGATAATCCAAATTTAGCTGGGAAGGAATTGGCATCTGGGAGGGGGAAAAAATCTCCTAGAGATGTCTTTAGTGGGCAGTTAATTCTGGTGCTGCGTTACCTGTTTAATTTTACCTATTCATTGTCAATTTCTGGAAAATTCCTAGTCCAATTTTTCTGTGTCCAGTAATTTTTATTTTTCTACTTCTATAAGGTTTCTGCAGCCCTAAATTTCTTATTTTTTCTTCTGAGCTTTTAAATAGGTTCTAACAAATGAATACTTTAGATGTAAATTATTTTAGGAGAGAAAATTTTTCTTTATTTTTTCTGAAATGTGACTCATTGCAAAAATTCTGAGTAAGCACAATGCTTACTAATACACCTTACCTCATACGCTTATATAGGAGGATCTAAAAATCGATTCTCTGGTTATGAAAATTGTTATTATTCTGTCCAGTATTTATTATTGCTGAATACTGATGCAGTTGATGGCAGTTAACCTAAAGGAATATAATGCTAAGTGTTATATTTGAATTTTTATTATAATTTTTCACCTTAGTTCCTTTTGACCTGTGGATTCATATTGATTCCTTTCAACCACTGATATTCCCTTCTTTTTCACTCAATTTAGATTTTTATCTAATGTATTTTAGCATTATAATGCCTTAGAATTAAAATTATAATTTAACTGGAAAACCTCTCATTCCATTTTGACTGATATTTATTGAGATAATTGTAGAGTGACAGGCAGTTGAAAGAAGTAATACAGAGAGATCCTGTGTATACTTTGCACATTTAGTTTTTGCATTGATAGAATAGTAAAGTTTTTCTATTGACATTTTGTTTTTGCATGTCATTTAGTGCATTAATAGACCTTGTGTAGTAGTTTTAGTATACTTAAATAATGACAAAGAACAATTAATTGATGTCTTCTTGTTTTGTAGTATCTTAAGGCAGGTTCTTTGAAAGATCCTCTGTTAGATGACCATGGAGATTTTATTAGAATGTGCACAGCCATGAAAAAGATTGGTTTGGATGATGAAGAAAAACTTGATCTGTTCCGGGTAGTAGCTGGTGTCCTGCACCTTGGAAATATTGATTTTGAGGAAGCCGGCAACACTTCAGGTTTTTTTGTTTGTGGTTGTTTTGTTTTGTTTAAAGAGGAATGAAAGAAGTTCTGTCATTTCTTTGTCATATGTAAATTCAATCTGTTTGTATGCATGTTTTTAATACCCTGAAATTTCTAGAATATATTATGTTACATAGTGAATGTTGGGAATGAAGGATGCTGCATTACTAGTCATTATGAACTCTGTTTTGAACAAATCAGTGATAGTGATGGGAAATAAGCTCATTTTATGAATGATAAGTAACTGTGACTGTCAGGGTCATATTTAGTTAAAATATTCAACTAATAATTATACTTCTGCAGTATGTGCACATACTATTAAGGAATTTTGACATTTTTTCCAGTTCATTGATATAAACTTTAATCCATTAATTAGGGCAATTGAACATGTACAAGCCCATATACTTTATTACTTGGGAAAGGAAATAGGTCATACTTTATACATATTGAAAAGAGCATTTAATGCCTGCATGATAGTAACTTTTCAACTTAGGGGTTTCAGTCTCTACATAAACAATAAGACATTTTTTGTATAATCTTAAATTTGATCCATGAATTACAGGGGTTGGAAAACTATGGCCTATGGCCAAATTTGACCAGCTGCCTGTTTCTGTAAATAGCGTGTTGTTGGAACAAAGCTGCACCCATTCATTTATGTCTTATCTGTGCCAGCTTTCATGCTACAGCAGCAGAGTTTAGTAGTTGTCATAGAAACTGTATGGCCAGCAAAGCCTAAAATCTGACACTTAGGAGAAAAAAAATGTTGACTCCTGGTTAAATACATTATTAAAATATTTTATACCAAGAACGAGTTAAAAAAATCAAAAGGATCATTTAATATAGTAGTCAGTAACATGGGCTTTAGTGTCAGATCCCAGAAGCTTTCTGATGCTTGCTTTTTTCATTTGTAAAATAATGAAGAAACAGTCCATTAGAAGTACTTTTAAAGTATATTACCTAGCCATTGTATATATGCATATAAAGAAGGAGCATCAGAAGAAAGAAGAAAGAACATTTTAAAAATGTGCCTGCTATGTGCAAGACCTTTCATATACTGTGTTTCATCGTAAACAACATAATCATAATCTAATCTAAACTTCGTAAAAATAATGGGGTAGAGGGCATTATCTATATTTTATGGAAGTGAAACCTCTGCATCAGTAATTTATTTACTAATGAAGTTGTAGATGTGAAAGCTGGGTTCTCCCCAAGTCTGACTAACTTAGGTACTTGTGATCATTGTCCCAAATTGCCTCCAGTCACTGAACCTCACTGAGAGTCCTGACCTGTGAATGAGCAGACTGAAACAGTCTTCATGACTTTCAGATTTAATATCCTGCGATGTTGCGCAGTCGGTAACATCAGATGCAGCACAGTGTAGTGTTGAAGAGTACGTGCTCTTGAGCCAGAGTATTCGTCACAAGCATATTATCTTGTGTGGCCTTGGGCCAGGAACTTTACTTCTCTGTGTCTCAGTTTCCTTACCTCTAACTGGGAGATAACAACACTCCTGCCTCATGTTGTATAGGGGAATAAATGTGTTAAATATTAAATGATGTCAATATTTATGTCCAGCACATAGTAATCACTGTAAGTGTTTTTAATGAATAAGTAAAATAAAAATACGAATTAATTCTAGTTTAAAATGTAAAAAAGCAAAATCAGTATGTTCTTAATGTACACTAAAGTTTTAGGTTTTATGAGGGATTCAGTATTCTTATTTTGAAAATGTAATGAATGTTAGAATATATCTCATTTGCTCTCTAGTATTGTTATACAAAGGGAGTATGTGGAAAGTTCTAAGTAACACAAAAAAAGTTTAGATTAAGGCTCACTTTGGAAATGTTAGAAGTGATAGTTGCCACTTTCACATCTCATTATGCTGTGGTAGAGCGTGCAGATATATACAGAGGATCATAAATGTGATGTGATCCAGTTAGTTGAAAAGCACTTAAACAGTTAAAAGGGAAATAGCACATATTTACATTATCTTTTATCTTTCTTCTCAAAATTCTTTCTGTTGAAAGGAAAATGAGCAGAAAGCAGAGGAGATTGGAGTGAAGCAACAAATTAAGGAAACTAATAAACTAGGTTATTTTGGGGTCCCTGAGTGGGTCAGTTGGTTAAGCGTCTGCCTTTGGCTCAGGTCATGATCTTCAGGTCCTGGGACTGAGCCCCCTGAAGGTCTCCCTGCAGAGAGTCTGCTTCTCTCTGTCTCTCTCCCTCTGCCTCCCCATTGCTCATTCTCTCTCTTCTTCAAATAAATAAAATCTTTTAAGAAAATAAAATAGGTTATTTTAATTTTAATAGCTCAGATTTTATTAATTTTCATCTTTTCTGTGATCCTTACTATAGAACCAAATGGTTTTTTTTCTAGTTAGAATCGATTTTTTTCCCTCCTTGAGAGCTCAATTTTGGCATATCCTAACAACTCAAAAAAGCTGTGGATATTTTTATAATTATTTTATCAAAAAATTTTTCTACTGTAAATGTTTAGAAGACTCCTACTTGTATTGAAAAGGTTTTACGTGGTAGCATATGCAAAAAATGCCTGTTTTTTAAAATTCTGCATCACAAAAGTGATTCCCTAATTCCTGAAAGTGTGTAAGAAACTTTGCAAAACAGTAAAAAGAAATGTTTAAATATATTAATGAATTATTGCTGGTCAGTTTATTGAGAGCTATGTAATTTAGATAATGGTGTGTGTGTATGTGTGTAGAAGCTAGAAATCAGTGGTAAGCTTATTTTCATAGAATTAAAGGTTCAGTGTATCTTCTAAGTATTCTTGTCCCCTTGTTCTTTTTCTTTGGTAACAGCTTTATTGAAATATAGTTCATAGACTGTTCAATTCACCCATTTAAAATACACAATTCAGTGGTTTTTAATAGAGTCAAAGTTGCGCAGTCATCACTTCGGTTAGTTTTTAGAACATTTTCATCACTTCAGCATTTACCTCTCATTCCTTCCCAAATCCCTGTTGTTAAAAATAGCATTTATGCTATCATGCAAAAAACCTTTTCAATATAAGTAGGAGTATTCTAAACATTTATAGTAGAATAAATTTTCTGATAAAATAATTACAAAAATATCCACAGCTTCTTCAGTGTAGCTGTATTCATTTCATGTTCTCATCAGCAGTGTATGAAGGTTCCTCTTTCTCCACATCCTAACACTGTCTGTGTGATTATAGCCATCCTAGTATGTGTGAAGCGTTTTACTTCATTGTGGTTTTTATTTACATTTTTCTGAAGGCCCATGAAATTGAACATTTTTTTCATGTCTTTATTGACCTTCTGTATCTATTTTTTTGAGAAATGTCTATTTATATCCTTTGCCCATTAATTGGGTTGTCTTTTTATTGTCAAGTTGTAAGAGTTTTTTAAAAACTACATTCTAGACACAGGTTCTTTATCAGATATATAATTTGGAAATATTTTCTCTCAATCTGTGTCTTGTCCTTTAAATTTTGGGGTAATGTTCTTTGAAACAAAGAAGTTTTTCATTTTGATGAAGCCTAATTTGTCTGATTTTTTTTTGTTGTTTGTGCTCTTGGTGCCATATCTAAGAAACCATTACCTGGTCCAAGATCACGAGTTTAATAGTTTTAGTTCATAATTTAGGTCTTTAGCTCATAATTTTTATTTATGGTGTGAAACAGGGATCAATCTTCATTCTTTTGCATGCAGAAACCCAGTCTCAGTGCCATTTGCTGAAAAGGCTGTTTTTTCTCCAGTGAGTTATCCTGAAGCCCCTCCTTCTCCACCCTATCCTCCTCTCCCTCTTTCTTCTTTTAAGATTCTGTTTATTTTTTTGACAGAGAGAGGGGGTGTGTGTGCATGCGCAAGCAGGGGGGAAGGGCAGAGGCAGAGGGAGAAGCGGGCTTCCTGCTCATAAAATACCCATCCTGGGTTTGATCCCAGAACCCTGGGATCATGACCTGAGCTGAAGGCAGATACTTAACCAACTGGACCACCCAGGTGCTCACAACCCTTATTCTTCGGAAATCTCATGGTCTGTTTCTCCTGAGACAGGGTATTAAATAGTTTACTAATTTGTCACGACAAGCTTATTTCTTTTTATAAACTTAGGATTTTTTCACATTTTTTATAGTTTTGAAGTTAGTCTTGTGATGAATTACTTACAAACATTAAACCTTAAAGATATTAGTAAAATGTTTACTTTTAAACTATTAGTAGTAACAATAAAAATGATAGTAGTTAACCTTTATATAGTGCTTACTGTGTACCAGGTACTATTTTGAGAACTTCACATATATAACTTCATTAATCTCTATAACAGCCTTATTAGATAAGTACAGTTATTATCTGTTAAATGGATGAAGAAACTGAACACAGAAAGACTTGTTCAGGATTACACAGCTAATAAGTCTTACAACCACATCAGGCCAGAGACTAAAGCATTATAGTATAGTTCTTTTTACATAATATTTTTAAAAACATCTTCCATTACTAGAAATCTATGGATATGATGTACAGGGAATAGCAGTTATCTCCTGAGCAACAGGAGCACATACATACCCAGCATGGGTACACAGAGATACACCACACACATAAATAAAACCTCATATGTTGACTGCCAGCCACACTGACCTACTGAAACGCCAGTGTTTGCTATTAAAATTATTCCTTAAGGTTTTCAGGAATCATATGAATTTTAATGATAAGGTACTATATTTTTCTAGAGATTTACAAGGATTATAATCTATCAGTATATTCTGCTTGCCAGGTCATAAAAAATGAAAGGTCCAGGTTAATATTGATGGGCTGAAAGATTATATCGTGGATGTCTTGTGTGAGGGTCTCCCATTGACCTTGGCAGTATGACTTTTTTTTTTTTAAAGATTTTATTTATTTATTTATTTGTCAGAGAGAGAGAGAGAGCACGCACAGGCAGACAGAGTGGCAGGCAGAGGAGGCCAAGAGAGAAGCAGTCTCCCCACTGAGCAAGGAGGCCAATGTGGGACTTGATCCCAGGACCCTGGGAACATGACTTGAGCTGAAGGCAGCCACTTAATGGACTGGTCCACCCAGGCATCTCTCTCTCTCTCTTTTTTATTTTATTTTATTTTATTTTACTTACATGACAGAGATCACAAGTAGGCAGAGAGGCAGGCAGGGAGAGAGGAGAAGTGGGCACCCTGCTGAGCAGAGAGTCCACCTCAAGGCTTGATCCCAGGATCCTGATCATGACCTGAGCCAAAGGCAAAGACTTAACCCACTGAGTGGGGTGGTGAAAAAAAGTGAAGTGAAATTAAAAGTCACAAATAAGCCTGGTCTATTCCATAGATTTATGTAAGTGAAGTATACTTCTAAGAAGTGATCTTGGAAATCTGGTTTATAAAATGTCTGTTAACTTGAAATTTAAATGTATTTTCATTAGGTGGTTGTAATCTGAAGAATAAATCTACTCAGGCATTGGAATATTGTGCTGAATTACTAGGTTTGGATCAAGATGATCTTCGTGTAAGTTTAACTACAAGAGTCATGCTAACAACAGCAGGGGGCACCAAAGGAACAGTTATAAAGTAAGTTCCTTAACTCACTGCTCTGTAAAAATGCTGCCTTATGGTTTGTCAGGGAAAAATCTTTGAGAACAATGAGATTTAAAGTTGATCTTTATGATCATTATAATGTTCTAAAACATATGCTTGATAGGTAAGAATTCTGTGCATATTACTGCAGTAATCTACTATATAAGTAAATGCTGCTCTTAAAGTTGTTCCTTACAGATATGCCGAATGCCACAGATTTGTAGTTTATAAAGTTTATTATTTGTAGTTTATAAAGTAGTTTATAAAATTTATTATTTGTAGTTTATAAAGTAAGAGAAGTTTACTTTTGTACAACTACAAAAATATGAGTTGATTATGTTAATATTTGTTTTAGGCAACAATTTTTTTCCAAATTTTCCAGACTTTTTTTTTTGAGAAATAATTCACTCTTCTAAAAGGTACAGTTTAGTATTTTTAAAGTGTATTTACAAGGTTGTACAACCATCACCATTTAGTTTCAGAAGGAAACAGATCATTTTACTTTAAAAGTCATTTTCCTTGCAACTGTCATGTTCTAAAACTTATTAAGTAAAACTTACTCCAGTAAAACACACAGCAAATGGATTTCCCCCTTACCTCTTGGAGTCTTCATTTAGAGGAAATTGCAAATGATAGGAAAATAAGAGCGTAGCCAAAGTTTCTCTGATCTGTAACCAAGAACTTCTAGGTTATATTTGGGCGTCTGTACACTTTTGGCTCAATATCCTGTGTTTTAGGCATTTCTGGTTTTGATACTATAAAATAAAATCGATATTCAGCCGTCATTCTGAAGCACTGGAAGATCTTCATTTGTAGGGAAAAAAGTCAGATCCTCTATCCCTTGCTAAATAAGGCAGTCAGTGAGCTCTAGTGACCTATTTCAGGAAGATTTTCAACAAATTTATCTAAGAAGGATTTAAAAACAAACTTATAGCCACACAGAAAGTTTGGTACTTCTTTCATTTTGGGAAACATTAACAAGGTATGTTTAGCCTGATTGTTTGCTAAACTAATTCCAAATTATTATAAAGTAAACCTTACCAAGGAGAATGTATAGTAGTACCATACAGTTGCTTTTCCTTGGAAATATTTCTGGGACGCAAGGGAACTACAGTAAATGCACACGTGTGTGATCTTCAGGTAGCATTTCCTTCATTTCTCCTTTGTTAAAGCACTTCTTTTATGTGTTTTATGTATGGGGTACTCAGAGAAGTTTCACTTTAGGAAGGGGTTCTGTTGCAGGAAGTTTAAGTTGGAAAACCAGTTTAGAAGAGATTCAAGTATTAGTCTGACCTGAAAAACTTTTTCTTTCTTTTTTTTTTTTTTTTGAAGATTTTATTTATTTATTTGACAGACAGAGATCACAAGTAGGCAGAGAGGCAGAGAGAGAGAGGGGGAAGCAGGCTCCCCGCTGAGCAGAGAGCCCATCGGGGCTCGATCCCAGGACCTTGAGATCATGACCTGAGCTGAAGGTAGAGGCTTTAACCCACTGAACCACCCAGGTGCCCCGACCTGAAAGACTTTTTTTTTTGTTAAGATTTTATTTATTTATTTGACAGACCGAGATCACAAGTAGGCAGAGAGGCAGGCAAAGAGAGAGGAGGAAGGAAGGAGGAAGGAGGAAGCAGGCTCCCTGCTGAGTAGAGAGCCTGATGCAGGGCTCGATCCCAGGACCTGGGATCATGACCCAAGCAGAAGGCAGAGACTTTAACCCACTGAGCTACCCAGGCGCCCCCCGACCTGAAAGACTTTTAAGGTTACTTCCAAATTTGACTTTTTTTTTTTTTTTTTGGTGTTCCCATGGTGCCTTCTACTTACCCTTATGATAGCATTAAGCATGCGTTTTGAAAATTCACTTTTATGGTAGTTTCTTCATTAGAGTATAATTTTCTTTAGGAAGAGGGCTCTGTGTCTGTATCTGCAACATCTAGCATTGTTGTGTTGTCCAATTCTACTATTTTAATATAGTAGAATTGGACAGTCCAGATTTTTAGATGTAAACATTTCTTCCTAAACAATGTTAAATAAGGTACCATACTTTAAAGTTACCCTGAATTAAACACGGTTTCCTTTGCATTTAAAGTAAATCTTTGAAGGTCAAAAGGAAGATTATTCCTCTGAATAATTTTTTATATATTCATCATGTGCAATAAAGCATAAATTAAGACGAAACCATTTTTTGAGCCTAAAGTTTTTACTCAATAAAACATTTTTTTATCTACGTGTAGATAACTTCTTTAGTTCTTTTACTATGCTTCTTAGCCCCATTTATTTGTGCCTATTGGCAGATGACCTTCTGTAGCTATTTATTTTGTTCTTCACAGTGAATGTTTTGGATACACTTTGATCTTGATATCTGGCATTATTTTCCCAGTTATTACTGTAAAAAAGTTTCATTGGTATAGTCTTCTTTTATAGGGTACCCTTGAAAGTGGAGCAAGCAAACAATGCTCGTGATGCCTTGGCAAAGACTGTCTATAGCCATCTTTTTGATCATGTGGTAAACAGAGTAAATCAGTGTTTTCCTTTTGAAACATCATCTTATTTTATTGGAGTCCTAGATATTGCTGGTTTTGGTAAGTACAGTTTTGTTCATGAATCTGTATTTGATATTTTTTATTCAGTTTTTCACATATATTTAAAATGTAAAAAAACCTTTTTCCCTTGTAATACCTTTCACTTGATGTATTTTCAGTTATATGTCCATACTTAGATTTCATTTCATAATGTTATTTAAATAGGAAGCCGATGCTTAAGAAAGGGAAAAACTCATAGATTTTGGTCACACTAATGCTGAAATTAAAACATGTTGACTGAGGGGCGCCTGGGTGGCTTATTTGTCTAAGTGTCTGACTCTTGATTCTGGCTTAGGTCATAATCTCAACGTCGTGAGATTGAGCTCTGCTTGGTGTCTGCACTAGGTGTGGAGCCTGTTTAAGATTCTCTCTCTCCCCCCCATGGCCCCTCCCCCACCTCAAAAAAAAGAAAAAGAAAAAAACATGTTGATTGAAACCATTATTGTTAGGGGATGTCTCTGTACTCCTAAAGGAATGCAACTGAATAAAGGTAAAGTCTTGAATGCTACTAATAAAGAAGATTAAGTCCCTAAAACCACTGACAATAGTGTAGTACTGGGTACTAGTTGACCTACCATATATGTCAAACTCATTGGTCTATGTAGAAATTCATCATTAGTGTTATCAACAGGTAGCTATGTCCAGTGAATTCCCACCAAATGAAAAAACATATTTTTTAAGGATATAGCACATAGTATAGTACATAAAGTACATACAAGATATTTTATGTTAATATATATTCAAGATAAATATTGAGAACAACCATCAGGCTCTGCAATCAGAAATGAAATGGGTCACTAACATCTGAATGCCATGTTGTTTTGAATGACTGTTTTGTAAAAAATCTCATAGTAAATCTGACTGATTTTATATTGGGCTTTATCAATGTGGGTGTTCCTTCTGCCTGTGTATGAGCGGTGTTTTCTTCCTGTGTAGTTTGTTTGCTTTTGCCGAGGGAAAGTTTGCGTGTTTACTTTTTGGGGGGAATAGAGTTTTGGTTTTGAAGTGATATATATGTTAAAACTTTTTGTTCAAAGGTAGGCAAACACTCATAATTGACTTAAGATTTCTGAATCTTCAGACATTTGTTTCCTGGTCTGCACTAGGTTTAGTGTAACAGGCACATACACAGAATCATAACATTTTAGAGCTGCAGGGATCTTAGAGATAATGTAATATAGTCTTTTCATTTTAAAAATGAGTTAGTGTTCATGTTTTTTTATAACTGTAATTTTACAGATTACACAGAAAAAGATCTAAAGCACTTGCATTTAGGTCATTTTTGTTCTTTAGTTAATTTAGATTGCTGTTAACACTTGCGCTTAAGAAAATTATGTTGTAAGTGGCTTACATTTTGTATCTTACACTATATAATATTTATCTCATTCAACACACACTGTTTTTGTTGAGTAAAACACAGTATTTTCAGTCCCTAAATACTTAAAACATTTTGTCTTGAAATAAGAGCATTTGAGGAATCTAAAAACAATTATGTGAATTTTTTTTTACCTAATTTTAAACTAAGCATTGATACAATAAAATTTTATCCTAAGATAAATTTATAATATGAAGTTGATGACTTTTGATTCTGGTTTTATATTTTACAGAGTACTTTGAACACAACAGTTTTGAACAATTTTGCATCAACTATTGCAATGAAAAACTTCAACAATTTTTTAATGAAAGGATTCTGAAAGAGGTAATTGCTATTACAATTTAAATTAAGAACCGCATTATGCTATTTTAATTTCAAGGAACAGAGACATGCTGCAGTTACACTGATAGAAGGGGTATAATGTAAGATGGTTCAGGAGATCAGAGATGGCTAGGACAGGCCCCCAGTGGCTTAGCTGTTGCTCAGGTACATCAGAAGTGTTAATTGTACACCTAAGCTTAGGAACCCAGTAAAAACTCTAGCAGGCACCTCTGCAGAAGTGAACATCTATTGCTTCGTACTAGTGTCTTTTGCTAGACTGGGAATTTCCGTTGTTTCTTTTTCTGAGTCTGTTGCCCCTACTTCTGCCACTGCCAAACAACTTTCTACTCTCATCTTTGACATTGGCATCTCCCACCCTTCCTCTGCTTTTACCCACTCTGCTACGTGCTCACCCTTTCTGTGTGTCACAGGAAAGCCACCAAATCAGTGTGGCCAATGGCCTGGAGTGCCTCTGGCCAGTGCTTTCTCTGCCAGGCTACAGTGTGCACTGCCCAGTTGCCACTGCTCCTAGTGAGTAACTGTGGGTGTGACCAACACTCACAACCCCAAGTCTAGGAAGTTATTTTATAATTCTTTACAGAATAAGTAAAGATAGGTTTGGATCACTTGATGTGTGATTAGACTCACCATTCTTAGCTTGTATTTGAATTCTCCTTTGTACAAATCCTTTGTATTTGGCTTTCCTTCCTTTTTGAGCTATTGGAGATATGTTTTACTGAATGTAGACAGTAGAGTTACAGGGAACTCAGAGATGATCTATTTCAGCTTTTTATTTTACAAATGAAGAAACTGATTACCAGAGCAGGTTACTGACTACTGCAGGTCTGAACCCACCTTCGAGCGTCTGGCCCACAACCATGTTCTCCTCATATTAGTACTGCTGTTTTCTAAGTTCTCTTCTCCACTGTATCTGGTCTTGAAATGTGAAATATTCTTTCCTTTTCGCATTCCATTAATCTTTTCTCACATTTTTATTTTATTTTGTTTTTATGGGTTTCCGAGCACTTTCCCTGTTATACTTTTTACTTGTATACTATACTGTAGGTTAAGCCAATTCTGGCATAAATGAATAGGTAAACCAAATACTCATCAGTCCCTTCCGCACCAGCCCAGCAAGCTTTATCTAGAAACATGACCATGAGATGGTATTTTGATACATGTTTATTTTTATAACAGTTCTTTAAAATAAATGTTTGGATTTCAAATTCAGATTGGTTCTTAAATGGATACTGACTTCTAAAATGATAGAAACCTTTTCTAGTATATCTTGTGGGAGGAAATATTTAAACATTTGGGAAAAAAGATTAAAATACATATCAGCCTAAGTTCAATGCATTGCTCACCCATCTTTGATAAATCCTTTTTTTTTTTTTCTTTAAGAAGGTACCAGGCTTATATGTAGGAACTCAACTTTAACTTGTATATTATTCTTCCAAATTACACTTACTTTTTACAATGTTATATTCCTTGTATGTATCACTGTGTAGCTACTAGAGCCCATTTGCAATTAATTGCGGTTTCTTTGATTTTAGTGCCTGTGTGTACATGTTAAAAATCTCTCCTATCTTTGGACAACAGTTTAGGACTATTGAGGAAATAGAAGAAGAAGTTTCATGTCAAAGGGAGCTACTTTGTTTAGCTGTTCTTTAAACTTTTAAAAACTATCACAGCAAGTTCTTATGTTCTTCTGTGTATTCCAGGGGTTGATAGACTATGGCCTTTGGGACAGATCCAGCAGGCTGCCTATTTATGCAAATGAAGTTTTATTGGAACACAGCCATGTTTCTTCATTAACTGTTATCTATGGCTGCTTTTGTGCTGTAGTGGCTTAATTGAGTAGTTTTGACAAAGACCATGTGACTCACAATTGAAAATATTTACTCTCTGGCCCTTTACAGAAAAAGTTTGCTGACTCTTGGTCTATTTTTCTAATAAGTTTGACTTTAAAATTGCTGAAGGTATTTCAGAGCCTGGCCTTTCCTTGAGTTTGAACAGATCTCCATATGTGTGTGTAATTTCTCTGCATATTTCAAGAAAAGTGTGCTTATCTGTAGGTGGGAACATTTCCACATATATAAATCATATGTTGGTCATTAGTTTCTGACTTTACATTGCTTTAGGGGCAGGGATCTTTCTTCCCTAATGTTTTGTATGTCTCCTTAACCACTGAACTAGTTGGTATGAGCCTTTGTACTCTGGACTAATCAACAAAAGTTATGAGAAGTGGCACAAAACACACCATTTCATATCATAACAGTATTTCCATATCTGTGATTATGATTATTTTATTTTAGGAACAAGAACTTTATCAAAAAGAAGGTTTAGGTGTTAATGAAGTGCATTATGTGGATAATCAGGACTGTATAGGTATGTGGGTTTTTTTATTCTACTTTTGGAAAGTATGGGAAGATATAGTACATGCTTTTACTAGTAATTTTTCTGTGCTCTGTGATTGAAATTAATTGTTATGGGACTTGAAACTCTGGTATTTGAGAAAAGTTTTACTTCTCTTGTTCTGCCAGGAAGTTTTTTTCCTACCAAGGCATCAAATTCAGCCATTGGCTAAAGTTTTCCTTAAATTTCTTTTGTTTACCGTGATGAACATTTTCATTCTTAAACAGCCAACATGTGAGTAAGTTAAGATGGGAACTAAATGCCTTAAGTAGTAAAGAGATAAATTATCTCACTTGAGGAAGCCCATAGGTTAGCCAGGCTCTGAGTGAGGTTTTTCAGTGTTTGACTCTTCTGTAGTTTAGTTCCCTTGTTTTGTTCTCTGCATTGTCAGCACCCTCCGATCCATTGCAAGTTAGCTTCACAAGTTTCATGTGTCAGATCTGGATAATGCAGTGCAGCCAGGAGAACAGGGTTTCTCTTTTTATCAGTAAGGAAACCTTTCCCCGTCACCCCCCAGCTTAGTGCTCAATCTTTCTTTATTTTCCTACCTCATCATGAAAATCAACTGTTGGGCTGACTTTGTTTTCAAAACTCCATATGACAATTGAGTCAGTAACTCATGTGCTACATTTGGAAACCATGTATAATAATAATAATAATAATAATAATAAAAGTAATAGTAATAATACTTTATACTGATACAACTTTCCAAAGCATTTTTACATCCTAGCTGGCTCACAGAGTGTTTCCTTTACACATCACAGCTTTTCTCAGATCTCTGTGCCTTTGACTTTATATCTTGGCTGGAACTCCTCCTATTTTGTTTATCTTTTGCCCACTTTCATATCCTTCTATCAAAATACTCATTTATAGCTTAATTCAGCTGCCCCCCTTTCACCATCACCACTTGCCTAAAAAGTATCATTCTCTGAACAATGCAGTTAGAATTTTGATTTCTTTTCATATGTTCTATGCTTTTGGAGTCTTGTCCCATTTAATAGATTTTATATACTTTTTTTAAGCACTTTATATTTTATAGATATTTTGTATAAGCAGGAAATTCAAATTACCTGAATGGTAGGAGGATAAAAATGTGCTGTTACTGAAGTTTTGCTGGAAAACATTTGAGTCAGTATTGAAAAGTAGTTTTAAAAGCTCTGCATGTGAAAGTTTCTGTAGTTTTACTTTATTTTGAATGTAGGTATTATATGGAGAGGAGGAATTTTTGGTTCTTTAGCCTCTCTCATCCAAGCCTGCAGATAGAATGGTTATTACATTAATTATATGTGCCTGGTATTATTTTTCTAAAACTTATATTAGTTTCCCCTGCTATCTGAAAATAGAGCATTTTTATGAAAACTTTGAAAGCCAAAATGGTATAAATCAGAGAAGCAGTTACCATTTTGTAAGTGCAAATATTCTCTTTCGATTTCTTTCAGCTAGTGAAAATAGGCATTAATGTAGGTCTTCCATAAAAGCAAAGTGGCATAAAGCAGACTTTTCCATAGTGGAGGAAACCTGTATATGATTTTACTTTCCAAAAAATTGTCAGATTTGAAATAAAATACCTGCTTTCTGTACCTGTGAGGATATTTACAAATCTGCTATATTGCTTCTGACCAGTACTTTAAATTTGTGATTAGTAAATTGTTCATATATCTTTAAAATGTTTTTACCCTAACATATTTTAATTTTTTTTGGAATAGATTTAATTGAAGCAAAATTAGTGGGGATATTGGATATTTTAGATGAAGAAAATCGCCTTCCCCAGCCAAGTGACCAACACTTTACATCTGCAGTTCACCAGAAGCACAAAGAACATTTCCGACTCACTGTGAGTTTACCATTCCAAAACTGAGACTCTGTGGTGGGAAGAGAAATCTTTAGAAAGATATACTAGATACTGCATATTAAATAATCAGAATAATAAATTATATGGGGCTGAGAATAACTGTAATTTTTTCAGCACAGCATCTTCTGTAGATAGGCACTGAATTTATACATGTATAGTTTGGGTGATGATGATCTATCTAATGAAGACCCTTTTAGCTGAATAGAAAGTACATTTTATCAATCTAAAATGTACAAAATGGTTTACCTGCTGTTTTTATGTTCTTCCTTTTAGTAAAGTGGCCACGGGTTGCTTTTTTTCTATCATGAGACCTTGATCATGTTCCAGGGTTTGGCACCTAGAATCACAAAGAGCCGCCAGTCTGCACGTTTATAAGACGAGCAGTAAAGTTCATGGCTTAGAGACTGACTGGTGCAAGCAATCCATATTAGGTAACGGGTAGGCAATTTATTTTAATGTTCTTTCCTAGGGAGTTTTGAATGGAAAATATACCCAGAGACAGACATAGAAACTGAAGCAGTAGAAGAATTAGCTGAAGGGAAAACCAGACACAGAGCTATAGAAATAAATGAGAAGTACACTTGTTTTTTTCCTATCCCTTTTTGAAGATTTTTTTTTTTTTTAATTTTAGAGAGAGAGCACATGTGCAGGGGTAGGGGCAGAGGGGGAGGGAGAGAGGATCTCAAGCAGACTCTGTGCTGAGCACAGAACCTGACAGGGGGCTCAATCTCATGACCCTGAGATCATGACCTAAGCCAAAGCCAGGAGTCAGCCGCTCAACTGACTGAGCCACCCAGGCGCCAGAAGACTTAGTTCCCTGCACTGCTGTTGGGATATAGAGCTGAGGTTGAATCCTTGCAGCAGTGAATTGTAGGGCTGTTCTGCATGAGGCTGGCCCCTGTGGCTCTTGAGGTTTACCTTATTCACCTAATTCTATGTTTATCTTTACACTCAGCTGTTATTACTTGAGGTAATACAAGGACACCTCCATCCTTGTGCCCAGTAAGAACTGATTAGCCCAGAGAAATGTGGATGTTAATTTGATCCAGGAAGATAGGTGCTGCCTTAACTTACAGAGGACAACAAAGGAAAGGCAGGAAAAGGAAGAGAAGCTGCTTAGAGTGGCAAATGCCTCCCATTCTGTTTATTGTTTTGAGATTGTAACCTAGTGTAACAGCCAGGACTTTGATAGCCCTAAGAGCTGAAGTGAATGAAGACAAATATTCTTGTTTCCATACATCAGTAACTAAATTAAGAATGTGTAAGGTAAATAGGTTGAATGTATTTCCTTGAAAAGCTAATGTAATTATGGTAACCTCAAGGGGACTGAATCTAACAATCACCTGTCCCACTGACTTGGAGTTCTTCTGTATCCTTAAATATTTCTTATAATGGGAAGCTGTTTCTCTTCAGTGGAGATTGAAATAAAACAATATGTATCCTCCCTCAACAAACTTTTGCTATGATTGAAGAGGTGTTATATCCAGTCCTATTTATTTACTGTTCACTGGTCTTTGTAATGACCAGCCTGATGCATGGTTACCTTTAACAAGAGTACTGATTGCTGGTCAACAGAATTGTGACTACCTGGAGTTATATAGTACATATAACTATAGGGACAGCAAGCTAAAACATCAAGAATGGACTTTGGCTGCTTGTTTCAAAAGAGAACAAGAGCAAGACAGTAAATTCTAATTTTTATAAACCATTGATTTTGTTATAATTCTTTGGAAATAAAAATAATAATCATTATCTATTGAACACTTAGTATGTGCTAGTCATTGATCTAAGGGTTTTACTTGAAGTATTTTATTTAATCCTCATAATCCCTGCGGTGGATCCTGTTTGTATCCCCATGCCAGAGATGAGGAGACATACACAAAGAGGTTAAGTGACCGGTCATGTATAGCATAGTAAGGAAAGTGGTGGAATTGGGAATCAGGCCAGACATTTTGAGTCCAGCGCCTTTACTCTGACTCATGCTGGTGTTATCACCTCAGAGAAGAGCCTCCTTGGTCTGCCAGCTCTCTCACCTAGAAAAGGCCTGGTAAGGCTCTCAAAGTCTTAGCTTCTGCATTTTTTTTTTTAAGATTTTATTTATTTATTTGACAGAGATCACAAGGAGGCAGAGAGGCAACGGGTGGTGGGGGGGAAGCAGGCCCCCCACGGAGCAGAGAGCCTGATGTGGGGCTCCATCCCAGGACTCTAGGATCACAACCTGAGCCGAAGACAGAGGCCTTAACCCACTGAGCCACCCAGGTTGCCCCAGGCTTCTGCATTTTTAAATGAGAATGTCTTTCTTATCCTTAGGTTATTTTGAGGGTCAGACGTATACTCTTATATGAAGGCATTTTGGAGATTTTTAAATATTAGATGCTATAATTGATAGTATAACCCTAAAATGATTCAGTGTCCTTCAGATAGATTCAGGCTCCTCTATACACATGTTAGAATGTATAGCCGTAATAGTGGAAAAGTTCCTGTACTGATTTCAGATGTGTTTTAGAACGACCTTGGCTGTAGCTAGGAATCATCGGATATAAATGGTATGGGATTTAGGAGGTTTAAAAGTTCTTTGGGTAAATGTTTATAGCAACAATATCTACAATAGCCAAACTATGGAAAGAACCTAGATGTCCATCCACAGATGAATGGATAAAGAAGATGTGGTATATATACACAATGGAATATTATGCAGCCATCAAAAGAAACGAAATCTTGCCATTTGCGATGACATGGATGGAACTAGAGGGTATCATGCTTAGCGAAATAAATCAATCGGAGAAAGGCAACTATCATATGATCTCCTTGATATAAGGAAGTAGAGATGCAACATGGGGGGTTTAAGGGGGTAGGAGAAGAATAATGAAACAAGATGGGATTGGGAGGGAGACAAACCATAAGTGACTCTTAATCTCACAAAACAAACTGAGGGTTGCTGGGGGAAGGGGGTTGGGAGAGGGGGGACGGTGGGGGAGGGGTTATGGACATTGGGGAGGGTATGTGCTATGGTGAGTGCTGTGAAGTGTGTAAACCTGGCTATTCACAGACCTGTATCCCTGGGGATAAAAATACATTATATGTTTATTAAAATTAAGAAAAATAAATTTAAAAAAGTTCTTTGGGTAATTTGCCAATCAAGATCAAGAACCACTACTTTAAACATAAATAGTTAACTTTATAAAAATGCCCATTGTTTTGCATACTTACCGTGTTGTTTTTTTTGTCTTAGTTCTTTTTTCTTTTCTAAGAGATTATAACCAAATACTTGCTAGATTTCATTGGTAGTTTAAAGCTTACTAGAGGGGCGCCTGGGTGGCTCAGTGGGTTAAGCCGCTGCCTTCCGCTCAGGTCATGATCTCAGAGTCCTGGGATCGAGTCCCGCATTGGGCTCTCTGCTCAGCGGAGAGCCTGCTTCCCTCTCTCTCTCTCTGCCTGCCTCTCCATCTACTTGTGATTTCTCTCTGTTAAATAAATAAAATCTTTAAAAAAAAAAAAAATAAAGCTTACTAGATGTTTCAAAGGTAATATAATTGTGTGAAGTGTGAAAATATCCTTTAAAAGTTTTTTAATTTTTTAAAATTAACATATAATGTATTATTTGTTTCAGGGGTACATTTCTGTGTATCCTTTATAATTTAAGTATTTCACATCCCAGATGTTTTCTAAAGGAAATTATGTAATCTGTTTTTGATATTTTAATAACTGATATATGTACTCTTTTCAGATACCCAGAAAATCTAAGTTGGCAATTCATAGGAACATCAGAGATGATGAAGGCTTCATTATCCGGCATTTTGCAGGGGCAGTGTGCTATGAAACAGTGAGTATGACTTTTACCAAGAGAAAACCATCTGAGGTTGAAGCTTCACTGTACAGAATGTTAATCTCTAGCCACATCTGTTATTTCCATTTAAATTTAATAAAGTTTAAAATTTAGTTCCTCAGTACACTAGCCATACCTCATGTGCTCCGTGTCTATATTGGTGGCAACTGTGTTGGATAGTGCAGATACAGAACAGTTCTGTCATCTTGGAAAATTCTATTGAACAGAGCATATCAAAGGATATTACCATAGAATGGACTGAATCATTCCTGTTCCTTTATTTTTCAGACCCAATTTGTGGAAAAAAATAATGATGCTTTACATATGTCTCTTGAATCCTTAATATGTGAGTCCAGGGATAAATTTATACGAGAGTTATTTGAATCATCCACAAATAACAACAAGGATACTAAACAAAAAGCAGGAAAACTTAGCTTCATCAGTGTGGGAAACAAGTTTAAGGTATTTGTGTTAAATTTATTACTTGAAATATTGTTTTTGTTGCATTTAGAGTAAAATATATTGTTTTATACTTATAGAAGATAATATAGATTACTATAAAAAATCCCTTGAGTGAAATGCAAGAGCAGACCCTGCCTTGTTGATATTTGCATACAAAATAACATAAAATAGGTGTAGTAATTGTACATACAGAAATTCTTAAAATTTTATGAATCTGTTCTTTCTTGTTGCTTAACATATCCGATTCATACCTGCTTCTCCTAATGTTCTTGCTTCTGCTTACTGTTTGGTTGACCTTCAAACCTTCTCTTTCCCATGTGTTTTCTGTTTCCTTCCTCATTCAACAGTTTTGTTTTAGCTGGAGTAGTCCAGCTCGGGATGGCTAGAGAGGACTAGTTGAGTTGAGAGAGAAAAGCAGGCACAGCCAGGGGCTTCAGGTAAATGATCACTTTCATAGACTCTTATTTATAGAATGGCTGCCATGTTAAAAAGAGCCCGTCTCAAGTCAATGATTCAGTTTTTAATTTATTTTCAGTGTGTTTTCTTTCACTGTGCTTTATGGGTGTATGTATTGCATTGAAATTTGATTAAAGCTTTTAATAACTTTGTAAAAGATAAGTGCTTTGTGTGACAAACCCTTTAAACTGCTTATTTAACATTGAAGAACATCTCGCTTGTTTATTTTGGATCAGAAATTTATTCTTTGAAGTCTGACAAGGAATTGTCACATGATGTGTCTTAGAAATGGAACACTACTAATTGGTTTGAATTGTTGAGTATTTAGCATAGAGAAAGGTAATTTAAAAACTTTTGTATCATAAGTTAAATGAATAAAAAATCATAATAAATAGGACAAAGACATGAAATGAACTTCTCTTTTATGCATTTCCATAAAATATTGTTGTTGTATTTATAAGAAAATTCTGCATGTGGGTTTCATTATGAGTATTTTAAATATTAAAAAATGGTGTAATTAGAAACTATTTAAGCATGAGAATACTATAATAATAACAACAGTGTAAGGCTCCTGAAATCCCTTGTGGATTGAAATAAGCTCTAAATAACTACCTTCATAAAATAATGTTTATAAAGCTAGATTTTTAAAAAAATAAATATAAATGTAAGAGAAAGCTTTTAATACTTTTCAGGTAATTGAATAAAAACTCTAACTTTGTTATAAGTTATATTCATTAATTATGAGTTCCTAATTCTCTTGAACAATATTTTTTCCTCTTATTTTGATACCCTGAAATTCCTGAGTAGACATATGATAGCAGATTAGTTTAAATAATATATTGACCTAAATGAAATGGTTATTATTATTGTTTTTGTACTGTAGTATTATAGTAGTATTGCTGGTAAGAACATACTTGAAATTTTAGAAAATATAAATAAAAACAAAAACATTCTTAAAATTCTCTGAATTAAAGTATTATGTTGACACTTGAAATGTCTAAATATTGCTTATGTGCAAAATAAGATATATTTTGCATATTAAGCTGCTAAAACCTATAACTGATATTATTAATAAAATTTTAAAATGTTTTATGAGATACTTTAATATGAAGTATTAATAATTCTTTTTAATTTAAATTCCATTAGCCAACATATATCATTAATTTCAGAGTGGTATTCAGCAATCTATCAGTTGTGTATAATATCCAGTGCTCATCACATCATGTGCCCTCCTTAATGCCCATCGTCCAGTTAACCCATCCCCCCATCCCTCTTCCCTCTAGCAACCCTCAGTTTATTTCCTATAGTAAAGAGTCTCTCATGGTTTGTCTCCTGCTCTAATGACTTCCCATTTAGCTTTCTCCTTGATCCTCTTCCTCTATGATCCTCTGCGATGTTTCTTATATTCCACATATGAATGAAACCATATGATAATTGTCTTAGTATTAGTAATTCTTAATTTAAAATAGAATAGCTTGTTAAATTCAAGTTATTTGAAACAATAAAACAAAAGAGGCTAGCGTTTACACTGAGAACTTCAGTTATCCATCATTTCTGAGAAACAGCAGTTCTCTACTGAAAAGTAACATTTTCAGGTTATTGAAACATAATTCTTTTACTGTTAGTGTTTTAGAAAAATAATCCTTTTTGATGGAAATCTTACTCTATTATGTATATAAATATTTGTATGCTTTAAAATGAAAATAAAATACAAATAAAGCGTGGGTTTCATAAAACTCTTTATACCTTTCAGCCATTGACTGCTTCCTTGGTAACTGACATTTTCCCCTCTTTTCTCAAGTTTGTTTTTGCTGCTTCTACTCTGTCTCCATTTTTTTTGGAGAGCACTGTGTTTAGTCTGTGGATTAAGAGGCATGGACTTTGTGACAGTTTTCTTTTCAAATTAGTGGCTCTCATACTTGCTCTTCAGTTATTTAGTGATCCAGATTGATAAAAGTTGTCCAAACTCAGTCAACCAGATAAGTGGGGTATGGCTGTATTTTTTTAATCCATTGGGAAATTCATTCCATTTTTATGACTTAACTCTATGATATCTGAAGTACACTTCAGTATCATAGGTGAAAGAATGAACTTTATTAGGCCTTGTTGGAATTTTGGCTTTATTATTACTAGTTCCATGGTCTTAAGCAAGTAAGTTATCTCCTTGAATCTTAATGCTTGCACCTAAAACATGAGGCTAATAATATAGAATTAGAATTATATAATAGTATTATATAATTGTATATTTACATTACATAATAAAAATATATAGAATTATAAATATAAATAAATATATAATATATATATATAATAATTAGAATTGTTGTGCAGATTAAACATGATAATGCCTGTGAAAAGCTTTGAAGCAGTGCCTGACTCATGGAATGCATTCAGTACAATCTACCAGTTATTATTATTATTATTAAATATAGCTATGATCCAGTATGTTGATTTAAGAATTAGCATCTTAATTTAATCTTTTTGTGAGTAGTATAGCAAGCATCTTAGTATAAAATTGACATAAGAATTTTATATAATTTACTTTGTAGAGAAATAAAGCAAATCATGTTATTAATGTATTAAACCAATTTAAATTATTACCACTTAATATTATTATAAATAGGAAAATATAGTAACTCATAGTGTTTATTATCAAGTTGTTTTTGAGAAAATTGTCCAAGCTTTTAAAAATAACTGGAATGTGAAATATTTTAAAATAGCAAATGGGGGGGCGCCTGGGTGATTCAGTCATTAAGGGTCTGCCTTCTGCTCAGGTAATGATCCCAGCGTCCTGGGATCAAGCCACCCATCAGGCTCCCTGCTCAGTGGGAAACCTGCTTCTCCCTCTCCCACTCCCTTTGCCAGTATTCCCTCTCTCGCTGTCTCTCTGTCAAATAAATAAATAAAATCTCTTAAAAAAAAATAACAGAGGGTTTCTTTAGCTAGGCAGGACAATTCATTTAAGATAAGTGTTATATAAAACATTTCCAATATATACCGTTAGTATGTATTTTAAGTATGTCTTCATTCTTCAGTGGAATCTGACAGCAGCTACACCCAGCTTGCTACATATTCAAGTACTGCCCCGTTAATCTCTTCTGGAATGCATCTGCTGTATTTTCATTTACTTCCTTTGTTGCCTGTACACTTTTTGCTCTTCCATTCCACCTGCAAGTGTGCATGTATATTTTTTAGCCTTGCTAATATTCAATCTTTTAATGATATAAGTTCTGTATAAGTCGTGTAAGTTATTGTCCTTAGCATTATATTAGCCATATAGTGCATGTTACTGTCAAAGAATTTATGTATCAGTTGTTAAATTGTACAGTGTTGTATGTTGATGTTATTGCATGTTATTTTATGCTAATGTTGGAGAGCTAATATTAACTTAATAACATTGCGTACTTTTGCTTTTTGAAATAATGAAGTGATTTTCTTTCTTCTACAGACACAACTAAATCTGCTTCTGGATAAACTTCGAAGTACTGTGAGTACACTTACAAAAATCCAGAGTTTTTAAATGGTCCTCTTTAAATTATTAGTAATTACTCAAATAGGCACAGTAAACCTGGAATGATTAGAAATTTTTTTTTTTTAAAGATTTTATTTCTATTTGAGAGAAAGTGAGAGAGCGAGCGAGCACAAGCCAGGGGAGGGGTAGAGAAGCAGGTTGCCCACTTGAGCAGGGAGCCCAACATGGGACTTGATCTGAGGACTCCGGGATCATGACCTGAGCCGAAGGCAGAGGCTCAACCAACTGAGCCACCCAGGTGCCCATAGAAAGTAATTCTTAAACTGAATTGCCTCATTTTGAAAAATCAGTTTTTAGGGGTGCCTGGCAGGCTTAGATGGTAAAGCTTCTGTCTTCAGCTCAGGTCATGATCTCAGGGTCCTGGAATTGAGCCCTGTGTAGGGCTCCCATCTCAGTGGGGAGCCCACTTCTCCCTTTCTCTCTGCCTCTCCCTCTGCTTGTGTGCTGTCTCTTTCTCAAATGAATAGATAAAGTATTTTAAAAAAATTAAAAATCAGTTTTTAAAATGTCATTTTGGTTAGGCTTGTTCTGAAGAAAAGTCAAATATATATGTGAAGTCATGATTTTAGAAATATACAGAATTCTCCCAATGTTATTAAATTAAAGTTTTCCTGTAGTTTCAAAAAAGTGAAAATAATTAGTTATGTGGAGAAGAAAATGTATTTTTTAGGATTAAACATAATGCATGTAATTCATTTTCATTTTATTATTCTATTAGTTACATTTTGCAGCATGGCAGCATTGATATGGAAAAAATGGGCATGATATCTTTATGCCCTGTTATAGAGGCAGAATTTCTTAGAATCTATTTTTTAAACTAGTTTTAGTAGTTCACTGTATTTTTTATTTTTTAATTTTTTGTTTTTAAAAATTATTTATTTGAGAGGGAGCAGGGGGAAGGGCAGAGGGAGAGGGAGAGAGACTCTTAAACATACTCTGAGCTGAGTGCAGAGCCCAATGCAGGGCTCTTATCTCATGACCCAAAAATGATAACCTGAGCCAAAACCAAGAGTCTGATGCCCGACGGACTCTGCCATCCAGGTGCCTCAGTTCACTCTTTTTTTTAATGGAAAATTTATCAGAGAAACAAGTCTGATATGTGGGTTATATAAATGAGGCATGATTCCAAGGTGAGACATTTTTAAAATAGATCTGCTGAACTAACCAGGTATTCTTCCTTATCAAGTTGGCATTTTGGAAAGCCAGATATTTATTCTGTTGGTGCTGTTATTGCTTAACTTATTGTTAGACTGGCTTTGCGGACCATTAAGAAATTTTTTTTTTTTTTTTTTTTTTAAGATTTTATTTATTTATTTGTCAGAGAGACAGCGAGCGAGAGTGAGCATAGGCAGACAGAGTGGAAGGCAGAGTCAGAGGGAGAAGCAGGCTCCCTGCGGAGCAAGGAGCCCGATGTGGGACTCGATCCCAGGACGCTGGGATCATGACCTGAGCCGAAGGCAGCTGCTTAACCAACTGAGCCACCCAGGCGTCCCAAGAAATTTTTGCACATGACCTCATTGTTTGCAAATATTTATCTCTTGTGAACCAAACATCTTTAAAAACCAAATCTGTTGAGGAGGGTGTTTTATTTTTGTCACCCAAATATAGTGCTACTATAAAATAAGGAGAATACTTTTGTGATTTATAAGAAGAAGGTATTTCTAAAAAGTGTTCTGAAAGTGTTTGCAATGAGCATCATTGTTGAAATAGATATTCAGTGTTCTGCTGGGACTACTGTGAAAAGAAACAGTAATTTGAAAGTTGAGTATATTCACTTTAATACCCAGCAGTTTCATTGTGTACATATATATATATTCTTTCTGCCTCATTCAGCATAATCTGATAACTGATTCCAAATGAATGCCTTTAAAAGCTTTTTAAACTACTGTTTAACAAATAGAACTTTAAAATGTGCAGTGGTGCAGCTTCAGGACTTACTGTATACTTTTGAAGTAGAATGATGAAAAAGTTTGAACTTTTCTCCCCACTTTGGTCTAAATTTGAAGAGGCAGAACTTTATTTATTTCTCCTGTTATAGGACAGTTTTCTTATCACAGAAATATGGCACATCAATACACTTAAATGTAGAATAAAATCATATATATATATCAGCCTGAAAAATACATTGTTTAAATATGTTAAAATATTTTATGATGAAAGAGTTTTCTTTTTACAATAATACAATTTTTGGCACTCAAATCTACAATCCATCCTTCCTTCCTTCTTTCTTTCTTTCTTTCTTTCTTTCTTTCTTTCTTTCTTTCTTTCTTTCTTCTGATATATTTGATTTGGAGAGAGAGCATGAATGCAAGGGGCAGAGGGAGAGGAAGAGAGAATCCCAATCAGGCGTCGTGCTTAGTGTTGAGCCTGACGTGGAGCTCTGTCCCACAACCCCAAGATCATGAACTGAGCAAAACCAGGAGTCGTGTTTCCAATGAACTGTACCACCCAGGCATCCAGTATTTTTCTGATATTAGTATATAATGCAGAGATTTGTTCCAAGCTTGAAGTTTTAAAACTGTCTAATTATGTTTTAAATTCTTTAGTGATTATTTTAAAAGAATTCAAATATTAATGTTAACATGTCTGAAATTTACTGATATTCATAAAAATAGAAAAGCAAGAATGCTCTATGTGTAGTCTTTAAAAAGTACCTTTATTCTCCTAGGGTGCAAGCTTTATTCGTTGTATCAAACCTAATTTAAAGATGACAAGCCACCACTTTGAAGGTGCCCAAATTTTATCTCAACTTCAATGTTCAGGTATTTTCATATTTTTGTATTTATATTCATGTGTGTTGGGAGTCTTAACTCAGATACACTTTACTATGTATAGTGTTTTCAAACAACTCACAGTTATCTTGATTGTTTTTAAGTGGATTGATTTTTACTTTCTATTTCTTTTAATTATAAGAAAAGTATGGCTAACAAATTATTTGAACAATACTGGGGTATAGTTTATTGTGAAATAAAACAATTTTACAGCATTGAAGTAAAATTTATGAAAACTCTTTAACTGCAAACCTAGGTCTTCCTTAAGTAGGTTGCTTTCCAATGGCCTTCTCAGCCTGTGCGCAGTTCATTTCTCATGCCCCATGTAGCTGGGGCAGGAGGTAGGTTTGGGTGTCCTTGCTCTCACTCTACCACTTTAAAAAAAAATGAAAACACAATGCCCTTGGCTGCTGCAGAACTTCTGTGCACTTGGTTAAACCACCTCCTATCTCTCACCTGCCACATTCTAACTTTGCTCAGTCACAGAAGTCTTGGGCTCTGTTTTTCCTGTACTGATGCATATCCATATCCATCTGCTGTCTCCACCCATTCTACTCCTACTTTCTCCCAAGGCATTAGTCTTTTCCTTGCTTTTTGATCTTTCTCAGGCTTGTAATACTTCCTTAAACTGTCTTGTCTTTCTCACTCCTTATATTGTTCCTCTTAAAATCAGATTTATTATAGAAGTACTTTTTTCGTAAATTACAATTATATAAACTTTAAGTAGACTCACCCTATTCTCCTTAAATCTGAGTCTCTGCCAACAGACAGCCTTACTTCTTTACTAGAAGATGGAAAGCTTCACCTATGTGCTCCCGAACACTGCTATCTACCTGCATATCCTTCCCTCCTATGAAGAAGGTGGAAGTGCCTCTCTTCTTAGTTGAGATAATAATTCTTTGGAATCATTTCTCCTACCTTCTTATGAATCTTCAATATCGATTAGCTATATTGAACCATTCCCTTTGAGGTGGTTTCTCTCATTACCATTTAAATATGTGGAGACCTCATCTTAATTCCCTCTGACCCACATTCCCTTCCACCTTCTTCCTTATATCTCATCTCACTTTTTGCTCTCTAGTTTTTCCCTTTCAGTCCAAGAGTAGTCTGTTCTTGCTTTCTCGATTTCCTGCCTTCCACTCACTCTTAAACCCAAGAGAATTCAGATTCCACCTTGATCAGTCCAACAAAAAATTCTTGATAAGGTCACCCGTAATTTCCCTGATCCTAAATCAGATGTTCATTTTGCAGCCTGTCTCTTAGTAGATGTCACAGTAGCATTTGACTTGACCAGTCCCCCTCACGTATCTTGCCTTGGCTCCTGATTCAGCTCATGTTCCTGCTTTTCTCTTTAATTCTCGGGTAATTCCTGACTCCTCTATAGGGTCTTCTTCTTTTACCTGGGTATTATATGTTAGAGTTTTTCAGACTTTGGGTTAGGCCTCGTTTCTTTCTCACTCTTAACCAGTGCTGTCTGATACAACTTTCCATGTTGATGGAAATATTTTGTATCTGTGTTATATAGCATGGTAGATACTTGTGGCTGTTGAGGACTTGAAATGTGGCTGTGTGACTTAGATACTGATTTTTAAATTTTATTTAATTTTTTAAAATTTAAATAGTCACATGTAGTATATATAGTATATATACACAGACCTATACCCCTGAAACAAATAATACATTATTTGTCAATAAAAATATTTTTTTCATAAAAAGGATGTAAGATTTGAATTCTACACTGCCTTTCTATTTTCATTATTTTTTTCCAAATAAAGTAGAATTAATTCATTTAGTACATCATTTACTAAAATTACTATCTTCTCATTAGCCAACATCAGGGCAAAGTAGGGGAGGATAAGAGAAGGCAGATGTTCTTCCTCTTTAACCTTGGGGTTGTGCTGCCTGTCTGTGGCAACAAAAAGCATTCTGAGTATAACCAATCAGACTGCATCAACAAGCCCCTCACCAAACTCTCAGAGAAGGAGCCAGGGAATGGAAATTTCTAGAAGGAAGAGTACTTGATTTGATGTTTTTAATTTTTATTTTTTAAGTGTTGAAAGGTCTTTATTGTAAATTAGCTTCAGGTGCTGAGAAAGCAGTCCAGGGCTTGGCAATTTGTTAAGCTTCATGATACTCTTAATGAACTTTTGTCAGACAGTTCATATGCTGTCTTCAGCTATTGGGCAAGCCAAGAGACTCAGAGGTGGCAGATGTATACATTCCCTAGGGTACTTGTTTATTTGATATAAATGGACAAGAATTGTAACGATACCAAACCTTTAATTTCTCCTAGCAGAGCCCAGAACTAATTAGATTTAGTTTTAGGTATTTCTTTACATAGGAATGATTGCCTTTATGTGCTTCATTAATTAGTATTAAAAATTACAGAAGTTACATTATTGACTCTAATGAAAATCAAATAGTACAGAATAATATAAGTAAAAAGTCTCATTTCTCAGGGACGACCACTTAATTTTGTTTTGGGTATATTTATTATACAGATTGAATCTCTGCCGTGTTCTTTTTAATGAATACATCATATTCTACCATATGATTGTAACACAATTTAATTGATTGATATTTAAGTTGTTTCTGTTTTTTTTTTCCTTTCATTACAGTGACACAGTGGACATGTGTGCATTCTCTATGAATATCTCTGTCCACATGTCTGATAAATTATAGGGCAGATTCAAAGAAGTAGAAAGTACTGAGTCAAGGGAATAAATATTTCCAAGTTGCTATCCAAAATTGTTGCACTGGTATACTTTCCCAATGGTAGTATAGGTGTGTGTTTTCTTACATTGTCATCAACCCTGAGTACCATTGGTCTTTTATACCTTTGCCAGGTAGGTTAAAAGTCAATAGGTTAAAATCCAATTTGACTGCCTAGAAAATATATCTTTCCTATGAGATTATGTCAAAATAAACATCCACTCATTTAAAAAAAAATTTAGTAGTCTCATTTTGCTAATTTAAATTTTTTTAAAGATTTTATTTATTTATTTGACGGATATCACAAGTAGGCAGAGAGGCAGGCAGAGAGAGAGGAGGAAGAAGCTCCCTGCTGAGCAGAGACCTTGATGTGGGGCTCAATCCCAGGACTCTGGGATCATGACTGGAGCTGAAGGCAGAGGCTTTAACCCAATTGAGCCATACAGGCACCCCTGAATTTTTGACCACCAGGAATTTAATTTGATATAAGGAGTGAGATTGGGATCCAGTGTTATGTTTGTTTTCTAAATGGTTGGCCATTTGTCCTAATATTTTTTTGTTGAATTATTTTATTCCTGTTGATTTGAAAGTCCTAGACAGTGAAACCTAGCTATTTTTTATAAATAAAAGTACTACCATTTTCTATAGTTGTTGAGCCTTCCCCTGACTACTTCATACTTTTCCTAACATGAAAAGTTCATACTGATTCAAGGCTCACATTACAAGCTCCTAGAGTTATACTGAAAATATTCATTCTAAATAGACTAGTTTCTTTGAGAGGTGAGTGAAAGGGGATCTTTATAGTGAAATAGTGAGCTCTCCTTTCTTTTTCTTTTGCTTTGTGTAAGCATAGGTAAGAATTTGGAAATGTGTCTGGCTACTTCTTGGGGATTCTATCAGGAATCTTGTTTTAAAATTAGCCTCAGAACTGGGAAAGTGGCTTAATGCAGGCCTTTATCTCATATGCTATTGATTGTGACAGACGTTTCTAGCAGGAAAAAGAAACTAGGTTGAGCTTTCTAGGGACCAGTAATTTATCCCTAGAAAATAGTTAGGAAAACTGATTTTTGAGGAAATTTGCTATAATAGTTTTAGGTAGCGGGTATGTTCATACTTACTGAATATGAGTATGATACTCCCTATGTAATATTTCATTGTTGATGATTCCTATAAATTGCCCTTTTCTAAATATTAATTTGTAAAATTGTTAGATCATTTACAAGTTCTTTTTGGACTTCTGTTCAGAGATTGGCAATAATTTGTGTTTGTTTATGAATCTAGGTATGGTGTCTGTTTTGGACTTAATGCAGGGTGGTTTCCCATCACGAGCCTCCTTTCATGAACTCTACAACATGTATAAAAAGTATATGCCAGATAAACTTGCAAGATTAGACCCAAGACTGTTTTGCAAGGTACGAACACTGCTTAAACTGAAATTTCTTAGCTATGAACTATCTTTCTTACTAATTACTGTTTGGCATTTAACTATTGAACTTTTATTTTTCAGGCTCTTTTTAAAGCTTTGGGCTTAAATGAAGTTGACTACAAGTTTGGATTAACAAAAGTATTTTTTAGACCTGGCAAGGTAAATACGTCTTATTTTCAACTTTAACATGATGAATATGGATAGTAGGAGTCAATGCGTATTTTTGCATTTAGTGATTTGTGTTATTCATGAATTATGATCACTAACAATATATGTGTATATATATACACAGTTTCCCTGCCTGTGAGAAGTTTGCAATGTGTAATATTCTATACAAGTTTTACAACTTCTATTTCACATTTGGAAGTACTGGAATCAGGGCATTGCTTGTTTTTTTTTTTTTTTTTTTTTTTTTTTTTTTTGCTTAAATAAGGATTAACCAGAAAATACTTACAATTTATTTTTTAAAATTTATTTTATTTAATACATTTTTTAAAGTAGGCTCCATGCCCAATGTGGGGCTTGAACTTTCCCGAGATAAAGAGTCCCATGTTCTAGCACTGAGGTAGAGCACCCCTGCCAGAAAATACTTACTGAAATCTTTTCTTTTTCTTTTTTTTTTTTTTTTTTAAAGATTTTTATTTATTTATTTGACAGACCGAGATCACAAGTAGGCAGAGAGGCAGGCAGAGAGAGAGAGGAGGAATCAGGCTCCCTGCCGAGCAGAGAGCCCGATGCGGGGCTTGATCCCAGGACCCTGGGATCATGACCTGAGCCGAAGGCAGAGGCTTTAACCCACTGAGCCACCCAGGCGCCCCTGAAATCTTGTCTAAAACATTAATTCAGTTTTCAATAATTAAAAATTTTGCAGTACCTTTGAGTCTTCCTTGTAAGAACAAGTTTTATTGGCATATGATAGTCGTATAAGGTATAGGAAATTGGACTGAAGTTTGTGCCAATTTCTGTCAAACCCCAGAATGAGTGAATGTATGTACTTTTGTATGTAACATAATTATGCTAACCCATAGTTTTTGTATTTATAGATTTTTGTACTAAATTACAAGACTGACTTACAGAGTATTTCATAGCAAATATGTATAAAACAAAAACATCTAAATGCTATTCACAGTCTGTAATATTGTCACCATTCCTAACTTTGTATTGAATAATAGCATCCTCATAATTTTAAGCACAACTATAATTATATAATAGCCAACTATGCTTGTTGGACTTAGCAATATCATTAATAAATATCTCTACTGCCTTGAAAGCTAGATTAATGATAATCTGATTTCACATTTTTGGGCACGAGATAAAAATCCATGTAATACCTCTCTCTGAATATTTTTACTCCAGAGGACCCATACTATATCTTGTATAAAAGAAAAAATATTAAAAGAAAACAAATAATATATTCATAGTTGGCTTAGCTATAATCATACATATTTATCATAAGTTCAACATTTCTCTTATTTCAGGGCTATAGTAATAATTTTAGAATTAATAGCCTGAGAAAACACTTGGTCTTATTTGCCCTGAGAAAAATTAATCAGAAGAATATGTTGAAAACATAAAGCAGGCTTTCAAAGATCTTTATTCTTGTTATGTTACCTTTAACTTTATTTTTGATTATAGGAAGCCTTTGTATTGATAGGTGTGTGACATCCTTAGTATATTGTCATGAGGTATTTGATAAAGGATAGAAATCATTTTATAATTTGGTGGTAAGTTGTGAAAATAATGCATTTTATTTTTTAATAGCCTAATAGCTCTTTTATTTGTATTGTCTTTCTCTTAGTAGCGATTTCTTATTATCTGACCAAAATGAGGATGGAGGTTGGGAAAGTCAGTAGTTTTAGTGGTACCTGATTTTATTATATAGATGACCTTTACTTGTCAGAAACTGTACACAGTTATCTACATAAGTATGTGGATAAGCAATTCAGAAACTTATTAGCCCTTTTATCATTCTTTCCTCGGTTAAACTTTTTTTCCAACCATCTGTAATTGTCGTTTAAGGTTAAGGTTTTTTCTACTTTTATTATTGAATCTGTTAACTAGTAATGAGTAACTCCCTTTTACCCCTCCAAAAAAGGATGCTGAAGGAAGGAAGAGAAAGGCAGCAAAATATAGCTAAATATGTTTGAGTTTGCTGAGACTTGTGTCTGTAATTGGTTTGTGATCATTTCCAGGAAGTTAGATTTTTGACTTGACTTCTGGTTATTTTGTATCTCTCTGTGTGTTTAAGCACATTTGTCTTTTGATATTGATGCTAAATTATTTCATTTCCTAGTTTGCAGAATTTGATCAGATCATGAAGTCTGACCCTGATCATTTAGCAGAATTGGTTAAAAGAGTCAATCACTGGCTTATCTGCAGTCGCTGGAAGAAAGTTCAGTGGTGCTCACTCTCAGTCATCAAATGTAGGTGTTTTCTTTTACATCAAGATCTGTAATTATTTTGGAAATGAATTGGTTTATGGAATGTTATGCGTTACCACAGTGGTGAGTGCTGGGCCATAGGGACCACTTTGCTTATTCATGCTGTGTTCCTGGTTCCATGTAACACCCCCATGTAGTGTACATGGTAAATATTGAGACAATATTTTGTGTGTGTGTTACTTATCTTCCTATCCAGATACATTATGGGAGAATTACTTTCATCATATCCTGAACAAAGCAGAAACAGAGCTCATGGTCTCGATTCCTTTCCCTCCCTCCACATCATCCCCTCATTTCTCAGAGTTCAGCCAGAACTTTTCTCTTTCCACCTGCATGGCATCTGCAGTTCACACACCAGAAATTTCAAGATTGTGATTGTCTGTCCTTTCTTGTCCCTGAAATCGTGTCAGTGAACAAATCCTGTTGATTCCTTTCCCAAATACTATACGTTCTTTCCTCTGTACTGCCAGGGTCTTAGTGGTACCTCACTCTCCCACTCACGTAATAACTTCGGTAGCTCCCAAACTGGGTTTTCTCAGCTTCTTAGGAGTACTCTTCCCAGAGTTTCTTTCTAAACTAAAAGCCTTTTATTAAGACTTTCCTATAATATAGGGCAAGGTCTTAGAATGTCTTTCAAGACCCCGTGAAGTGGGGTTTTCAGCTTCTCTTTCTAGCCTCCACTCCTGCCACTGCTCTTTTAGACCCTGTTCTCTGACGCGCTGCTAGGTCACAGCCACTGTTTATCTCTGCCCAAAACAAGGATGAGGGGCAAAATGTTTTTACCTGACAGTCTGTGGCAAATAGTTAATTGTGTAGAATTATTGTCAGTAACTTGATTAAATTTATAATTGTCCCTTCCACCTCCCCACTTGCCAGTGCTAGGCACTCGAAAAGGATTAAGTAAGATATATCGTATTAAGAGAAAAGTACGTCCCTTTGATGTAACCAAAAGGGACCATGCAAACAAAGATTATTATTGAGGTCTTTTGTTAGACAGTCATGAATATAGATAAAAAGAAGACAATAAGAAAGAAAAAAAAAGAGTTCTTTTTCCGACAAGTTTTCCAAGTAAAATATAAACACATTTGTCAGTATAGTTCAGTGCTTTCAGCTTTATACATTGCATTATGGTAGAAAACACATTATATTTAAATTATTGTGCTACACCATTTGTGGATTGTGTTATGCAATGGTTTAATCAGTAACCAGACAGGATCTTTGCAGGATGTTTATAGAGAAGTTCTGAAAAAAATGTTTCAAGGTCATTTTGTAGAATATTCAAGGTCATTAGTGTAGAATGTTCTGGATATCTGAAGTTAAATAGATTCCTTTACTGTAGGGCTCTCAGAGGCTTCACTGTGTGTGTTCATTGTGAATCTTGTACAGGAGGTATAGCGTATAGCTTTTCTTAAATTCATTTGACAGGTGAACCCTTTTTATCCCAAGCCAGACCTGTTAACATTTAATAGACCGATATTTCCTAGGACAATTTGGGAAGCAGTAGTGTGACATAATAAGGAAATAACACATTTAAAATGTAAATCTAGCCACACACATGATATACTTTTTATTTTAAGAAATACAAGGAATTAAAGAAATGTTCAACTTCATGATTTGTTATCTGGTATAATATGTTCATCACAGTTTCATGTGTCTTGAAAATTGCTTTGTGGAAATGAGTGGTTTTTAAGAATATGATATGCCTGATATAAACTGAAAAATTGTCTATCATTGTATTTTCCTCTTACGCATAGTGAAAAATAAAATAAAATACCGAGCTGAAGCCTGCATTAAAATGCAAAAAACTATTCGAATGTGGCTTTGCAAAAGGAGACACAAACCTCGGTAAGATGAATAGTGCCTAAAGAATCCTACTAAACCTATTTACCCTAATACAAAATGGTTATAAAGTCATAATGAAGAGCACTTTGGATATTCTTAGAGTTTTCTCCATTCTCCTGTTCTTTGTAAAAAGGCATATTATTTGTGATTTTTTATTATGTACTTGAAATTAATTAATTAATTAATTAATTCAGTATTACTTGCTCATACTACAAAAGGATATGAAGTACCTTAAAAAAATGTAAACACTATAAAAAGTTGAAATAAATGGCTAACAGAAACTCTTTTATTCTGAGTATTTTATTATCTTGAGTTGTTTGATAATCAAAATGTTAAATTGGGGTTGTTTTTAAAAAACCTCATTAATGTTTTCATCATAACTCTCAAGATTATCTATAGGAATTATATTATCTCACTGTAAGTTTGGTATTTATTTTTGAGTCTTATTAATTTAGACTTTTAAAACTTAGAGTCCTGAATAACTGTTAATCCCTAAACCTTTTTAAAGAGATTAGATAACTCTTTTAAGTTCTATAATTAGAAATCTCAAATTTTCAGAGTAAATACAGAAGGCTAAATATTACGGATAGGCATCAGTGTCATTCACACTCATACTTGATTCTTTTTTTACCTTTAATAAGAGATCTAAAAAAGAGAATCCTGGATAGTATGAAAACAGAAGTGAAATACCCTATTTAGCAGTATGTTTGGCATTTTATTAAGATGAAAAATGTATGCATAGCATTAAGTGGTGAATTTAAACTCTGATGAAGTATTTCATTGCAGCATTGATGGCCTGGTTAAGGTGGGCACACTGAAAAAACGACTTGATAAATTTAATGAAGTTGTCAGTGCATTGAAAGATGGAAAACCAGAGGTGAATAAACAGGTCAAGGACCTTGAAATTTCTATTGATGCTTTAATGGCCAAAATTAAGGTATGTAATTTTAATCCAAATGGCTGACTTGTTTTTTTTAAAATAATTTAATACGCTTGTTATTGGTATTGAATTTTATAGAAAAAAATTCTTTTTAAAAAAAATACAAATGTTGCACAAGTTGAGTCTCAGTGATGGCAAGTGATTCTCATTATAGTGTTCTTTCCGTGTTTGAAAATTTTTATAGCAAAAAACTGAAAAGATAATTTTTATGCAGCTTCATTTGTTAGGAAAGTCCTTCTTCCCACCCAAAGTAGTAACTAAAATATTATACTCTGTTAGTAAGCTTTTATATAATCATTACTGAGACAGGAGTAATGCGAGTTATTTTCATTTGTCTCATTTTTTTTTTACCTTCAGAAACTAATTTTCAAATTATAAAAGTAATATTATGGAAAATTTGGAGAAAACCACCAAAAACCCCTTTAACCCCAACAATAACACATTCAGCTATTACTCTGTTGCAGTCACCTTTCAGTCTTTTTTAGAAGCACGTTTGTATGGTTCTCCTCACAATTTAATTTTGTGCCCCTTTTGTTATGTTATGTCTTGTTCCTGTTATTACATTATCTTTATATTGGCTATATCATGAACTACTTAGGTGTTTTGAGCTTAGCAATTAATTTTCCTTCAAGCTTTTTAGGGAAAAAATAATGGGCCTTTTTTTTGGTCTTAATTTTCATTTATTTGATTACCAGTGGGACTGAAAATGTTTTTGGTATATTCACATTGTGTGGCAGAAGATAATTTTTAAGTACATGCTTATTATTTTTTTTAAGTCCACTATGATGACAAGGGAACAAATACAGAGAGAATATGATGCACTAGTGAAAAGCTCAGAAGAACTTCTTAGTGCATTACAGAGAAAAAAACAGCAGGAAGAGGAAGCAGAAAGGCTGAGGCGTATTCAAGAAGAAATGGAAAAAGAAAGAAAAAGACGTGAAGAAGATGAACAACGTCGAAGAAAGGAAGAGGAGGAAAGGCGGATGTAAGATATTTATATTGTTTTGAATTAGAAACTAACAGCATAGTGAATTCTTGGTGTTGAGGCTGGTTAATGAATATTCTTATTTTAAAAGTTATATTCTTATTTTAAAACACTAATTTTAGAATTAGTTTAAAAATAGAGAAAAGTTCATTATATAATAATAACATAATGATTTTAACTATAATCTGGGTTTCTTTTTTAATTTTTTATTTTTTATAAACATATATTTTTATCCCCAGGGGTACAGGTCTGTGAATCACCAGGTTTACACACTTCACAGCACTCACCAAAGCACATACCCTCCCCAATGTCCATAATCCCACCCCTCTTCTCCCAAACCCCCTCCCCCCAGCAACCCTCAGTTTGTTTTGTGAGATTAAGAGTCACTTTTGGCTAAACTCTTACACTTGATGATTTCTTAATTTTTTTTTAAAGCTGTGACTTGTTATTTTATAAGCAAGAAAAAGGGCACTTATACTTTTCTGCATTTTTGAAACAACTTTTTGGAAGTTTACCACATAGGGCAGTCAGGAGTCGTAAGAATTGTTTAATTGGGGGAGGAGGAGAGGGACGACCGTGTGATCAGGATTGCAGGTAGGCTTTATAACCAAGTTAATCTACATGTTTAAAAGTTATAGAATATAATTGTATTTGTTTTTGTTTATTACAGAAAGATTACTGTCAGTAGAGTTAGATTTTGTGTTTTTAAAATAAGCTCATAATATATATAGCCAGGAGGTTAATTTGAGTTCTCACTCTATAATCTCTGTTTATTAATAGTTAAATTGCCTTCTGAAGGATTTTTTATTTTCTATAAAATTTTAGAGGAGTTTTCTATTTTTTGTTAGGAAACTTGAGATGGAAGCAAAGAGAAAACAAGAAGAAGAAGAGAGAAAGAAAAGGGAAGATGATGAAAAACGTATTCAGGTATATAATTATTAGACAGGTTCTTTCAGAATAGAATCTATAAGATTATAGCACAAAAGGAGTTGAAAACAAATTTTGATTTGCTACATAAGCTGTCTTTGGTTTACCCCAGAGACAAAGGCATCTTCTGTGGTGGTTATGGGAGGGACTTTGGAACTAGGGAAGTAGATTCAGATCCAGGCTCTGTCCCTGATAGAAATTGTGACATTGCACAAGTCACAATGAGTTAACTGTGGGCTATAGGTTTTTTTCCTCTGAGGAATGGGCATAAATGATAGTTGTAAGCATTAAATGAGTTGGCACATGTTTAAAGCATTTAGAACCTGAGTGCCCAGTTAATAAATATTAGTTTGTTGTTACTGTTATCATACTCAGGGGAAAGTCAGATGAATGGTCACTTAAAACATAATTGTAATTTTATATCTTTGTAGATACTAATATCAGTAAGTTAGAATTGAGATAGTCTCCTTACCCCCATTTTTAAAAAAGTCCGTGTCTGAGAATAATTGATCACGTATTTGAGTTTCTGTTTGTCTTGGCTTTCATAATTCATCCCGAGTGCAAACAACCTTTAAATCACTGACATCTGCTGTATAGCTGCCGGTGTTAATGTGATACCTAGGGTTCTCATGCAATATTTGGGATACTGTTGGTGATAGAATGGTAGAAATGTGGTTTCCCCACCTTCGCTTGGATTTGAGAGAGATAGGAAGCATTAGTCAAAATCTAGAAGAGGATGGAGACTGGAGAGATTTCTGATTAAACAATTTGTATTCCTTAGTAAAGAACTTGTGTGGGGCAATTTTAGATAGGATCTATCAAGTAAACAAGTGGCGAGAGAGCTTGTTGAGGTAGCCTTCTGTCATTGGCAGGCTGAAGTGGAGGAGCAGCTGGCCCGACAGCGGGAGGAGGAGTCCCAGCAGCAGGCAGTTCTGGAGCAGGAGCGCCGGGACCGGGAGCTGGCCCTGCGGATAGCCCAGAGTGAAGCTGAGCTCATCAGCGACGAGGCCCAGGCTGACCTGGCACTCCGGAGGTACTGGGCCCCTGGGTGGGGTGTGATGCCTCTGCTTGCTTTCCCTCCCTGCTTCTCATTTCAGTGTGAAGGGCCTGGGGGAAAATCATATTCTTTAGGTCCTGATATATTTTAAGTAAAATAATTTAAAAATTATTTGTATCCACTTTTACACCCAAGCAAATGAAACAGTTGATTTCATCAAATTGTTGAACTATTGAAAATAAAATTGATATTTCAGCTCATGAAGCATCTCAACTTTTACTCTGAAATTGTCAAGGAATATTGTATAAAAAGTTGACATCTAATTTCTAAATACCTGCCATTAAATATGGGCACAGAAATCAGTATATTATAATCCAGTTTAATATATTTGAGGTTGGGATTTATTATTTTCCTAATGCAATTTTTTAAATAAACACCCTAACACTTAGAATGAGGAAAAATTTTACATACACACCCATCATGTTTCACAATAGATTTCCCTTTCCAAGAAGGAAGGTTTATCATATTGAAGTGTTTTAGCTACCCAGGTTTCCAAATTATCTCTAAATACTGAATTTTACTGGAGTGTAAAAAAGTATGGGTGTTCTTGTAGAAAGTTGCAGGAAGTCTTAATATAAAAGATTCATTTTTAAAAATTTAGAATATAGAGACATTCATTATTTTGATTATTAGTAAAAACAGAGCAAAACTAGTTTGTGGGTTTCTTTGTACTTAGGTGTATAAGTTGTATATATATTGAGATTTATGTAACCATGCTTTTCAGAATGTCAGGGCACTGTTTGTAACAAAATATAATTAAAGTGTAACCACTAGGTGTTGCTGTTTCCTCATGAAAGGAAAAAACCTCATTAAAATGGCAAGGCAGTGATTGGATTCTCTTTAGCTAAAACAGAATGGGAAAGGGTTGTTGCCTTCATGGTTTTTCTAGTAAGTGTTTACATTGGGGAGCCCTGGGGTCTGAACTGTATATGAAAGTATATTATATTAAATAAAGTGAAAAGGCCTACCAAACACAAAGTATTATAATAATTAATAAGCTCTTGGGTTTGAATCCAATATTTGAGCTCTTTGTTTACATTTCACTGGAATTTAAAAAATATTTTCTCTGGGCTGTGGCTCTTCTAACTGCAGACTCAACTCAGCTGCTCTTCTGTTCCTTCCACCTGTGTTATGTTGGAATGTCTGGGGGCCTTTGTGTGTAACTGAGTAGTAGCTGGGCCAGTCTCCTAAATGAACCAAGCTTGTAACAGCTGCTCTCCCTGATGTGTGTGAGGAAGCATTGCAGTTGACCCAAGGTGGCTTCACTATGGCTGAAGTTCATTTCTCAGGGACTAATTATTGGAGTCAGTATTGGTATTTATGGCCAACCAAGCTTTACGTTTAAGCATTTGAACTATTAAACTACATCCAGTGCCATTCCAAATAATATGTATAAGATACTGGCTCATATGTGGGCTCCTTCCCATCTTCAGACAGGTGCACGTCTCACAAGGGTGAGTGGTCTCTTGGAGAACGAGTGGATCATTCAGTAACTTTAACATAATGACAAGTTACCTGTGATTTAAGTTAAGCAGAATTAACTATGTAATGATACCACTACTAAGTAATTCGGAGATATTTAAACAGTTATGATTTGAATTGCAAAGAGTTAGTTTTAGTTTTCCTGTGAGACAGCTCCTGGGTTGTGGTCCCCACCTCTATGGAACACCCTTTTAAGTTCTTTTTGGCAGCCCTTTCCAGGAAAGCTTTCCCTGACCCTCATGTCCTCATGAGGTCCTACCTTCAGAACCTCCTGGTTATTTTATATTTTGTACAAGCATTAGCACTTCATTATGGATGATGTTCTATACATATTTTCCATGTTTGATAATTTCATTTTACTACATGGGGTACAAGCAAATGTTTCTGGATGTCTATGTTACCTTTGTTAGCACTGAATTATTTCTGACAAATTTATGAGTAAGAACTCACTTAAGTAAAACTGTTCTTAATATATAGCATGAAAATGTCATTCTTGGGCTCTGTGATGCATTTAAAAATATATGTAAATGGGTTCTGCTGCATTAAACAATTTCAAAGTTACTTTTCCAGCTTGGATTCCCGTCCAGTAACTTCTAAGTAAGAATTGTTTTCTACATATATTTAAAAAATATGATCTTAACTACACATATGATCCTTGATGCAAAGTGATTTCACATTACCTAAAATTATGAAATAATATTCAGATTCTGTTAAAAAAAGCGTTCTTCATAGTATATGAGTTTTCTAATCTAAATGTAATAAATTTGCTCTTTAATTTTCATTGAATGCCTTTAATTTATGCTTTTCTCATAATTTTTAGGGAAAATTTTAAACATTAAAATTTTGAGTGATCTCGTAGATTAAAGATAATGGCATTTTTTTAATGTCAGTGAGTAAAGTCATTGAAACACAAATTTGTCACAATCCAGTTTTTCGTGATTCAGAATTACTTAATGACATTAACTAAAATATATTATTTTTCACAGAATCGATGGAACAAGACCCAAAATGACACCGTATGTCATTTCTCTTTTCAAAATTTGATTTAGTTTTAAAACTTTTTTTTTCCTTTAACAGATGGCTGTTAATTTTTAGGAGAAATAGTTTCCTCACTGTAGTAAATTTTTGTGTTTTTTTTTTTTGCATATACTTTATATATATATACTATATATATAAAATTCTGGAATATTTATGAAATCTGAATTTTAACACTTTAGGACCCCCACTGTAACATTTATAATGATGGTTCTCAATTTTGTCAGAACCTAATACCAATGACAGTTGTTTTATAAGTCATGCAACCTGCATAGATAATTCTCTCCAAACATGACATGTAAAAGAAGAATGAGAGGACAGTAATATATAATAAAACAATATTTAAAATGAAAGTGCTCGCAACTGTAGGAAAACATAATCAAATACTGAAATATTTTTATTTATACGTAGCATCACCATAAATGTGACAGTGACACATGCAAATTGCAAATTGATATAAGAATGTTAGATTGGTCAATTGAATGCTGTGAAATTGTGAACAGTGCTTTGTAAAATTCTAAACAGAGTTAAGTACAATCTTGTCTCCTTTTAGTAGTTGCATTCCTAGAAAAACTCTGTGAATGTTAAAACCATGCCAAAAAGAAAGACTCTTTACATGTAAAAGTTTGTTTACATGTAAAACTGCTTGTATGTGGATGTGTTTCACCTCTCTTAGGTGGGCGTGTCAGTGTCATATGGGACCCGGGACAGTTGTTCCTTGTGGCACCCCTGACCCCTGAGCTCCTCAGATGCCAGCAGTGCACTCTCACCACAGCATTGTTTTCATAGGGCACCGAAATTTTTGAAAACATCTCTGGGTGGCTCACTTACATGTCCAACTCTCAGTCTAGGCTCAGGTCATGATCTCAGGGTCCTGGGATCAGATCAAGCCCTGAGCTGGGTTCTGTGCTCAATGGAGAGTTTGCTTGAGACTCTCCCTCTCCCTTTGCCCCTCTCCCTACTCATGTATGTACATGTACTCTCTCTATATATAATAAATATATTTTTATATATTTATATATATATAAAATATTTATATATTTATTATATATTATAAATATATTTTTATATATCTCTCTGTATAAATAAATCTAAAAAAAAAAAGAAAAAAGGAACTTGAGGTACAGTGATAATAGAATTCAAAATATTTATCAAAATCATGCCAAGTTTGAAAGTTAGAAAATTCTGACTAGCCTAATTGGAGATTGATAAATGGATTGCTCAGTAGATAATTTTATACATATTTGGGCTTTTTACTTTGTATTTAGAATCTCTGATCATCAGTTTTGAAAGATTACTTTTTCTCTGACTGTGCTTATTGGATAGACTTCTGTCAGCCTCTATTCTTAGCCAGTGTTCATTACAAGGAAGGAGAATTACAGGAGTCCTTTGCTCCTTTATCATCACCTGACAGGCATGCAGGAAACTGCACCCTAATGCAAATATACCATTTCTCTTTTCTTATGATTTTTACTCATTTGTAAGAGGTTGCCAGAGTCTGATGAATAGAATGAGCCATGAGAAAATGATTAATTATGAAGGAAGAAAGAAAGAACAGGAAAATAAAATAATGAGATTAATGAATTATTGATGAACATGATGAAACATCCATCCCATTTCACAGAATTAAACAAATATTGGGAAAAGTTGCATTCCCCTGAGTAATAAAAGTAAGTTTTGCCTTTGGGAAATGTTTATCTGTAGAGTCAGAACACTTTGGTGTTTAACACATACTTGATGTATTTGAGTTCTTCTACTTTTTTAAAAATCATGCTTTGATTTAGAATTTTTGAGTTTAAATATACTAGACTCTTAAATTCTGACACTAGAAAATAGCTTAACTAGGTATCACTGTTTCGTCATCTAATTAATATATATTATGCAACCCCAGTGCAAAAATCCTTCTATAGAATCTATATCTGCCAAGGTGGTCCAGTATGCATTTAGAACATGCAGATTATATGCCATACATAAAAAAATACCAGAAAAGCACTTTTATCTAAAAGTTCCTACTGCAGAAATGGAGTTCAAGCAACCTTAACTGTATTTAAACAGAAGTTTGCTGTATTTTATGGTTATAGATGATGTTGAAAAGTATATTATTATAGTCTTTTACAAAGTGAAATGATAGTGAATGATTAATAAATCAATAATCCTATTGAAAAGATACATTTTAATTATACTTTTAGATCTTTTAGGTAATGTATGTAGTTTTCTTTTATATGACTGTGCTGTATTATCATTTTTCTTATAGGGAACAAATGGAGAAGGAAATGGCAGAATTTCTGCGTAGGTTAGTGCAGTGGAATTTGGGGAAATAAGTGTCACCTCAAAATCATGTTTTTAAATCACTGTTCAGTATTTGGACCAGAACCTGTTATATGAATAGTCTATTCTTTCCATATAAATTTTCTGTACAGGAAATGTCACTTCACCCTTATACCACTGTAAAAGAAAAAGACAAAAACAATGCTCTAAATTGGTGCCACTCAATGGGGACACCATTGGCATTTTGGATGGGCCTCTTCCTTGTTGGTGGTATTGCCATATTTATCACTGGCTTTACCAACTCAATCTCAGTAGAGGAACCTTTCCTCTCAAACCAAATAAATGTTTTGAAACTTTCTATGGAGGTGGTGGTGTCCCTCTCCCTCTTACCCACCCCCACATGTCAGCTGGGAACCTCTGTACCTAGTTCCTAGTTGAAGGGGAAGTAGAAAAGAGTGTGGTTTCTGAGGGCCTTCTCCCCATAGCACATGTTTTAAAAACCACTGATATAAAAATTGAGCCACCACAGACTATGACCTCCCAGCAGGATCTGGTCCTTTACAAGTGGGTATCAATCAGTAACATCTTAACTGTCAATTTTGAAGTTAGAGTTAATTGAAAGTCTTAAAATTAATACACTTTTTTAAAAATCAGAAGTCAGTTTTTCTACTACTTCGTATGTCATTTACATGATTGTCTTTATAACAAACCTAAATAATCAGTAAATTAAACCTTTATTTTACTATTTTAATAATTCCAGAGATGGGGAAGAGCATTTAAATGCATTTCATTCATGTATTTAAGATGCTGAATATGTTTTTTAGCATATGTATTTTGATGTAATACAAATGAAAAGTTAGTAATAGTAAGCCATATTTTAAGCAATAATAATTTGAATTCAATATTATTTTTTAAATTATCCAAATATATCTTATGTATGTTGGCACTTCATGTGTATTCTGACAATCTATAGAACTGTACATTATGTAAATTCACTCTCTTCCAAAAGAAAATAACAAAAACCTGTAATAATTTTCAGCTGCTCTCCTAGAAAAGACTCTTAGAGGTGCTAGGAAGAAAAGATGATTTTTTTGTTAGTTTACTGAATGGTGGTTTACGGATGTAGAAGAGAAAAAAAAAGAATATTTGAATAAATGTTAAAACATAATTTATTTCTAAGGGTAATAGAGAGACCTTGCTGACACACAGCTGGCTCTTTTTGAACGAAGCAATTAAGAGGAAAAGCTACATGGAAAATTGCCAGTCACAGTGCTTATGAAAAGGATAGATTCTGCAATAAATCTAAAACAGATCCAAACCTAAAAAGCAGGAAGAATGCAGGAAGAACTAACTGGCCACACATTATTCTTTAGTCAGGCTTATGTGTTAGTGACAATCATCATGTCTCACCATTGTTAAGTAGATAGAGTGAAGTGTGCTATTTTTTTATTCTCTAAAATGAAAGTATAAATAGGCCTTTTATAGAGGCCCACAGTACCTTATTTATTTCATTGCTAAGCTTCATACGGAGGAATCATTTCCTTTATTTCAGGAAGAAGTATACATATTTTCACACATCATTTCTCATTAAATGTCTATGTCTTAACTGCCAAGATTGCTGTTATCTTCAGAATGTGAAATAATGAGGAAATATGACCTCATTTTCAGGTATTATACCTTGATCATCCCTCTTTAAGAGGAAATATTTTCTAAGTAGTGGATGGTAAGAGTAAATTTCTTGTGTGATACCTGAGTAGCAATATTTTAGTACTTTTAAAAATTTAGCTGTTTTCATATTTGTGCCACCTTTCTTTTTATGTCTTGAAATGCGATGTGTTTAAATTCTTCCTTTGTTACATTGATCTTACTTGCGGCTTATTCTAAGTGTCTGCTGTGTGGCAGGAGTCATCTTTTGCTGAAAAGTAATGTTTATTATTACAGAAAAGAAGTCATGTCCATATTTTCTGAATAATTATTTCAAATTATGTATATAGAAACAAGTTGGAAGCCCTGAATAGCACTGCTATGAAGAAGTATTTATCCCATTTTATTTTTTAATTTATTATTTTATATTTATATATATATTTCATTTATTTCTTCTTTCCCCATTCCAGTGTTTCTACTTTACTTGTGCTCTTTCAAATCTATTGTGTCTCATGACCTAAACCTCTTCTTTAGTTAATAATAATAATAATTTTTTAGCTTACACATCTCTGTGTCAGCTCCTTGCACAGGTGAAGGGCTGGTCTAAGTGGGTGCTCATTAATGTTTGTAGAATGAATAAACCAAATAAAGGAAGACAGAGTCATGACTAAGACCAAGGCTTTAGAGTCAGAACAAGCTGGGTTTCCATCCCAGGTGCAACCATTTTACTAGCAATGTGGGACCTTGGACATGATCTTTATTTCACTGCTCTGAATCTTGTCTACTCATTTTATTTTTCTTTATCATAAGTGTACTCTTTAATTCCCATCACCTATTTCACCCATCTCTCTCTGGTAACCATCAGTTAGTTGTCTATAGTTAGGAGTCTGTTTCTTGGGTGCCTGGGTGGCTCAGTGGGTTAAGCCTCTGCCTTTGGCCTTTGTCATGATCTCAGGGTCCTGGGATTGAGGCCCATATCGGGCTCTCTGCTCAGCAGGGAGTCTGCTTCCTCCTCTCTCTCTGCCTGCCTGTCTACTTGTGACCTCTCTTTCTCAAATAAAATAAATCTTAAAAAAAAGACTTAAAAAAAAAAGTCTTGGTTATCTGTTTTTTTTTTCTCCTTGCTCATTTGTTTTGTTTCTTAAATTCCTTGTATAAGTGATATCATATGGTATTTGTTGTTCTTTGACTGACTTCACTTAGCATTATACACTCTAACTCCATCCATGTTATTATAAATGCAAGATTTCATTCTTTTTAATGGGTGAATAGTATTCCATTGCATATTAATACCTTATCTTCTTTATCCAGTCATCTATCAATGGATACTAGGACTGCTTCCATAATTTACTAGTTGTCATATTACTCACTGAATATGAGAGCATGATTTTATTTCCTTCTAGCACTTTCCTAAGTGTTCTATTTAATAGTGATGCAAGAAGTTATAGGGGGTTTCCAGACTCTGGCTGTTCTTTTAGCCCATCTTTAATGAGGAAGGCAGGGGATTGTAGTTTGGCTACTCACCTGTTGACCTCGCAAACATCCAGATACTCAGGGAGGTTCTGAGCCAGTAGCTCTGGCTGGGACTTGGCTATCTGTAGCTTCAGTAATCGGCAGGTGATTGTACTGTGTGGCCTTATGGCTCATAAACCCTTAATGGTTCTAATGATTTTTTTGAGAAATCAGGAGGATTTCCTTTTTGATTTTGAGGAATATATATACATGTATTTTTAACTTTAGAAGTTCTGATTGAAAACACAATATGGCTATTAAATGGCACATTGGAAAATTTTAATTTACCTAGGAATCCTATAGTATACCATTCTTAATCTCATCTGTCAAAAATACAAAAATTATGTTTTTCTAGTAGTTATTTCCATTTCTCAAACTTAGATTCATTTTCTTGCCCCTTTAGTCAACATTTCATTCATGTTTCTAGTTTAAACATGCAAAAATATATAATAATTACAGAGGTCCTGCTGTACAAGCCACCAAGGTAGCTGCTGGTACCAAGAAATATGATCTCAGTAAATGGAAATATGCAGAACTACGTGATACCATCAATACTTCTTGTGGTAAGTGTATGGAGGTCATGAAAAATGGGAAGCCTCTGTGGCTGACAGGTAATAAAGAAATACCTATATGGGGGTGTAATTTTTTCTATTTTTTGGCGCATAAATTAAGCCATTCTCTTTGTTATTCTCACCTTGAAGTGAAGGCATAGTTTACTCACAAACATAAAGGGAAGGCATACTCACTAAATTCATTTTGCCTGTCTCTTATCTAGGTAGGAGAGGAAAAACATGGAGAAATTGTGGTATGGCCTGTGTTAATGATGTACTTTGCATACATAGGTCAGAGTCTTGACCTGTGTATGCAAAGTAAAGAATGGCAATGCAGTCCTTTCTTTTTAAAGCTATTTTTCCTCCAACAGAACTGTAAATGCTATATCCAGTTGATTCCATATAATTGTGTTCTTGTTTAAATCATAGTGTTTGAGTTTAGGATGTTATGCCTAGGAACTAACGTACCAAATTGTGTGGAATTTGGTATGTTCTCTCCCTCCTCACCGAAGTTATCTGCATAAATACAAACATAAAAAATCTGATTAATGTAAATCTAGCTTGTATTTGAGCACAGTGACTTTTTACTCTATTTTTATGGCCTCTGACCTTGGACAGGTAACCTAACCTCTCTGATTCAGGTTCACCTGTAAAAGACCTAGTTAGCCCAGGGTTCTTGTGTAGAGCAAAGGATATAGTAATAATGCATAAGAAAATGCTCTGTAAATGTAAAAGATAATATTGCCACAAAATGCTTATCTTTATCAATAATGTGCTTACTTTTGATTTTGTACTATTAATTTAAAAACAAAAAATTTATTATATGTATAAATATATGTTTATGTCACCAACTAATTATTTTAGATGATTAAATTAGGATGCTAATTCCTTTTTTTTGGGGGGGGGACTCTTTCCATATAATCCATAGATATTGAGCTCCTGGCAGCTTGCAGAGAAGAATTTCACAGGAGACTAAAAGTGTATCATGCATGGAAATCGAAGAATAAGAAGAGAAATACTGAAACAGAGCAACGTGCTCCAAAGTCTGTTACTGATTATGGTAAAAACAAATCTGTACTTTTAAATGTTCCAGAGTATCTGTATATAATGTATGTAACTATACATAAGACTTGGGGTAAAATATTCAGTACAAAATTTCTCTTACTGTGCAGCTGTGATCTGTTGAGCCTAATACAACCACAATGCCTTATCTTTCATAGCATTATTTCTGTTATGTCTTTAAAGTCATATTTATTAAGAAGTATTTGTATATAGTCAAGATAAATTTTGGAGATAAGAATATTGTTGTCTATACTAAAGAAGTTGTGCAGTAATGTTGTAAATATGTATTTTTTCCACATATACATATATATACATATAGAATGATTACATGTGGAAATGTAAAGAATACTGTGAAATGAAAAAGAATGTTTGCTGCAAACATAATTTTACAATACTGTCAAAATATAAGAATGAGAAATAGTAGCTTGGTTTAGACCAGTTTTGCCTATACCAGGATTTGATTTTTTGACTGAGATTCAAAAACTAAATTGTGACTTTGTTATGTATACAGAAGACAAAGTTGTATACTTGAAATTGGAAAGTAGAGGATAGACCTAATCTAGTAAAGTATGCACTAGCTTTAACATTAATTGAGAATACCTGTGATATATGAATTGTAATTTCAATCTTAAAACAATAATTGGAATTTCATTTGTTCAGTTTGCTACTTTCAAACTGGCATAATTTATTGGCTTAATTGTGTCCAGTGTCAAAGTGACAACATGTTTAATGTTTTCATTTAAAAAGTATATTCCCAGCACCTGGTAGTATAATTTAATAATACATGACCCAAGGTGAGATAGAAAATGAGCTTTCCCTCACTACCTTCCTAGCAAATAAAAGCAGTGTTTGATTAAAATCAATTAAATGTTAGAGTTTTAATATTTCCAAGTTGTTGTAAAGAGTGGATTGGGTAAAGGCAAAGTATTAATAAGAGAGAGGTTACTGCTAGTGATTATGTAGGAGGTGTCCTCAGTACAATGTGCTCAATACAATGTGCTGGAAGGGCCGTGAGAGATCACCCAGAATGAGGAAATGGCAAACGGAAGGCCCTCTAAACATTGATATTGTAGCCACCTCTCTCTTCGCCAATTTACCAATTTGTCCCTGCGAACTGAAAATAATAGGATGATTCCATTAGCAGTTCACTGTACCAAGTTTTTAGCCAGTTACCTTTGTTTTATAAAAATGGCAAAGGGCTATTCCTTCAAGCGATAACCTTTTTAGCTGTAATGTTCTAATTATGGCCTTTAGCTGAAAGGCTTTCATCATGTTGTTCCCCCCCCAAATTTAAACATCTGAATGATTGCACTTTTTAAAACAAGAAAAGTAATGTTGTAATATATGGCATATACATTTTTAACGAACATATAAATGTTTCTTGTGTTTTTAAACCAAACTTTGGTACTGTACTCATCCAGCTTTGCCCTCAAAGGGGGAGGTGATACATGGCATGCCTTGCTTTGTTCTTATGTTTCCGTTTATAATATACCCTTTGAAAGAACAAAAGAGTAGATTAAGAAAATTTCCCAAGAGTCCCCCATCTAGGTATATGTGAACAAATTCAGGAATTTTATGTGAACACACTCCACAATATGTTGCCTTCAAAGAATTTGATTATGGGCAAATTTCAGGATAAAACGTAAGTTCTGCTCTGAAAAGTACTTATTGCTCTATTTTTTTTCCCATGTAAAATACATTCTGACACAGAAGTACAGCATAAAGGAAAGGTGCAGTGCCTCAAGATGCTTAGCAGTTGAGAAAATTCTATACTTGGATAGCTTCCTAATGGGACAGCTAATCAGCCTTTAAAAGGAACTACTCTGCATTTTAATATTTAGAAGGGTTAGAATTCCTTAATTTGAGAAAATAAATTGACAACTTATGGACAAAAACATAATTAAATATTATTTTAGGGTAATACATTGATAAATCATGGTAAAGTCTTGTAATTGGGCGGGGAGAGCCTCAGCCCCTCCTCCTGTGTGCTGCACTGGGTGAACACGTTCTCCTTGCATCTAATACAGAAAGAGATTTCCAGAAATAATTCTTGGGGCAGATTCCGTAGTAAGAATTCACAATGTTTAGTTGATTAAAACTGACTTGGGAGAGTGGTTTTATTTCATAGTTCCTAAAATAAAAATTGCATGAGTTTAAGATTGAGATAATTTGAAGAAATTTAAACATACTGAGTGTATATAAACAACATGGCAGTACTTTTTCTCTAAGGCATCTATTTTTTTGATGAATTTAGAAGTTTTTTATTTCTACAGAATTTCTAGTAATGCTTTGGAGGTACTAGAATGACTATTACTGAGTCATTGTTTTGGATTTATGTTTGAATATTATTGTGTCCCAGGATTACAAATGAAATATAATTTTAAAATTTAGGTCCTCTTTATATGTCCATCAAACAGAGTTTCCTAAAGAATAATCAAAATAGCTTTTTTCTTTCTTTCTTTCTTTTTTTTAACCTTTTTAAATCAGAAAGCAGAATCTACTTGTAGGTAATTCTGAGAGTATTGGTTGTGGATAGGATGTTTTCTTGTTAGTCACCACCTCGATTGATTGGGAAGCCTTTTTTATAAATTACAAGAATGCTCATTTAACAGTTCTGCCATTTTTATCTTTTCTTCAACATAAAATATTTATTCACAGATTTTGCACCATTTTTGAACAATTCACGTAAGTCAATGGGTGGTAACTTATGAGCTAACTGGAAGATGGGTTAAAAATACTTTATAAAGTACTAACTTCTGTTAAACATTGTTTTGCTACAATTTTTAAGTGGAGTTGTAGTACATTAATGTTGGTTTGTCTTTACTAAGATATTTAATTTCAGATGATGCTTTTATTTGGGTCACTCCAAAATATATTTGCAGAACAAAATTAATTTTTTTATGAAATTACTTCCTTTTAAAAAAATAACTGGCACTTTATGCTGGGAATATACACAATTCTCATTGTAGCAAAACTCAATAAGCAGCTGATCTTTTAGAATAAAGACTAACTTCAGGTGCTGGTTTCACACACACACTGTTACAGTATGAACACTTCTGTCCAAAGAGATCTGAGTTTTGTATGATAATGTACAAGGTTTAATAGGATGCCTCCTAATAGGAGATTATTCTCTGACTTGTATATATCACACCCTGTGATGCACATTTTTGATAATTTAAAAGCTTGGAGTCCTCTTAATATGTAGTAAATTTTTTCTGCTTCAGATGATCAATAATGATTTGGATATAATGCCATATTTGTTGCCAGCTTGTTGGACCTGGATTTTTTTAAGTGTTTCTAGTAATTTATAGGGCCAAATTTAGAACTTATTTCATATGTTAAAGATGACACAATAGGATGTGAAAGAGTCATGTATTAGTTTCAGATGTTCAACATTTGTATCTTTGCGCTTTTCCAGATGAACATTTGTGGAAATGAAGGCTTCCTTAATATAATTTCAGTTCTCACATAGTTAAAAAAAAAAAGCTATCAAAACTTTCCCTTGAGTTTTATTAACTTTACTTAATATATTATGATATAGGAGACTGTTAATTTAATAAGAAAAAATAAGTGACCATCAATACCATAGTAAGTTCCCTATCAACTGGGTATTCTAAGTTACTGCTTAATATGGAGGGAAGGGTTTGTTTTTGTTTTTGTTTTCCTTATCCTTTTAAAGTTCCTTAAAGTAGAGTTAGCATATTTTCTGAAGAGTAAGGAATTTTTAAAACTTGAAATAGAAACACTAAATTGTAAGTAGTTTGGAGGGACTACAGGACCAAAAGATTAAATGAGCTCCTCTCTGTTAACACGCTAAAGGTGACGCGGCTTTTTAAGTCACTAACACAACGGGGCCTCTGTTTCGTTCTTTCACTGGCATATATAGCTTTGCTAACTGCTTTTTGCTTTCTCTGGTTTGCACAGAAATGAATTCAGCTGCTATAAAGCTTTTGCTATTGTGTAAAAAGTTAAGAACAAGAGTATTTTCATCCTTTCAGTATTTGGAAGTTCTTACAAAAAACCCTGTGGCTGTTCTTGACTTACATATATTCTGTAATTTTTCATTGACATACTTGAGCATATCAGTGAGATTCTTAATTGAGCTGCAGTAAATGGTTGGCCAACTTTTAAAGTTGTGAGAAAAAAGCACATTAAACAGACTTGCTAAAATTACAGCTGCTGAAGCTGTAAAGTTATTATCCCAGAGAAATGTTTATATTTGCAGATAAAATAAAAACCCCACTGTTTCATTATGAAACTTGAGCAAGGGGAAAAAATTGATATAAGTGCAGTGTCCAGTCCTAGCAGAAAAGTAAGGGTTTTTCTTTTCTGTAACAAAGAGAACAAATACTACACTTTCCACTTACTTCAGTGGATTTTATTCCAAGAGAAATCTGATTTTAGAGTAAGCAAATATCTCTGAGGGAAATTGTATGGTTTTACTGGTTATAGTTTTTTGTTGTCATGAACTTTTCTAAATATTACTAGTAATATATGTCTTCTGGCCATTTTAAATCCCAAAATCAGTTGGCAAAAGAGCAAACTTTTGTCTTCTACTTTTCCAAGGAAAGTGATTAAATTGACAGATATCTATAATTCTTTACATTTGTGAAATTATATTCATTTGTTTTATCATAAATAGTCCCATTAAAGTTATTCTGTGATCTTTGATTTTGAACTCTTTGGAGATAAAATATAAATCCTAGCAAATAATACTAGTTTGCTATTCTGCCATGTGAGTTTCAGGTTACTGATACAGTCATTTGTGGGAATCTACTTGGGCTAGTTTGTTTTATTGCTGGTGTTTCAGTGTGTGTGTGTGTGTGTGTGTGTGTGTGTGTTGCAATGTTAAGGAACATCTTTAGGGAAAGAAAATTCTAAAATCTCACTAAATTTTATTCATTTATAAGTAATTAATATTTACATCTTGTTTTAAAGTTATTACTAGGAATCCTCTTCTTCTTTTCTTAAAAATGTGTAGTGCATTTTAGGATTAAGGCTGTTTTCATTATCCCCTGGGCTGCTGGTGTAACTTTCCTTGTTCTTTGTAACAGCTCAGCAGAACCCAGCCTCTCAGCTTCCTGCCAGGCAGCAGGAGATCGAAATGAACCGACAGCAACGCTTCTTCCGCATCCCATTCATCCGCCCTGCCGACCAGTACAAAGACCCGCAGAATAAGAAAAAAGGCTGGTGGTATGCCCATTTCGATGGACCGTGGATTGCCCGGCAGATGGAACTCCATCCTGACAAGCCACCCATCCTTCTTGTGGCTGGTGTGTATGATTCACATGGAAAAAAGCCTTATACAGCAAAAAAGGAGTATGAACCCTCTGAATGAAACAGTCTAATATATAATGTAATAACTCATTAAATTTCAGGATTAAGGAACGGCGTTCTGCAGTTGGATCACATTTCCAGTTAATTGAGGGTTAATTTATTTATGATGTGAAATCGCTTAATTATGTCCTTTTAGAGCACATAGGAATTTGTCTGTGTCCTAAGAACCTTTTCATTGGTGTTTACTTATATCAGTTGATTTTTAATTGTTTAGAGAAATGTAGCAGTTTTATTAAGACTGGTAACTTGTTTGATCAACTGCAGTGTTAATACTTTCTGAAAGTGTTCTTGGTGGAGGACAAATTTAACTTGTTTCTGGTGAATTTATTAAGCAGATTTCTGTCGTAAAGAAAGAAAGTTTTGAAAGTTCTTGAATAGATGAGAATTGATAACTATAGCAGTTTCAGGAATAAAGTTTATGATAAGTGCTTCTGAAGAGATTGATGGCTAATTCTCTGATGTCTCCCCTGTGCAGGTAAGGATGACATGGAGATGTGTGAGCTGAATCTGGAAGAGACAGGCCTGACTCGAAAGCGTGGTGCTGAGATTTTGCCAAGACAGTTTGAAGAGATTTGGGAACGCTGTGGAGGCATCCAGTACCTTCAGAGTGCAATTGAGAGCAGGCAGGCTAGGCCCACATATGCAACGGCCATGCTGCAGAATCTGTTAAAGTAGCAGCCTTCCCTGCCATGGGAGCCCGGGCCGTGGTACCAGGTCGGGTGTGTGCCCAGAGGTGGGACCATCCTGTGATCATGTTAGAACTGCTTATACAAAGTGAACAGATTTCAGTAATCATGGCTTTTTGTTGATTTCAGGTAAATGATGGTAGTGAATTGGGGACCTAAACATTATTTTCCTGTATCCAGCTGTAACTGTTAAACTTCTCCTCATTTTAATACTTGTTAACACTTGGACAGAATCTGACATCTCTCCTCCTTTGCCAATAGACTACCTTGAAGTCCATCATAATTGTTCTCTAGTGAAAGAAATTTTTGAAAAACTCAAAATACTTGCATTTGCAAGGATGGCACAGAACCCATAAAGCTGAAATAATGAAACCTTAGCTTAAAGTTTCTTACAAAAGTTAAGGCACTTAAAATAATCAAGGCACTGATATTTTGATCTGAAAAGCTGTGTACTTTTTTAAATTTACTTTTTCAGAAATTCATGGAAATTTGCAAAGATGGGAATTTTTATTTTCCCCCCTCCTTTGTAGTGTGTCTTAGTTTGAGTAAAGCAGTTCATTTGAACTTCTAGAATTCCAGAAAAAGCCTGAATGTATTTGATGTACTCTGTGATAAAGAAGGTACTCACACAGTATCTTGCACAGACTTATTTTTCTTTTCTATCACACTGTGTTGCTATAAAAAAATATTTTCTTCTATTCCATGGACAAATAAAGGAAATTCAGACAATTTAAATGCTTAAAAGTTTTGAGATAACTTGTTTCTCTAAAAAAGGAAATAGGTTTTCAGTGGCTCTGTGGCTGAACTGGACTGAATGCAAATACTCTTTCAACTTCATCTCAATTGTGATTTTTATATCAGAATCCTGTCCAAGTTGTTTCATATGATTTAAGCTAGTGTTCTGCTGCAAAACATCTTTGTTTTTAAAAAATTCCTAGTGTCTTTTTTGGCCTTGAGATTTTGGTAATTGTAGAGCTGTTTTATAAGCTTTGTGATTCAAAAGTCCAATACTTAGTAAGTAATTGCTTATTACATGTAACTGATAACTTAATTTTTTTTCTTTGTGTGGTGTTAGTTTTGATCAAATATCAGCAGTTTTAAGCCTAATATTTATGACTTTATGTTAGGAATTTGGAGACAAAGATACATCAAGGAGTTATGATGACATTAACTCTAATGAGACCTTGTTAGTATTTTGAATAAAATTAGAAGAATAAAATTATTCTTTGCACTTTTTCTCCCTAAATTTTAAAGACCTTAACCTTTGAAATGGATTTCTAGTGATTTTTCTTTTCTAGAAAGAATACCTCAGTTAGGAAAATATTTCCCAGCTGATTAGATTAGTGCTTTTGAGCCACAGACACTGTTTTCAGAATTGCTTCTCTCATAATACGTGTCTTAGTACAGAAATATTTATTTATTATGATACTGTGCAAATGAGTGTCTCCTGGTAAAGAAATTAAATGGTCCTGTGTGTGCTGTTGAGAATGTGAATACGATTATACGTAGAAGGCTGCGTTACTGCAGAGATTCACCTCTCCCCTCCCCACCATGGGTCATTTGGTCCCTGCGATTGCTAACAGAAGCTCTGGTTACTGAAAATAAATGACCTATTCTCTCTCTTCTCATCACTCGCCTTTAACTGGTGTTTTTATTTGTATAGGATAGAGCATGATAAGCTTAACTAGTAGCAAGTAAAGTCCTTGAAGAAAATTTAATAACCAATTTGATTTTTAGTGAGTTCTCTCTTTAGTGCTGTTTTCAGGAGTTTTTTCATTTTATATCTCTTAGATACATATAGGCACTAGATGAAAACTCATCAAACAGGTTAAAATTATTGTAATGAGAAACTTAATGTTTTAAAGACATTTATCACAGCAAAGCATCATTGCAAGTCTTTAGTAGATAATAAAATTATAGTTTTAAGCCATTTTGTTGCTAATTGTGTCACACAGCTGTCCTAGAACTTAGCTATTTCAGGTATTCTCCTGAGTTAATTTTGGCTACCAGGAGAATTGCCCTAGTTCAGATAGACTTACGATAACCTACATACACACCCAGGCCCCTTTGCTGGAAAAATTTAGGACCCTGTCAGCCTTTAAGGGAAATAGCAGAAATGGCCTGCTAATAGATATTGATACAGCTGCTTTACAGTATTCACAATCACACCCATAAATGTTATGTGAAAACTGTAGGAATCAAAAGTAAATTCTTATTTTAATGTCATTTTAATTGAGATTGAAAATTTGACCTTTAAACCAGCATACTGTATATTAAGAAATAATCTTCTCTTAATGCTTGTCTTATTCAATACATGTTCCTTCCTTAATGTATACTTTGCAAAAGTAGACATACATAAAATATTAAAAACGAGAAGGAAAAATGTTTTCACATTCACTTTAATTATAATGTAATTCCTAATGCCACTAACACATTTGAGAAATGTATTATGAGTTGTAGGTATGCACTGAAAGTTTCTCTAATACACATATTTCAAGAGAACAATGAATTTTCTTAGTTGTAAAGTTGAATGGATGGCACCTTCTCAAAGGATTATGTGAGGAAAAAATAAAATAATGCATGCAGAAGTACAAGCCCACAAAAGAGACGTTTTATTGTAGCTCACATTCTGCTTCCTATGACTTTTTAATAGGTCATTCCTTCCGGTAACACAGTGAACACTTTTGTAAGAAAATACATCTTATGTGGAAAATAGGTGGTATTTATGGAAGCTTAGCTAGAGAATAGAGAAATTCACAAGCAAGAATAATAATGAGGATTAATTATAGAGCTTTATTAATTGGATTTTAAAATTTTTTCTTTAAATTTTCATTCACAGGTTATTACTATGGTTCTCAGGGGATCCAGATATGTAGATTTTTGGTTTCTCTACCTAAAGTACCTTAAGAGTACTTGGATAAGTAGAATAAGTATTTATTGGATGAATCAGTCAGTTCGTTAATACATTGTTAGTGGTAGGTCTACCTCCTTTTACAGAGGAGGAAAAAGAGATTGAGAGGGGTCAAAGAATTTCGTTCTGGACCATGAAAGAGACATAAATGCTTTTGCTTCAATCAGATGGAATAAAAAGAATCAAAACAAGCAAAGCTTCTTGAGTCGCCCCTTACCAATTTACAAAGGGTTGCTCCTTTGTCATTCCACATCTTCAGAAGGTGTGACATATTTTCTGCGTGTATCATTACCAGAAATAACAAGTATTGAGAGTTTGTACTTCTCTAAGAAGAAGTAAAAGTAAGCTAACAAGGGAGAGGAGGACAGAAGATCTCTAAAAATGAGAATAAGGACAAGTTGAGGCGATCAGTTGTAAAAAGAAAGAGAAAAGCAGTGGTGGAAGAGAAAGAATGGATCTGCCCCTGAAGACTCTACATCCCCAGGTTGAAAAACACTGACACTTTTCAGGTGACAAAACACTCCGAGATCTTAGCTGAGTTCTAGAATGAACTGTGTGTACTACAGGAGCAAAACCTATGGTTATTAAAACTTGGATCAGGATAGACCTGGGGTATAAATTCTTAGCCTGTAGAAATGGCACTGCCACACTGGAGAAGGCCAGCAAGAGGGAGACATTCTGTGCATAAGCCTCACAGAGGAATAAAGTTGGAGAGACTTTGGGAGGGAGAGTCTACCCATGTTAGGACCAGATCATTGAATACAGTTAAGTTCAGTTCAGGTCAATGTATTCCTTCTTCCCCAGCACTCACCTAATGTATGAAGTAAGTTTGGTTGTCATATTTTTCAAGAAATTTTTAAAAAGATAATCAGGAAAAAAATGTGCAATTAAAAAGAGAATCTTTAATACTAATTTGTATCTACGCAGCAGATATCTCACCTTCAGAACTCACATAGGCTTATTAATTGGCCATTTTCTTTTCACTTTTCAAAATCCATCTAATTGCAACTGTTACTTAATTTTTCCTCATTTCTTTAAAAATTGTATATCTGATTCTTTCCTAAAACACTGATGTACTGGAAATAGAAATAATAAATGCTATCTCTGTAGAACTTCCTCTTGTATCTTTTTTGTGCTTTTAATACAGTTACAGCGCGTTATGAGCAAAACAGTTGTAAATGTTGCTCTTGTTGCTCCATGTCTCAGATGGACTAAGTTGGAGAAGTCTGGGGTGCCAAGTTTCATGGAGTCACCAGAGCTAGAAACACTGCTCTATGTGGCTGGGGGAAAAGGCAAGGGAACTCGGGTGACTGGAACATCCTTGAGTTTTGGTCCCAAACTTTCGTGGATTTTCCATCCAGGGAATAAGCAGAACCATGTGTGACCTGTGACTGCTTGCACTGACTAGATTAGAGAAAACCTAAACCTTGGCTGTCTTTACCTAGGCCCTTGCTAGTCTGTTTACAAGATGACACAGGATGTAAAAACTGGGGATCCAAAGAAGAGGCCTTCTTGCTGAGACTTTGAATATAGGTAGTCTCTCTAGGCTACTACATGCCCCCCATCTGGAACCTGCTATATTCCCGGTGAGACTTCTGAGAGGGCAGGTCAAAGAGCTCTTCTCCAACTGGTTGAAAAGACCAATCCAAAATGTGGGTGATCCAAATGAGAGGCCCTTGTTTGAGAGGGCCACCTTTCTAACAGAGGATGGAGTGTTTACCTATTTCTCATTCCCCATCAAAAAAATGACATTCCCTGTTCTTGTTAGAGCACAACTTCAATGTGGAGGGTGGAGGGCATGTTATGAGGAGGTGATCATTGTTAGATTTTCATTTCCTTTCTAATATTTTAAAAGATTTTATTTATTTATTTCTCAGAGAGACAGCGTGCATAAGCAGGTAGAGTGGCAGGCAGAGGCAGAGAGAGAAGCAGGCTCCCTGCTAAGCAAGGAGCCCAATGCAAGACTCGGTCCCAGGACCCTGGGATCATGACCTGAGCCAAAGGCAGCAGCTTTACCTACTGAGCCACCCAGGCATCCCTCTTTTTAACTTTTTAATTCTTTTTATTTATTTTTTTAATGATTTATCACAGAGAACAGAAGCTGAGCATGGAGCCTGTCTCCGGGCTGGGTCCCAGGACCCTGAGATCACAACCTGAGACAAAGGCAGACGCTTAACTGACTGAGCCACCCAGCTGCCCCTTGTTTTCTCTCCTGATGGAATTATTTTGTGTTTTGGTCAGCCAATCATGCATCTAACAAGCACGTTTTCCTTTGGGTTCCAAGGCTATCGAAGTGAGTAGGTACATCTCCTGCCACCGTTCCTCGCTTTGTGGCGCTCCCATCAATATATCACAGTTTGAAGTCCTTATCCCATAATCACAGCTCCTCACTTGAGCGGGGAGGACCGGGGTGGGGATAGGGATGAATGCTATGCATTTCTGAGGCCAACAGGAGTGGATTTTCAAGGGTTTGTAATAAGGTGTGTGTGGGGGGAGAGTGTGTCTATTATTAAGAAACACTTGTTTTTATTCTTGAAGTTTTACTGCTAAAATACTGCTGTCGATGTTGAATATTTTGCTATCTTTTGGTAGCATGAAAATCATCATTTACCATATTTATGGATTATGGATTATGATAAATCATTTATCATAATCCATAAAGCAAATCCAGGGAATAGCTAGTAAAACACAGACCCATTTTATTATAAATCTATAAATATGGTGCTTATATTTTATTGAAATTAAGGTTTTGCAGCAAATATATTAATAGTGGAATATTTGAAATAGATACAGAGAAATCATTTTTCACTAAGTAGTAATTAAAAACTGGCTAAAATGGATTACCTTGATGTCAATCTACCTGTGCACCCAGGAAAGTTAGAGTCCAGAAGTATTCAATGGAATTATTAAATTAGAAGACATGGTTCATCTGTGATGGAAAACAGGCATTGGTTATGTCATAAAGCATAACATTACTTCCCTCCCTCCCTCCAATATAGAGTCTTCCTTTAAAATAGCTTTATGTGGTCATAAGAAGAGTTAGAGTTCTCATGGCGTGTATATGTGAACCCCAGTTCCTTTTTCTTTTAAAGGAACTAATTCAGAAATTATTGGCAACAAAAAGATCTACTGTGTAAGCACTAATTTCTTCTAAAACTAGTGTGCCTAAGGCTGAAGAGGGATATGTGTGTGTGTATAACAGACATTGTGTGGAGCAATATACCTTCACCAGTGTTTGCATACTGGATACACCATGATTCAGAGAGACCTGCATCCCCATGCATAAGTAGTCCTCTTTTATGAACATTGTAACATGAAGAATTTTCCTGATACATTGTTCAACCTCTTCTAAATAATAAGTAAGTTGCACTTGTATATGATCTGGAAGCAGTATTTTAAGGGCAGCTGGAAGCAAATCTGTCTTGCTATACTTTGACTATCAGTCTGGAGTAGCTGAAATATGTTTTAATGATTGTGTTTTGGGTTTTGATAATAAGCTTTTTCTGTAGAAGGTAGCAGTCATCAAGTACACGATTCTTCTCTATTTGAAACATGGTATGTGTTGGTTCTCAGTTTTGACTCTATGCCTGGATTCTGATGACCAGTGAATATGCCTGCGTGTGTTTTCAGAATTTTAACAGAGTGGATACAATTTTCCTTGAGAAAGCAAACCACTTGTCTTGAGACAGATTAAGTTATCTGTATATTTTTAGTTTTTAATTTCCTTCCCAATCTTGAAAGTTAAATTCTTCATATCCTCCAGTCAGTAATTCAGAATCTCTTCTCCTGATTATCTGGAAGAGAAATTGTTTTAAGAGCTTAAGAAATGCCACTTGAGGTCAAATCCATATTTCATCCCAGTGTCACTTCAACTGGTGTTTGAAAGAACATGCTTGCTATTTAGGACATCTTTGAAAGGTTTGGAGATGCCCTCCAAAATATTCCTAACTTTATAATGTAGTAGGGATATATTCTCTCTCTTAGACCCATTTAGATTCTCAGGTTGAGCCATCTTTTAAAGCAAAGGGGGCAAACAGACATGATGAGTCCATGCTTCTGCTTCATATGAAATGTGACCCTTAATTCTCCCTGGGACTTTAGTATTTACTTGGTGTTTGCTTCAACCCAGACCTTTTATTAATATCAGATCTGGTGTTTCATTGCCATTTTATGTCTCAAGTTTGAACTTTTTCTGTCTTTCTAATTGCCTTTGTTGCAGGAAATCAAAATGGCACACATTACTTTCTGTATGCACCTGGATACATGAAATTATGATTGGCCTTTGGTGTGCTTGTCTCAAGGTCCTTGACGTCTATTGTAATAACTTGGTTCAAGTACAAGCTTTGAGGTGTTTGTTTCCACCCAACACTACCGGTCTCAGGTACAGCGGGCACTGGCTGATTATCACTCTTCCCATCAAAGATGGTTTGATTTTTTTTGAAATTTTTTATTTTAGACTAAAAGTTGTCCAAGATATTTTCTCAAAAGTTATTTTTAAAAAATCTATATTTAACCTGGTTACAGATAAGTTATTTCCCTTCATAAGACAATTATTTTAGTAAAATAAGTTGGATGAATAATTTGGGATACCTCGGACACTTGGAGGGAATGTTCATCTGAGGATGAACTTCTGGAATTTTTGAAGTTACTCCCAGTTCACAAATCACATTTCCTCTATTTCTCTACATATTTTTGCTTTACTTCATTATTTGAAATAAAAAGATATTTTAATAAGAATAGGTACAAAATTATTCAGTTCCAAGAATACAAATTGTTGTGAAAATTGCAACCTGTTGCAATGCATTTGATAAATTGCACGTATATTTTTACAAGAAAAAGTGAATATAAATACTTGTTTTGTCTGTACATTTCAGTTAATGTCAGCCTTCCATCTCTGTCTTTCTCACACCAAGGAATGCATTTCCCCCCCCCTCCAATACTAAATTAAAAATCTTGGCAAATAAAGCCCTTACTTATCTCTTACTTCTTATTTCTTGCTCTTACTTATTTCTATTTATAACAACAGTCAGACCTAGAGATGTTTTAAATTTTCTTTAAAATTCAGTAATCAAAACCAACATATAGAAGTATTATTTTACCTTGTTATCTTGCTGATGTTGGAACTTTTTAACACTAGTTTTGTATGCTTGATTTTTAGAGTGACCTGGTGACCTACAAAAGAAAGCAAAAACATGGTATCCTATTTCATGGGCTTATCACCATTAATAGCAACTACAACTTTCTATTATTTAAGCTTTAAAATTAATATGACAATGAAAACGGATAGCCTATTTTTGCAGGTGCTTTCCATCAGGGCTGGCAGAACTATGCTCTCTGCCTCTGCTCCTGAGTTCGGCCTCCCAGCTGGCCTGCTATTTCTTAGGCAGTGGTGTTAGAAGGACTGAACAAAGCTCATGGGAAAGATGAGTGATAACTTCATCTTGCAAAAAGTGGAGTTATTATTATTTTTTGGCATTATTTTTAAAATCAGGTTCTGAAAAACAACTGCAATGACATTTGTTCATAAAGTTTAAAAATAAAAGTTATTTAAAAATTTGATATATATAATTCCAGACTTTTTAATACACATATAATTTCTGATGATAGTGTATACACATTTTGCATCTTGCCTTTTCCCTCTTTACATTCTAAAATGGATATAATATTTGGGGAATGCTTTCTGACATATGTCCCCTTATGAGTAAATGGTTTTCTTTCTCCCAATATTTTGTCCATTGTCATTTCAGGGAAAGGCTGAGAGATGGCATCACGCTAGGAAAAAGGAAGAGCCTATCTGGGAGGTGTAGTTGGAAGACAAGTTCCTTGTTCTTTTTACCACCAGCTAAGATAGCATTTCTGGTTCCTACTTACCCTGGCTGGGTGACTTGGAGGCTCAGAGAACCAAGGGCTCAGTATGTGTCTGGGGTCAGAACTAAGAGATCGCAGGTGGGGGAAATAAGAGGATAGAATCTTTCCGAAGGGATTGGTGTCTTAATTAGGGAAGGCTTTTTTAGCTCAGGATTATGGACGTGGTTTTAAAAATAGTTTTCCTTGGGTGGTTCCGTCGTTAAGCGTCTGCCTTTGGCTCAGGTCAAGATCCCAGGGTCCTGGGATGGAGGCCCACATGGGTCTCCTGGCTCAGCGGGGAGCCTGCTTCTCCCTCCCCACTCTCCCTGCTCCTGTTCCCTCTCTCTCTGACTCTCTGCCAAATAAATAAAATCTTTAAAAAAAATAGTTTTCTGGGGCGCCTGGGTGGCTCAGTGGGTTAAAGCCTCTGCCTTCAGCTAGGGTTATGATCTCAGGGTCGTGGGATCAAGCCCCGCATCGGGCTCTCTGCTTGATGGGGAGCCTGTTTCTTTCTCTCTCTCTGCCTGCTGCTCTGCCTACTCATGATCTCTGTCTGTCAAATAAATAAATAAATAAATAAAATCTTAAAGTTTTCCTCACATTTTCAACGTTTTGATTTTGTTTTAATCTTTGATACAGAATTGATTTGTGTATAGTAAAAAAACTAATTTTATTTTATTTTCTAAATGGAAGGCCAATTGTATTCTAACTATTACTGGCAGTCCATACTTTCTCTACTGATTTGAAACTCTTGTTAAGATAAGTTCTTTAAATATAAGGGTCTATTTGGGGCATGTATATATATGTGTGTGTGTATGTGTGTGTGTTTGTATATATATATACAAACACACACACATATATTTTTATATATTTATATATATATATACACGCACATACATATTTGTTCTGTGTACTTACTGTCTGTCTTAGTGTTCTAAATATTATTTTATTTTATTTTTATTTTTTAAAGACTTATTTTTATTTTTTATATATTTATATATTTATTATATATATATAAAATAAATATATATTTATTTTAAAATAAATATATTTATTTATTTGATAAATAAAGTTATTTAAATTTATTTAAAAATAAAATAAATTTATTTAAAGACTTTATTTTATTATTTAATAAATAAATCAAAAACTCTATTTATTTATTTATTTATTTATTTGACATTTTCATTTCCAGAGCAAATTTAGAACCAGAATGTCAAATTCCATCTAGAATCCTATTGGAATTTTATTTGAGATTAACTTGGAGAAAGTTGACAGCATTATCATAATCCTCACTCACTTGGATACTCTTGTGCTTTATGTTCTTTGTAAAGATGCTTTATAAACAGAAGTTCATATACCCTTTGCAGTAACCCAATAGATGGGTTTTATTAGTCTCATTATCAAATGAGGGAATTGAGATTTGGAGATGTAATTGGTCCAAGGTGACTTGATTAGTAAGTTGCTAAGCCAAAAATTTTTTAAAGATTTATTTATTTGTTTAATTGATAGCACAAGCGGGGGAATAGCAGACAGAGGGAGAAGCAGACTCACCGCTGAGCATGGAGACTGATGTGGGGCTCAATTCCAGAACCTTGGGATCATGACCTGAGCCGAAGGCAGCACTTAACCAACTAGCCACCAAGGTGTCCCTAAGCCAAAATTTTAATCATTTGTCGGACTCCAGAATATTGCTTCTTAACCATCACTGGGTTAAATCATTGTCTTTTAAAGTGTTAATACTTTGAAAGAACAGGTACTTTTCATGAAGAGAAAGGCTAAACCTCTCTAGCTTCTTGTTGATGGAGTAAAGCAGATGGCCATGAGCTCCCTGGTAGGAAACTAGAGATGGTGGCCACTAGAATAAATGGGAGGAAGTAAAAACAAACACAGGATTATCTACTCAAGATATGGGTCTAAGCTGATCACCACTGAGATGTTCCAGAGTGTGTCACTGGAGAGACTTGGCTGAGAAAGGTGAGACAGGCTCAGGAAGAAGCTCTCCAGGGCAGAGTGCACAGTATGGACTTGATCTGGGTGTCACAGGACTTGTAGAAGAGTAAGGAGTCTCTGTGTCCCCTGATCATTCATAACACCACCTACACCCTAAAGTCTGGTTCGTGAATAGAAGGCCAGTAATATCTCGCATTCTTTTCCTCGTCTTAAGAGCTTCTCTTAACCTTTCTGTTGGAAATAAAGGATGGATTAAACATGTATCTACTGAATAGACTACTATTTAATCATTAAAATGGCACCTGTGTGGCTCAGTTGTTAAGCGTCTGCCTTTGGCTCAGGTCATGATCCCAGGGTCCTGGGATTGAGCCCTGCATCAGGCTCCCTGCTCAGCGGGAAGCCTGCTTCTCTCCCCCGCCCCCCCCCCCGCTTGTGTTCCCTTTCTGCCCATGTCTCTCTCTTTCAAATAAATAAAAATCTTTTAAAAAATCATTAAAAATGATGGTACAGAATATATTTAATGACATGGGGGAATGTTCTATGTGAAAGAGCTGAGTATAAAAGAAGAAGCCAGTCTGATTCCACTTTGCTTTAGGACATTCTACGTAAACATTCTGTATAAACATATACATCAAAAGATAAGAATTAATATGAATATCACATTTTTTCCCTCATAATTCTGTATTTTCCAAATTTCTCATGACGAAAGCTGTATTTACAAATAGGAAAAAAAACAAGTATCTTTCTCTCTCTCTCTCTCTCTCTCTCTCTCACACACACACACACACACACACGCTTCAACACCAATTAATGAAGGAAACCACACGGTATTGGGTCTTGAAGCTGATGCAGGCTCTTTTCCCTTCCTTATTGGTCTTAATGCAATACGGCTGCGAGGCTGGAGCAGTGGCTTTGAAGTGTGGTCCCTAGACCAGCAGCAGCAGCCTTACTTGGGCCCTACCCAGACCTACTGCATCAAAAAAACTTGGCAGAAGCCGGCCATGTGTTTAAAGACGTCCTCCTCTGGGAGATTTTGATGTTCACTGGAGACGGAGAACCATGGGTTTAGAGGAACGTACACATTCATTCTAAAGACAGGTTTCTCAAAAGCAAGAAGAGCAAATTCCTGGGTCTGTAGGTGACCGTGCTCAACCTACCTGCATGGAACTCCCTTTCCCTGCAGGACCTCACACTCCTCGGTGGGGCCACAGAGGCCTGTGGCCCGGTGGTGCTGGCGCCCTGGCCTGCAGCGACACTCGGCTTCCCCGGTCCGCTCGTTTTTTACACACTCGGCAAATTCGCCACAGGCCAGGAATTTGCAGGGATCTGCTTGGTCGGCTGTAAGAGAGGGACCAGATTTTAGTGGATACATAGCTGCCCAAGCGGAGGAACTGGTGGAAATCAAAGGCCAGAGACCAGAGATAATGGCCATCACTCCATTTTGGAGTGATTGTCCAGTAGTGATGACAGACTGGAGTGAAAAGTGAAATGCACATTTCTGTCTTTTTGAGTTTATGGACACAGGTGAGAACATATTTACTCAGAATATAATTGTGCACAAACTTAGTTGGGCATCCGAATCAGCTAGAGGCCTTGTTAGAACACAGGTTCCTGGCCCCATCCTCAGAGTTTTGGAAGCAGAGGGCTTGGGATGGCGACTGAGAATCTATATTTCTAAGGAGGTCTCAGGGGGGCTGATGCATCTGGAGGGCACATTAGGGAACCAGTGCATTAGAGAATTAAGACTTTTGTTTGCTAGGTTTTTAAAGCAAGCATTTTCTGCAGAGATGAGTTCTGAAAGTATATATTTAAGACCAGGTCTACCTTACAAAGTAGTCAAGTAGTCATGTATGTGGACAGTTTTGAGAACTCAGGACAATTTCCTCACTATTAGTCCCTTGTTAGAGATCTTTCCTTTGGATTAATAGTTTATCTTCTATTAAAGTTCAAATAGATCTCTAGTCTCTGTTTTTGCTTTTTGTTGTTTTGTTTTGTGTTGATTGTTCTCTGATATTCTAAATTTGGTAGCATTGTCTCAAATTTTTTTGTAAACTGGATTATAAGTCAAGGGAATCTCAGAATATTTAGATCCAGAAGGCCTGTAGCCCCCTGTCAGCTTTTCCTTGTTTTTTTGTTTTTGTTTGTGTGTGTGTGTTTAAGATTTTATTTATTAACTTGGGAGAAAGAGAGAGAGAGAGAGAGCATGTGCCAGCAGGAGACAGAGTGAAGGGCAGAGAGGGAGAAGCAGGCTAAGCAGGGAGCCTGAAGCAGGGCTCAGTCAGGACCCTGGGATCATGACCCGAGCCCCAGGCAGGTGCTTAATGGACTGAGCCACCCAGGTACCCTTTCCCCTGTTTTTACACAGGTGAGCACACTAAGTTGTCGGGCAGAGAAGCGAATGGTCCGAGTCCCCACATGCTGATGACAGAACCAGAACAAGCCTCTGGTCCTCAGACCATTGCTCTATCTGCCCTGGGAGGGAATCCTGTTGAATCCCAGCAGTCATTTAACCTTCAGGTTATTCTTTCCATAAGAACCTATTCTGGGGGCGCCTGGGTGGCTCAGTGGGTTAAAGCCTCTGCCTTCAGCTCAGGTCATGATCCCAGGGTCCTGGGATCGAGCCCCACATGGGGCTCTCTGCTCCGAAGGGAGCCTGCTTCCTCCTCTCTCTCTGCCTGCCTCTCTGCCTACTTGTGATCTCTGTCAAATAAAAAAAAAAAAATAGAATCTTAAAAAAAAAAAAAAAGAACCTATTCTGTGCAAGGAGCTAGTGCACAGGCAGCCATGCATAAAGCTGTCCTTCCAAGAAGCCTAGGGGAAGGTAAGAAATATAGACAGATATTTCTATATGAAAAACCCAGTACCTTGTCTAGTATAAGGGCTGTAAAGATGAGCTCTAAATATAAATTAGAGAAGAGGTCATTGTTTTGTTTATTTAAAGTGATTGGCATTTGTATGTGCAAAGACTATAAAAGGCTTCCCAACTGGACCTGGCAGCATGAACAGAGGCACAGAGGTGATAACGCAACAGATAAGAGAGCCTACGAGATCCACTTTGGGGGCAGCAGACACTCATGGGCAGGAAAGAAGGGAACTCAGATTGGAAAGATAACTTAAGGCCAATTTTCTGGTAGTTCTTGAAGGCGATGCTAAGGAATTGGACTCTATAGGGAGGGGGAAGCCATGGAGGATTTCTGTTCGAAGGAAGGGTCTCATCAGAATTGTCCATTAGAAGATACGTAATAGAACTGTCAGGGTTAGGATGCTTTCAAGTGGTCATCTGGTTCTGTGTTTTCCAGGAGGGAACATCTGCAGAACTCTAATTTAGCAGGACTTAATGGGTTTTATACTAAGAAGAGGTTGGTGGCTAAATAACCCCCCCCCCCCCCAATGCAGGGTGAAATAAATTTAACAAGTTTCTCTCTTTCCCTTGTTCCTCTTTCTCTCTCTTCCCTTCAAACTTACCCCCTTCTCTTTTTACATTTAAGTTTCTTAGGGTCATTAATAAGCTAATGTCTATTTTGAATCTTCAAGTGGAGAACACAGTCAGCAGCTTTGCCAAGTTTACTGCCCCCAGAAGCTCTACCTAGGGTCACTGGGGTTCAGGTTGTGGGGTGAGAATTCCAATGAACACTTCTATTCGCGGCTCTGATCCAGCGCCTCCTAGTGGTCCAGAAGTGAAAGCGCGTGAGATTAGTAAAACCGCTCCAAGCTGTGGGCAAGAGCAGGTCCTGGAAAACACCTGTTTTGGTCTCCTAGCAGGTAGACCTGCTAAAAGACTTCACATGAACTTGTATCTGCAGCATGAGGGTCCCTTATGGACAAGCAGGCCTCACTTATGTGAACTGGCTTCCTCTGCTTGAAAGTTCTAAAGCTCACCATGTTACAGGATCCTTGTCACTGTTTAGAAAATGACTCAGATTTACCCGGACAACCCAGGCGATTCACATCAGGGCCTGGCTTAATAAATAACAGCTGTCAGCAACCTTACACTCAACACTTACCGTCTTGATAACAGAAGTTAGAGGGAATAGTTGGAGCTCCATTTCCTTCTCTCTGCCCCAGAGAAATGTATCAACTAGGAAAGCTGATGGCCCGCACAGATTCTAACCCTCTGAAGAGTAAATGTGTGATAACCAAATGAGTTTCCCATTAAAAAAAAATATTACTATTTTATTCTCATTTCCTTCAAGCCACTCAGGCATAGTCTAGGCACCAGTAAAGCCAAACAGAACACAATAAGGCAACACTGTCTTGAGAAATAAATTTATCCACATTTCAGGCCCTGGATCAGATATATTTGAAGAACAAATGCACCTAGTTTTAGATAACTTGCTTTCCCCGTGTTGTGGATTCAGAACCAGTCTACAGAGAAGTAGGAGACTTCAAATCACGGAGCTTAGTTTTTGTTCGCTGTGTGTTTGCTGTGTACACCTTCCTGGGTAACTAAGACAACACTCGTGGACTCAACAAATATCAACTTGGCCCTTCAGAATCTTCAGCACTAAGAATTTCAGGCCAACTAATTGCTTAAGATTTTAATTTTAACCTTATATAAAATTTTACATTTTAGATAGAGTGTTAGAGATGAAAGGTATTTTAGAACCTTCTCACGAACTGGCTCACTTTGCTGATGAGGAAGCCGAGACTCCGAAGTTGAGTGTTGCAAAGCCCAAGGCTGTTTGTGAGGGTCCTCTGCGTGAGGAGGAAGTGCCAGGGAAGGAAAGAGCCAGGAGGGGGCGCTGTGGGATCAGGCATGAAAAGGCAATTATGGTTAATTAGAATCGTTAATAGAAGAGATCATATATAGAAATGTAATTTGTGAAGCAGACGGTACTGTTCCATTACTATATCTCAAAAATACTGTTCCTATCTGTGTTGATGGTCCTTTACTTACCCACTAGTCTTGGAGGGGCACCTACAACTTTGGGCTAAAGGCAAAGACTGAGAACTAGATGTGGCTGATGATGGGGAGGAAGGGCCATGGAAGAGAAAACATTGTACAACGGATGAAAATTTTGAGGAATATTTTTAAGCGAAGCTTTCCCTCTACTGTTATTATTTTCTTTCCTTGTCATATCCCAAAGACATTTCTCCTTAGAATGATGGACTCATCCATCAGTCACCGTTAGGCTATATGACTATTTGCCTCCTCCTTAATATGTCCCCAAGACTTGGCACAAAACAAAATTTGCACAGAATCAGTCTGAACTTCCCCCGTCTGCTCTTCATTTGGTCAATACTGACAGTGTGAACATTAGGTAACAACAACCTGCAGTGCTCTTTTCTGAACATCTGTAGCTTGGAAAGAGGGGGGACTCTGACTGGAGATCAGTAGTTGATGAGGAAGAGTGGAACCAGATGCCATTTTTTCTAGAAGAATATTTTCAAGTCATAATCAAGTTGTGTGTGGATTTGAAGAAGTGAAGTCCTCATGATTGGTGCATAGACTAGTTGGCCGATAATTGCCTTAGCTTCCCCAATTTGCTTAAGCCCTCTTCCAATATGTTATTTTTATGGTTGGCACTATAGAAAGGTTTCTTCAAGAGCCTGTACCACACCCACTAGGGATCACGATCCTGAACCTCCAGTTTCACCAGGAGTGCAATGACAGTTACTTACAGGAACAGGGAGCTCACATTTATTGAGGCCATTTTGTGTTTGGCGGTGTGCTGGGCACTTCAAGCATGTCTTCACTCATATGCATAACCACCTTCCAAAGCAGATATTATTGCCCTCATTTTCATAAGTGAGAAACCCGAAGTCCATTTTAGCTAGAAAGTATAGCCCCAGACTAGCATCTGTACGTCTGCTTACAATGTTCAGCTTTTGACACCATTCTAATGGTTTTCCAATATGGGGTTTCCAGGAGACCCAAGGGGCTGACAAAGGATGGTGGGGGTAGGGAGAGGCCCAAACATGCCAGCGTCTCCCCTCTTACCAGTTCACATATTAGACTTCCACAAATGCTTTCTTTTGAACAAAGGCTCTCTTAACTAAACAAAAGGTCAAAACCACAGTCTGCCAAAACTCCTTCGTTAGTTAGAATGTTTCCTTAGAGCAGTACAGTCTGACACTATAGCAACTCCACATTTGTTCCTGTTGCTCAATGTGACAGCAATGGACACGGCTTGAAGGAAGTGAGCTGCTACGCGGGGCCTGGACGTATGTGTGTCATTCCAAGATGTACAGCGTAAGCACATTTTCTGTATCAGTTTCTCCCTGAATTTGCTTATGTAACGTCTTTTATCTCTATCCCAAAGGTCCTGAAAAGCATTCCCAACTGCCTCATGAGGATGTCCCTTAGCTCTTTATCATGTGATAGAAGCCATTTAAATAAATGTCCCTTGCCTGCAGGGAACACTTTGAGGCATTTTACAGTTAACATTAAAAAGATTATGGTCTTGGTCACCAAGCAGTTTATAAATTCATAGGTCCCTGATGTCCAAGGCTGTCTTTCTCAAACTTCTTGTCATGCTTGTCAGGCCCGATAAAAGGATCTCCCAGTCTCTCGGGCCTCTGAGGGTCTGTGGTGCGCATGTCACCAGCTCGAGTTCATTGCACGGCGCCCCTTTCCCACATACAGCAGTTGGTCCTGCCACTTGTCCCCCCAACCTTGGGGCTGTGTCCTGACTGATTGCCTTTCTGCCCTGTTCTTTATCGTTCTTTATAATTTCATGATGCCCTTCTCTTGCGCTCTGTGGCAACACTCACGTGTTGGACAGGAATGGAAGCATCGCCTTTGACAGGGTCCGGTCCTAAGGCAAGATTTCAGCTCAATTTGGCTGAAACTCAGGCTTCCCCTGGGCTGGCGTGGGCGGCGGACCTGTTGGACGCCTCTCCTCCGGCTCCAGGAGCCCTCTTCAGTGTGATGACACCGAGTGTTCGCTAGATGGCGCTCAATAGCAAAACAAGTAGGAAGAGACTTCGGGGATGAAACTGTAGGAGCCCCCAACTGCTTTCGGTCTTCCTAAAAACCACTGTGCGGTGCGCGCGGGTGGAGGGAAGAGAAATCTGGAAGGAACTCGCGCCGTGGCGGAAGGAGCTCCAAGGGACGGCTGATAGAGCCACGAGTACTGCGAGATGACCGCGACAGGCTGGGGGAAGGTAGCGGAAACTCCTGGATCCCTTTTCCCGTTCCCAAAAGGCAGACCTAGGGCTCCGGAGTTCGAGGCAGGGGGGACCCTCACGCGCCCCGGCGCCCAGCCTCACCAAGCCTCACTCCTGGACGCGGTGACTAGATTTCCCGCGGATGGAGAGGGAGTAAACCCGGCCACGTGCGCGCACCTGCCGCTGCAGGGTGGGGGTGGGGAAGGGCTGGGTGGGAGGAGCTGTAGCGCCATCTCTCCCTCCCCTCCCAGCTCATTGCCAAGGTTGTGAGGTCCGGGTTTCTCTTTGCCCAGAGCATGAGTGGATGACAAACCTACCCGTCACTGGCAGTCAAGGCAGTACGCAGGGCGCAGGACACCTGCTTACCTCACCATACTTCTAAGTACTCAACATGTTTTAAATTCTTTAAAATCCGAAAAAACCCCACAATATAATCCACATTGGGTATTCGTCTTTATACCAATAATCATAAGATATAATTTTACGTATTTTATTGATTTTTTGACTGACTTTAAAGATTTAAAAAATATTTGAGAGAGAGAGGGAGAGATCACGAGCTGCAGCAGGAGGGGGAGACGGAGTTTCAAGCAGACTGTGCTGAGCCGGAACTCGATCTCAGGACTCCTCAGGACCCTGAGATCATTACCTGATCGGAAACCAAGACACTGGGGTGGAATTGACTACGCCACCCAGGACCCCTTAATTTTAAGTATTTTTAGTAATTGTTAAGTTTTTATTAATATTCATGAAAGGCCCAGAGCTCACAAAATCTTAATGCAGCATTGGTGGTCTACCTCCTTCTCAAGATGGGAATGTTGCCAAAAATACAGTGTTTGGTGCTCAGCACTCAGTAATGTATATGGCTGTGCCTATCCCCTAAGGGTTCTTTTGAGCTCTACGCAGGGACCTCACCTTCCACATAGGCCCAGCTGGTTTATTTTCCCAAATCCTGAGAATATTCCAGGATTTGCTGGACCAGCGGAGGGAGTGAGTTGGCTTATGGCTGCTGTCAGCGTTGCTGCCCCCAGGAAAGTGCCCTGGGTGGAGGAACCACCCTGGGAACAGTCTGTGCCCTTGGGAATGTAGCTTAGCATCTTTAGTCCCACTCTGCCCTTCTATAAAATGGGTTATTTAAACCAGATCATCGCTAATGTCCTTGAAGCTCAAATATCTATCTCCCGTTCTAGGTGTCCTAAGGGAACCTCACAGCTGGACATTACTGGGACATGTCCCTCTAGAACTCCTCATGGAACTCAGTGATGAAAATAACGTTAAGAAGAATCTATAACCTAAGTTGATACTTCATTGTTTTATTTTATTATTGGCCAAAACATGTTTTGCTCCTGCTTTAGAGCAGAAGGACAGGATTAGAGAATAATCACTCAATGACACAGCACCAGGCATGTGGCTGGAGATTAATTAACACACATTTGTGGAATTGAGTGAGTTACTAACAGTTGTTCTTTCTGGGTGAAAGGGACATGTAGGGTGAAAAATCTCGGGTTTCATTTTAAGCATCCACCATTCTTAAGAACAATAATCACAAACTGTTTAGCGCAGGTACTCAGAATCTCTTCCTTCTGTGAATGGATGTGAATGCCCTTACACATCTTGTCCTGGCTCAGAGACTAAAGGATTCTTTCTGCTCTCCCTCATTATTCCTGTTTGCCACACTGAGGCATTTTGAATGCATTGGTGTTAGGATTTCAATGTCCCAGGAATCAGCTGGTGGATGGAGAGCTCTTAGAGCAGGGGCTGTGGGAGGCGGCCTGACAGCAGGGCTGAAGCCCAGGCTTCCATGCAGGCTTTGCACTCAGGGGTTCCGTGAAGGATTCCGGGAGCATCTTAAACTCACATGTGGAATGCGGACCCTGGCTGAAACTCTGGAGAGGGCTAAAGGTACCTGGAGGTCTAGGCAATGCTGGGGTTCCCTAATGGAAGCAGGCGTTAGCAGAAAATCCCCATGATGGCATCCCAGGACGCACAGGGCAGTAGCAGTGGAAAAACAAGAGAGGAGGCCAGAGTCAGGATGGGGGTGGGTTGGGGGAGGGTGGGGCGGGGAATGGGGGCCAGAGGCTGGGAGTGTCTCCTGGAAGAATTCCTGTGGGTGCCTCAGCTCAGAAGGGACATTCCTAGCAGAGCCCGGAGTACCTGTGAAGGGGACATTAAGAAGTTCAGGACTTTTGTTTCTGAAAGTGAACTTTTTTCTTTCTTTTCTTTTTTTTTTTTTTTTTTTTTGGCATTCTAAAAATATAACAAAATATAAGAAATTTCACTTGGTGAAATGTGAAATCTAACAGTTCATTTAGGACTAATTAAACTTGTGTGTTGTCATTGTTTTCTAAGTAGATTAAACATTTGTATACCCAGTAAGAGGGTTGATAAGACTCTATAGGGCGCCTGGGTGGCTCCATCGTTAAGCGTCTGCCTTTGGCTCAGGTCATGATCCCAGGATCCTCAGATGAGTCCTGCATAGGGCTCCCTGCTCGGCAGGGAGTCTGCTCCGCCCCCTGCCCTTCCCCCTGCTCATGCTCGCTCTCTCTCACAAAAATAAATAAATAAAATCTTTTAAAAAAGGACTCTTTATAAAGAGGCAATAGACAGACTTGAAGAAAGCACACAAAACTGCTACCAAGTTCCAACTGCAGCCCTCAGTGATTGTGTGACAAGTGTTAAGTTACTTACAATTCTCTAAGATACAGTTTCTCTGTATAATGAGGAGAAATACCTACTTTTCATAGTTATTTATTAAGATTAAAAATAACATCAATTACTAGTAGCTGTTATTGTTCTTATGGTCACTACTGCGATACGTGACATCTATGACCTTTCCAGAGCTGGCCACTAAAGGGTTTGTTCTGGCTGGAGGCATCCTGGATGCCAGTGTATAATTAATTTCAGTGTTCACCATTTACCAGCCTTGAAATTTCCCCATTTTTGAAGAGACTTTTTGGGAATTCAAGGAGAGAGTGAGTTAGAATAAGTATGTGTAGTTTTGCATTGTTGAAATCTTCAACCTGCGCAGCTAACTGGCATAAAAGCCGTACATGCTTCTAAAGAATTTTCAGAGCAGCCTAAATGAAAGACGACTCTAGCTGCCAGGATGCCGGCAGAATCGTGAGCAAGCTGTGATTTATTCCATCTTTCAGTTGATAAATCACAGATAGTTCTAACATTGGTTTATACTTTCTATATCATAGATTCCTTTATTCGGGTTGTTTTCAAAAGCTGAATGGCAACCACACGTGGTGATAACACGGTGTCACTTCTCCTACGTGTCTGTACCTCTGCAGATGTCATTTGGCTTAACCCATTACTGGCCCTCATTTAGACACACAGCCAGGAATTCAGACGCTGATCTGAATGTGGAATGCTACCCACCTAGAAATCTCATGAGAAGTTTCAAAATTTCTCTTCTTTAGTCTAAAAGTAACCATGGGATATTTCCCCCTCCCAGTATTACCATGACAAACTACATTTCCACCTTGATGTTAGGCCAGAAAAAAAACAAATGAAAATGACTTGACTGGATTTTGTCTCAAGTTTTGCCAATAGAATTAAATAAGTGATCTATTTGGACATTTCCTATAAATATGATAAAATCAGGGCTAGAAAAGAAATGCTAAGTCCTCTGACCAAGAGTGCCTTAACCCTTCCCTCAGCTTGACTAACTCTAGACCCCTCACTTCTCTTAGTGTAGCTAGTTTACAAAACTTGTACATTCATTCTCTGCTCCTTTGAGATATCAATCTTCTTTAAAGCTTCTTGCCAGTATTACAACTCAAGACTGTCTTCCCCAAGGACCTAGGAACCATTCCTTTGAAATGTAAGCATCAAAGAAGTAGCACCCCTGTCTCCCAGTCTCTGTGGGAGGGTAGGATCCTTGCTCTGTATTGTGAGACAGGCGGGGGACAGGCCATGTGGATGGTCTCCTTTTCTACTTCATCCCAACCTCACTAAGATCTCACCTCTGCTCTTGCCATTCTGTAGACTGCTTTTCCGAAGGGTTCTAGCAACCTCTGGATGATCTGCTTAAATGACTGCCATGCATTGTTCACTCACAGCTGCTGAAATAGCTGGATGTCCTTCTCTCCTGCTCTTCTCTCCCCGGCTTCAGCAACGCCGTCTTTGGCTCCTTTCAATGACAATCCTTCTATTCCCCATTAAGTGTTGGGGTTCCTCAGAGATCCAGTCCCAGTTCTCCTTTCCTCCTGCCCTACACCTTGTCCTGGACCATTTTTTCACCTGTTCTCTGGTTTCAACTGAGGTTTCCCAAATGTGTATTTTCCATGCTGGCCTCTGGCCTCAAGACACCTGCTTCATAGGATAGCAGTCAGTTCACCGAATGTCCATTTCTGTAAAACTGGTTTTCCCCAAAACATTTTTTGAGTATTTTTATGTCCTTAAGACAGCTTATTAATTTCACTTTGTTTTCTGCATTAAAAACTTTAATGAAGTTAAATGTATGTAGCTTTTGTAGTTTTATATTTTTGCAAAGTATTTTTAAAATTGGCAATATTTTAGGAATGATGAAATATATATATATACACACACACACACACATATATATATTTTTTTGAGAGAGAGAGTGCACCCCTGTGCACGCAAGGTGGGGGGAGGGGCAGAGAGTGAGGGAGAGAGGGAGAGAGCAAGAATCTTAAACAGATTTCACACCCAGTGGGGAGCCCATTGTGGGGCTTGATCCCAGGACCGTGGAATCATGACCTGAGCCGAAATCAAGAGTCCAGAGATCAACTGACTGTGTCACTCAGGTTCCCCCATATTATATGTTTTAATTTTGTAATTTTGAGACTACTTTAAGGACTGTTTAGTACCTAGTTTGAAGACTTTTTGAGTTTTTATAAAATTTTATTGAACCGTAAAAGACCACAGTCATAAAAAAAGAAAGGAAGAAAGAAAAGAAAAACAGGACACCAAAGTGGTGCACAGAGATCCAACAGGGGCTTTTAGACATCCTGGCCTCAAACGCACTGGCTCAGCACGCCCTTCCCTTCCAGGCTGAGCTCCCTTCTTTCCGTACTTCACGTCCGAAGCTGCTAGCACAGTGAAATAACGGAAGTACCCTGAAACTCCTGCCCTTTTGTGGGGGGAGGGATGGGGGAGCCCAGCCCTACCCTTCTCAGCCTGGGTGACGGGGTTGGGGGAGGATGGGGGGGTGGGGGGGTGTTCTCCAAGGTATCGCGCACTCGACAGCGCCATCTGTGGAGAAAGCCTGCCATGACATCCCCTGGCCTCTAGAATTAATTGCTGTCTCTCGTGGGTCATAATATTTCTGCACATATCCTGATCATTGTATTTGGTAAACTTAATTATAGCTCTTTGCATATATATCTATTTCTCTTGGCTGATAGGGATTTGGCTCCTTGAGGGCAGGGATACACTTTTGGGGTTCTAGTGCCTATAATAGTGTCTGACTGGTAGCAGATAACCCCTACTTAATATATGAACAGGGGCCCAATCATGATTGTATTATCATTTATTTGTCTAACTTTTCTATAGCAGCAAAGATAAGGGCCAGAGGGAGTAAGATGCTGGTGGTTTAAGAAAAACCATCCAACAATAGGAAACAAAGAGAAACATGGACTGCATTAACCTTAAAAGTCATCCTAGAGCACTAACAAGCCCAGCAAGCCCCCCCTCCTCAACCCCCCGAGCAGACAGGGATCACCTGTGGGCCAACCCAGCCAGCTGCCTACATTTTTACGGGCTACAAGCTAAGAAGAGTTTTTTGGTTTTTAAATGGTTATATAAGTACCTACAATATACCCTTGATTTGCCTTTTGGTTTACAGAGCCAAATATTTACTATCTGTCCCTTTTAGGCACATTTTGCTGACCCCTAAAATGCATCAACTTTGTCTGATTTACCATTTGCTCTTGGTGATGCTGTCTTACAACTCCAGAGAGTAGGAAGTTACACTGTATAGGAAACGGATAAGACGAAAGGGTGGTACTTTCTGTTTTCTATTGAGTACGACATCCTTATTTTATCATTCTGCTTTGTTCTCTGGCTGTGTCGAGTTCCCTTTCCGGAGCCTCTTCACACCAGATTTGTCATCCTAATGATTCCCTCATTAATGAGTGAGGTAAAACTTTGATATACATCACTCGCTGTTTGTATGAAAATGACGTTTTCCACATTTTAAGGGTTATTCCTTGATAAGGGTTGGGCGAGGAAGGGATGGGTGGGGCTGGTGGCTCCCAGGCCTGGGCAACATTGGACATGAGGCAGGGGGACCTCCAGGGTCTCGCAGCCTACTTTTTTTTTTTTTTTAAGATTTTATTTATTTATTTGACAGAGAGAGATCACAAGTAGGCAGAGAGGCAGGCAGAGAGAGAGAGAGGAGGAAGCAGGCTCCCTGCTGAGCAGAGAGCCTGATGTGGGACTCTATCCCAGGACCCTGGAGATCATGACCTGAGCCGAAGGCAGCGGCTTAACCCACTGAGCCACCCAGGTGCCCTCGAAGCCTACTTCTGATCGCCTGTTTCTCCCAAGAAGAGAAGCTAGGGAAGGGCAAAGGGTGAGACACAAAGTAAGTGTTGCTGTATTGGGCCATCCTGGTTGGGAAAAGGTTAAAATTATAGGATGCCTTTTCTGTTTTCCAAGCATAGATTATTGGGATTTTCTCCCAGAGATCAAGCTGGGTATTTATTCCCGGCACACGGTACTTCCTGCAACTACCTCCTCTTCTCTTTAAAGTTTTCCCCCTTTTAATTCTCTTTCCAGGAGAGTTTTCTCAACGGACTGGGCCAGTACCAGTGAGTTCAAGTAAACACTGGCGAGAGCAAACATGAATCAGGGAGGTTCCTTGTATTTGCTAGATGACCTTCTGGAACTATCTGGGATTTGAAGTGCCCCTCAGACCTCTTTTAATACATGCTGGCAGCTGCGCACTGTTGCACATCAGCCCGAGCCTTAGACACTGGAAAAGACTATGCTAGCAAGAGAGCCAGGGGCTGTGTAAATTGGAATTTGAGTCCCTGTTCTTCAGGAACCTGAAGTAATTATCTTCATTTGGGGTGCAGGGACCTGAGAGGCAACATGATCAGCTGGTTGCACTGGTTGGTTGTACTAGGAGGACATTTTAATCAGCTTGCCTGTCAATCACCACGACAGCTTGCACTCCAGCATACCACTAAAAGGAGAAAATCTGGATCAGTCAGTCACATTGAAAACCTAGGAGCAAAATAGCTGTCATATTCTAGATTAAAGAAAAAAAAAAAAAGAAAAAAGGAAGAAAACTATTGGAAATCATCTACATTTGTTTCCTCAATTTCTTTTAAAATCTAGACACCCATTTTTTTCCTATGACCACAACACTAATATTGTGCATATTCCCCCAAACTAAAATCATACAGGAGAACTCAGGCTAGACACTCACGCTAGAGACAGTTTACTGTAACTACAGGTTTTTTGTTTGTTTGTTTTTGTTTTGTTTTGTTTTAAATGGCGTTTTAAAATTCAGGTTCAAGAAGGTTTATAAAATAAGCGGATTAACAGACATAAGAGTTCATTACCTCTGTTGAGAAGCAATGGTGGTGAATGTTTTAGGGTTGGGGCCATCCCTGCCTGGACTGCGCCAGGACGTGAATAGGAAGGAGGAGCTGTGGACAGTGCGAGGAATAGGTGGGGGTCGGCGGGTCTGTCGCTGGGGTGGGCGCCTGACTGCTACTCACTCTTGGGGGTCCTTCTCTCCTTCTTCCATCCCCAACCCCTTCCAACTGCAGGGGCACTACTGCAGTAGTGCAGTGTGTGTGTGTGTGTGGCTGGCATCCTGCCTCTCCAGCTCTGGTGCTGACCAAGCTCTACTCAGCCTCCCTGGAAATTCTCAACTTGGTCTCTACTTTTGAGCTTCAGTGTTCCCCTCTTCGTTGTCCAATTTTAGCAAGAAGAATTTCTTCTCAGTAAGTTCCATCCACTGCCCTCCACCCTGCTCTTTGGTTATAAATTCCCACTTGCTCATGCTGGAGAGTCCCCTCTCCCCTACATCAAGACCCCACTGCAGTGGTCCCCACCTCCATCGAGATGGCCCTCCTTGAATAGTCTTCCTTACCATCTTGCCAAGTGTCATCGAATTATTTTTTTCTTTTTTGGCAGTACTGGCTACCTTGGTGCCTGCTCAGCCCTCGCCAGCACCAGCCACCACAGGTTGTCTCACTGGGGGAGACCAGCCAAGAGGGACTAGAATTCTCTACATTAATATCTAGCCCTAAATGCTCTCTTGCCGTCAGACAGTGGGTCTCAGTGAAATGGGATTTTATAGGAAATTTCAGTGCTTTCTTCATTATGCTTCAGTGATTCCCAAACTGAAGCAATTTGTAGCTGAAAGTGGCATATCAGAAAGCGCTCATTACAAAGTCTTTTTGAATGAAACAGGCAGAAGTCTGATCACTCTAAAGTATCCCCCTTTGGGCATCCTGCAAGTTCTTTCGGGCAGGGACTGAATTCCAGGTATTCATGTCTTGTGTGGGGGTGGATAATGTTTATTGTTTTGGATTAAGCATGCAGAAGATGGTCAAGGTCTGATAATCAACCACTTGCTGGTTGGGCAAGTCTATCCTTTGCCTTTGGGAAAATAATTAAACCAGGATCTCTAGAGACGTGGTGAGGAGCTCACCTCTACTCTCGCCTATTCATACCTTCTTCCTTTCCACCTCTGCCTCCATTGATTGGAAGAAATGCTTTTGGGGGCAGGTTGGCACAGTGGCCTTTCCCAGTAAACAGGAGCCCTTTTAGGTATTGGATTTATCCATTTTGGTATATATATAGAGGAATTTGTAAAGTTACATTGTTATAGATTTTTAACTTTTATAAAATCCTATTTTGGCTTTCTAACTCTGCTGTCCTCAAATCCTTTGGTTCAGGCTTTACTCATGTCCCAGCTGGCTCACTACAGCCAATTCTTGGCAGACTTCATCCATCTGTCCATCTGTCCATCCATCCATTTTTCTGTGAGTTTTCAATGTATCAGAAATTCAGATTTTTCTCATTCTCTAAGTATCTAGTAAGAAAGAGTATCTAGTAAGGTAATGTCCCAGGCAGTCCCTTGTTGTTCTAACATTAAAAGAATAAATTGCCCATGTACCCCACAGTAGACGAGGCAGTCCGGAGGCAATTCTGGGATAGCTCCATATAATTTTGTCTCCAGCAGGGACTGAAACCAAAGTTAACAGCATCTCGTTTTGGTTGCTTTTGGCTTTTTAGAGGAAAAGCTACATAGTCCAACTGGTCCCAGGAAATAAGCACAATTTCAGTTCCAGCCTCCATACAAATACCCCGTCAGGGTACTTTTTATTGTTCTCACTGGTGCCCTACGTAGAAGGACCCTTTGCACAAAGTTATTAAGGACAGTGTTACCGTATTAACTACCAATATTCCTTAGTTGGCTGCGATGTAGTAGTTGTGAACACTTGTTCACAACTGGGTGTTGTGAAGATTTGTTCAGTTAATCCTCACAACTGTTTATGATCCCCATTTCCCAGTTGTGGAAATTGAATGCTGCCATTAGCGCATAGGGTTCATATTCAAGGGCCATATTCATGGCCCTTCCAAGTCATTGCTGTGCTGTGTTTCCCTCCAACATCACACGGTCCTCTTGGCACCCCTGGCAATGTGTTACCAGCTTCCTGCTGTCTTTCTAAGGCGCTACTTTAAGTGGCACCTTCACTGAGAAGCCCGTCTCCAGAGCAGCACACCAGAGTTCTCCCGTCTCAACATGGCTTCTTACGCTGACCTTCTCATGCTGTTGGATGGGTCTCTAAGTCAACTGTCAGTTCTCCAAGGGAGAAAGGAGGCTGGACACTCACCTCTGTTACACTTTCTAAGTTCTGTACAGGTCCCTGCTCATTGCTTTCAACTGACTGGAGAAACTGATCTCCTGATCATTTAGGAGGTCTTTGATTTCTTAGGGGGTCCTTGGGGCTTTCTTAGCTGCCCCTGTTCAGAGGTAATCACTCCCAGACTCAGTGCCTAAGGGTGATCTGTCTTTTTAATGATCCTGTTTACTGAAATAGGAGGCTATTTTCTTTAAGTCGCTCAAAGTTCTGTTCTGTCAAAGGTAAGTGTCTCCCAACTGAGTCTCTTTGTTCGCATTTTGCCCAAGGCCCCTTTTCCCTGGGCCTTCATTGTGAGTCCACAGAAAGCTAGAGAGGATGTTGAAGATTCACTTCACTAATTCACAACCAATTAGGAAACTTTGTTTTGAACCTGACTAGAATGTAGCAGGGGCAGTAGATTTGGAGACTTGCCTCTCCACAATCTGGGGTATTAAAAAAAAAAAAAAAAAAAATCTTCCTTTGATTGGTTAGAAAACAGAATTTTGAAAGTAGTGATGGCAACACTCATTTAGGCATAGCTGGTTACAGTGGTACACACAGCATGTTTTATTATCAGAACGAATATAAAATAGAATTTGCTTTCTACTATGTAGCTTTGGGCTAACCCCCATTATCTTCTAAAGTTTTCTTCACATCTAACACTGCTCTGTTTTAACCTGAGCACGGAAGCTGATCTAGGGTGTACAAATGGGAAGGGACATTATTTTCTCCTTTCCTTGTTGATGGTGCAGTGGCTTTTTTTTTTTTTTTTTTTTTTTTTCCAAGTTTGGATTTTGGTCTAATGATTAGTTTTCTTTCCTCAGGACACTGTTTTAGTTTCATCCTGAATTGTGTTATTAGGAGGCAGTGCTGATAGTTAACTATGACTGGAAGGTTTCTTAGGTAGAAACCCTCCAGGTTGCTGCAGTTTGCTAAGAAAGTGAGTCTGACTTCTAGCAGAATGCAAAGTAGCTTGGCTGTGGGGTACATTAAAAAACAACAACAACAAAAACAATCTCTGAAGGCACAGCAAAAGTTGTGTTCTGAGGGGGAAATTAAAGCTCCTAGACTGTGAAGCACGAGGTGTGCTTGTTTTCTGCTCTTTGATGTAAGAAAATAGAACCTGCGTGGTTTAGGGCCCTATCTTTCTAATAAGGTGATCCATTAGCTTCCAAAATGTTATTTAACAAGTGGGATTTTAATTTGATTTTTGTGGCCTCACAAAAACTGTGAGTCAAACTTTGTGGCCTCACAAAGACTGTGTGTTAAACAAACAATCAAAACCAAGAAAACTCCCACAGTTTTCTGGGTTGGATTTTTTTTTTTTTTTTTTTTTTTACCTGGTTCAATGTCGAGAGAGTAGCTGTCTATCTCCAGTTCAAGTCGTTGGGCTGCAGCAGAACGAAAATCCTCCAAGACCCCCTGCACAGCCTTGGTGAGGTTATAGGGCACTGACTTAGCGAACCTCATTTTGCTATTCACGATCACACTCCCATTTCTGAAGTTAAGTATTTCAAGTTGTTTAAATCCTGTCAGATTGGAGCGTAGATATGGAACCAGCTGCAAAACAAAAGATGGTATACCCTTAACTGTGTTCTAAGTGCTCAGCTGTTGCTAATTCCATTTATACTCACTTCTCATTATCTGAGGCATAAATTTCAGTTCCTTTTTGATTGTCTTTATTTTTGTGTTTGGATTTTATGGGAGACCGGAACACGATTATTTAATGATCTATTTGCACTGATTATGTCCCATATTTCCACCTTTCTGTTTGTGTATTGAGATGGATGGGCAGTGATTTTCTTCATGATGAATTGTGAGAACAGAGGATTTTTAAAAATCTAGGCCAATGTTGTCAGCAAAGCAGGAATGCCAGGTTAAGTTACTAAAAAAAAAAAATCCAAGCAAATAAAAACATGTTCCAAACTGAGCCCAGAAGCAGACTGACCTATGCCTGTATAAATGGGACGTCTATTTGGAAGCAACCAATTGAAATGACCTATTGAAGGAACAGCTTACATATCAGCTTGTCTGTCTATGCAGGACATGCTTCCTGGTCAACCAGTAGGTCGTACAGTAGGAACAACAGGAGACTGGCCATCAGAAGACTTGGTTGTCAGTCCTGAAACTGTCTCCAGCCAGCTGTGTGACCTTCATCAAACCATTCATCCATTGTATTGGACCTCAGTGCCCTTATCTGAATTGTGAGGAAGAAGAAAAAGTGGTTCCCTGAGGAACTTTCCCAAATTGGAATTTAATAACCTCAAAAGCATGCCTAAGGGCATATTGTGGTTCAGATTCCCAAACCTGCCTATTGTGAGCCACAGCCACCCCTGAGATCACCTTCCAGAAATGTCTGAAACTCAGCAGTGTCTGCCTTGTTCTTGGCCCCGAAAGTTAACCTCCTCTTTAATAAACTGACACCTATGAATATAGAGAATACACAGATGCAAGCTAAAATCTCCCAGGCCTAGCCCAGAACTACTTTTTCTTGTCTCTGTCTCCACCCCACCAGAATTTTGATTCTAACCTTGCCCACATTCCAATAGCCATCCCCCCTGTAGGCAGATCATTGGCTGCTCCCCTCTCCTAAATCCATTTTCCTCTTCACTAGAAAGAGGCTGCCTGGCTAGAAACCACATTTCCCAGTCTCCCTTGCAGCAAGGTGTGGCCATGTGCTAGTTCCCATCTACAGAATATGAGTGGAAAAGTTGTGGGGAAATTTGGTATCACTCACTTTCTTAGGGAACTGCTTGCCCTGGGCTTCCTCTCTTGCCTCTTCTCACACGTGGAAACAAGGATTTACCGGTGACTCAGCTTTGTGTGAATGAGAAGACACCATTGGGGTTGCCAGAGTTACAAGACAGAGGAAATGTGAGTCCCTGGATGACACTGTAGAGCAGAATTGCCCTGCCCATCAAGTTGAAGAGAAATAAACTTGTATCTTATTTAAGTTACTACATTCCTTTTTTTTTTTTTTGAGGTAGAGTTGACAAACAACGTTATATTAGTTTCAGTTGTACGACATAGTGATTCATCAAGTCTGTTATGCTACCCTCACCACAAGTGTAGCTACCATCTGTCACCATATTTAAGTTACTATATTTTTGATCTCTTCATTATGGAAGCTTAGCACGTACTCTAATTAATACACCTGAGCTAGGTGCACAGGGACTCTGTTCCCTGAGATTGTCCCAATATCTACTCACCTCACCTCACTGGGGTGGGGGGAGACCTCACAAAGTCTTCCTTTAAAGTTCACTTGAAGACCTCGGTTTTTATGTGGTTTTAATTTGTATAATGACTTAACTTACATGAAGCTTACAAATATTTTTTCTGTTATTTTCAGAAATTCTACAGTCTTTGCACTGGGTACTTTAATTGGCTGTGACTATATACAGATATCACAGAGTTGAGCATGTCTTATTATCTGTGTGTTTTTTATGGTACATGAAGAAACAAAATAAACATGTGAGCTTTGGGAGTATTGTATAATCAAAAGTATATGCCATCACAATCATCATCTCACTTTCTTTGTTAGGAATCAGGGATGATATGCCATTTAGCTATTTTTTAGTTTTATGAGAACTTAAGGGTAACTAAGAAATGAGTGCTTACACTTGAACTCTGGTCTCATGTGTTGTGGACCTTTCTGGTTTTGACTCCTTCCATTTGATGGCTGGAAAGCAGCCTGTGGCATTATAATTAGGGAGAGCTTGCTCACACTGCTTTTAAATTCCACGTTCAGTACTTGAGTGGTTATGTATTATTCCTGGGAAAACTCCATTAAGAAGAACTTAATGAAAAGTTCTTAAGGATAAGATCTCATGGGGCTGGATGGCAGTATCTGTCTGGAGTGTACACGGCAGAACTTTCTTGCTTATTGGATCTGAATCCATCCCCTCACTTCAGCTGAATGCCCTCGGCCATAGCTATGTCAGAGGCTTGTCTTTTGTGACCTTCATTGCTCAAGACAACCAGTGATGATCTTGTAAAGGAGAAAAAAAAAAGAAAAAAAGAAAGGATGTGCAGGGACTTGGAGGCAGTGCTTACTCACCAGCTGTGTGAATTGTTGCTCCAGAGCTTGGTACTCCAGAGAGCTCTTGTTGAACAGGTTGTTGGAGAAGGGCATGTTGGCGACTCTCAGGCTGAAGAACACCACCAGTTCATGGCCCTTGGGGGCAATGGTCATGGAGCTAGTGGTGATGTACTGTAAAGCTGGGCTGGGAGTTGTAGTCTCCAAGAAATGACCTGCGGTAGAAACATCCCCACTGAGTCTTGGCACCTCAGAGGTGACGGGAGTGTTCGTTAGATCCATTATGGCTAAGTCTCTCCCGCTATCTTGGCTGCCTGAAGATGCAGTTGAATGTGAAATTTCCAGAGCTGACTAGCTGATGGCAGAATAGCCATCCGTGGGGATGATTAGTCCTGGGATTGGTACTGTCTGATCAACGGGCATTATGTCTATGATGTTTTGATCAGTCAGAGAGAAGATGCTGGATGGTGTAAAGAAAGGTAGAGTGTCTGATAGTGAAGCAGAGGCCTTAGCAGAAGGAGACCAAGAATGGTCTGTGGAAAAAGCTTCTCAGTCCAATTCATTTTGTCCAGGTATTTTCCCCAAAGAAGAGAAAGCAAAAAAGGAAATCTAACGTTAGACTTAACTTAAAAAAAAAAATGCATTTGCATTGATTGTTTTAATGTGATTTTTTTTTAAAGATTTATTTATTTATGTATTTGACAGAGAGATCACAAGTAGACAGAGAGGCAGGCAGAGAGAGAGAGAGAGAGAGAGAGAGAGAGAAGCAGGCTCCCTGCTGAGCAGAGAGCCCTATGCGGGACTCGATCCCAGGACCCTGAGATCATGACCTGAGCCGAAGGCAGCGGCTTAACCCACTGAGCCACCCAGGCGCCCTTAATGTGATATTTTTAAAGAAGAAGAAATTGGTATAGAAAGGACATGCAGTCCTGTGTTCAAACCTAGGGAAGGAGAGGGTGGGTCCCCGCACTCATTGTATTCAGGCCCAAGTAGTTTCAGATCGATGAGAGTAAAAGACCACCAGTAACCCCAAATTTCTGCTTAGCCAGAAACAACACACCTAGGGACCAGCTGGTAGAAACTCACTAGGTCACCAGGTGGTGCCAAAACACAGATGGCATTAGAATAGATTTGGATTCCACATTCCCATCTGGAACTCCCAACCAATTAGCTATGCAGTTTGGGCACAGAAATTTTATTCACCTTCCAATCATGCAAGCCTGCAGTTTATGCATTTGGAGTTTTTTTTTGGATCTGAGTTATCACATTTTTGGTAGTTTTACCACTTTAAATTTAAATTATGCTTTTCCAAAATTGGATAATCTGACTGAATAACTTGCCAATTTTCAAAATGATTTTGAGAAAGTAAAGGTGTGGGCGACACATATAATTTGAACTTTATATTGGCCATTCAACTTGTTAAATATCTGATAGCATTTGAAGGTCTTTCCACTTTTACATGAGTATACCTTGATAATTTCTACCACCACTTTGCATTTCTTCCTTGGGTAAGAACACATTGAACTACTAAAGTCTATTCTCTTTTTGGTACAAAATTAAAATCAGTAAGTATTTATGAACCAAGAAAGTGGTTATATGAGACTTTCAGATAAAGAGATCGGTGGGTTATTAAAATATTCCAATAAACCTAAATCCAGAGCCACTGATGATATTTAAGGCATCAGGTAGATCAAAACAAGGAGCTTTCTGTGATTACTTCAGTGGCATTCTGGCAAACATGTGGAAAAGCTTGTGCTGAAATCCGAATGCTAAGCATGATGAATGGCCTGTCTGGATGCAGATAGAATCTTTGGACTCTCAGTCAGCTAATTTACTAGAGGCAATCACCCAAACTGAAACTCCAAGTGATAAACAGCTCTGAAACGTGGAATCATATTATTTTTATGAGTTTCCAAAATAAAACCTGCTTGTTGGTGAACTGTACCCAGATTTCAGAGAAGTACCCTCCTTTCTCTCACCCAAGGAGAATGCCTGGGCATGTCACCCATCCTTATTCAACTGCCGGAGGATATTTTCTAACATGCACAGTCTCTCTGGATACACACCCGTAGTTTTAAGTCTTCACTGCCATGGACTGACTGTTCTCTCTCTCTCCCAAATGCATACTTTGAAGCCCTAATCTCCAATGGGATAGTATTTGGAGGCGGGTCTTTGGGAGGTAATTAGGTCATGAAGGTGGATCCAGCATGAATGGGATTAGTGCTCCTATAAGAGGAGACACGGAGAGATGATCTCTCCCTCTGCTATGTGAGGACACAGCAAGAAGGCATCTTTCTGCAAACCAGAAAGAAGTGCTCCATAAGGGGCCAAACCAGCTGACAGCTTGATGGAGGGCATCCCAGCCTCCAGAACTGTGAAAAATAAATTCCTGTTGTTTAAGCTCCCCTGTCAATGGTATTTTGTTGCAGCAGCCTGAGCGGACTAAGACTTCCCCAGAAGGATCTCAGATGAATAAATGAAAAGGCTGCAAATACTCGTGGTTTGATTTGACTTCTTTGTGTCATGGGGAACTGGATATGAACCTGTGTTCCTATGATGTGATCTTTCTGCTCCTCCAGATGATAAGGGTTTGGGAAGAAACACAATGATATCTTCATTCTTCCCTTGGGCCAGAATCTTATTACTCACACTTCTGTTACTAGATAGACTTTAGCCAGATTAAAATAGTCTGTGGCCTTAATGTCATCAACCAATAAAAGTGAATTTCAAACTCCTTCCCTTTGTGGCACTTTAACATTAATCTTTTACATTCAGAACAAACCTAACCAAGTTCTTTCACTGATAGAACAGCTGGCTATTTCAATGTAGGGTTACTAGGGATGTCTGGGTGGCTCAGTCGGTTAAGCGTTTGTTTTTGGCTCAGGTCATGATTCCAGGGTTCTGGGATCGAGTTCTGCATCAGGCTCCTTGCTCAGCAGGGAGCCTGCTTGCCCCTCTGCCTGCCACTTTCCCTGCTTGTTCTCTTGCCTCCCTCTGGCAAATATATAAATAAAATCTTACAAAAAATTAAATGTAGGGTTGCAAGATAAACTGCAGGATTCTCATTGGAAAATACATTACAAATTTTTTACATGCTTATCTGAAATTCAGATTTAGCTGGGTGTCTTATATTTTTATTTCCTGAACCTAGTAGTCCTATTTAAGTGTGGTTTTACAAGACTCTATTCTTTCTTTACTTGAGATTGAAACTATTAAGGCTATGGCCAATTCTTTTGAAATAAAAATATTATCAAACCTCATCAGTACTTACAAATGTATTTTAAACAATTACGTTTTCATTTGGTTTTTATGTAAAAATTAGACATGTCAATGACACAGGCCATTTCAACATTAAGTTTTTTACACGGTAACAGAGAAGTCAAGCACTAAAAGCCAATGCCATTTATTTTATCATGAGGTATGCAAAATAAGCAGACTCAAAATAACTTGACTTTTAGCTGTCATGGCTAAGTGTGTGTGGGGTTCCTGTGAGGGTGTGGGGTGAGCTTCTATGTCAGTGTGCATGGTGAGTGTGTTGGTTAGAATTTCAGCTACTGTGTGTAAAATAAATGGCTAGTTTGGCCACTTTCTGGGCAAGAGACCTGTCCAAAAGCAAAGGCCACAGATAAAATGGTCCGAACCAAAGTATATAAATTTAGGTTTAGCTGAAACCCACAGTGAGTGATGCTGGTAACGGGTGAAGATGGGCACAGTGGGGGCAGCCAGAAGCCTGACTTACTGCCAAAGGAAGGCAAAGCAGAAGATGAATAAGGTGTGAGGAACAAGTACAGATGAAAGAATATTTTAAATGTTTCTAGAAAAAGATAAACACACTTGACATAAACATCAAGTGGACATCTAATTTATGTTTACACTTGATCTTAACCAAAAGGCTGAGAAGCAATCTAATTTATGTTTAAATAGCTAATCTTTTAAAAATATTCAAGTGGGGTGCCTGGGTGGCTCAGTGGTTAAGCCGCTGCCTTCGGCTCAGGTCATGATCTCAGGGTCCTGGGATCGAGTCCCGCATCGGGCTCTCTGCTCTGCAGGGAGCCTGCTTCCTCCTCCTCTCTCTCTCTGCCTGCCTCTCTGCCTACTTGTGATTTCTCTCTGTCAAATAAATAAATAAAATCTTTAAAAAAAAAATATTCAAGTGGCATGACCAACAATTGCTTAATTCCATATCAAACAAATCCATTCTTATTTATCATAACAAGAAAATTATTATTTCCCTTTTGGCATAGTATAGGAATAGGAAATAAATCTTTAGTACACATTCATTCAACAAATAAATATTGAGAGCCTACTATGTGCCAGGCACTGTTTCAGGTGCTGGAATAGATCAGTGAACAAAACAGATGAAAGTTTTGGCTCCAAGGAGTTTACTGTCTAGTGGAGGAAGACAGGAAGTAGACAAATAAACAATGGGAAATAGATAGTATACCAAGTTGTGACAAGTGCTATGGAAATAAAGTAAAGTGGGAAGTGGGGTGAGAGTACTGGGTTGACAATTTATATAGAATGGTCATTGAAAATATAATATTTGAGCAAGACCTGAAGGAGGCCGGAGAGTTTAGCATGCAGCAAATGCAAATAAAGAAAGCCAAAGGAAGAAGGGTGTCTTTCATGTTTCAGTAACAGCTGGCTAGGAGGGCAGCATGGCTAGAATGGAGTTCTGTTCTAGCAATCAAGTATGAGGGTGATGAATGATATTTTCAAACACTCAAGACTCAAAGAATTCCTCCTAGGCTTCCTTTTCTAGGACGTTTTCACCTAAAATGATGGCAAACCAAGAAATAGGAAGAAATGGGATACTGAAAAAAACTTAGGGAAACCCCCTGACAGGTGGTGAAGGGGTCTTTCAGAGAGAGAGGTACTGTGGGTGTCTCAAGTATATAGAATACTGGTATCATCAAAGCCTCTGCCATTGTGGTAAATTATTTAACTAGACAAAACTGCTGGAGGATGTTCTCTACAAGACAAGAGAGTAAATCCAGAGAGAGAAAGCCTTGAGATCTAGGGATCAGGGAATCCATCTCAGTAGAAAGGCCAAGGAAAGTATAAGGATGACCGAAGAGGAGAGTCCCAGTGACAGCTCTCCAAAAGGCTTAGAAAGTAGCACTCTAGGAGAAAGAGAAGAAGGTCTCTGAAAATTGGAAGAGTTAAGTTACCTGATGTGAAAAAGTATCTTGGAAAATTCAATGGAAAATTTGGGAATAGTTGACATTAAATACAAAGAAAACAAAGCAAATTAAAAAAAAATCAAAGAAAACATTAACTCTAAGAAAACAGAAAGGAAACACAGAGCAAATAGATCAGCTGTGAATATATAATATAAGTGCTGAGTATTGATTTAATAACAGTTATCACCATTTTGGGAGATGGGGTGGAAGCAGAAGGATGGTATTGTAGAAACACAAACCTTTATTTACGATAATAGGAAGACAATAAACGATATATAAAACTGATGACTCAAAAAATTTATATTATTTGAAATTATAGGATGAGTAAATGCCAGAAGAAATAGCTGAGTTAAGACACTACTTTTGGTAACTGGGATTGCACAGTGGGGAGGTGTGAGATAGTGAAATGCTGTATTTGTCAGAACACTTTAATGTGACTTGACTTAAGAAAACTTAAGTGTTTTATTTTGGGATAATTGTACATTCAAGTGCAGTTCTAAGAAATAATAGAAAGTGACATCGGTAAAAATGGCATAGTAAGAAACTCCAAAAGTCAAGTTGTCCTTTACATTCAAAACTTGTAGCGAGTAAGTAGTTGTGATATAATAGGAAATATATATTTGGTCTCTGCCTCCAGTTCCTAACACAGAGCTCCTAAATTCCTTGTAATTTCCTGGGTGATAGGAGCATCTTTCGTTCTAGTAATGTGACTTTTGGTGGGTTCTTGCATAGCATCAGGATGGAAGCTGGACATTGGAATGACCAAGGCAGGATTAGAAGCTTGGAAAATTTCCCCCACCCCCTATCCTCTGAGGAGGAGGGAGGGTCCAGAAATTGAGTTAATCATTGATCATGTCTATGTGATGAAGCCTCCATAAAAATTCCTGAACTATGGGTTTTGTAGAACTTCTGGGTTGGCGAACACACCCATATGCCAGGAGAATAGTGCACTCCAGTTCCACAGGGACAGATGCTTCTGCACCTGGGAACTTTCCAGAAACTCACTCTATCTATCTATCTATCTATCTATCATCTATCACCTATCATTCTCCATGTCCTGAATCTAACTAGAATTGGTGCAGTTTGTCCGCTTCCTTTTGGTTCTCTAGATACATCTAAGGATGGTGCTAACTATTCAGGGAAGCTGGGTGTTCTAGAGTCCTATCCATCTGGACTAACAGCAGAAGCCATCAGCCCACCCCTCCATACCACACCCTTCATTTGGCTACTCATTTATATATTTTTAATGTCCTTTATAATAAGCTGGTAAACATAAGTATTTCCCTGAGCTCTGTGAGCCATTATAGCAGATTATGAAATTGAGAAGGGGCTGGTGGGTACTGTAATTTATTTTTTATTTTTCTAAATGTTATTTATTTTAATAAAAATTGTATATATTTAAGGCATAGAACATGATTTGACATACATATGCATAGTGAAATGATTGCAAAAGTCAAGTTAATTAACCTATCTCCTCAGATAGTTATCCTTTTCTTTGTGAAAAGGACACTTGAAATCTCCTGCAGTATTCAATACAGCATTATTAAATGTAGTCATCATGCTATACTTAAGATCTCTAGACTTACTCATCCTATGTAACCGCAACTTTATATCCTTTGATAAACATCTTCCTCCCCACCTCTCTGCCCCTGGTGACCACCAATATGCTCACTGCCTCCAGATATTTGAATTTTAAGATTCTACATTTAAGTGAGATCATGCAGTTTTTTCTTTCTGTGTCTGGTTTATTTCACTTAGCACAATGTCCTCAAGGTTCATTCATGTTGTTGTAAATGGCAGAATCTCCTTTTTAAATATATATCCCACAATTTTTTTAAAATGTTCATCCACTGATAGACACTTACAGCTGGCTGATCAGAAGTACAAGTGGTAAGTGACAGCCTGGGACTTGCAACAGGCAAGTGGCGGGGGGCGGGGGCAGTCTTGTGGAGCTGAGCGCTTAACCTGTGGGGTCTGCACCAAATGTGGATAGGTAGTGTCATACTGAATTGTTCGATATCCAGATGCTGTCTGGAGAGTTGGAGAATTGGTTGACACTGAAAACCCCTCCATATATATAGTTGATGTTAGAAGTATTGTGAATAGAGAAATAGTTTTCCTTTTAGTAGGTAAGCCCTCAGGAACTTTGGCACCCATGAGACCCTCTTAAAACAATTATCTCATGACACATTCCTGCCAACTCCAAGATAAAGCAGAGAACTCAGGAATGTAGAAGCTGTGGTGTTTGAGAGTGAGACTTACATCCACTTAAATATGGAAATCTGCCTAAGAAGCCATAAGAGTTGTGACTGCAGAACCATTTCTAAACTTATGAAATGTGACAATTGTAACATAGTCATCTTACTACCAAAACTGGGATGTGGGGGAGTGAAGATGGCTGGATTATGAGTGTTTTGATACATTTATCTTTCATAGCAGTACATCAAAAATGCTGCCTAGTGTTGATACATGTAGTGTAAATGATAACAACTCCAAATTAATGTTTCAGGTAATCTTTCTTTAGGGATGTCTTAAGAATGAATATGTCATGAGGTAAGCAAATATTTATCTGAAATTCAGCAATTTCTTGCATGTCATTTCAGTTTCTTTTTCTTCTATTAAAGTCAAGCAAAATTAAGTGCAGTCCATTTGATTAGGATGACATTGTAGAGAAATTCAATTTTTGTAAAAGTACTTCTATCCTATCTTTTTTTTTTTTTTAAAGATTTTGTATATTTATTTGACAGAGAGAGATTACATGTAGGCAGAGAGGCAAGCAGAGAGAGAGAGGAGGAAGCAGGCTCCCTGCTGAGCAGAGAGCCCGATGTGGGACTCGATCCCAGGACCCTGGGATCATGACCTGAGCTGAAGGCAGCGGCTTAACCCACTGAGCCACCCAGGCGCCCTATCCTATCTTTTTAATTATATTGAGAGATAATTGAAATGGTAGCTATCATTTAGCTATTTCTGAGTTGCAGAACTTTAGCCATGTTACTTCACTTTTTTTTTTTTTTTTTTTTGGTAATTTCCTCCATCTTTTAACATTTTATTTTATTTTATTTTATTTTTTGAGAGACAGTGAGCATATGTGTATGAGTGAGGGGTGGGGGTGGAGGTCAGAAGGAGAGAGAGAATCTTTTTAAAAAACTTTTAAAAATTTTTTATTTTTATTTTTTAAAAAGTTTTTATTCAAATTCAATTTAGTTAACATATAGTGTATTATTAGTTTCAGGTGTAGAATTTAGTGATTCATCAATTGCATATAACATCCAGTGCTCATTACATCAAGTGCCCTCCTTAATGTCCATCACCCAGTTATCCCATCCCCCCACCCACCAGAGAGGGAGGTTCTTTTTTTTTATATTTAATTTTTAATTAACATATAATGTATTTTTATCCCCAGGGGTACAGGTCTGTGAATCGCCAGGTTTACACACTTCACAGCACTCACCATAGCACATACCCTCCCCAATGTCCATAACCCCACCACCCTCTCCTGAACCCCCTACCCTCCCCCAGCGCTCAGTTTGTTTTGTGAGATTAAGAGTCTCTTATGGTTTGTCTCAGAGAGGGAGATTCTTAAACAGGCTCCACCCCTAGCACAGAGCTCACCTCAGGGATGGATCTCACAACCATGAGATCCTGACCTGAGCCAAAATCAAGAGTCTGATGCTTAACCAACTGAGCCACTCAGGTGCTCCTGATAATTATTATTTTTTAAAAAGCCTCTTGTTTAGTCATTCAATATAAATATATACTTACCGTTTTTCTCATAGACATAGATATTTTGTAAACCTCGGTGGAAAAAAAAAATAGCTTCATGGTTATCTGGAGTAAATGTGAAATTTCAGATATATCTGCACTTTAAGTAAAAGTCTTAAGCAGAGCCACCAAAGAAGCAAAATATTTTACTATGAATTCTTTATTGTTACTAATAATGTTAAATAACATCTGGACTAAAACTGAAGCTGGTAAGAATCTTAATTTGTAAGCCCTGGAGAACTTCATTGTGTTTTCTTACTATTTTAATTAGATGTTTCTATCAGGTTATGTCTTAAAGTCTAGTCTTAGAATCTTGGGAGGCAGGATTGAGGATAGGATAGGAGGAAACTAATATTTATTTGGCACCTGTTATGTTCTAGGTCCTATACAGTGATATTTAAAAAAAAATTCTCCATTTAGTTTAAGCTGTTTTATATATACCCAAGTGATTATAAACTCTGCATTTGCTACTTAAAGTGAAGTATCAGAGTCTTGAAGTATCTAATTATGGCTTCTCAAATGATGTAACTGGGTAATTAAGAGAGGTACCTGAAGGCTACAAAGATGAGTGTCCCCTCAACCAGTGGTCATCATTAGAATGAAATATGGATGTCTATGTACTCTAGCCTGATGCATTCCTCTTTCCAAATATCAACAAAGGTACTTTTTTTTTTTTTTTGCAGTTTAGTTTATTACACTTTTCCCTCATTTAAAAAAATGCTGAACCTGAGAAATCTTGTGAGACTTAAACTGTGCCTTATATAATATAAAAATTTCAGACCTCAGAGCTGCAACACACCTGATTACTTTCTCCCTTCACTGTGGGTAACATATCTTTAATAACTTTCAATTTAAAATCAGACCTATATAAGAAAATTGTGAGGATGCATTTGGAAAAAGAGCCCAGCTATGTCTTTCCCTCATTTGTTGGTGGTCTTAATAAAATTTTTGGCTGTCTGCTCTGAAGAAATAAACATTTTGGGACAAATGAAGTAATTGTTACATGGATATAACATGCAGTGATGCTATAGCTTTTAATAACTCAGTCATAATTCAATTCTGAATGGCTTCTGAATTATTTATTCCAAGATTATTGAAGAGGTTGTTTTTCTAGCTCTGGCTTGCAAAGCAAAATAATCAATATTTTTCTCTTTATTAATAACTTCATATGTATCTAAGGAAATAATAAAGATTACTATAAAATAAAATGTGAGTTTGGGAATATGGAAAGCACACAAAATATTATGTGGTAGACAGCCTCTAATATGGCCACTGATGACCTTCACTTTCTGTTATTCATATCCTTGTACAGTCCCTCCTACATGCATGGAAGTTACCTCCACAGAATGCTATGGAGGTAATGATTAAAAGTTTCTGGCACCCAATTTCAATGAGAAGGGAGTTTCCCCACAAACCAAACAATTCTCTAACACCAGCTGGGTATAACACAATGTAACTCAATCCTGATACCATTTACCTGGATTCCACATGTTAAGGGCTCAGCCCTGCAAGACTTGTCTTCCATTTCAGATGCCATTTGTAAGCCCAGATTGTTACCTGTGCTTCTGACCGACTCGCTACATATTGGGGGGTTCCCACAAACCCCTCCCTGAAGTAAATTTCCTACAGTAGCTCACAGAACTCAAGAAACCCATTTACTCACTAAATTACCAATATATTACAAAGGATATTAAAGGATACAAATCAAGAGCCACATGAAGGATACATAGGGCCGGGTCCCAAACATAGGAGCTTCTGTCCTTGTGGAGTTTGGAGCCCAGCATGGTGGCATGTGGAAGACTTTTGGCTCTCCAACCTGGAAGTTCTCCAAACCCCTTCCTTTGGGGTTTTTATGGAGGCTTCATTATATAGGCATGATTGATTAAATCATTGGCCATTGGTGATTGATTCAATGCCCAGTCCCTCTCCCCTTTAAGAAATCAGGGGTGTACTGAAATTTTCACCCCTCTGTTCACGATTAGTTCCCCTGGCAACGAGCCCTCCTCCTTCAGTGCTTTCCAAAAATCAACTCATCAACATAAACCTAGTTGTGGTGAAAAGGGCTTGATATGAACAACAAGATGCCCATTTCACCTTTATGTCTCTGAAGTGATTTCAAAAACTGAGGACAAGAAGACAAATATAAGAAGAGACGTTCCCATTGCCCTTATTGCTCAGGATATTGCGAGGGTTTGGGGAGCTGGGACCCAGGCCCTATGGATGAAGACTAAATATGTATGAGAAATGTTTTTGTTATCCGAATAGCCAAGCATATATTTCCTATAAATCGCAATATTGCAGTGATGTATGGTTATGAGTCTAGGTCACAAAAGATGTTACGTCCTTTGCCTTTCTCTCTTGAATCAATTATCCCAGGGGAATCAGCTGCCATGTTGCGAGGACACTCAAGCAGCCATGTGGAGAAGCCCATATGAAGAAGAACTGAAGCCTTCCTGTAACTAATTTGCCAGGTGTGTAATTCACCTTGGAAGTAGCTCCATCAGTCCCTGTCAAGTCTCTAGAGGACTGCAGCCTTGGTTGATATCTTGACTGCAACCTCAGGAAAGACCCTAAGCCTGAACTACCCAGTTAAGTCACTCCTTGATTTCTGATCTACAGAAACTGGGAGAGATAATAAATGCTTGTTGTTGCTTTAAGCCGCTAGGTTGTGGAGTAATTTTCTATGCAGCAATAGGTAACCAATATACACAGAAACCCTTAAAGGTCTGGAATTACAAGATTGTAGGTCTACCAATCTCTGACTCTGGCTTTTATCAGAATACCACAAAGAATGTCACTTTTGGTTTAGAATAATTATTTTTAAACATGCCCTTCTTATTTTATAAGAATGCATCATAATTTGCATTAGATAGGCTGGAAGATTATATCGGTATTCTGATCTGCACTGGAGACATTAGATTCCAACTATTAATAGTAAAGCTTTTAGAATGGAGTATGGGTTTGTATTTATGATATGAAAAGGGGAAGAATGAGTAGAAGGGACAGAGAAAAGATAGATTACAGATTTAGGAATATGGTTTCTAAGATTGGTTTTGCCACTCTGAGTTGCATTTACCTAATCTAGGTTGCAATAGGCAGCCTCCCTGCCAGGTGTTCCCAATCAATCAACTCAGTACCCCCTTTCCTAACAAATACTTTGTAATGCCACCTTACATTGACCTAAGTGAACTTAATCAAGAATATAACCTAGCTAATATGCATTTCCAAAAAAGTCAATGCATTGTTCAAACTGTGACATAAAGGAGAAATAAAAGGAAAATAATTTATTATAATATATATCTCAGAAGACAGTACAACACCATAAGACACAATAAAGCAGTTAGATGCTTGTACTTATATGTAAATATCTATAAATATCACCGGATTCCACAGATACAAAGACAGACTGATTCAGCTATTGTTCTGGCAACATAAATACCATGATCAATCACCACTATCCTAAGAGAACTGATTTTCTGAAATGATGGTTAGCACTTAGTAAAGTTCAAACAAAACAAAATACAATCTCCCCTTAATTTATGTATTAGTTGCATTCCTAGAAAAGTCACATTAAATAAAAATTTTGCAAAATATACTTGCAAATCATACTTATGTGAAAAAAGAAAGGTCAGGAAAAAATGTGAACCTTTTAAGTGTCCTTAGTGTAACTGCTAGGTTATCTGATTTATAGGGGCCTGCCTTTTATTGCTTTGCGATCTGTTAGTTGAAGGATGCCTAGAATAATGCAAATCATTGTTGTCCATAGAAAGGCAAAGGATTTTCATCAACCAGAAAAGAATTGCTTATTTCCTTGTGGATATTCACCAATTCTGCATACAATGGTATATTTATTTCCTTTTTTTTTTTTTTTTTTTTTTTTGGGAGAGATCACCCAGATTCCAACTGCCCTCATTTTTAATTGCTGATCATGTGTTGTTTGAATTCTCTTTCAAAGTGGTCATAGCATCTTGTTTTCCTGTTAATTAATTTGTTAGGCACAATCTTTGTTTGACACATGTCATTTTATAAATGTGTAAGAGTCATGATTTTACTTTTTAATAAAATTTTACTTTGATAGGAGCTAAGGTCTAGGTTTAGAAGTTAATAGTTTTTTTCCCCCACATACATGAATGTCTAGCAAGATAAACAAAAGTCTTGTTGGAAGCAGATGAATTCTTTGTTGTGTAGTATTGTTCTCAAATTCTAGAATTTCTCTTCCCACTAAATATTAGTGATGCCCTCCCATTATTGCAGCACTAAAAATTGCCGTTTTCCCCCAAATCCACAAACCATATCCTACAAGGTTGTATCCTGCCCCATTGATAATTACTGCTGACAACGTTGAACTTTAACCTGAACTTTACCAGAAAACATTTATGGTTAAGAATCCCTCACCTCAATAATTTTGCTTTCTGGAATCTCCCCACCATCTTTTGTTCTGGGAAAGGGCTAAATACAAAGAATCGCCTTTCCTCCTAGGACTCTGGTAAGACTTGTCTACTCTTTCCCATGACTCCCATAAGCCACATAGATGACTCCCTTTTACCTGCCTTTATAAAACTCCATCTCCTCTGAGACAATCTGGATGGACCTAGAATGTATTATACTAAGTGAAATAATTTAGATTGAGAAAGACAAATAGGGTATTATTTCATTCATATGTGGAACCTAAACAAACAAAATAAATGAATGCACAAAGAAAAAGCAGAACCAGACCTATAAATACAGAGAACAAATTGATGGTTGCCAGAGGGGAGGGAGATAGGGTGTCAGGCAAGATGGATGAAGGGAAGAGGGAGATACAGACTTCTAACCATGGAATGAATAAGTCATGTGAATAAAAGGCACAGCATAGGGAATACAGTTAATGATACTGTAACAACGATGTAACAGAACAGATGGTAGTCATACTTGTGGTGAACACAGCATAATGTATAAACTTGTCAAATTGCTAAGTTGTGTACATGAAACTACTGTAACATTGTGTGTCAGCTACACTCAAATAAAACAACAACAACAACAACAACAGCCCATCCATACTTTCCTTTGAGACATTCCTCATTAATGAATGTTCTCCATATTCTAACAGTGTGAATAAAATTGTGTCCTTAATTATCTGGTACATTTTGTTTTACACACTGTTCTAAGCTCTAACTTTACAGATTGTATGAATGTACACATTCTTCATTGATTCCCTAAATCAATCATTCCTCAGTTATTGAACATCTACTACATTCCAGTATAAAATGGTGATTTAAACCAATTGCTAGCGATGCCTTTATGGTTATTTTAAAGGTACATTGGCTTTAAGTCATGGACTGGAGCGGCAAACCAGAAAAGATATTTCCAGTTAATCCGATGATCAGTTTTATAGAGAATCAGTGGATTCATTGTTTGATAATTTACTGGAATCTTGTTTTCTAAAATTAAGCTTTCTGTATATTCATGAAAACATGGGTGAAGAGTAAAAAGGCATTGGCCTTGGAATATTTGAACATTTGGTTCAATTCTGCCTTACTTCACTCAATCATTCATTCATTTAACAAATATTTATTGCTTATTGATAAGTGCCAGGCATTTTGCTAGTTCATAATAACAGCTCTTATTTTTTTTGTTACTTGGTACATATTAGACACAGTTCTAAGCGCTGTACACATTAACTAAATCTTCACAAGAACCCTCCAAATTAGTACTATAATGACCATTGCACAGATGAAAAATGAGGCACAGATAGAAGTTAAAAAACTTGCCCAAGGCAGCGCATGGTTGAGCTGGAGGCTACAGGCACACAGCACACACTCCAGAACCCATCTTCCTGCTCTGCTGAGGCTGGGGTAATTAATGCAACAGACCCAGGCCTTGTCTTCAGGGAACATTCAGTCTTCAAGATTAGCTATCTAATCACAAGTATGCCAAGTGCTGTGAGAGAGGACACTTGGAGTGCTTTGGGAGGCATAAAAGGGAGACCTAATTTTCATGAACTGGTAGAACTGCATTTGTGAAATGAAGCTGGGAAGAAGATCTGCTCTCTTGGCTTTAGGGTTGGGGTGAGGAGCAAAACCAAACATGATATAAGGAAGCAAAATTTAGCAAGTGCAATTCGCCAAACCACAAGCTGTGCTCATTGGCAGAAAACAAACTAGTGTACATTGGAGATGCCAGTCTGGCTTCAGGAGAGAGTTTCTTCAGAGAATGACCTTAAGTAATTTTGATTGTGAACTGCTAAGCTCAAAGCAAGTGTTATTATTTTTTTTTTTTTAAAGAAGGTACACATATCAGGGCAAATTTGGAAAATTGTTTACTTCACAAAGAATCTTTATAAGAATATCATAAAAACACTGAAGTTATGTTTAATGAGGATTTTCTTAATTGCAATAAATATTCAACAGTTTAAATGAAAATAAGGTTTATTTAAAAGTCAAGCATACTTGGGGTGCCTGGGTGGCTCAGTGGATTAAGCCTCTGCCTTCGGCCCAGGTCATGATCCCAGGGTGCTGGGATTGAGCCCCTTGTCCAGCTCTCTGCTCAGCAGGGAGCCTGCTTCCCTTCCTCTCTCTCTACCTGCCTCTCTGCCTACTTGTGATCTCTGTCTGTTAAATAAATAAAATCTTAAAAAAAAAAAAAAAGTCAAGCATACTCTTTAAAGGATGATCAGGGACTTGGTTTTTATGCAGGTTTGTTTTTCTACTAGTCAATGAAAGAAATGCAGCATGGATAGGAACTTTAGAGGGATGCTGCATTTTCTTTTGGGAACATAGGAGGCTATAAATCATAAGTCAGTCAGACCTAAAATAGAGTATCTCCATTGGCTTGGAAATGCCCGTGCCAGGAATGTATGTTCCCTGAGGGCAGAGCCTGGGCCCTCCATTTGAAAGCATCTTGAACAGAGCACTTTGCACATGCCCAGTAAAGACTCATGTTTGGTTGGTTGACTGAGAAGCTAGCAGAGATCATTGAGTGGTGGTGAGTTCCTGGTGTGTGCCAAGTTCATGAGGCAGAGAAGGTGAGCTATGAAACAGGGTCTGGCCATGCTCTAAAAATATAGGGACAAAATGAATTCTGTTCAGTGTCTATCTCTGATGTCCTAAAAAAATTAAAGTAGTTTAGTTTCTGCTGGGAAACATTGGGAAAAGTTGTGAAATGAGTTTAAAAGATTATTAGGTGTCTTTTCAAGAAGATACTGAGCAACACCTAGCAGACCTTTGGAGGTTATGTGATTTTTAGAGGGTTCTGTGATTTTCATGGTCTTTGAGCAATTTTATAACTCTATAAGCTATAGAAAACTCATGGTAATTAAAATAATTTAGTCCTTAGAAATGCAGGCAAATTTTTTTTGGATGGGGATGCCATTGATTTCCTTCCTATGGAAGAGATAATTCTAAACATTCTATTTTTATTGCTGAGTGATTCTGACAGGTTTTGCATCATTTTGCGAATTTGTGTCAGCATTCCTGATTGCCTTTATCATGGGTTGGCAAATTTCTTCTGAAAAGAGCCAAATAGTCAATATTTTGGACCGTATAGGTCCTGTGGTTTCTATTGTAACTGTTGAACTATGCTGTTTTAGATCTAAAGTAGCCACAGTAAACCATGGGTATGGCTGAATGTGCGTGGTGAAACTGAATTTCATATAATTTTCACATGTCATGAAATGTTGTAATTTTTTTTTTTAATATTTTCTAACCATTTAGAAACATAACCACCATGCCTATCTTGCAGGCTGTACAGAAACAGGCAGGAAGCTGGATTTGGCCCACAGGACTGTAGTTTGCTGTTCCCTGGCTTATAGTTTGTCTGTTCTTTGGATTCTCCTTTGAACCATCTGCAACATCTTATTGGCTCCTACATTAACTAATGAATTAAATAAAATCTTCGACTATGTGCTCACTTTCACTTTACATTTGAATGAGTGTCTTGATCTTACCTTAAAAAACTATTCTTTTTTAAAATAAAGATTGATTTATTCGCTTGAGAAAGAGAGAGAGCGAGCAAGCAGGGGAAGAGCAGAGAGAGAGGGAGACAGACTTCCTGCTGAGCCCAAACTGGGGCTCCACCCCAGGACCCTGAGATCATGACCTGAGCTGAATCAACAAAGAGTTGGATACTCAACCAACTGAGCCACCCAGGTGCCCCTAAGTTTTTTTCTTTAACATTTGTGAAACGCAGTTACTGGAATTCAGTTGAGTTATTTGGAGAACATGAATCAAAAGACTGAGATTCTCTGCCCTGGGTAAATATTAGACTCCTGGGAAGTTTTCAGAACTATATCAATATCTGGGCCCTTTTGTAAAGGAATTAAGTTAGACCTTTAACGGACGGCCTCTACATTGGTATGTTTAAAAAACGTTTGAGGGCATTCTCATGGGCTACAAAATACCAAGTGATTTTATTGCTATCTTACAACGTGTACCTGGGAAAGTTTTTTTTACATGTTTTATCTAAAATGATCCTCAAAATTTTAGTAAATATTATAAAAAGTAATTACATTGCATACAAATTTGTAATTTATTTCCCATACCAAACCAAACCCTTTCCCATTATTTGATTTAATATCAGTTAACTAAATAACAAATACAAACTTTCCTTTGGCTTTTTGTCTCCTTCCCTCTGTGTTGTCTGCGTCTGGACCTCTCTCTCCTGACTCTGACATTCCCACGCAGTGCAGCTAGTCAGCTGTTGCAGGGAGTCTTTGTATCCAAGACAATGCATTTTTGTTCCTTCTCCATCTTTCCTTTTAATGAGTTCCAATATACTCTTTCATTTTTGGCATATTTTGTTATTGCCTTCTTTTCTCTGGGCTCATTCTTTATATCATTTATGTCTGTTAACAGCCCTGTGAGAAATGGGGTTGTACTCTATTTACAGACAAGGAATCTGAGACTGAGAAAATTTAAAAGTCCTACTCAAAATTAACTTACAACACAGCACAAAAGTTCAATTTTCCTAACATGTCCATTTGATTTCCATACAAAATTCTTAAAGTTGCTGACATTTCCCTCTTTGCCAGGGCTTTATTCATTCGTGTATGTGAACCTGCACTCATTCAACAAAAATCACTGAGTATCTACCATTTGCCGGGTACTTGTTAGACACGGGGCAATTGCAGTGAATGAGAGAAATACATGTCCTGTCGCAGTGTTTAGAGTAGCTAAAAATACAGCAAGAGCTCCAACTTATTGATCATCTTCTATGTATGTATTTTATTGTACTGAAAGATCACATCCAAGTTTTAAGGTGTTACCATTCGCATTACACAGATAAAGAAACTGAAAGCACAGAAAAATAAATATTCTTAAAATAAATAAAAATAAATTCTTAACATAGTACCAGTGATGAGTACTTAATAAGGCTGGTATTGGGATAATATACTCTTGGTCTCAAGGAAAAAGGGGAGTTTAGCAGGTGGTAGATGTAATATATGTTATGAGGGGGTGGATGGAAAAGGGATGAGGGGTGGGGACATTCAACGAAATGGTGCTGCTGAACCTTTGTGGATTACATGCTATTGACAGCACAGAACAATGACCCTGCCAGTTGGGGGCATGTGGATTTACTAACATAGGAAATAAAATAAGAACTTGGCTTCTCGTTTTTTTAATAAAAAGTCTCTAAACCACTTATGCCACTATTTTCCAGGTGGTGTAACTGTCTCCAACTGCTGGGAGAAGTCGTCTACTGACAATGTCACCACCACTTTCCATTTTTGTTTAGGGACAGCCCGGAAGCTGAGATTTGTGTAATCGCTAAGCAAGGAGTCCACAGAGACCTTTTTTCAATGAAAAGACAGACTGGAGAAACTTCAAGTTAAGGAAAATTATGTCAGGTACAATTTAACAATTGTGAGTCTGACAATGAAACAAAATCCTTGTTTATATTCTTATAAGATTTTATAATAAAAGAGTAATTGAATTTATTAGCAATAAACTTTTACTCAGAAGGGCAGCTTACCCTGTTAAATCCCAGGCTCTGATGAGGCTAGTGCTGAAATTAATGAGCCAAATGGAAAAGTCAAAGAAGAGTCAAAGTACTTATGATAAGAAAAAAACATATTGAAGCAAGGATGAGAAATGGGAATCTGAGTCCACAGAGTATTGGGGGATTAGCTCCCCAGTTTTCTATTGACGAGTACGTCTCACCAGACACACCACAAGACAATTTCCAACAGAGTCACACTCTTATGGAATGGTGAATTTTTAAAAAGACATACCACAAAATGAACATATTTGAAGGAGAAATTGGGTTCATGAATACTAAAATGAAGACAAAATAGATACATATAAAAGACTAACTTATCCTTATATAATATTGTGTAGCAAATCTTATGAAACCCCTTTTCCAGAAAAATTTAAACATAAGTATCAGGGTATACCAGGAAGAGAAAACAATATACCCAAAGACACAGAAGTGGAAGAGAGCTGGGGTCCCCCTAAGGCAGGGACTGAAATCAGCCCTTTGAGCAAGGGCTGGGTGTGAGTGGAGAGAGGGGGGAGTCTTAGATGCTTCCAGGCGTCCAGCTTGGGCACTTTCCTCGGTGGTTGGTGTATTCAATGAGACAGAGAATAGAGGAGAAGCCTTAGTGTTTTTCATTTATAATCCATAAAATGAAGAGAATTGGCTATTTTGTGCATCTTATGGGATGGTTTAGAAATGAATTAAATAAAAAGGCATGAAGGGGCCCTTGGGTGCCTCAGTGGGTTAAATGTCTGACTCTTAATTTTTGGCTCAGGTCATGATCTCAAGGATTGTGTGATGAAGTCCTGCACGAGGCTCCATGCTGGGTGTGGAGCTTGCTTAAGATCCTCTCTGCCCTTCTCTCTCTCTGTTTCTCTCACTCTCAAAAAAAAAAAAAAAAAAAAAAAAAAAAGACCTGAAAGAGCCTGGAAAGTATTAAAGCCCAAATGTCAGTCGTAGCTGTAGCTGTCACCATGGAGCAGTAGATCCCTTAGGATCCCATGCCCAGCAGCATCGGAATCCCTGGAGAGTTTGCTAGAAATGAAAATTTGCCCCATCCCAGTCCTTCAGAATCAAAAATCTGGGGGAAGGGCCCAGCAATCTGTGTTTGAACAAGGTCTCGGGGGGAATTCTGATTCACGGAAAAGTTTGAGAACCTTCGTAATGGAAAGGTTCTATAGGGTATTATGGGAACGTTCACAGTGATGGAAGCCCAGCTAAGATCTGCTCCTGAGGAGGATGTCAAACACCATTGTTCTTTTGCCCTCATGCCTTGAGAGTGGCTCCATCTACAGGTACCTCTTTACTGTATTTTTCTGTAAAGACTTGGGTCAAGAAGAACTACATGAACATTTACATTTAATACCAAAGTCTGCGAAAGGGGAGCTCTTCCTTAGAATTAATTTAATTATAGGCAAGGAAATTCAACTTTAGGCAGTAGCTTTGTACTCTGAAGAATAAGAAATTCATAATGTGATCACACTGAAGTTCCTTTAGAAATGTTCTTCCATTTGACATTTAAAATGCTTTTTATATCAACGAATGCCATTTTGGAAAAAAAATGACATTTTGTGCAGTATATTTATAGAACTTGTTAAAAAGCAAATACGTGTTAAAACGCATGTTTGAATTTCCAGGATGTTGTCAATTCAAGCTGGTTAACACCTATCTTTGCTTACTTCTTAATGGAATATAAATCTCCCATAGAAAGAGAACTAGTTATGATCATTATTCATGGTTTTGCTGAAGTAATGGTTGCAGAAGATATTTGCATTTCAGCCACTTAAAGCAATCACTTCCTGCCTCAATGCGTTTTGTGAGTTGGTTCTGCAAATTCATACTTTGAGAATATTCCTAGAGTACATCACATTGTACCAGCTAGAGGGAATCATTACGTTCAAAGAAGGAAAGAATGAAAGAGACTGGTTCTAAATTTCTGTTTTTAAAAGACAGTTTAGAAGCATGAACATTTTTCTTATACTTTAATAGTTCCAGTTGGAGTTATTTAAAGCTCAAATTTCTAACCATTATTCATCCCCAAGTGATCTACCAAAAGCACTTGGAACTGCCTTTAGTGCATTTTGTTAATTTCATGTTCTCGCTATTGACAATTATACCTAAAATACATTTCATATGCTTTTATTTTACAATAGATTTTGAAGAATTTGCAAGATCTATTAAGAATAATGAACTGCACTTGAAGAAATCATAGTCTAATCACATATTAACATTAACTCATTAAAAAATTCAACTCCATAGGATATTGCTGGTGGTGGTGGTAGGATTTATAGCATCCTGCAAAGGCAGAATGCATAGGGAATATGAGCATTAAAAGAAAATCTGAATAATTCTGGCAACAGCTTATTATTTATTATCTGGATAAAGAAAATGTATCCATACTCTCCTTACTTGCAGTGAAGAATGCCTGAATCATTAATATCTTTCTAAGCAAATCATCTCCCTCTACTTTCAACATTTTAACTATGGTTAGGCAATAAAATATCACATTAATTAGGTTTACATTTGGTACCTATGACCCTGAAATCAACTAACCATAACAATCTTTGAGTCTCACTGCTACAAAAAAAAAAAAAAATGCTAGGAACATCTCATTTAAAATCCAAGGACATCATAATTATTATTAATATCCATCCATCCTCTATCACCCATCCACACCCACCCTCACCCATTTATCTATCCGTTTATCTAGAGAGTGTCTTGGGGTAGAGGAAGACAAGATAATGGTCAAAAGTTATTGTAGAAAGATAGAGATTGCTTCAATTCAAGGACAGTTAAAATGGACCACCACATCTAGATGTCAGCACTGGGAACTATCCCAGGTGATTATGCTGTTTATCACTTTATTGAAACTGACAGATTTGGGTACACAAGAAGACATTTCCATGGGAAAAATAGGCAATTCTGTAGCAACTTTAAAATTACTCAATACAGAGGGAGAGAGCCTCCTTCTTTTTATTAATTCAACCAATAGGGAGCTAATTCTGAAATACAATGGCATGTATGTCTGTGGTTCCCACAATATTGGAATGGAATGAGTGGATAGCGAGAGCTCTCGGTTGATGTTGGCTGAGCAATGTTTCATGATGTTACTCCAAATGCCGCACTGCTCCTTGATGATGGATCCCCTTATGAAATGGGCCCTGAGCTGATCCTGGGCTGGGTTTCCCTCAGTCATTCTTGCTCTTTCCTCGGCTTGGACACTGACCCCTGTAGGTTACATTTCAAAGTCCTCTGTACCATCTGGTTTCTGGGTAGGTTTGGCCAACATGAGCAGTGGCAGACAGGGAAGGAAAAAGTAGGGCTTCTTTCTTCTCCTCCATGTGTGCCTCAAGTCACTGTCCTGGTAACAACTGTCTCTCCTCTGTGTCTGCACTCCCACTGGATTAGACACTCCAGGTTTCCAGATTTCCACAGATAAGCTGGCTCCTGGATTCTGGTGATACCATCTCTTGTTTTTAGCTCCTTAAGCTCTGGGCAGTAGCAGTGCCTGCTCTTCCTAATCTCTGCGTTTTCCCCTAACCTCTCTTGTTTGGTTTCTCAGCTCCTTCTCTATCTGAGTAACAAATTCCCTGCATTAAAGTCCCTTTCTTGGGGCGCCTGGGTGGCTCAGCTGGTTGGGCGACAGCCTTCAGCTCAGGTCATGAGCGTGGAGGACCGAGTCTGGCATCAGACTCTGCTCTAAGGGAGCCTGCTTCTCCCTCTGACGCTCCCCCTTCTCATGCTGTCTCTCCCATTCTTTCTCTCTCTCTCAAATAAATAAATAAAAATATTTTTAAAAAATAAAGTCCCTTTCTTGTAAATAATAGTTTGAACCATTCTATACTGCTGATGTTTGACTGTTTGACCTTTAAAATTGGCCACCTCATGCCTAAAGTAGTTTGTGGGTTTTTTTCTAGTTAGATTCTGACTGCTATGGGTCAACTAAGAAGAGACACTTCCCACCAAAAAGGGACTTTAAAGTGCTGGCCTTAGCAGAGCGGTTGCAGTGGGCATAGAGCACAGGGGCCCAGACACAGCAGTGGGTGAGCAGGCAAGGTGTGAGAGAATCGCCTGGCCAGTCTGGGGAATGTGCATAGGTAGCCAGCGCTTCCCACATGAGACCAGATCAGAGATTTTAACCTTAAATAGACTGGTTGAGTCATTAAGGAAGAGAAAATAGAAAGCTGATTCCAGAACCCTATGGAAAACTTAATGCATTTCTCACCCAAAATAATGCTTAAGTGATTTACAACAAACTCTTCAGCATCCTTATAGGTGCCCCTTTTTATACTATTTATGTCATTATCTGGACCGTTTTAACCCTACCACTCCATTATCTGGCACCAGGATGCTGGACAAAGCTTGGAGAGCAGTTCTGCTTACCGAATATGGTTTTAGCAAGATTTAGTTCTCTGTGTGTGGAGCCTATTGGATCTTGAGGCAAAAGGGAAAATGGGAACCTCTGTATACACTTACCAAACAATCCTCCCATATTTTAACCAAATAGACAAAGTTAATAAAAGCACTACAGCTTGGGGTACCTGGGTGGCTCAGTGGGTTAAAGACTCTGCCTTCGGCTCAGGTCATGATCCCAGGGTCCTGGGATCAAGCCCCAAATCGGGCTCTCTGCTCAGCAGGGAGCCTGATTCCTCCTCTCTCTCTGCCTCTCTGCCTACTTGTGATCTCTGTCTGTCAAATAAATAAGTAAAACCTCAAAAAAAAAAAAAAAAGCACTACAGCTCAAAATCATGACTATATGTGAAGCTCCATGTTGTTTCAGTCTGTTTATACCCATGTCAATCCTTGAAAGCCTGCCTGAAGGGGTACACAAAGGCCATTCAGGCAGGAACAGTGGGCAGGCTAGAAACGACTGTTCATGTCATACAATAAAGCAGGGTTGTAAAATAAATGATGGTTTTTCTTTACTTTTTAAAATTTTGGTATTTTGTTCATGAATTTTTTTTTGCAATTATTCTGAGTTTCAGAAATCTTGCATTTAACTATAATCTTGACTACTTAGTTTTTTGCTTTCCTTGAAATTTTGTGTCAGGAGACTAGTGTCTTACTCACTGTCCCATAGCGCAGCCCTACCCGGGCCCTACACATTATACATGCACAGAGTGGGTGTTGGGATTGGGTTGAGAGAAAGAAGAAAGAGAAAAGATCAGGCAAGTCTTGCAGGAATCCATGGAAGAGGATTCTAAAGAGTCGGCATTTCAGTATAGACTGGAGGTCTTAATAATTATTACAGAAAAATCTGAGGAAAAAACTAGGTCCACCAAATCCTGGGGAAATGGGTTTTGGATTGGTGGTGAGGCCACTGAAAACACAGATCTATATGGCAGTCTGCATAAAGATACGTTGTAGTAGGGGCACCTGGGTAGCTCAGTGCATTAAGTATCTTGCTCTTGATCTCAGCTCAGGTCTTGATCTCTGGGTTGGGAGCCCAAGCCCCACACTGGGCTCCAAACTGGGCATGGAGCTTACTTAAAAAAAAAAAAAAAGACACTTTATTCTATGTCATGAATTTGTCAAGAAAAGTTGAAATTGGAAAAATGGCCTCAGAGAGCAGAGAATGACATTTGTAATATAACCTGGTATTACCAAGCAAAGTTGATGTCAATAATAACGGTTGAAAGATAGCATCACAGGGACGTGGCTGTAACTGCATACCATGTCACACTGGGTCTCTCCTGCAGCCTGTGCTTTGTGAGAGGAAGAAACAAGGTTAAGCAATGAGGAGAGAAAAAGAGGCTTCCCTGAGGCAAAATGAATTGAGGAATTCATAAGTTTGTGTGTGGAGGCTGCAAACTTAAAGAAAAAAACAAACAAAACAAGCCTACAAACCTACAAAACCTCAGATGATACTCATGAAAACAAGAGAGTTTCGTATCTTTTGTGGATGATGAAGGAATGGATTGAATTGCTCCAGAACTGTGAATTCTAATGTCTAATAAATCTCAGAAAGGTTTTTTCAAAATCATTTTTTCCTTTTTCTTTTTTTAGCTAGGAATTCAGGGCAGGCACTCCTCCATGAGTCATGCCAAGCAGAGGTTCCATTTTCCATGATGAATATTAAGGCAGTGAGGGCCCAGGTACTGCAGCACTCCTGTTGTTCTGTGGTTATGTTGAACTTCCCTTTTGTCAAAGCAGAAAAACCCACATTGAGAGAGGTGGTGAGTGAAAAGTTTACCTGGACGAGTTGCAGCGGGGCCCTCAGCAAGGGCCTTCCACCTGTCTAACCCCTCTGTCATCCCCGAGGAAGATGGGATGCTCTCTTCTTTCTGGACTTCACTCTCACTTCCATGGGCAGTCATTCCAAATACTCAGCCACTTACGGCAATGCTAGAACGCTAGAGTAACGTTTATAAGCTAGAAAATTATAGGTGCATAGCATAGGGTCAGTGTCTCTGTCCAATTTACAAGATGCATCTGCTTCCTTGAATTAGTTCTGCTTTTCTCCTTTCACTGAACTAGGTGCTCCTCCCCACCCCTGGTCCTTGATCAGGCATTGCTCTTTTGAATTCACTCTCCCAGGGAGATGCTTGAGCTGCAACCCAGCTTCCGTTCCAGGAGGCCCCTGCATTCCCAGTGCTGGTGCTTCACCCTTCTTTGCCCAGCACCTCCCACTACTGTTTTATTCCCAAGATCTCTCCCCTTACTCAGCTTCTCTCTTGCTGCCCTCCAGATCCCGTAGTTAAAACAAATATTCCCAACTATTAAAAAGCCCTTTAGGGGTTCCTGGGTGGCTCAGTGGGTTAAACCTCTGCCTTTGGCTCAGGTCATGTTCTCAGGGTCTTGGGATCGAGCCCTGATCGAGCCTCTCAGCAGAGAGTCTTCTTCTCCCCCAGCCCCCTCTGCCTGTCTCTCTGCCTACTTGTGATCTCCGTCAAATAAATAAATTAATTAAAAAAAAAAAAAACAAAGGCCCTTTTAGCTATTTAATTGTATTCTTCCTAACTTATTGTCCTTCTCCTGGCCCTCCTCCTCCTCTCCACTGTCCAGATCTCCCAGCTATAATATTTCTTCCTCTGTGTCTTGAAATTGCAAAACATCATGTCCTACTACTACTTTTTAAACTTAACATTCAAAAGATGCTCAAAACAAAAAGTGGCACACATCATTTGCTTAGTGTCCTTGGGTCACTCTGACTTTCAAAGTTGAAGAAATTTCCTGAAAGATCATTTGAGAATGTCACAAATATGCAACTGAAAGATCTGGTGGACATTATGGCAAACTCTCATATAGAAACTCTAATCAACAGGAAATTTGTCATCCTCCAGAATGAAGGTTTGGATGGAGAATCTAAAGAGACAGATTTTCCTAAACTCCAAACATATTCTAATTCAAAACGGACAAACAGATAAATACAAATAGATTTATTTATTTATCTTTCTACAAATGCTTTAATTTGTTTCATCTCTATAAATAAAGTTTGGTAAGTTTTGTAAATGCTGACTTTGGATGATACTTAGTAAGCATTTTATTAAAATTCTGTGGATTAGCACTTGTTTCAACATTCCAAATAGCATAAATCTAATATGTACCCTCTGGCAAGCATTCTACTTAACCTACCATACAAAGAACTTGCCAACTAGAAGAGGAGAGTTGTTTTTCTACCTCGATCATTGCCAAGCTAGAAAAATAGAGGTAAAAGAAACTGAAAATCCTCTTATCTTTTGGTACTCAGTGGTCAAAAGATGTTAATTTTTTTTTGGAGATGAATAGGATCTATTTAAAGATCAGGGTCCCATTTTCCTGAGATTTACATTTTTAAGTTCAAATGGAGGACCTGTCACAGAGCAGAACTGCATGACAATGACAAAAGTTTGTTCAGTTGCCTGTGTAGACTGCCCTTCTAGAAACTGACCACTGCATGTAACTTGTAACCTACTGACAATTTTAGAAAAGCAGTTTCATCTTAAAAACTAAATCAGGGCGCCTGGGTGTCTCAGTTGGTTAAGCATCTGTTCTCTCTCTCTTTCTCTCAAATAAATAAAAAAAATATTAAAAAAAAAAAACCCTTAAAAATGAAAAGAAACTATTTGTGAGAGTTTCCATCCATGCCCTCCAATCCCCTTACAAATGCTGTTCCTGTTTCTACTTTAGGATTGCTAAGATGTCACTTTTCTTCAATGTAAGAGTTGCTTCTTTGATTAAAGTGCTGATCATATTATAAACCTGTGATTCTTCACAATAGGACCCAAAGTGACGTTCCTTCCCCACAGTCTCAAAAGTGACCTTGTTTGCTCCTGGTTACTCAAATCATTTTGGCCATCACTATGAGGCCATGACTGGAACCTTATAGTATTTGTAAAATTAGAGAAAAGAGGGGCAGAATTACTTGGCTTCTCTCCTTAATTGCATAACCTCGTGTGAATCAAGATAAAGGTATACAAGATAAAGATCCTTGTAGCTATAAATGCATCATATCCCAGTAAGTTGGGAAGTGATAAATGGTGGTAATGGATGACTATGGAATCAGTTAGATGCCATTATGTCCATCTAGCCTTGTCACCCTGTACCTCATTTGTCATGGCTTTCTTCTAGACAGCTCTCTTTCTAGCTATTGGGTATGTATTTTTTGCTGCTGTTTCTACCTTGGGTTCCTTCCAGTTCTGCAAATACTGACTACCTATTATCACTAATGACATACATCTTTTACATTATGATTAAGGGCCTGCCATGAAGCCACCCTGTTTTCTCTTTGTACCAGATAAATTGTCTGATTATGACCAGATTCTGCCTGTTCTAGTTCTGGCTTTGCATTTTTTTTCCCCCTGCAGATCTAAGTATAAAGCATCCTCTGTTTGTTTTGTTTTGTTTTTACACCTACTAGGCAGAGCCATTCAAGAGATACTGTGATAGTTAATTTTATGTGTCAAGTGGGCTAGGCATGGTATCCAGATATTTGGTCAAACATTATTCTAGATGTTTCTGTGAAGTTTTTAATTTTTTTTCTTTTTAGGTGAAATGAACATTTCAATTCATAGACTCTGTGTAAAGCAGGTTTTCCTGTATATTGTGTGTGGGCTTCATTAAACCAGTTGAAATCCTTAATTCAAAAAACAAAAAACAAAAACAACAACAAAAAAGTTCTCCCCAGAGGAAATGGAAATTCTGTAAGCAGACTTCTTCTGAGTCTCTAGTTTGCCCATCTATCTTATAGATTCAGATTTGCCAGTCTCCACAACTGCATAAAACAATTCCTTAAAATAACTCTCTCTCTCTCTCTCTCTCTCTCTCTCCACACACACACACACACACACCCTATTGGTTCTGTCTCTCTGGAGAATACGGACTAATACACATACTGAGCATTTGACTTACCTCTATGTAAAATTCTGATCACTTAAGTGGGGGGTTCCTAATACATATTAGAAAACTCCTATTGTCTGACTTGTACTGATTTTTCCAAGATAGAAAGAGAAGGAGGGAAGGAGGGGGAGGAAGAGAGATACTGACAAACACACAGAGAGAACATATTGTTATTGTGTTCCATTAGACTTTAACTTCTAGGGTGGGAAGAAATTTGGTATCTTGTGTATAACATGGATGACGATAGGGGGTGTTAAACCTGATGGTGGTCCAAATCCTTCAACCTGTCCTTCTCCTCCATCCATCATTATCTAAATTAGTCCCTGGTTTATTGTATTTTATATTATTTTATTTTACATTTAAACTTTATTTTTTAAAATAAAATCTTCCATATCTCTGTTTCCTCCTCTCTTCCTCTGCTTCTACCCTCATCCATGGCTCCAAAACGTTGTATCAGATATGGGTCAAAATCCCTCACTGTCCTACTTTCAGCCACCAAAGCTGTGGCCAGACTAACTTTCCTAAGCCTCATTTTCATCATTCATTTCCTGAAAACTCAGAAGAAACTCTTTTTCTAACTTTAAGCCCTGCTTATACAAATCCTTTATCTACTTATTTCTCGTATTCTTCTCTGAATCATACTCCAGCCTCTGCTTTTTCTTCTCATGAAACTTCTTCTATCTGAGGGTCATCTCCCTTTTCTTTAGCAAAGTGCTATGCTCCCTTTGGGGCCCACTTACAGCTCCATGTGTGCCTTGTTTGTTGCTTCTGCTTCTCATGGATTTTCTTCCCCTATGACCTAAGACAGACACATATGCTTTGTCTAGAAAATAATTTTAAGTAGTGTTTCTCTCTTATGCATAAATCTTACATTGTTTCTATTTCATATGTGTAGGTCTTGAATAACGGAGATCCATGGATGAGCCTGGTGGTGGGTATTAAGGAGGGCACGTATTGCATGGTGCACTGGGTGTGGTGCATAAACAGTGAATCTTGGAACACTGAAAAAAATTTAAAAAATTTTCAAAAAAATATAGATGGAAAGTGCACTGTAGTCTAATGTGAACTGAATTTTCTTTTTCAGAGCTGTTCTCTCTGCTTGTTGAACAATCAGGCTGATACTGTTGTAAATAAGAGTTCTCCAACATGAAATTTTAATTTACTCCCAAATCTAGGCCTTGGAAACACTGCAGATGCATGTGACAATGCATTCTTTTTATTTTTTATTTTTTATTTTTTTTTAAAGATTTTGTTTATTTATTTGACAGGGAGAGGAGAAAGAGAGTGAGGAGGGGGAGAAAGAGCATCCACAAGCAGGAGGAACAGGAGAGAGAGAAGCAGGCTCCCAGATGAGGAGGGAGCCAAATTCGGGGCTCGATTTCAGGCCTCTGAGATCATGACCTGAGCCAAAGGCGGACGTTTAACCAGCAGAGCCACCCAGGCGCCCCAGGACAGTGCATTCTTATCCTAAAGATGGGATTGCATTATTGAGGGTGAAGTATTTCTTCCAATATTTCCCCCAAGCAGTATCACCTTAATCTCTCTCCCCGTTTTGTCTTATCTTCTTTCTGAAAACTTTGTCTCTTATTTACATGTAATAATGGAATGATAGGTTTTTAGATTAAGATCTCTCTTTTTTTTTTAAGATTTATTTGTTTATTTTAGAGACAGTGAGTGAGCATGGGGGAGGGGAAGGGCAGCAGGAGAGGAAGAGAGAGTCCCAGGCGACTCCCTAGTGAGCGCAAGCCCGGAAGTGGGGCTTGATTTCGTGACCCCGAGGTCACGACCTGAGCCAAAACCAAGAGTCAGAGGCTTAACCCACTGAGCCACGCTAGCGCCCTTAAGTTAAGATTTCTGTTAAAATTGTCATAATGGCTTAATTTTGAAATTCATTTAAGGGCTTATTCATGTAAACATTCTCCGTGTCATTATAGCTGTCTTCCACTGAGGGATGATCCAGGAACCAGAGCCCAACAAGTTTGTTCTCATTGTTTGAGTGCCGCCAAGTGCGAAAGGAAACAGAATGGAGCTGGTGTCCAGATAATCTGTGAAGAGGCTGTCATGCTCTGTGGTGTGGGGCACACCTCTTGCTGAGCCAAGAGCTGCTGCATGCTGGTTTTCTGGCACGAGTGAGGAGCTGACATTTCAGCTCCACTGAGTAAAATACAAACACAACTGCAGTTTGCTAGTGGCCACTCCAAGAAATGAGAAGGGATAGAATGCAGATGCTAAACCAAAAGTGAAAAATAGGACAGATGCCAAACACTGAAATTAAAAAACAAAAAACCAAACATTACTGGGTTGTTAGAATAGAACCTCTAAATTGGGATGTATAGGAGATCAAGTCCTCATAGGTGTTACTAGCTCTGTAGATTTAAAGTAATCATGGAAGTAGCTTCCTGGAACAGTCAGAAAAAGAATTCCAGAGTCCTCCTGAATTGTTATATTTACTTATATATGCAACACAGTTCTTTATATTTGTGGGCCTCTTTGTAAAATACTGGACAGATCAATCAAAAGCATTTGATTGATCAATAATAATGGATCCTCATCCATCTTTCTTATTAAGTAAATTTAAGTCAACAAAAATTAATGTAAGTGATAAAAGTGACCATGTCAAGGATCTGAGAACCAACACATGTTGACATCTCCAAGAATGTGCTCACCAGTCAGATGACAATAAAGTGCTAACAGGGAGGAAATATCTGGATATCTGAGAGGCATGGCCAAAACCAGTTCACCAGCCTGTTACAGACACTGCAGACATGTGTATTACTACTTCCCACTGATGAGCCTATAACAGACATTGCTCATTAATCAGATCAGGCTTTCTTGATGAACCTGCTCATGGCTTCAGAATTCTTCATAATGATTTTGCCTCTTAAATACCACTCAATCAATTCACGTTTGTTTATCTCCCCTTCTATCACTCTAGACCAAGCTATCAATATTCGTAGTCCAGATTGTTGTTAAGACTCTTCTAATTGATTGCTTGCATTTTCCCACCTCCAGCCAATTTCCCACAAGCAGTGAGATCTATTTAAGCTCAAATTTGATGTGTCACTCCTTTGCTTAAAACATTTAATGGTATTAACAGGGCTTATCAAACTCTACGTTTCTAGAGCTTCACTGCCTTTTTTTTTTTTAAGATTTTATTTATTTATTTGACAGACAGATCACAAGTGGGCAGAGAGGCAGGCAGAGAGAGAGAGAGAAGGGGAAGCAGACTCCCTGCCTATCAGAGAGCCCCATGCAGGGCCCAATCCCAGGACCCTGGGAACATGACCTGAGCCAAAGGCAGAGGCTTTAACCCACTGAGCCACCCAGGCGCCCCTAGAGCTTCTCTGTTTTCTAACTCTCTTTGACTCCTTGTGCGCTAGCTATGCCGGCTTTCTTCACTTTCCTTCAATATGCCATGCTTCTTCCAGCTTTCACTACTCGCCTCTGCCCAAAACACTCTTCACCATTCCTCCCCAATCCTTGTTTTTGTCTTCCTGTAATTCAGATCTGTGTACATATTATTTCCTTAGGAAAATCAATTGACTATATAGAATTGAAAATAAAGAATATATATATTATGAATTGTGCACCCCATATCCTTTGTATCAGCCAAATTTTATACTAAACTTTTGTATGCATATGTATCACACTGCTTTGTTTTTTATTTTGGATTTGTTGTTAAACATTCACCAGCACTTCACAGAGGAACTCCAGTGGTCACAAAACTAATGGGCTGTATTGGTTTCCCTCCCTTTCCTGTTTTAGTTTCCTGTTCCTTTACTGGTTTTCTTGGGATCATCTCCAAAATACCCCCTTATAATCAAATCCTTATCTCAGGCTCTATTTTGTGGGAGACTCAAACCTTGCCAGTCATGGAGTGTATACGTAATCCACTATTTTATCTCCATATCTAATAAGCACAACATAAATATTTGTTGAATGAATAAAATAAGCACAGGATCCCAGAGAGCCACTACTAGCTAAATGAACTTGTTGAAATCTTTTTTACTCTGGTTTACTGGCCCAAGGCGGGTTTGCTTGGATCTGTGGCCTGCAGTGCTGCTGCAATTCACCTGTGATGGACCAGTCTCTCATCTAAAGATGTGCAGGGAATCTAGATGGAGCCCTTGGAAAAAAGTCAATGTGTACCAGTGCCAAATGAGACAAAACCAGAGAGTGGACTTCAGTGAAATGGAGGAAAAAGTGAGCTCCCCTGAGAAGGGAAGAAGAAGAAACGGTGGTGTTAAGGTGAGATAAAGTTGCCACGGGTTACCGCAAGCTGCTTGGTACCGACCATCCTCTGAATATCTACGTGAGTGTGTTTAAGGGAAGGACTATGAGGGTGGGAGGAAGGGAAAGTTGCGATTTCTAACGACAACTGCTTCTACCTGCTTTTTGCCCTTGCAGGATTGGCAGAATTGATCTTAGAAACATGGTCTTGGTTCAGTATAATGTTAGCAAGAGATTAAACAGAACACTGTTCTGCATAAAAAATAGGATCATAATAAAATCGGGAAGAGTCTAGAAAAAGAATGGTCACTGAGGGGGGGTTTTGAGAGAATAGGGGCTGACCATGGAGCAGCAGGGAAGTTCCACGTGGGGGCGGGAAGTCAGAGCACAGATCTCCTTGGGAATTGCTGAAATTTGGGTCATGGCCCTGAATTTCCCAAACTTAAATTCTGAAGCACAGCACTATCTCGCCTGACATCTAGGTGAAGTTTAGAATGACCAAATTAGAGAGTTGGACGGACTTTAATTCACTCTTCCTCTTTCTCTGGGCATTGTGAAGATCGGATCTACAGCCCAAGTGTAATCGCAAGCCTCAGCGGAATGGCTATTCCTTCCTTCTTCCAGACGCTATTTTCCTCATAGACCTCTCTGAACAATTTTTATCAGCAACCTATTCCTATTAGGGAAACTTACTGTTTGAGCCTCAATTTAAAGTATGAAGAAGAAAAGGCAAAAATATTGACCACAGTGATTTAAAGTTCAGGTGAGTTTTTCTTAGAAATCTTTCCAAGTCTTTCTATTGTCCTTTCATCCTAAAGTGGAACAATTTAAATAATGCCTTTGCCAGGACTTCATGGTTAAGTTAGGATATGAAAAGTTTTTGGTTAGCAGAATGGCCGATGGCATATTTTTTTCACTTCGTGACTACACATTAATCAGTGTGGAAGTTAATGTATCAAGTGTGGAGGAGCTGATGAAAGTTCTTCAGCACTCTTATTTTGATTAAGGTATTTACCAGTGAGGAATAGCACCTTGTATCACCTTCCACGTGAGGCTGTCTGTCTCTAGCTGCAGAAGAACTGACACAGGGTGGGGTGCACCTTCCAGAAGTTTGCGGTCTGAGACTTACTACAGTGGTAGACTCATTAAGGTTGACAATAGTAACAAATAATTATGAAACCCTAATCATGTGCCACACACTGTGTTTAGTGCAGGAGGTTTTGTTTTGTTTTTGTTTTTGTTTTTGTTTTTGTTTTAAATGTGTTCTTTTATTTTAGGAATTCAGTTTTAAGGGGTTACCAGACATGCATAGTAATAATTTCAGTACGGAGTGGTAAATGTTTGATGGTGGTATATATGGAGTCAGGAAACAGATGGTAATTATGAGTTTTTTCAGGGAACGGTTGGGGAAAGCTTTGCTGAGGAGGTGGCACATTAGCTAGAATTTAAAGCACGAGTAGGAGGTCATTAGGCAAAAGGAAAGGAAGGGTATTATAGGCATGAGAGAAAATAATTGGTGCAAAGTCACAAGCATGAATATGGATGACGTATTTTGGCAGTGATGGGTGGTGTGACCAGAAGAGATAGCAGGCTACTGTTTCTGGATCACTGAATTGGTTTTCTCTGAACTTCTTAGTAGGTAGGGCAAAAAAAGGAAATAATCAAATTATTCTTATGAACTCTGACTTTCATGGAGGTATATGATACAAATTCATTCTTTTGCTCCTTCAATTACTCAACATATGTTAATTGCTTGCCTAGTAGATGCCAAGCATCTGGCTGGACACTGATGATACTGCAAAAATAGAGATGGAATGAGTCCTTAACCTCATGAAACATTAGCAGCTCTCTCTATTGAGTTCTCTATTGAGTTCATTCAGTTTAGATCATCTCACTGCTTCCTTTCAATGGAGTCAAATGCTGAGGTGAGATTAAGAAAATTTGGAAACGTGAGGTGATTTTAATGTATTACCTAGATGGGATGTGCTTGCTAATTTTATGTCAGCTTGACTGGGCCATGGGGTGCCCAGATATTTGGTTAAAGCTGATGTGGTTGTAAGGGTACTTCCAGATGCATTTAACATTTGAATAGGTAGATGAAGTAAATTGCAGATTGCCTTCCCTAATATGGGCCTCATCTAATCAGTTGGAGACATGAATAGAACAAAAAGCTAAGTAAGGGAGAATTCTCTTTGACTGTTTGAGCTGGGACATTGGTTTTTCTGCCTTTGGACTTAGACTGAAATTATACCATTGGCTCTTGTGGGTCTCCAGCTTGCTGACTGTACATCCTGGGACTTCTCAGCCTCCATAGCCACATAAGCCAATTCCTAATATTAAATCAGATATAGATAGGGATGCCTGGGTGGCTCAGTCAGTTCAGTGTCCAACTCAGGTGGTGGTCTCAGGTGGAGATCTCAGGGCTGTGGGATTAGGTCCTGCGGTCAAGCTCTGTGCTGGGGCATGGACCCTGCTTGGGATTCTCCCTCTCCTGATCCTGCTTTTCTCTCTCCATCTCACTCTCTCTCAATCCCCCTTCCTCTCAAAAAAAAAAAAAAATCAGAAATAGATATAAATTTCTTATTGGTTCTGTTTTTCTGGAGAACTCAGACTAAATACAGGGGAATAAATGACAAAACAATGTCCAATAGCAGAATAGCTTTCCCCAAAGTTTGCTTTTTCACTACTTAAAATATAAATTTCTTATTGGTTCTGTTTTTCTGGAGAACTCAGACTAAATACAGGGGAATAAATGACAAAACAATGTCCAATAGCAGAATAGCTTTGCCCAAAGTTTGCTTTTTCACTACTTAAAATATTGCAATTTATTAGGAGATCTGGCTTGCGACTTAAATGAAATGTCCAGCAAGTGAAAATAGCCTATAATTTGGAAGAGAGAACACTAAAGAGGTTTTCTCTCTGTCTCTTTTTTTAAAGATTTTATTTATTTATTTATTTGACATAGGGAGAGAGAGAGAGATCACAAGTAGGCAGAAAGGCAGTCAGAGAGGGAGGGTGAAGCAGGCTCCCTGCTGAGTAGAGAACCCAATGCAGGGATTGATCCCAGGGCCCTGAAATTGTGACCTGAGTCAAAAGGCAAAGGCTTAACCCACTGAGCCACCCAGGTGCCCCAAGAAGTTCTCGTTTGATAGATCAGATCATCATTCTAATGAGGGAAAAGAAAGATGTATTGTTGTCAATACACGCCTAAAACAAATCAAACCACAAAAAAATTGATAAAATTTTTGAACAAGATGGATTCATGTTATGAGGAAGACAGGGTGTTGAGTTTCTCCAATATTTTATGACTCTCACTTTATGAAATAGGAGTGATCTTAACAGTTAATTGGCTCTGTAAGAACGAACGGCTTAGGATCAACTACCTCCCCAAAATGTTAATAATAGAAGATCTCAGAATTTTATACAAAATACCAATTCATTTAGCGTTCTAGAGGTATATTTTGCAAGTACTTTATCTCAAGGGATTAACTACTAAGTCAAACTACTTAAACTGAGAGATTTCTATGAGTGCTTTATTGAGATTTTAATGGGTTGGTGGGTGTTTGGTGACACTAACCTTAAAAATTTTCCAGGCTAAATTTACCTCAGTAATACCATGGTGTAGGAAGTTTGGAGTCCTGGTTGTCATTTTACCTGTGCATGGGGGAGATGCAGAACTGTGTTTTAAGAGAGGGAAGCTTTGGTCTTGTCTAGAATGCTTGTGTTCCCCTCCCCTCATTTCCATGTGTATAAATAGAAGGCCTTTTTATTAGGACACTTACTAGTTAGGGTTTTCATTTTTCATTAAGATATGGCATTTCTCTTCCCAGCTGGGCTGATTATGAAAGCATGTGGCTCTGCCTTTAATTGGTAACAGAATATTTGCACTCTAGGCCCCTGTCAGCAAATGCAGTGCTTCTTGGTCAATACTAATCAAAAGCTGAGTTATGAGATATAATTTTTATTTATGGAACATTGACTAAAAATTATGCAATACATTCATTCCTCTGGATACTCTAAAATCAATCCTTGAATTAAGGCAGACTGTCAGAACCTAGCCCCTCAAAGAACTGCTGTAATGAACTAGGCTTTAGCATTCCTTATGCCTCTTAGCAAAGTGCTAAGAAACTCAGAGGCAAATTCACAAGTTACCCAAAGCAAACTTAAAGAACTGTATAATGTTTATTTTGTACACAATTTTCCCTAGAGTCATTTGATTTAAAAAAGCAAACTCTTGAGGTGAAACATAACATAAAATTTTAAAATGCATGATTCAGTAATTGTGAATTAGTAAATTTACAATGTTGTGCAAATACCACCTCTATCTAGTTCCAAAATTGTTTTATTACTTCAAGAGTCATCTGACATTTTTTGCTTTATCTTTTCTTCTATTTTTCTAATTCTCTAAAATCTTTTTGTATTTCCTCCATGTCTATAAATCATCATAATTTTTTTTGAATGAGGTAGGATTTTAATAAGCAAATTATAAATAAAAACTAACAATAAGCTCCAGTGCAGGAGATTGAAGAGGAGGAGTCAGGAAATATGAGAGGAATCAAGAAGTGATTTTGTGGAAGCCAGATGAAGAAGGAATTTCAAGAAGGGAGTGGTTGACAGGAGCCCTTGCTAGAAACATCAAGTAAAATAAAGATGGAAATGAGGCTGCTAAATTGATTAATTAGGATCCCATCTGTGATTTTTTTGAAAATTGTGTCCCTGTAATGTATGGTTAGAGGTGAAACCTTTGTGAAACTTAAAAAAAAAAAAAAATCGATAGCGTTGTAAAACAGAGAGAAAAGAAGCTGTGGTTTGAAGGCAAAACAAGTTTGAGGGAATTTTTTTAATGGTGGGGTAGGTAAGCCAAATAGAACAGTGGGTGGAGGAAAACTGACATGGTGTCAGCTTTGCAACCAGCTACAGTGTGACCTTGAGCAAGACACTTCACATTGCTAGCCTTGATTTTCTTATCCATGAAGCACAGTAGCTTAACCAGATTATGTCTAAGATTCCTTCCAGCTTTAGTGTTCTAAAACACAATCTTGAGTGAAAGGAATGTATAAATATATGAGAACAGTAAAGCAATTTTGAAAACACAGTAATGCACTCATCATGATATAGAATCATTTTTATTAACCTACCTGAAATACTGATCTTTAATAAGGTTTTATGATATCATAATGAAAGAAAGGAATCCACTGAGCATTTGCTATCAACAACTTTACCATAAAGGTTTGCTTTGTATTATACAGCCCACTTATTTTTTTTTATTTTTAAAATTTTTTCCAAAGATTTATTTGTTTATTTTAGTGAGTGTGAGAAAGAGAGAGAGTGAGGGCATGGAGAGGGGCAGAGAGAGAGGGAGAGAAATCCTCAATCAGATTCCCCACTGAGTGTTGAGCCCAATGTGGGGCTCCATCCCAGTATCCTGAGATCATGACTTGAGTCAAAATCGAGTCAGACCATTAACCAGTTGAGCCACCCAGGCACCCCTACAACCAACTTTCAAATAATTTGAAAGTCAAAATAGTGGTTGATGTGGATTGTAGTGGATTATAAATGGCCATAAAATTTTTGATACTTCTCCTATCTAGAGATAAGGTCTATGTTTCCTCTTCCTGAACTGAGATGATCTCTATGGCTATCTAGTCATTAGGATGTGAGGAATTGACACTGTTTCCAAGCTGTTAAGCTTCCACTTTCTGACTCCTGCAATACTGACTCTTTAAACCTATGCTGCCATGCTTTAAGGATGCCCAAGTAGCCCTGTTAAAGAGATCTAGATAGAATAGAAATGAGTCCCTGCACCCCAGCTCCACCAACCAACAGCTGTGGTTGAGTACTGAATTGCCAGCCATATGAATAAAAAAAGATGTTCAACACCTGTTAGCTTGAGATACTCTAGGTGACACAACGTGTGGCAGAGAAAGACTGTTCTCACTGATCCCTGCCCAAATCTCAGACTTAAGGGCAAAATAAATGATCAATGTTTTAAGCCACAAACTTTGGGGATGGTTTGTAGTGCAAAAATAGGTAACTGTATCATGCAGTTAAAATTTATTCACTGATAATCAGGTAAGCCAAACATAATCTTTATGGGTGGTTCTGCTTTTGTGCCAATATGTATTTGAGAAAAAAACTTGTATTCCATAAAATTTCATACTAATTGCACACAAGGTTTATGAGGAAGGTAGTAGTGAAATAGACCACTCAAAACCTGTAGAATTTTGTAAAGAGAGCCCTACCTAAAACAGTAACAATCCTATTAAAAACATCAACCATAACATAGTAATTTGACAACAGTTGTAGAAATAAAAGCAAAATTAAACTATTGAGAGCATACCAAAATAAAAAACTTTTATACAACAAAGGAAAGCATCAACAAAACAAAAAGGCAACCTATTGAAAGGGAGAAGATATTTGCAAATGATATATCCCATGGGGGTTATATGCAACATACATAAAGAATTTATACAACTCAACACCAAAAAAATCAAATAATCCAACTAAAAAATGGACAGCGGACCTGAATAGATATTTTTCCGAAGAAGATATATAGATGGCAAACAGATACATTTGAAGTCGCTCAATGTCAATAATGATGAGAGAAATGCAAATTAAAACCACCATGAGATATCACCTGGCTACCTGTCAGAATGGTTAAAATAAAAAACACAAGAAATGGGCAGAAGATATGAACAGACACTTCTCCAATGAAGACATACAAATGGCTATCAGACACATGAAAAAATGTTCATCATCACATTGAGATATCACCTTATACCAGTTAGAATGGCCAAAATTAGCAAGACAGGAAACAACATGTGTTGGAGGAGATGTGGAGAAAGGGGAACCCTCTTACACTGTTGGTGGGAATACAAGTTGGTGCAGCCTCTTTGGAGAACAGTGTGGAGATTCCTCAAGAAATTAAAAATAGAATTTCCCTATGACCCTGCAATTGCACTCCTGGGTATTTACCCCAAAGATACAGATGTAGTGAAAAGAAGGGCATCTATACCCCAATGTTTATAGCAGCAATGGCCACAGTCGCCTAACTGTGGAAAGAACCAAGATGCCCTTCAATGGACGAATGGATAAGGAAGATGTGGTCCATATACACTATGGAGTATTATGCCTCCATCAGAAAGGATGAATACCCAACTTTTGTAGCAACATGGACGGGACTGGAAGAGATTATGCTGAGTGAAATAAGTCAAGCAGAGAGAGTCAATTATCATATGGTTTCACTTATTTGTGGAGCATAACAAATAGCATGGAGGACATGGGGAGATAGGAGAAGGGAGTTGGGGGAAATTGGAAGGGGAGATGAACCATGAGAGACTATGGACTCTGAAAAACAATAGATGTGGAGAAAAAGAAACCTTTGGCACTGTTGGTGGGTATGCAAATTAGTGCAGCCACTGTGGAAAATACTAGTTTCCTCAAAAAATTAAAAACAGAATTACCATATAATTCTATAATTCAACTACTGGGTATTTACCCAGAGAAAACAGAAACACTAATTTTGAAAAGATACATGTACCTTCACGTTTATTGCAGCATTATTTACAATAGCCAAGATATGGAAGCAACTCAGTTGTTCATAGATAGATGAATGGATAAAGAAGATATGGTATATACCTATAGTGGAATGTTACTCAGTCATTAAAAAGAATGAAATATTGCTATTTGCAATAACATATTTGGACCTAGAGTGTATAATGCTAATTGAAATAAATCAGAGAAAGATAAATATGTGGAATTTAAGAAACAGCAAATGAACAAAGGAAAAAAGAGAAACAAAAAAAATAGGCTCTTAAACACAGAGGAAAAACTGTTGGTTAGCAAATGGAAGGTGCGTGGGGGGATGGGTGAAATTGATAATGGGCATTAAGAGTACATTTATCTTGATGAACACTGAGAAATGTATAGAATTGTTGAATCATTATATTGTACACTTGAAACTAATACAATACTGTATTTTAATTATACCTGAATTTAAAAAATAAGTTTAAAAAATTTTTAAAAATTAAAAGAAATCAGCTGTAACAAATCTCCTTTGTCATTTGCATTTAGAATCACGGTTCCTCCTTATCAGCCTTATATCCTGGGGTTCCTGTTTCCTTAAAGACATTATTATGTATAGCTTCACCAGAAAGCTATACAAAGTGGAAAGCATAAGGGGCTCTAGAAGCCACTAAAGCTTCTTTTTGCACTAAAAACAAGACTGCTGCAGAATTTTAATTTTTTTCTTAAATTCTTCATAAATTGCTAAAATTCCTTTTTAACTGTGATAAAGTTGAACTCTATTGCCTCAAAAATGAACGGTTTTGGAAATTCAAAAGTGAACCTAGAAGATTCCAATGTTTACTGACATCCTTCCTTTTCAATTACACATGAGCTAATAGGCACCAAAGAAACATATGTAGCAGAACAGATGGTATGAATGGTCAGCCTGTATATGGCAAACAATACATATACTGACTGTAAAGGTCAGTACTGTGTTGCTGTAGTCCCTTATCCCTTATGACTTACTTTGTCCTGATGGACTCTCAGTTTTGAAGCCTGGAAGAGAAGGCTGCTCTGTGTGTGCAGCAGTTGGTACTGCTTTGGTTTCAGCTTCTTTCACCAGATCCATCAGGAAAGGGGGATCAGTGCTCTCTGTGGGCCTAGGGCCCAGGGAGGGGGAAGGACACTGAAGGTAGCCTCTTCTTCAGAAGAGAGTGGTTCAATGGATTGCTCTTCAGTCAGAAATGCAGGTGTGAGGAGACCTTCTGACTTAAGAATGATTTTACCACTAGTCTTTGAGGTGGTGTCATAGAGTCCTCATAGAGGATGTAATTAGCTAACAAAGACTTTGTGGTAAAAAACTCACCAGGTACACTGTGTCCTGTTCTGTCCACTGTCTCAAGCCTGGATTGACCAAAAGGAAGTTCTGAACTCAAAGTAGCATCCTGAAGAATGAATTGAGAAAGACATGTTGAGAAGCGACATCTCCCTGTATGTGAGAAGGGCTACACTCTGTGCTTTTCTCTTTTATTTAGAGTTAAGCAAATCATTTTGTAGTTGACTTGAATCTACTATGGATTTGTCTTTTTTCCTACTGTGGATTCTGATATAGGTTCTGATACAGAAGTTTGTCATGGAAGGAAGACATGCATTGATAAAGTGGCAAAATATGATTAATTGGCCTCTTGGCTAACTGAGTTTGCCTGGGTAGGGCTAATAAATAGCTGAAATACTTTGAATTTTCTACCATGTTTGAATTTACAAATTCCTTCATTTAAAGAAGGAATAGAGCTTAGTCAGCACTTCCAATTATGAATATTCCATTGACAACTTTTGGCATAAATTAAGCAGACATAGCTTTAAATGAAATATAAAAATTATTACAGAATTTATTATTTTATTTTGAATACATTAAACTCTCATAAATAAATACAAGTAAGGCCTTAAGATTTAAGAACATGCTTATAAAGTATGCTTATGTTTATATTTATTTCCAAAAGTCAATATTACATTATATATTCTGCTTTAAGTATTCTTTTCAGTTCATGAACATGTGTTTCTTTTATCAAAAAAGCAAATCTTGACACTAATTGAAACAAAGATCTAACAACATTGAAGAAAATTTTTGAGTTTTAGGATATTTGAAATGCAAGTTGTATCATATTTTTTTTAACACAGAAACTGGAAGTGGGCAACAAAGTACTGCCTGTAAGACAGAAAAAAATTATAATTTGCATTGCAAAGAAGATTTTGCTCTGTTCAGTCTTTAAATTGATTTTTTTTTTTTTTTTGATGCAAGCTTTTGAGGCTTTGTTCCTACTTGAAGAGCAAAAGAACAACAAACTCACTTACCTTTGTGATATCAGCAAGGAGTGTAGGCAGCACTGACTGGAAGTCAGGATCAGTGCCTGGCAATGACCCCCAAAGTTCTGCAGGTGAAAAATCACAAGGTTTGAGTATTTCTTTCTTTTTTTTCTTTTGTGGTTGGACACTAAAACAGTCAGGGTTGAAAGATGTGGCAATAATCAGTTTTTAAAGGCTGGTATAGCAAATCATTAATAAATTAGCATCATACAAACTAATAGTCATTGATGTGAATGATATATTGGAGGACAGATGCAAAGGGTACATCTTGTATGTTTATGTGATAAGAACAGTTATCAAAGTAGATTTTTAGAGTACTTAGTTTAATTGTATAGATTTGGATCAGGCAGGCATATAGATTGGCTAGGCCAGTGGGGATGAAGATATAATGAAGCTAACAAAAAGAAATAGCTAGAATAAGCACTAGAACCAAAGACCACTTGCAGAGTCCTATTTCCACCTAGAAACCTGATTCTCAGAATATCCCAGAAGGTTGAACAGAGACAAACCAGAGTACCAGATGGTCTTTAAGATGACTCTGAAGTTCATGTTCTTTTGTCTAGGAGATTCTCTTGCCCTGCATCTTGTCCTCAGAAACTTTTTGATGTTTTCCAGTATTGAGTTTGACTACCTAAACCAGAGAAATAGAACTGGCAGAGAATGCCAGTTTCATGTCGTGTCATGCTAAAATAGAATTTCTAGTGTCCACCTATTCTGTTAAGAGTGCTGGGCATAATGAGGAATTCTAGGTTTATGGGCCCCTCCTGGTACCCTCTGAGAATCCTGAATGTACCTGATGATCTTGTTAATTTTTTTAGACTGCCTGCTATTCTCTGCCCTCAGAGGTTGACTTATATGGACTATATCAATGGCTTTTTGCCCTCTGGCCTTGGGAAGGCTTAGATCATTAGGTAAACCCTTCACGCCTTGAGGTAGTAATGGGGCCTTGCTGCTTCTGGCACCAGAGAACTGTCCTGTTCTTTTGTGTATTAGGAAAAACTTTATAAATAACTCCTTCATCAAACTCTCATGCTGTCCCAATTTGAATGGCCATCTGTTTCCTTCTTGGACTCAACCAATTTACTAGGTGAAGGAATCTGTTTGGGTCATGCCAGTGGAACAGAACTATCCACAGGTGCTTCTTTCTACCTGGACTCCACTGGGTAACTGTGGCTAACTACTGAATGGAAACTCTGGGCTTCTCCTAGACCTATTCTTGTTATGAAGTAGCACCCAATGGCTCACCAAATGAGACCCAGGTTGGAGTGAGGAAAGAGAAGTGATTCCATTCATGAGGTGCCTGTCACAGAAATGACTGATTCTATAAAGCCCAAGTGGAAATGACACCTCCTAATGTTGCTGTCAGAATGCAGATAAAACTAGAACTACGAAATCACCAACTTACCATCAATGAACTGGATTGTTTCCACATCCAAGGATTTGTCTTCCTCTAGTGCTTTGCTGATCAGCTTTTTGAGGTCTAAATCTGTGAGATAGATTTCTGGTTGCTTGTCCTCCTCCATCGTTCCGTGAGGGGGTCCTTCACTTCCAATTTTGTTGGAATCAAAAGACAGGAGGTCACTCTCAGGGCTTTTTGATTCTTCACTGTCTCTCTTAAAGATGGCCATAAGCCTTGTCTCTATGGAGCTTGAACTGTAGAGAGCAGAGGACACAATGCACCCAAACCCATTGTTACATGCTTTACAAAGAGAGTCATTATGTGCTATGAAGATTCCAGACAGCTTCATCCTCTTTTCTGATAGGCTCTTAAAGGAGTATCCCATTTCAAAACTAGTTTAAATGTTTATCAGAAATTTGAAATGTGGAAGAAGAATCCACGTGTATTTTAGTTATTAGATAGAATGACAGGAAGGGGGGGGCGGGTGGTAAGTCCAGCTTGAAGACTGGCTACTAAACGAGTCAAGTGATCACAGAGTTTGACTTTATTCTTTATGAAAAAGTATTATTTGTCAAGAGTTGTTATTATTCACCAGTGTTTTTTGTGGCCTTATAGGTAAAGTCATGAAGTGCCCATCATCAAGAAGGATGAATTGTCCTTTTCTCTACAAACAGCCTTCTTTAGGAGGGTCTCTGAAATAGCAGCATAGGATACAACAGTGGGACAGTTGTATGTGCATATTATAACCAAGTCAAAGGTTCAATTCTTAAGTTTATTTTTCCTCTACTTCTTTCAAGAAGTATTTTTTAATAAAAAAACAAAATTCTAAATCAAACATAATTTTTTCCCTCAAGCTGCTTTTAAGATAACATCTTAGAAGAAAGGTGTGAGAAAAGAGAAAGGGAAGTCGTATATAATTAACCATATTTATTATCATATTTATTGACTTGATACCTTTTTGCATATAAAAATGAAATAGGATTCTCTTTAACTCTTTCCTCTAGGATCAGGTTTTACCTTTTAGTTTATGCCATAAATCCACACCGAGGGATGCAAATGTGTTTTAGAGCCACAGAAACTGATAATGTGTACGCTTGGCAGTTCTTTGGGCCACACAATCAGTTAGAGTCTACAGTTCATTATTTCACTAGTCAATTAGAGAAGCCAAAGCTGGATTCTTATTACTGAGCTCTCCGAGGTAAAGTGGCTCTGTCCCAATTCAAACTGACCTTGGAACCAAGTTGCAAATTAGTTTCTCTGCTTTGTTTCAGACTTAGGTTGGCTGGTTGTACAAGTGTGCATTCAGACAGACAACTTCCCATCACAAATGATATTTAAGAAATTGTTAAAACATGCACAGAAATGTGTTTTTATGTTTTTCTAATTGGATTCTGAGTTTTAGAGAATATACTTTCACTGATCACATCATTATTTACATACTTATCTCATGTAGTCATTTTGACTTGATCTTTTTTCTACTACTGAGTAACTGATCAATTACTCTCATTTAAATAACACACCAATAAAAAGCCATTAGTTTATCCCAGACTTGGTATGTAAAATTATTTTTTAAAAATCAGCATATAGGATCAAGAAGATGTGGTATATATACACAATGGAATACTATGCAGCCATCAAAAGAAATGAAATCTTGCCATTTGCAACAACATGGATGGAACTAGAGCGTATCATGCTTAGCGAAATAAGTCAAGCAGAGAAAGACAACTATCATATGATCTCCCTGATATGAGGAAGTGGTGATGCAACATGGAGGCTTAAGTGGGTAGAAGAAGAATAAATGAAACAAGATGGGATTGGGAGGGAGACAAACCATAAGTGACTCTTAATCTCATGAAACAAACTGAGGGTTGCCGGGGGGAGGGGGTTTGGGAGAAGGGGGTGGGATTATGGACATTGGGGAGGGTATGTGATTTGGTGAGTGCTGTGAAGTGTGTAAACCTGGTGATTCACAGACCTGTACCCCTGGGGATAAAAATATATGTTTATAAAAAAAAAAATTCCTAAGCATAAAATAAATAAATAAATAAATAAATAAATAAAAATCAGCATATAAATTTGTGGGGGAAAAGGTACTATATTTCAAAACATTAGAAAAGTCCAAATTACCCATCTCTTCCTTTCTTTGGTCTTCATTTCACCATATGCAATGGGAACATGCAAGGGAGAAAGAATTTTTATGAAATTTATTAAGACATTTACTGAATCACTGCATATACCAGAGAGAGGAAAAGAGAGAGAGAGAGAGAGAAAGAGAGAGAGAGATATTTCTTTCCATTGTCTCCCATGTTTGCCCAGAGCTTGGAAGAAAATACATAAACTGCCATCAGAATTTGGATAGGAATTTTGAGAGCTGTATGAATCTTAGGAAGTAAACAGAATTATATGATGTTCCTGATTGGGATTCAATCTTAAGTTCAAAGACTAAATATACTATTTATTTTAATTTTTAAATTTAAATTTAATTAGCCAACATATAGTACATCATTTGTCTCAGATGTGGTGTTCAACATGTACTTTTGGTTCTCTTCAGAAACTCTTTAAAAACATAAATAAACTCTTTGATTTCTTCATATTCTTCCCAAAGAGGTGGTAAATATATATATCTTACATTTTGGGTAGTGCTGGTGCCAGGAAGTTTTTAAAGAAAGTATTTTATAAATGAATTTCTCACCCTCTGAGTAGCATTAAATGTTTAATTCTGAAGGTAATTTATCTGAGATTGGACACTGGAACTGGTGTTTTGTTGACTGGTTTCAAATTATTTAATCATTAAGCCTTGAGGGAATGGTACAATTCATCATGGAACAGGTTGCAAGAAAAATAAACACCTGTTTACTGAGTGAGTGGTCTGTGCCAGGCGGTTTACATGCACCTTCATTTAATCTTTTCAACAACACATCTCCATTCTCCAGAGAAAGGAACACACACACAGGGGGAAGTTGTTAGCTGGAAGGTGGCAGAGCCAGGATTCAAACCCTGTCCTGCCTGACTTCAAGTTTGAGCCCATTTGCTATGCCACTACCTGCTCAAGCCTCAAAAGAGGCCATTTGGTCATCACACTGGCGAGTATTCTGGACTCCTCTGGGCATCTACATGAATTTGGTTTAGAAGCTATATTCAGCTTCCTCTTTTCACATTTCAGATGATATTTGTTGACAAAGACATTCTACGCATGTGATGGAATTTGTGTTGCTGCTCTTTCTGCCTGGAGTATGAATTCATTTAACTTTCATACCTTGATAATATATGACTGAAATAGACTTCACTATGACTTTCCTTCTGAGGAAGCAGGGGACAATCTATGACTTTTTCATTGGGGCTGCTCTGTGGGAGGGACTTCTGTACTGACTAGACATTCATTTAGGGCTTGCCTCATGCTTCTTTCAGCAGTGGCTTGTAGTTTGGAGAGAAGCGGGGCTTCTTGAGCCAAGAACCTAATTCTGCTCATTAAAAAAAAATGTATACTGAATTGAAATATAATTGTCATGAAACCAACTGCAAATGTTGAAGGTGTAGAGTTTGATCTAAGTTTGACCCTATACACAGTGCAATCATTACCACAGTCAAATTAATTCCTCCCAAAGGTTTACTCATGCCCCTTTGAAACCCTTCCCTCCTATCCTTTCTGTGTCAACCCCCACAAGAAACTACTGATCTGTTTTCTATCATTATAGATTAGTTTGTGTGTTCTAGAGTTACATACAAATGGAACCATAATATACTCCTTTCCTTCTGGCTTCCTTCACTCAACATAGTTATTCTGAGATGAATCCATATTGTTGTGTATTCTATTAGCTCCTCCCTCTGCTGAGGAGTTGTCTATGGTAACAATAGTCCACAGTTTGTGTTATCTGTTGCTCTGTTGATGGACTTTTAGGTTGCCTCTAGTCCTCAGCTACTTCAAATAAAGCTGCTATGGACATTTATGAACTAGTCTTTGAAAGACCCTCCAACCAGATTAAATGATTGTTAATAGTTTCCCATATTTGCTGTAAGTAATAAAGCAGAATTTAAAGTGGATCTTTTTCTGTTCGTCCTTATAATTGTGTTAATATTAGATGTCCTTCCAACTTCCCAGTTGTGTTGGGAGACTCAGACGAGGTCACTAATAAAAATGTACTTATTAAATTATAGATCAGGTTTTATACAAATGAGCTGAAATAAAGACAGTATCAGGAGATTCATAGTGTTTTAGGGGATCTGGCTCCATGAGAAAGTAATTTCCTTCGCACTAAGTTTACTTTACAATATTCTGAGCATTGTTAGATACGATAAAACATATTGTTTATAGTATTCAGGGTCATACTCATAAACATATTGTTTATAGTATTCAGGGTCAAAATGTTTTCTGGGGGACTAAGTATTCATTCCATAACGGAAATCATTAGAAATATACGGTCAAATTTACTTCATAAGCATCTTTGGCAGAAATAAGAATAAAGTCTTACAGAGACAAACACACGGGAAAGATGCAGCTTCAGGGGCTACACCTTTTTTTACCTTGTGAAATTTCATCATCCTAACATTTTCATTTTCTTCCGAAATAGATTTTTTTTATTATTAGTTTTTCATTTATTTGAAGGGAGGGCATAATGAGCAAATTGAACATTCACCAGGAGGACGGTTCGTATCATTTCCTTCAGCTTTAAATGAAACATCTGCTCTTAGCACAGTGGCTTGTCCAGAAGACCTTGCCACGTATGCAGAATATTCTACTATCACCTTTTATTTCTTTCTAATCCATCTGATTTCACATGGAATATTGTGGAGCAGCATCGTGAAATAAAGAAAAATGAGACTGCTGTGGTACATATTAAGGGTTTCATCTTTTATAACTTTCACTTTCCAATACTTTCTTCCCCTGGAGTCAGACAAATCAGAGGGGCCTGAGAGCTTTGAAAGGAAAGAACCGGTGGAGCTCACCCAGAAGCTATTCCTCGTGAGTGTGGAAACTTGCTCTGGGCACCTGGCTTTAAGACAAGAGACAGTGGAGGGGCCAGGAAGTAGTCTGGGGGAGGCCTTCTCTTCTCACTTTATGAATCACCGTTGGGGCAGGGAATCTCATTCTGACACACCAGGGTTGACATACACCTTGTGGCACATTTGAAAAAAATATCACATTAGGACCCTGCCTGTAGCTGTTTTGAGTGAGAACTTAGAAAGAGGATGTAAAACTGCTTGCCAAAAATCATAGTACCCACCCAGATTAGAGTGTTGGGATGCTCATGGATATAGGCCTGCTTGTGGGGAAGCCATGGAAACACAAGTCAGCCCTGCTTTAGCATGGCACTATTCTTTAATTTCATTTCCTTTATTTAAAATTATAATTTAATAATTTTTGTGTGGTAATGCATTACTACAGTTTAGACATCAAAATGATAATAAAAGCTGTATTTTGGGAAGTATTCCTTCCACTTCTGTCCCTTTCTACCCCATTCCTTCAACTCCCTTATCCCCAAAGGTACTAACTACTTTTTTTAGTTTCACCTGATTCCCTAGGGTCACACTGATTTGTTTCAATGATGATGATATTTGGCATTCAACAGGGAACCAGGCAATCAGGCTCTAAGGTAACTAATTGCTACTTCTTTTGACCTGTCCCTACTGAGGTGTTCTCCTAAGAGGTTTGTTAATAACATTGCCAGAGACAGCAGATGAGCTCTCTGCAGAGAGCAGTGTTTCTGCCTCCAGAGGGAGGAGGGAATACAGCTTCTGTGTTACCCCTTAAAAAATCACCTAGAGTCATGTTCTAATTAGACAGTTCCTTTATCTCAAATGTATTCGGTTTTCAGGATCTGGCAGGGCTAAACAACTTGGGGGAAAGGAACCTTATAATCCTCATGACACTGCTTTTAAAATGGACAGGGAGAAAGTAATTTAAAAATTGAGAAGAGCCCGGTTCTCTTACTTACCTAAATCCTAGCACATGGATTTCTTTGAATCCTGGAAGTTTCTTAAATACCTTTTGCATCTGCAGAAGGAAAGAAATTTATGAGACACTCTTCAGGCGCTACTGGGTCAGATCTTACCTAACTGAAAAAGCCTAAATACTTCTGATGAGTTTGGGGAAAAACATGAAAATGCAAAATTGAAGCAACTATTGAGGCCAAACTCTTTGTTCTTAGTTATTTCTGAAACCCAGAGGAAAGTGTTTTGGTATTTATTTAAAAGCTGCAATTGTGGGGCGGGGGGTGCGTTGATGGCTTAGTTGTTTAAACATCTGACTCTTGATTTTGGCTCAGGTCATGATCTCAGTGGAGCCTGCCTAAGATTCTCTTTCTCCCTCTCCCTCTCCCTACGCCCCTCCCCACCTTGCACACTCTTTCTCTCTCTCTTAAAAAAAAAAAAAATAGAAAAATTTAAAAAGGTGCAATTGGGTAGTTCAGACCTGCTTTAATGGTTACTTTAAATAGAATATGAAATAACTTTAAGGTGGTACTTGGAAGAAACATTTTTGGCTACAGTGTTTTTATTTATACATACAGAGTAACTATTATATTTTCTGAGTTGAATAAGATGATTTGGAAAATATAATGTTCAAGGAATTATTAAAATCAAAATGGCTGCTGTAACTAAATAACATGGTACAATCAGACTCTAATAGGTTAGATTATAGATTTATTTCTTAATTAGTCTGACCTTGCTAATGAGGCGTATTATCAGAATATTTTACAATTGTTATACTCAATGACTCCTGACCCACTACAGTCTGGCTTCTGCCTCTGGATTTGTCTAGGAGGGACAGTTTTCTCCAGGCAGTTGCCTCTTGGCTCTCTCCAAATCCAGTGGCATTTTCCGTTCCTCTTCCAGGGTTTGCCTGCCTTTTCCCCTGGTTCTTCTTCTATCTCAAGGACCACTTTCTCAGTCTTGTTTAATCCATCTTATTCATGTCTGCACTCTACTTTATATATAAAGATTCTGGAAATTTGCACTCAGCCTCCTTATCTCACTCTCCCCACTTATTTAGTAAGTGGGGAAACATTTCGTTTCCACCATGTTCTTATTCCCATGGCAGGTGTACTCTTCCCATCTCCCTTTTTACATAGCTGAAATGGTTTTCTAGGTGTGCATGAGGAAAGGAAGGAGAAATTTGGGGGAGGGATATGTTGGGGCAGGAGGAAAAAGAGGAGATGTCTCCTTGACCACATTTTTATTTCCAAGGTAATCATTCCATATCTGTTGTTCTTCACTAAAAGTCCCTTGCTGGGCGGCACTGTCCATTGAAGAAGCTCCAGTTCTTTAGAATGGCATTTAAGACCCTCTGCAATCTACCTTCTCCATTCCCCAAGTACTTTATCATTTATTCTTCCTGCCATCATTACCTCCTTGGCCAATATTGTATCCTCTAATTTCACTAAACCAAGGCTTATCTCTCCTCAAATACAACATGTACCTCATTCAGACTTCTATAACTTATTTCCCCTTTAGCCCAAGATGCAACTTCTACCTTCTGTTTATTGACTGCCCACGCCCCCATCTTTCAAAGCCGGCACAAACTCATTCTCTATTTTTTAAAAGGTTGTTATTATTTATTTGAGAGAGAGACAGAGAGAACAAGGGATGGAGAGAAAGAGAGAGAGAATGAGAGAGATGGAGAAAGAGAGCAGAGAGCATAAGCAGGGGGAGAAGCAGGCTCCCAGCTGAGCAGGGAGACTGATGTGGGGCTTAGTCCTAGGACCCCGAGATCAGGCTGAGCCAAAGACAGATGCCTAACTGACCGAGTCACCCAGGCACCCCAAACATATTCTCAATTGAAAAGCATCCGTAGAGCCCTTAAGTCAGGTTCAATGATTTCTTCTCCCTACTACTCTAGAACTTAATGCACTAGGTCCCATAAAACAGTCTGTGAGCTGCATGATGTCTTCCTCACTGAGATTATGCTCTTTGGGCTCAGGAACCATGGCTTATTGAGTCATCTTCATCTCCCTCCCTCTCAGTACCTAGGAGACCATCATCAGTCCCATAGTAGGGACTCAGCAAAGTTTGTTTAATTGCCTTGAGCGCCTCTCTTCATTCTCTAAACTCATCGACATGCAACTGCATTGTCACTGTATCTAAAATTACTGCTGACTCTACATTATCTATGCCAAGGACTAAGGCAGTGATGCACAGATAATCCCCAAATCACTTACACCGGGCTTTGAAACGCATCATGGATTTCTTTTTCCAGCAGACTGTTTTACCTCCCAAGTCATATTTTCTTGCACCAATGTTAAAAATAGTTTTCATCCCCTGAGTATATGATAACTGCAGTGATGAAGGTAGGCCAGTTTCTGGGTGAGGAGGTAGCTGTGTAGGCTTGAGTTTAAATATTGGTTCTGCTACTTTCTCCTTATTAAGGCCTGGAGTTTATTGCTTAGCCATAAGCAATATGATCTCTGAATCTGATCTCCTTAGCCAAAAAGGGACAACAATACTTATAATTTGAGGCTCCTATAAGGAATAACTAATAAGTGCTGGACACACAATGGGCAAAGAGTGGATGATACTGTATTATTGATTTACTTAGTTCCTATCTCTCCTACTGGATTACTACTAGCTCCTCGGTAGGCCAATTTTCTTTTACTTCTTCTGTGGTCACATACCATGGGGCCTGATGAGAGCAGACAGAGCAGGCCTTTAGTCGGTTGTTTTTAAAAGACTCAGTGAGGGGAAGGACAGAGTGAGGGTCTCCGTAGAGGTTAGGGCGAGGGAGCCTGAGTAATAAGTTTCTGTTTCTCCACTGCCACCCCCACCACAGGCTTACCAGAGGAGAGCTAGGAGTTTAGGCGTGGGGGACCTGGTCTTTAGTATGGGGGCAAGTAGTAAGGAGCTGTGTACATGCTCCAGGTCTATTCTGGCCTCCTGTGACAAATAGCTCTGGGGCCACAAGGCATTTGTCATGCCATTCCAGGAACAACACCTGGGACTCAATGTTTAAGCGTGAGCAGCAGTTTCTGGAGCAGAAGATTCAGATCCTGACTTGTTCCTCTTTCTTATCCAGGATATCAGAGATGCTGTTCTATGGAGGAAAACAAGCACGGAGCTGCTTCCAGAGAGGCTCACAGCCGCAGCATGGGCAGCAGGGAACATCTCCAGGGAGAGCCGTCCTCCCCTCCAGGAGTGCTCCACGGCACTGCCTCTGGTGGAGGGAAATTTTGCTTGTTGTCTATGTCCTCTTTGTGAACCTGCCTGTGATTGATTAAGAGCCAGCTCTGCTTAGGAGGGTGCAGAAGGCATCTAGGGAGGAGATGACAAAGGCCTTCAGTTAATTCCGCTAAATAATCTTCTGGGGACCTTCCAATCATGGAGTGCTAACCACTAAATTGCTAATTAAGTGCCCAGTTAACCTTATTAATAATACTAACTGCACAGGGGCCTCCCTGATTCTGCTGGAATGTATGCTAACGGGGCTATAAAAAGGCAGCCGTGTTGAGTTCTCATGAATGTTTGCACAGGAGAAAGCATTCAGACAACAACTAAGCATTCCTTTTGACATTTGTATTAAATTGCTCATTAGGTTTATTGTGGAAATTAAATTACTGCAAAGCACTGTCCATTAATTCCTGATTAGGCCTGAATGGCTGTGCTGATGCAAGTCTGGGCTGTGGTGGAGCTGCCTAGTTATGTGTGGGCAGGCTGCTAGGTGGTCTGGATTGCTCAGGAGCCTGGAAAGGGAACAGATGCTCTAAGCAGAGGGGCTCCATTTCAGAGAAGCCAGTGATCATGCAGAGGAACCAGCAGGACTGATGTAATGGGTCTCTGGAACAAGACTGAGCAAGAAGACATAGTCTTTTGGCTAATAAGGTTTTGAGTCTAGAATGGACTTGTTTATCTGATGATGGTACAAAAATCCCTGCCTTGAAGATATTTATTTGGGAAAAATGGGAAGTATAGCATAATGATTAAGAATAAAAAATAAAAAATTAAAAAAAAAAAAAAAAAAAAAAAAAAAAAGAATAGGGGTTCTGATGCCAGGCTGCTTGGGTTTGAATCTTGGCCAACTAACCAATTTTGAAGATAACTCTGATTATACTCAGAACTTTCTGAAAAGAATATTTTAAAGAACAAACAGAAAGTTCACAGACAATTTTTAATTCATTCTATCTAATAATCCATGTCTAAGTACCTCTCCAGTTCATAAACACCCCATGCTGATGTTTTCTCTTTGAAGTGTGTAGAGATGATTCTTTATATTTTATTGGCTGAATGGTGATGCAGGGAGTGGTTGGAGGTTTAAAATTTTTGCTTATTCTGGGGGCTTAAGGCGGTAGGAGAAGAATAAATGAAACAAGATGGGATTGAGGGGGAGACAAACCATAAGTGACTCTTAATCTCACAAAACAAACTGAGGGTTGCTAGGGGGTGGGGGGTTAGGAGAAGGGGGGTGGGGTTATGGACATTGGGGAGGGTATGTGCTTTGGTGAGTGCTGTGAAGTGTGTAAACCTGGCGATTCACAGACCTGTACCCCTGGGGATAAAAATATATTACATGTTTATAAAAAATAAAAAATTAAACAAACAAATTGGGGAGAGTATGTGCTTTGGTGAGTGCTGATTCACAGACCTGTACCCCTGGGGATAAAAATACATGTTTATAAAAAATAAAAAATTAAAAAAAAATAAATTAATTAATTAAAAAAAACCACAAAACAAAACACAAAAAATTTTTGCTTATTCATCATCTCCTCAGTTGAGAGGAGGTAAGCCTTGAATTCTCCACATGTGAGAAGTAGGGGCCTATAGGTTCCCTGGCCGTGCTGTGTGAGATGCTTGGGCTATCCAAAAATGTAGTTCACAGTTATGTTATTGTATGAATGCATCGATTCTCAATTGCATTTCTATAATTACAGAATAGTTAACTGAATCCCAACTCCATATTAGGCGGTAAGTCCTCAGAGATCAAGAAATTGTTCCTGCCCTCAAGGGGACGCCCAGAGCCTGAAGGCAGTGAGGTGCTGGGTGAAGAGGGAGAAATAGAGACAACAAAAGCCATAGACGTGTAAACAAACAATCTCAAGACAGGGTGATAACTCTTGGGACAGCAGTGGGCACTGAGTGTTAGCTCAGAGGAGAGGTACTGAACCCAGGATGAGTGGAGAGAACTTTCCTTGATGAAGTTTACAAAATTTGAAACCCAGGGAAGGGACATTGCGGACAGAGGAAGCAGCACATGGAAAGGCTAAAGGTGAGAAGAGATTTGCAAGCAGTTTGTATTTCCTGTAAAGTAGTGTGCAAAGGAGGGGGATGGGAAAAACCTAGTGTTCAGATGAAGCTGGAAAGGAAGACAGGACTCTCTTCATGGTGAATAGAAACCACAGTCAGCACAGCGCTTTGGATTCATCCTGTGGCGAATGAAGAGGTGGGCAGAGGAGATAATGGTCAGAGATGGAGGAGACATCTTGGGGCAGCTCCTAAGTTTCCTGGATGACATGGACAACATAATTGGCTTTCATTTTCACCCATGAAAAATGCCAAGGTTTTAAATTGCATCAAACTGCAAAAGTGGAAACATTATGTAAGACAAATATGCGTTAAAAATTCATATTTCAACCCAGCATATTCCCTAGTTGGTGCTTACATGAACATTTTAGACCTATAAAATATGTGCTTTGTGCCTTTCAGTTAAAGGAGATTTAAAAACCCACTAATAGTTAAAGAAAACCTAAATATAAGTGACTTTTAGGATAGAGAAGCTGGAATAGAAAAACTTTTCTAGAGATCCATTTGCCCTAACATTTTGGGACATATTGCAGTTTTTGATTTCTTTCAAATGGTTAAAAATGAATGTCTAGTCACAAGAAGTTGGAACTCAACTCAAAGGGTTTAGGTCCTGTTAGCTCTCAGATTCTGATTCATGACTCAGGCTGTGGTTGTGTGGGACGGGCTCACTTACCTGGAGCTGAGACTTTGCTGCCAGCTCCTGATAATATGGGGACTGAGAGTCAGTGAGTTCCGCCTCGAGCTTCTGGTTTGCCAGAGTGACGCTCAGCAACACCTTCTGCTCCAATGGGCCCTTGGATATCTTAGTGGGTTCTACTTTTCTTTCCTAAATTAAAATATAAAGTCTTCTCTTAACATAAAGTATAAGCATATGGTAATATTAAACAGTATATATTGATAATGTCCCAAGAAGTATATTATGAAGGCTCAAGTGCTTTTAAAATCCTATGAACTAGAAGTGTCCTCTGAATTTCATTGAGAGACAATGTACCAAAGCTCCAATGAGTTAACTGTTTAGAATCCTTGAGAATACTGCTATGTGCTCTTCATGAAAGCATTTACACATATACACACACACACACATAATTCATAAATACTGCATGTATATATACATACATAATCCCGTCACTGGGATTGTGCCACCTTCTTGCATAACTTTATAAATACTCTTTGATGACGACTGGATTACCCAAAATAACCTAAGGATGCTGAGCGATTACTTAATATAATCTTTTCTTAGGGAAGAGTCTAGACTGGTTTAATGAGACCATTTGTGCTTAAACTTCACATTGAACCTAGTTAGATCAAGAGAGGGTTTGAAATATCTCTCAGAAGGAATGGCATATTGGGGCCACCTTTGGTAGCGTGTGACTTAGAAGAGAAGCACTCTATTGAGGACCTGGATTTGGCCTCTGATCAAGGACCAGAGGTCATCCTTCTTGCCCTCTGGACTGAGAACAGGCAGAAGTCTCTCACTGTTCTGAATTCATGTAGGCCCCCAGGGTACAGATCAAGCCTAGAGCTGGGTTCAAGCTTGAGGTTTGACAGATTTTCAATATTGGGCACCCAGATGGTCATGAAATCTGAACAGCTTTCTTAAAAGAGTAAAAATCATGTCTATAGAAAATGGAAAGTCTTTGGTAATGTACATATTCTCTTATTAGTGAAATTAAAGCTGTGGAAGCTGAAAGAGACCAACCAATGGAAAATGACATGAGGGACAAATCTCATGTGGGTGGTAGTCAATGTAGTCTCTCTTCATTTCTCACCACAAAGTTCTCTTTTCCATGGGACAGCAGCATAGCCTCTAACTTTAATAGTGCACACAGAGGATATAGACTCACACTCGCCAGACTATTGATGTTTGTTTTCATTCATTCATTCACTCACTCATTGAAATAACACACATTAAGCATCTGTATGGTATAGAACAGTGCTAGGACATATGGAAAGTTAAAAGAAAAATGTATGGCATGTGGTATTATCTTCTAGAAGCTTACCATTTAACTGGGCATATTTAAAGTTCATATGAGACATTTAAATAAATTCTTTAGATGTAATCGTGAGAAATCTTCTAATTACCTTCAGCTACTGGATTAATTTTCCATGTTTCTTACCCAGCATCCTCAGTGATACTCTATTATCTATGTGTAAAATTCCAAAGTTCTTTCCTGACCTCCAAGGCTCTCCACAATCTGATCTCAATCTGCTTGAAAAATTTTATTTATTTTTTATATATTTTTTCATGAAAGTTTCTTTTTTAATTAAACTACTGAGTAGGCCCAGGTAGTGTATTCTATTTTTAAAATAGAATATTTTACGGTGGGTTTTTCATAGATGGCTTTGATGATATTGAGGTATGTGCCCTCTATCCCTACACTTTGAAGATCATTCTCAATGGAGAAAAACTGAAAGCTTTTCCGCTAAGGTCAGGAACACGGCAGGGATGTCCATTATCACCACTGCTATTCAACATCGTACTAGAGGTCCTAGCCTCAGCAATCAGACAACAAAAGGAAATTAAAGGCATCCAAATCGGCAAAGAAGAAGTCAAATTATCACTCTTCGCAGATGATATGATACTATATGTGGAAAACCCAAAAGACTCCACTCCAAAACTGCTAGAACTTATACAGGAATTCAGTAAAGTGTCAGGATATAAAATCAATGCACAGAAATCAGTTGCATTTCTCTACACCAACAGCAAGACAGAAGAAAGAGCTATTAAGGAGTCAATCCCATTTACAATTGCATCCAAAACCATAAGATACCTAGGAATAAACCTAACCAAAGAGACACAGAATCTATACTCAGAAAACTATAAAGTACTCATGAAAGAAATTGAGGAAGACACAAAGAAATGGAAAAATGTTCCATGCTCCTGGATTGGAAGAATAAATATTGTGAAAATGTCTATGCTACCTAAAGCAATCTACACATTTAATGCAATTCCTATCAAAGTACCATCCATCTTTTTCAAAGAAATGGAACAAATAATTCTAAAATTTATATGGAACCAGAAAAGACCTCGAATAGCCAAAGGGATATTGAAAAAGAAAGCCAACGTTGGTGGCATCACAATTCCGGACTTCAAGCTCTATTACAAAGCTGTCATCATCAAGACAGCATGGTACTGGCACAAAAACAGACACATAGATCAATGGAACAGAATAGAGAGCCCAGAAATAGACCCTCAAATCTATGGTCAACTAATCTTCGACAAAGCAGGAAAGAATGTCCAATGGAAAAAAGACAGCCTTTTCAATAAATGGTGCTGGGAAAATTGGACAGCCACATGCAGAAAAATGAAATTGGACCATTTCCTTACACCACACACAAAAATAGACTCAAAATGGATGAAGGATCTCAATGTACGAAAGGAATCCATCAAAATCCTTGAGGAGAACACGGGCAGCAACCTCTTCGACCTCTGCCGCAGCAACATCTTCCTAGGAACAACGCAAAAGGCAAGGGAAGCAAGGAAAAAATGAACTACTGGGATTTCATCAAGATCAAAAGCTTTTGCACAGCAAAGGAAACAGTTAACAAAATCAAAAGACAACTGACAGAATGGGAGAAGATATTTGCAAACGACATATCAGATAAAGGACTAGTGTCCAGAATCTATAAAGAACTTAGCAAACTCAACACCCAAAGAACAAATAATCCAATCAAGAAATGGGCAGAAGACATGAACAGACATTTCTGCAAAGAAGACATCCAGATGGCGAACAGACACATGAAAAAGTGCTCCATATCACTTGGCATCAGGGAAATACAAATCAAAACCACAATGAGATATCACCTCACACCAGTCAGAATGGCTAAAATTTCAACAAGTCAGGAAATGACAGATGCTGGCGAGGATGCGGAGAAAGGGGAACCCTCCTACACTGTTGGTGGGAATGCAAGCTGGTGCAGCCACTCTGGAAAACAGCATGGAGGTTCCTCAAAATGTTGAAAATAGAACTGCCCTATGACCCAGCAATTGCACTATTGGGTATTTACCCTAAAGATACAAATGTAGTGATCCAAAGGGACACATGCACCCGAATGTTTATAGCAGCAATGTCCACAATAGCCAAACTATGGAAAGAACCTAGATGTCCATCAACAGATGAATGGATCAAGAAGATGTGGTATATATACACAATGGAATACTATGCAGACATCAAAAGAAATGAAATCTTGCCATTTGCAACAACATGGATGGAACTAGAGCGTATCATGCTTAGCGAAATAAGTCAAGCAGAGAACGACAACTATCATATGATCTCCCTGATATGAGGAAGTGGTGATGCAACATGGAGGCTTAAGTGGGTAGAAGAAGAATAAATGAAACAAGATGGGATTGGGAGGGAGACAAACCATAAGTGACTCTTAATCTCACAAAACAAACTGAGGGTTGCTGGGGGGAGGGGGTTTGGGAGAAGGGGGTGGGATTATGGACATTGGGGAGGGTATGTGATTTGGTGAGTGCTATGAAGTGTGTAAACCTGGTGATTCACAGACCTGTACCCCTGGGGATAAAAATATATGTTTATAAAAAATAAAAAATTAAAAAAAAAAATTCAACATAACTACATAAGATGATCAATATAAAATACTAGCTAAACATCTGTCCAAACCCATAGAATGTACAAGAGTGAACCGTGATATAAATTATGGACTCTGGGGGTGCCTGGGTGGCTCAGTGGGTTAAGCCTCTGCCTTCGGCTCAGGTCATGATCTCAGGGTCCTGGGATCAAGCCCCGAGTCAGGCTCTCTGTTCAGCAGGGAGCCTGTTACCGTCCCCCACTGCCCCGCCTGCCTTTTTGCCTACTTGTGCTCTCTCTCTAATTAAAAAATAAAAATAAAAAAAAAATTTTTAATAAAAAAAAATAGAATATTTTAAATTTTAATTTAAAATTTAAATAATCTAAAATTTAAAATTTTAATTTTAAAATATTTTTAATTTTAATTCCAGTTAGTTAAGATACGCTGTTATTTTAGTCTCAGGTGTACAATATAGTGATTCAACACTTCCATACATCATCCTGTGCTCATCATGACAAGTGCAGCCCTTAATCCCCATCACCTATTTCACCCACCCCTATCCCACCTCCCCTCTGATAACCATTAGTTTGTTCTCTATAGTTAAGAATCTGTTTCTAGGTTTCTCTCTCTCTCTTTCCCTTTGCTCATTTGTTTTGTTTCTTAAATTCCACATCTGAGTGAAATCATCTGATATTTGTCTTTCTCTGACTAACTTATTTCACTTAGCATTATACTCTCTAGCATAGGGTTACATCCTTGCAAATGGCAAGATTTCATTCTTTTTTATGGTTGAGGAATATTCTATTGCATATATATACACCACATTTTTAAATATCCATTCATCAGCTGACAGATACTTGGGCTGTTTCCATAATTTGTCTATTGTAAATAATGCTACTGTAAACAGGGGTTCATGTGTCTGTCTGAATTAGTGTTTTTGTATTATTTGGATAAATACTCAATAGTGCAATTGCTGGGTCACAGGGTAGTTCTATTTTTAACTTTTTGAGGAACCTCCATATAGTTCTCCAGAGTGGCTCCACCAGTTGGCATTCCTATCAATAGTGCAAGACGGTTCCTTTTTTCTCCACATCCTTGCCAACATCTATTATTTCTTGTGTTGTTGATTTTAGTCATTCTGACAGCTGTGAGGTGATACCTCATTGTAGTTTTGATTTGTATTTCCCTGATGATGAATGATGATGAGCATTTTTTCATGTGTCTCTTGGCCGTCTGTTCGCCTTCTTTGGAAAAACGTCTCTTCATGTCTTCTGCCCTTTTTAAAATTGGGTTATTTGTTTTTGGGGTGTTGAGTTTTACAAGTTCTTTATATATTCTGGATAATAACCTTTCATCAGATATGCCACTTACAAATATCTTCTTCCATTCTGTAGACTTTTAGTTTTATTGATTTTTTTCTTCGCTGTGTAGAAGCTTTTTATTTTGATGTGGTCCCAACAGTTTATTTTTGTTTTTATTTCCCTTGCCTCAGGAGACATATCTAGAAATAAGTTGCTGTGGCCAATGTCAAAGAGGTTACTGTCTGTATTCCCTTCTCTGTTTTTTTTTATGGTTTTATTTATGGTTTCCTGTCTCATGACTAGATTTTTAATACATTTTGTATTTATATTTGTGTATGGTATAATAAAGGGGTCCAACTACTTTCTTTTGCATGTTGCTGTCCAATTTTCCCAACACTATTTGGCAAAGAGACTGTCCTTTTCTCATTCGATATTCTCTTCTGCTTTGTCAAAAATTAGTTGACCATACAGTTGTGGGTTTATTTCTGGGTTTTCAATTCTGTTCCATTGATTTATATGTCTATTTTTGTGCCAGTACCATACTGTTTTGATTACTACAGTTTTATAATTTAACTGAAATCCAGAATTGTGACACCTCCAGTTTTGCTCTTCTTTTTCAAGGTTGCTTGTTCTGTTTGGGGTCTTTTGTGGTTCCATTCAAATTTCAAGATTCTTCGTTCTAGCTCTTTGAAAAATGCTCTTGGTATTTTGATAGGGATTGCATTAAATGTGTAAATTGCTTTGGGTGGTATAGACATTTTAACAATATTTATTCTTCTAATCCATGAGCAAGGAATGCCTTTTTTTTAAATAATTTTTTATTTTTTATAAACATATATTTTTATCCCCAGGGGAGGAATGCCTTTTTATATCTTTGTGTCATCTTCAGTTTCTTTCATCAGTATTTTATAGTTTTCAGAGTACAGGTTTTTCACCTCTTTGGTTTGATTTATTCCTAGATATATATATTTTTGTACAATTGTAAATGGAATTGTTGCTGCTTGAATAACTGTAGTCTGTATCATTTTTCCCTGCACTGACTACCAGATAGCTTGTTCACTGTTTATAAGATACCATATCACTTGTGCTAATCTCCTGACTGGAGACCCTCCTCACTGCTCTCCATGCTCATCCCAGCACTAAAACATGGGGATACACACATATATACACACACACATTTTTACTTCTTACTAATATTTTATGGTTCATTTAAAATAATATTTCCTCTGATCATTTAGGGAAGAAATCTTTGTCTCCTCTAATCTCCTGGAGCAGTGAATAATATTTTAATTTCTCATTTAATATCTATGCCATACTCACCCAGAGTCTTTTTATATGGTAATCTTGTCACTCCACATATAATCTCCTGAATCCAGTATGATTCTCATACTTCATTAAATCTCCCAAAGTTAAAAAAAAAAAAGTGGCCATTTACGCACAAACTCTCTGTGAATATACAGGACTGGGGGTCACATCCTTTGCAACCTGTTCTGGTCTATCATTTTGATCTATTCTATATACCTGCCATCTTCAAGTACAGCAACTAGATTATTTTGTTGTACTTATTTGCATTATAAATTTCTTGAAGGCGGAACTGTGTCTTACTCAACTTAGGATCTTTGGCACATACCCCAATGTCTGGCATATCAGAGGATTTTAGGAAAACGTTTGCTGAATGAAAGAATAAGTGATAGATGCAGGTGATAAAAAGGGTAAGAGGAAGATGTGGTAAATACGAAAGGAAACGTTCAGGGAATATTTACTGGAGAAGGGGGGACCTATAATAGATTTTGAAGGAACGGGAGGCAAGTAGTGTGAGAAAAGAGAAGGCAAACCAGAATTGTCTTTGAAATTTTATAGTGAATACGTTTAATCTCAATATTTTTTTTCCAACAGCAATTTTCACTGTTCTTGGACTAATATTTTTGAGAAAAATGGAACATTTTAATTCTTTGTTCACAGCAATAGTTCCAGCGAATCCGCAGCCATATGACCTATAGGTCAAATACCCTTTTACTGGGGGTAAAAGGGTCCTTGCCATCCTGGAGTTTATAATTGAGTTGTTTCTTGCAATCCCTCCCACCTTATTCTAGTTTTCAACCATTTTCCCCTCATTCCCTAGAGGAAGGAAGAATCTCGAATAGAACAAAGTCACTGACTCTTAATTGGAGTGATAAAAATGCAGCACCAGTGATACTGAATGGCTAATTCACCCATTCTCTTTTCTTGCATTACTAATAAAACAAAAACAGGCATGTAAAGAGATAGATTCACTCTCAGAACTTCTTACTATTGTAGGCATCTTGGTGTCATTGAGGAGTGTGTCCTCCAGAGTGAGCGGGAAGGGTCCGAGGGAGACACTGGCAACGTCTATGGAAATTAAAAACATGACAGGCACAAAAATGAGATTGGAGAAATTTACATTAGAACAAGGTCAAAGTTTCATGTGTTTTTTCTGTCATTCTGGAATTTATAGATGTGGGATGCCTTCTTACCTCATTTTTTTTTTTTAAGATCACATAAATATGTTCTTGAGAAAAATATAACTCAAACTTTTGATCCTAGTTGAAGTCTCCATTCTTCTCTTCTAGGTGCTATCCTAGTTTGGTGCTATCCTAGGTATGTTACAGTTAAATGGTTTCGACAATGAGATCTAGTTAATTTTTCCACTTGTAACTATATAAAGGATGCAAGACAGATATTTATCTTGAGTTTATTTGTTTGAAAATATTGGTAATGATTGTCTCCAAGTTGTAGGATAATGGGTGATTTGGCTTTACCTTTATTCTTTTCTAAACTTTTCAAGTTTTATACAAAGCATTTAAATTATTTTCTAAAATTAGAAATATCATTTAGCTTTGAGAAAGTATGTTATGAATTCTGTCAGCTTCAATTAAGGATTGCTTTTTAAATAATATACTTTCATGATCATTTGAATTAAGGTTCAGGAGCAGGTGAAGGAGGAGACCTAAGCTTACCTGTAGAAAACACAGGGGTCTCACCCGGCTCTCCAAATGTCTCCTCTGTAGATGCTTCATCTTTTCTAACACCACAGCAGAAAAGAAAGAAGAGGTGATGAAAAGGAGCTTGATAACAACAGGAGAAATGCATTTACTTTCCCTATACTCAACAGACCTAAAAATTAGAGGAGACCCCTTTAAAACTGGGTTTGCCTATTTCTTTCATTATAGAAGTAATCTTCAAGTGTATTTTCATTGAAGAAAAATTCAAACAACTCTTGAAAATGGTTATGTTTGACTCCAGGGTGTTCCATAAGCATCTTTCATGTGGTCCTGGGGAGCACTTCCATCATAAGCAAAACTGGTCTTTGGGGCTTTTTTATGTTTTATAGTCCCATTGTACTTGCACTGTGTCCTTGACATCAAAGGTAATTGCATGATATGATCTATGGCTGAATGTTCTTGCTAAAATCTCCGATCCTCAAACCTGCAAATCCAGAGAGTTCTTAAGTTTATTTACTAAAGTAACTCTTGTGGTTACTGGTTACAGTAATAGGAGAGAGGAAGATTTCTGGATAATGCGGGTGTATTAAATACTTATTCCGGACACAGAAGGAGTTCTTGGGTAGGCTGTTATGGGTAAGTTGGCACTGCCATGCAGAGGCAGTCTGGAAGATAGCTAAGGGCAAATCCAAGGGCATGGTTATATAGCTGTCTGTTATGACGTTGGCCTGTTCTAGCAAGCAACTTCTATATAGAAAGGAGTAGCAGTAGTAATCTCTTTTGAAGCTCACTGAAAGATTTGTTACTATAAGCTATTAGGTTTAATTATCTTGTGTCTGCGTTAGTACAATTTAGTAATAGTTGCCCAATATACTCAATCCAGTTTTCTGTGATTCATGATGATGGGAAGACCAAAGGAAATGGTTAGATGCTCTGTGTTGTAGAGTCATCCTGACTGGCTCAAGACAATGGGATCATCTACATACATATTTCTAACACACCCAGTTTTACCAAAGTCTTAATAGACATAATATACAAAATATTATCCACAGCATGGGCTGTGACCAATTAGAATAGATGTAAACATGTGACCAATTAGAATAGATGTAAACACAATATAGTATAAACACTATATTAGTACACACGGGCTAAACATAACTTCAGACCATTTTGGAATTAGGTATTCTTGTTTGTTTCTACTGGTACTTTGCTATATACTTAGGAAATATTTTTTATGGATATCATATTTATAAAGATCTCATATCAAACAGAGCATTTGTGATTTAGACAATTTTCCTTTTTTTTCACTTTATAGAACTTTGTTTATAGTAAGATATCTTTCCTCTTATTATAACTCTGGCATCCTTATTTTACCTTCCTATAAAAAAGAAAACAGCCAAGAGGAACAGTTATTAAAGTGCTGGCTATAGCATTAGTTACAAGTCAACAGCCTGCTTTGAGCAGGATCCTGTGTCAGATGCTATTTCCTCATCCTTTGCCACTGGGTGTAATTCTGTTACTGCAATGACAATCTAGACCATTCCTCAGAAGCTATAATTTGGGAAGCTGGGACACTGGGTTCTTTCACTGGCTTTTATTTTAAAGTCATTTGAAACTGGCAGATTTACAGGCTACTCAGGTGAGAAAGTTTTCTGTTTTGTCTTCCTAGAAAGGCTTGAAATAACGGGCTGGCCGTCCTCCCTCCCTCCCTCCCTTTCTTCCCAATTTGATAATCATAGTTAATGTTCAATGTTTGTCTCTTACATCTTAGCCATTCTTTCCAGCAATGTTGGTAGACACAGGAATGGATGAGATGATTCTATTTCTTTCTCCTTCTGTCTTTGGTAGCTGTTTCCTATGATTTTTAATTTTTTTTTTTAATCAATTCTTGGTACACCCTGTTGGATTTTTTTCTTATGGATGGATGGCCTTTCCTTTGTTTTCTTTTTCTTTTTTTTGAAGACGGGGGAATAAGTACCATCCTATAGTTAATCAGAAGACTGAATATCTGTGTCTTGTGAACAAAGTTAATACTCTAGTAGTAAGGTTTTCTTCAATCACATTATTTCTTCTCATAACAACTTTTTAAAATTTCTAAAGAGTGGCTCTGTAGACTTACCAATTAACAAAATATATGAGAATTTTGCTCAGGTCTGTGGTGGTGGGTAGAGAGATATGAAAAGTTTCCTGCCCTTGAGGAGTTTAAACTCTTACAGGAAAATATGGTAAAATGAGGGAAGTGTTAAATAATAATGTAAGTGCCAAAAGGAGCATAAAGTTCAAAGCAGGGAGCTACTGCTGCAGGCTCAAATGGGCTGTTTCGACATCATGGAATCCAGGTGGGACTTCACTATGAGCTGGAAGGAGAGTAGGATTTGGATAGGTAACGTAGAAAAGGCAGGTTTTCCGAGCAAGAGGGAAAGGCTAGGAGTCAGAATCCAGGATGAGGAAGACGTGGTCTATGTGCAGTGGGTGACATGGTAGCAACAGTGGGATCATGGGTAATGGATGCAAAGTTGGAAAGGTCAGGGGGTGGAAGGTCTCAAATGATTAGTTTGGCCTATGCCTCAGTGAAGGTCCTGGCAGGACACAGACGGCTCACTCATTGTGGGATGATTTGAGCAAAGTTTAAAAAAGGAATGACTTATTAAGGTGTGGGAAGAGTATAAGAACAACCACAAAGCCAAGCGCAGTACCCCAAGGCTGGTAACAGTGGGGTGCTCAAAGTACGCTTAGCCCAGTTACCATGAACCAGAGACAGAGAGGGATCTGTGGAAAGGCTGCTTGACAGGAGCTGAGTTGAAGCTGAAGGAGAACAACAGCCCTTGGAGACTTTGCAAGCTGGAGGTGAGGAGAGGGGAGAAATTCACTCATCTCATTCTCTTCTCTCCCTCTGATCTCCTGCTCCCCCACTGGCTGGTCCTACCTAGGAGTCAGGGCAAAAGCTGTGCATGACTCTATCCTTACCAGTCAGCCTTCTGCACACAGAGCATGAAGGTAACAGTGGGCAGAGGATATTCAGAAGGGTAAGAGGAACATGTGGGATTCTTTTGAATGTCATTGAACAAAGCCCAATGAGACAAAAGGAATTTTTTTTCAGGCTTATTAATCCAGTAACAGTTATACAAGTTAAGGAGGGGAAGAGGTTAGAGGCAGGGAAATCCATTAGGGAGATCAGATTTGACATTTTTCACAGCGTAAATTAGTGAGGTCCTAGAAGAGGTTGTTGGCAAAGAGAATAGAAATGAAGGAACAAATGTGAAAAGCATTATAAAGAATTGTCAGTAAGTCATACAGCCAAATTTGTGTCTCTCTTAGTATTGTCTTCAGAATTAGATTTCTAAATGTTATAAAATGTACGTAATTTGTGTTTAGAGTTTGTCTCTCTTCTTTAATCATTTTATTTAATGTACTTTTCCCTGCCTTTTTCTCATTTTGATTTTCTTATTTGATATTTAGTTCTTGCTGAGAGTATAGCTCAGTGCTTTGGTAATTTAGTTTGAGAAATATTAATGCTTCACAGAATACCAAATGAGAGTTCAAAATGCAGGTTGCTGTCTGATTGTATTAGTATTTTCCTGATGTAACTAATAGTTTATCATAAATTCTAAAAATCAAACTATTTTAATTGTTCTATATCTTATAAGTGAAAATACATATTAGATACTTAACACATAGTAATGGATCCATTTTATCTGCAAACATAGCACCAACATTTATCTAGTCTTTAGGGTCTATCCATTTCCCCTTTATATACTCATTTATCTTTAGCACAGTATATGCATAATTTGTCTGTCAGAATAACTTACACAGATTTCAGTGCTGACATAATATCATAAAAGTACAATAGCTCAGTCTCACTCCATTATATGATCTTTCAAAAGTCAAGAGCATGCTGCACTCTATTTTGGGTACTTACCTCTCAGGGAAGTGTCTCTGTTTTATTCTCTGCAGAAAGATAAAAAGTAATTTTACCAGGGGAAAATGTCAACTGAAGAGCTAAAGTCTATTTTCATCCCCTTTTTCCTTTAACTTCACTTCAACCAGCCTGTACAATGCTATTTTGCAAAAATAAAATTCTGGTTGGCTTTCTCAAATATCTCTAAGCATTTCTTCAACTAATCCTTATACAGTAGAAACCAAATGAAAAGGGGCAGGGACTGGAGGCCTGGGAGCTCTTTGGACAGTGTTCCAAATGTACAGTGCTTAGGTTCACCTGCTGAAGAATGTCCAGATGCTCCTGGGAATTGCTGAAATTTTTTCCGATGTCAAAGAGGCAGAAAGTCTCCTGCTGGCAGAGGCCGACCCAGTCCTGGTATTCCCCTGGCTCAGGGATGCGATCCAGAAAGATCCGATATGCTTCCCACACTGCTTCCTGACACACTGCAATGAAACACCATAGAGAGCAGAAAATGGCCACATCCTGAGATGATCCCTGTTTCCCAGCCCAAGCATAATCTTAGAACATGGAGCACTCTTTGATGGCTTATGTGGACACACTGATTTATAGCCCACAGAAATTAATTCATTTAGCAAATATATATTGAACTCTTCTATGTGTTATAGGGAAAAATAAAAGAAGGAAGACAGGGTATATGGGGGGGCTGGGAGAGAGAGAGAGAGAGAGAGAGAGAGAAGTTGTAGTTTAAAATAAGGCAGTTGAGGAAGATCTTGTTGTAAAAGTGACTTTTGAGCAGGCCTCAAGGCTAGAGAATGCTCTGAACATTGAAGGAACAGCAAAGAAGTCAGTGTGACTAGGGCAAGTATGACAGTAAAATAGGATGAAGACAGAAAGATATGGTGAGGGGAACAGGGACTGTTTAGAACCTTGTGGACCAATAATCTTCAAACTGGGGCATAGGAACCTGGCTGTATTTAAAGACTTTTCAAGGGATACAGAGGCACACAGACAATCTAAAGAGAAGCACTATCTACATTTCATTTTTCCTATCATGCTTCCCTAAAGTCCATCTGCCTGAGGACACATCTTTCCTTTTCCACTTTCCCTTTGGCCCGCATTCTTCCCCCATTCAACCCTCCCAAATCTTACTGCGGCTCAGTGCCTCTAAGTTGCCACACAAAGGGACCATGTTAAATAACAGTGTGGAGGTTAAGAAACCAAGTGAACTCAGTTGAGGGGTAATGCTTGTTTTTGCAGCAGGGTGGTTTCTGATTCTTTGCTTTCAACACATTAGAAGTAGTCCCAATGGAGTTGACTGCTGTCAAATCATTAAAAATAATAACAGATCATGATGTGATTGTAAGCATTTAATGTCAAAATAACTTAAAGAATAAAGATATTACTGGGGCACCTGGGTAGCTCAGTGGGTTAAAGCCTCTGACTTCGGCTCAGGTCATGATCTCAGAGTCCTGGGATCGAGCCCCACATCGGGCTCTCTGCTCAGCGGGGAGCCTGCTTCCTCCTCTCTCTCTGCTTGCCTCTCTGCCTACTTGTAATCTCTGTCTGTCAAATAAATAAATAAAATCTTAAAAAAAAATAAAGATATTTCTATAATAAAACTCCCATCTGTTTCCATCTACTTATTTACATTTACATTTTCTCAGCATTAAGGGAAACCAAGTAAAAAAACGGATAAAATTGGTGCTAAGTCCTATCTCATTTTGGCAACACATAATAAGAAGTAATGGTACATAATCTAATATGAGGAACAACACCAAAGCACTCTATGTGTCCAGAGGCTGAAGCTAATGAAACTTAAGCTACAGGCCCTTCATGTACACTGGGCTCTTCCAAAGTCTTGTTCCTAAATTTGTATTTGCAAATGTTAGTCCCACAAAACCTGTATCTGATCTTATATCTGTCAAAAGAAATATATTTAAATTTTTTGTTAAATTTGAATCTAGTTGTTTCAATTAATTATATATTAAAGGTAATTATAAATGCTGAACCCAGGAATTTCTTTGTACACATAAAGCCTATAAGAGTCTCGTGCTCTACCGACTGAGCTAGCTGGGCCACATAAAGCCTATAGTAACAGGAAAAAAATAAAATCTGTAAATTTATATACGTATTTTTATTACTGAGAAGTATGTAAGAGTAACCACTAACAGACTTTCGAGCACAAAATACATTAAGATAAGGCTGTGAAGTGGGAAGTGGGGTGGAAATGGGGTTATATGAAGAAAAAGGACCCCTGTGGCATTTCCTCCTGTTGAGAAGAGTATATGAAGGGATGCCCTATGGAGTATTTGATGGTAACTATTGTGTAGCTATGGTAGATTCTATTAGGTGCACACGAATGTTCTAATTTTTGTTTCATTTTCAATATCAATATCTACAACTCACCAGAAGTTGCCTCTTATCTGATTATTCAAACTTAAGACAAAAAACTTCAGATGTTAACCGAAAAGCATGCAAAGGGGTACATAATTTAAAAAATTATTTTTAAAAATTATTTAAAAATTATTTTAGAGTATTAAGTGAGGGTAAAAAGTAAGATGATATCTGTCATAGGCAATTATAATATGTTGATTTTTACCTCAGGAGAAATGGGGAGCAATTGGAGGCTTTGGGGCAGAAGCTGACATCATCTGACTTTCTAGAGAAACTCTGCCTGCATGCTGAGAGAAGGGATTGGGGGAAGGAACAAAGGGAAAGAAGACCAGTTTGGAGAGTCTTACTCCTATGCTTTATAGTCCTTCACTCCCATTTTTTGTATGTCTGGATTTTTCTTAACTTTTTGTTTTAAGAGGCAAAGAGAATTCCAGACCAATTGAAGCTCAGGTTAATTTACCAGCAGCCACCTCACCAGAACCCACAAAGCCAGGAGTGGGTGCAGTCCCCTCCACCTCAAATATGCCATCAAGTTTTCCACACCTGGGAAAGTAATACAGGTCAGCACACCTGGAGAGCACGTGAATAGCTTCACCAGGAGAACACACTTTTGTGAATGTTAGCTTCCTCCTGTCAGGCAAGGATCTGAGAGTTGTAATGCCTTTTCCAGTACCAACAACCCTGCAGTCTTTGATCTTCATTTCTACTCAAGGGTCTACATACAATGCAAGAAAGAAACAACACTTGAGTATCTTGACACTTGCCCAGATCTTTTTTTTTCCCTTTTTCTGTTTTTTCTTTCTTATTAATTATTTTTATTAACATATAATGTATTATTTGCCCCAGGGGTACAGGTCTGTGAATCATCAGGCTTACACACTTCACAGCACTCACCATATTACATACCTTCCTCAATGTCCATAACCTAACCACCCTCTCCACATCCTCCCTCCCCCCAGCAACCCTCAGTTTGTTTTGTAAGATTAAGAGAGACTTGCCCAAATCTTAAGAGTTGCATGTCCAGCCTAAGCAAATCAGTTGCCCTTGCTATGTTTCTCATGTACTTACTCCATATTCTCTGTTGGGGTGTTATTTTGACTTTCTCTCCCCAATGCACCTGCTAATTTAGTTCAAATCACATTTAAGCGCCAGAGACACAGCATTAATATATACATAAAATCAAGTAGCACTGCCTTTGAGGACTTAGTGTTGGCGACTTTCACTGATAATATCTCTGTGTGAAACATCTGGGAGAACATAATATGATAATCCTTCTATTTACCAGTTCAACGTACCCTCAGGCATGTTGCTTTTGGTCTCAGTTTAAGTCTTCCTTTTATTTCAGTCCAATTTAAAGCTTGTTTTTTGCCTACATCTTTCTAGCTCTGCTCCTTTCTCTGCTGCCCTTTTCCTACTTCAGAGACACAGAACACCCTCACCCCCATTAAAATCTCCTTTTCACAAAGGCTCTGAGAGAACTTTCTCCCTAAAGCACAAATGTCTGAAGCTGCTTAAGGAATTATTTTCCGGGGAGGAGAGATTACAGCCAATGCTACATAAATACAAACAATTATAAGAGAATATTATGAAAAATTATTTGCCAACAAATTGGGCAATCTGGAAGAAATAGATAAATTCCTAGAAACACACAAATTACCCCCAAACAGGAAGAAATAGAAAAATTGAAGAGATGAATAATCAGCAAGGAAACTGAATCAGAAATAAAAAATCTCTCAATAGAAGTCCAGGGCCAGAGTCTTCCCAGGAGAATTCTACCAAACATTTAAGGAAGAATTAATACCTATTCTCAAACTGTTTAAAAAAAAATAGAAATGAAAGTAAACTTCTAATCTCACTCTACAAGGCCAGCATTATCTTGATTCCAAACCCAGACAAAGACCATACTAAAAAAGAGAACTATAGGCCAATATCCTTGATGAACACAAATTAAAATATTCTCAAAATCTAGCAAATTGCATCCAACAGTACATTCAAAAAGAATCATTCCACATGATCAGTGGGATATATTCCTGGGCTGCAAAGGTGGTTCAATATTCACAAATCAATCAATGAGATAAACCACATTAATAAAAGAAAGTATAAGAACCATATGATCCTCTCAACAGGTGCAGAAAAAGCATTCGATGAAGTGTAACAACGATTCTTAATAAAAACCCTCAGCAAAGCAGGGATAGAGGGAACATACCTCAACATCATAAAGGCTGTATACGAAAGACCCACAGGTAATATCATCCTTAAGCAGGAAAAACTGAAAGCTTTTCCTCTACAGTCAGGAAAAGATAGGGATGTTCACTCTCATTACCATTACTGAAGTCCTAGCCTTAGCAATCAGACAACAAAAAGAAATACAAGGCATCCAAATAGGCAAGGAAAGAGTCAAACATTCACTATTTGCAGATGACATGATACTCTATGTAGAAAACTCAGAAGACTCTACCAAATAATTGCTAGAACTGATATATGAATTCAGTAAAGTCACAATATACAAGATCAACATACATAAATCTGTTGTATTTCTATACACCAATAATGCAGCAGTAGAAAGAGAAAGCAAGGAAATGATTCCATATAATTGCACCCTATAAGAACCCTATAAGATATCTAAGAAAAAAACCTAAACAAAGAGGTAAAAGATCTGTACTCTGAAATCTAGAAAATGCTAATGAAAGAAATTGAAGACACAAAGAAATGGAAAAACATCCCATGCTCACGTATTAGAATAACAAAGATTGTGAAAATGTCTATACTACCCAAGCAATCTACACATTTAGTGCAATCCTTATCAAAATACCAACAGCGTTTTTCATAGAGCTAGAACGAACAATCCTAAAATTTCTATGGAACCAGAAAAGACCACGAATAGCCACAGCAATCTGATAAAGAAAAACAAAGATGGAGGTATCACAATTCTGGACTTCAAGTTATATTACAAAGCTATAGTGATCAAGACAGTATGGTACTGGTTCAAAAACAGACACATATATCAGTGGAACAGAATAAAAAAACCCACAAATAAACCCACACACTCTGATCAATCTTCAATGAAGCAGGAAAGAATATGCAATAGAAAAAGGACAATCTCTTCAAAAAATGCTGCAGGGAATACTGGAAAGCAACATATAAAGGGATGAAACTGAACCACTTTCTTACATCAGACACAAAATAAATTAATAAATTAAATTAAATTAAATAATAAAATAAATTAATAAATTAAAAATTGGTGAAAGACCTAAATGTGAGACAGGAAACCATCAAAATCCTAGAGAACAAAGGCAGTAACCTCTTTGACAATGGCCAGAGCAACTTCTTAGTAGATGCGTCTCCTGAGGCAAGGCAAACAAAATCATAAAAGGAACTATTGGGACTTAATCAAGATATAAAGCTTCTGCACAGCAAAGGAAACAATAGATAAAAAAAAAAAAAAAAAAGGCACCTACAGAACCAGAGAAGATATTTGCAAGTGCCATATCTGATAGAGGGTTAGTACCCAAAATATATAAAGAACTTACAAAACTCAACACCCAAAAACAAATAATTCAATTTAAAAAATGGGCAAAAGATATGAAAAGACATTTTTCCAAAGAAGGCATGTGGCTGACTAAGAGGCACATGAAAAGATGTTCAACACCACTCATCATAAGGGAAAAGCAAATCAAAATTACAGTGAGATATCACCTCACGCATGTCAGAATGACTGAAATGAACAACATAGGAAACAACAGATGTTGGTGAGGATGTGGTAAGTGGAACCCTCTTGCACTGTTGGTGGGAAGGCAAATTCATACAGCCACTCTGGAAAACAGTATGGAGGTTCCTCAAAAAGTTAAAAATAGAATTACCCTATGACCCATAATTGCAGTATTTGATATTTACCCAAAGGATATAAAAACACAGATTTGAAGGGGCACATGCACCCTGATGTTTATAACAGCATTATCAACAATAGCCAAACTATGGAGAGAGTCCAAATGTCCACTGACTGATGAATGGATGAAGAAGATATGGTATGTATATATATACATATATGTGTGTCTACACACACACACACACACACACACACACATATACACACACAGGAATATTACTCAGCCATCAAAAAGAATGAAATCTTGCCATTTGTAAGGATATGGATGGAGGTAGAGTATAATATACAAAGTAAGTCAGAGAAGGACAAAACCATATCATTTCACTCATATGTGGAATTTAAGAAGTGAAACACATGAACATGGCAGGGGAAAGAGAGAGGCAAACTATAAGACAGACTCTTAACTGTAAAGAACAAACTGAGGGTTGCTGGAGGGAGGTTTTAAGGGGATGGTTTAAATGGTTTTAAGGTGATGGGTATTAAGGAGAGAACTTGTGTTGAGCACTGGGTATTATATGTAAGTGATGAAACACTACATTCTACTCCTGAAGCTACTACACCACATGTTAACCAACTGGAGTTTAACTTAAAAAAAAAAAAAAAAAAAAGAAAAGAAAGAAAGAAAGAAAAGGAAAAAAAAAAAAGAATTATTTCCCCGGGGCATTGTCATTTATAGGATTAAAATGTGAAAGATGAAACAGGGACCAGTAGTTTTTCTTTAGACTTTCTGAGGGGCAGGTTGTTTTGGTGACTGCTCTGATGTCATTTTTCTGACCTCTTAGCTTAGCACAAAGCAGGAGGTGTAGAAATTGTCTGATTGGGAGAACAGGGTCACGAGCCCATGTCCCACCAGGAGAGTTCCCCCATCCTTACAAGAGAGCATCAAAAGAACCCTTGAAAGTTGAAGTATGAAAGGATCTCAGGTCTTAGAGGAGTCTGAAAACCTCTGAAAGCTGGGTTTTTCTAACCTTTTAACTTTCCTGTTATCTAACTTACATCACCATCCTTCCCTAAATCTACTGGGAGAGATTTCTGCATAGATTCTAGGGAAATCCTAGACCTTGCCTCTTTAGTCTTCCACTGTTGCTGGCCGATGTCTGAAATCTGACCAGAGTCTTAATCTTTTGGCTGAAAGCTATACTGTAGGCTATTTGGTAATGTGGGACGAACGCCAGGGAACATGCATCCTGGAGGCTGGCATGCCCTGGGATAATCACTCACACTTGTAAGGATTAGGTTAGACCAATGGTATGTAAAAATGTCTGCCACCAGGTTGGGTAAGCATTAGATGGAGAGATAACACACTGGAGTAGGAGTCAGAATGATGTGTTCTAACCCTGCTCTGCCACCAATGATGGCCCTGACTGAGCATGTTATCTCATTTTTAAAATTTCTGTTGTGGGGGTGTTTGCTAGATGTTCTCTAGACCAGTGCTTCTAGAACTTTAGAGTGCAAATGGATTACTTGGGGATCTTATTCAAATACAGATTCTGGAAGTAGATGTGATGGGGTTAAAGCAAGATCGCATTTCTAACAAGCAGCCAAATCCTGGTGATGCTGCTGGTCTCTGGACAACATACAGAGAAGCAGGAAGTAGGATGCCCTCTATCTTAAACTTTCTCTAAGGCATATATTAATGTGAAAGAAAGATGTAGCTTTTGGTATTGAGTTTGGGACAGGGGTGGAGGGAGAAAGAAGAAGAAGGAAGAAGAAGAGGAAGAGGAGGAGAGTGAGGGGAAGAGAGGGAGGGAGATAGAGAGGAATGGGGACTTGAAGGGAGTTTGCCTAGGGAGGAGAACAGGGTTCCCCTGGAAGGCTACCAGAAACAAGCTTGCCTGTCTTGAATTTGTGTTTTGGGATGAGTATGATTATGAGTCTACCATGAAGCTCAGCTCATTTTCATTTGTGTTGCTTTAAGCATTAGAGAAAGAAATATCTCAATATTCCACTTGATTTGATGAATGTGGAAGCTTTCTTTCCTAAGTTTGAAAGATGTCAAAAGATAATTTTGTAAAAGCAGTAACAAAAACAAGAAGTGTGTTACTCTGTCAAAGGAGCACCACTTTGTAGCTGGGTCTTATTTCTTGTTTCTTTGTGAACCAATTTGCTAGACTTAAGAAACCCATGCTGATGAATAGTAAAATTTCATATCACCCAGGGGCAACCATAAAGATAATGGACTGTTGTTCCTGTGGGTATAAAAACAGTGGTTTGTTTCATCCAGGAAAGCAAGAATGAAAAAGGTAAACCTAATCAAGAATAATGAATAAAATTCAGAGTTAAAAATTTGGTTGCAGCAATAAATAGCCTATTTCATAAATACCTGCGATGAATCCTATTTGTGAATGTCATAAAGCATTAGAAGTTATATGAAAATAGCAGTTGTGCTCATATTCTACGTGATGCATATGCTACATATTTCACTTCCATTCATGAACAAATAACATGAAATTTACCAGCGTCATTATCTGATCAATGTGTAGGCACATTCAAAATGAATAATTTACGCATTTATTGTCTTTTCTTTGCATTCCCAATGGCCTCTTTGCCTCCTGTATCCATCAATAAGCATTTACTCAGACACTGCTATGCAGAGGTGCCATGCTAGGACCTCAGAATAATAATATAGTGTGCTTCATTTTCTATAATTAGAGTTCTCCTTCTGACTGTGATCCAGCACTTGTCATTTGTCTGTGGGTGTGGCTTCTGTGAGAAAGCAAATGTCTCTTCCACATAAAATGAGACATATGAGGAACATAAGGCTTGATATTTTTGAGACTGTTACGTATGCCTCCAAAACCCAGCAAAAACTCCCAGACTAACTTAACCTTTGTATATTTTACAGATGGAGATACTCAAGAACTTTGTAGAACGTTGGTATCATGAGAGAGGTTCTCTGCTGTTGTAATTTGCAATACATTGCAGGCTAGAATTGAACTAGCACGTTATAGGTAATGGACTTAAAACAATAGAGCAGAGCAGGTTGTGTTTTTTGGATTGGAAAAAAATTATCTCCTGTGATGAAGGTGGACCTCAGCAAACCCTTCACCTTTCTGGTGTAAGATGAATTGAGTTTAGGCTTCCAGCTAGCTAAGATATTTTGCATTATTTGGAGCAACCTGGGGGATTTAATAGTATCTACTAACGATTGTATTTTGTTTTGTTTCCATTTAAAGAAGTCATGGTGACTTTCATCTGTAGTGAGTGAATGACAAGGATATCCGCTGATAGCTGTGGTGTGATTGAACTCCATAATGATTTCTGAGAAAGCCACAAGAATCCCGTTATGCTGACTTGGGGTGAAAACTGCACTGTAACTCTGCTGGAAATCACAGTAATTGTGTTGTAAATTCTGTTAACAACCCCTGCATTATATCTTGATAACCACTGTTAATTTGTGACTCCTCTGCACTTGGGTGTGTCACCAAGTTTCCAAACTTCAGACCTTTTTGCTGGATCAGCAATAAACAACTTAAACTCAACAAGAAGGGAGAGAGGATCTGGACTGTAATGTGGCTTTTGAAAAATGAAATCTTAAGTCATAAATCAACTTGCTCAGATTCCTGACATTGCAATCATTCTGTGCTTCTCACTTCATAATAATAACATTAAAATTCAATATTGGGCTTTGGCAAAAATAAAACAAAGAGATAATACTCAGATGCTAAGACCTTCTGATGACTTGTTAAATGCCTAATGGTTCTATGTTGCATAGGACATTATTTTAAATGTAAAGCAGGTATCTACCGTAGTTTTGAATGTCTACTACTCATTGCTCTCAGATTAGTTGACTGATTTTTATAACCCTTGTGACTAAATAATAGATTTGGGAAATTGGGGGCTAAAGACAACGTATAGATAAGTGAAAGGAAAAAGATAAAAAGAAAGAGAGGCTAAACAGTTTCCATCTCTTTCCTTACCTCTCAATCTATAATAAGCTTGAAGACTGGCTAAAATCTGTTTCATGGATTCCTGTGGACAGACTTTAACCCCAGTTGGGAAAAATGTTGACCTTTTTGTTCGATGCTTGGCCAAATCGAATATTCGTTTCATGGTTGACACTTTGTACATTTTTGCAGTACTTTCGGTTGTTTCGATTCTTGGGGCATTGTCTATGTCTTTAGTTTCAGAATGGTATATTTTAATGGAGAGATCTGTAAAAGAAAGATTGATTTCCTGGTGAATATATACATTGATATATGTGAAACATACGATAAATGAATGAAATAAACTAAAAGTTATAATCCTCTGATTTATTCAAGTTCTACTTTCGTTCAACTGCCAAATTTCAGTGACGAGGCATTTTTAGAAATAAGGGAATAGCATAATGAGCTGATCAAGTGCATTTTTTTTAAACCAACATCTCAAATCATCTTCCTTTAGGAGCTGCCAAATATTGAAACCATTTCCCACACATCTCTAAAAATCACTCCCCACTTAGCACTCAAGCCTCCCAAGAGATGCCTCTTTTGATAGACATTATAATTCAAGTGGGGAATGAGAGCACATTGTGGTACCCAGAGGTACACTCTGGATGAGGAAGTGGAGTGCTTCTAGAAGCCTGGGGGGGAAATGCAACAAAACAATCTTCCTGTCTATTAGTGGCAGCCCTAGGATTTCTGTATGGTGGGGCTTAGAGGGCAGCACAGTGAAAGTGGGTTGGGGCAAGAACATGTGTTAGAGTTGACTTTACAGAGTGAGCAGGATATTTTATGGGGGGACGTTAAAGGAAAAATTAAGGGGCCTATGAAGAGATCAGGTTGGCAGAGGATTTCACTCCCTGAGCCATTTCATCCTGCTGGCATTGCTGTATCAATTAGGGTTAGGTCTAGGCTTCATTTTTAACTCTCTGGACCTTTCATAACAGTAACTTACATTCATTGAATATTTTCTTACTTTGAATTTCTCTCACATGTGTTATATTATTTCACAAAAGCTCTGCTATATTGATGAAACGGACACGATTTTTCTCAGTTTATCACATGGTAGGGTATACTGAGGCTTGGAGGTGTCAGAGCCTGTTAACAGTGGTCAGATCTCCATTCCTCCTGTCCTGTTTCACCTCTTTCCATTTATCTGTCTTCCGTTTAAGAAAGGAGTGACTGAGGAACAGTTGGGACTATTCACTATGGCCCCTTGAGATCCTAAGCTTGTGGCTTACTGAGACTTAGATTCCCACTCTGCTAAAGAAAGAAGGGCCTCAAACTCTAGTCTTCTGGCACAGACAAGGGAATCAAGCAGAAATACAAGAAGGTTAGCAGCTGCAGAGCAACTCAAGTCTTGCCACTAAGCATAAAAGTCCCTCCTTCTTTAGAGAGGGTGGACCAAGTCCTGAGGGAATACATACATATTCTCTGGCATTTTGAGGAGTCTTAGAGGACTCTGTCAATCTCGGACAGTGATAAATTCTTAGGACTCTCCAGGAAGAAAGGGAGCGTATGGATTACTTTGCTCATCCAGCTACACATCAAACCAATAAATCATAATCTCTGAGTGGAACGCAGCATCAGCAACTTTGGAAGGTCCCGAGGTAATTCTATATGCATGCAGGCTTGGGAAACCTCTGTTTTATGGATCTGTAAGGGCATTTCAGGTGAAGAGTCAAGACAACCCATTTCCAAAATGGCTTAAACAAAAAGGAAGTTATTGCATAGAAAGGAAAGCTAACAGTAAGGAATGCCTGGGGAAAGTGGAGCTCTATCTCTGCCTTTCTGCCCTTCTCCTTTCCTTTTTCAGTCCGCTCATGTGGTGACTTGATCTGTAGGCTGGCTTCCACCAAATTAAACTTGATTACCTTTGTTCATTTTGAAAAACAACCTTTCCCTAAAGTATGGCTGACTTACGCCTTATGTCCGGACCAACACCGGTTGCCAAGGGATACACCAATGCCACTGGTTTGAGTTGAATGGTCACAGAGCAGGGGACTGGAATTACCCTGCGTGGCTCATTCTAACTGTGGAGGTGGCCAGTTTCCCCTGAGTTAGGCTGGCTGCATGGCAGACTGGAAGGTGCCCATTGAACACTGGCAAGTCCAAGAAGGGGATAGGAGCTGAGTGTACAGCCATTAGTGCCCACTACAGTTAGTAAAATGGGAATTCTAGCTTAGGAATGTTAATTTTTAGTAAACTTTCAAGCACTCACAAGTTTCAGTGTAAGCCACAGAGAAGTTTTTGTAATTAAATTTCAAATACCACTAAGAATGGAAGAAAAAATGTGCATCCTTAGATAATTCTAGGCCTATCCGATAGAGTAAGCACAGACCATACTTCGGAAAACTGTGCTATCCATACATTCTGCACTTCTTTCTTCTCACAGTGCCTATCACAATGCTGGTCCTGCTCTCCACTTTGTCACCCCCCACAAAGCTCTGCCCTTTAGGGTTGGTTCTATTCTTACTTTTTTATGTTATGCTCTAGTAGAACTCTCTGGATGACTTGCTTTGGGAATAGTATTTACTTCCCCCTCCCCCCGGCTCTGGGAAGAATGTCCCTGTCCTGGCATTGTTTCTACTTGGATTCTTCAGGATCTTAACATTTTACTCATATCCAGGCTTTCTCACATAGATCTACTTGTTCTGGGCCTTTGGACTTCATTCTGTCAGGATAGGAATAGAAGGTGGTGAAAAAACTACAGATTTGCTCTGTGTCCCAGAGTCCTATGAGCTCTGACCTGTTCCCTTTTCCTTACCAGGGTCAATCTTCCCTATTCTCCACATGTCCAGTACACATAACTGGTGATCAACAATGAGGGTGAATTAGGATGAAGTGAGACTTGGTTTGCTTGGGATATCCTGGTTTATTGCAGCTATCCCTTCATTCTCAAATGTATCCTTGTTTGGAAAATGAATTATATGGACATTGAATTTTTAATATCTCCTGGCTAAGGGAGATCCATGACAAATTTTCTACAAGTGGTTGTCTGCCTCATAAAGGAAGCACCTCATTTCATTTTTAAAATCTCTACGTAGTAATTCTTTCTTTGAGATGAAAATTATCTTCTAGTAGCTTCCACCCATTAGTCCTATTTCTGCTCTCTGGAATACCAAAGGCCAAGTTCACAGTTCCTCCTGTTTCCCCTATGTTAAACATTTCTCTACTTTGGGTTAACCATCTTCCATCTTTCTCTGGCGTCCTTTTTCACATGAGTATCTGACACCTCAGCTTGTGTTCCTCTAAATTACATAGAGACAACTACAGGGGATTGCCTGTGATGATACTAATCACTTATGGATCAGAATCTTCTGCCTGCATCTTGACCCCAAGTCATCACTAGAAAAGAAGTAGGCAAAGTCTCTGAGAACAGGGACTAGGGTTACCTGGGTCCAAAAATATTTATAGAACTAGCCACACTTACAAAGTCTATCTTTCCCAAGGATTTCCAATCAAATAAATTCCAAATTTAAAGAACTGAAACATGGAATGCTACAGATTCCAAAGAAGTAAAAAGAGCTGACATTTATTGGAGCTAATGGAAGCAAGCTTTGGCAAAAACAATTAGATCATTAGATGTTATCCTCTGTCCTGCCTAAATAGTAATGTCGAAATTGAACTGAACTTTGATTCTCTGGATGTATTTTCATGTGTTTGATATTTTTACTTTATATAAGTATTTAGAAAGAGTAGGTAAAAGTTTGATGAGAATGAATTGATAGTTGAATGACCTGCTATAAAAAAGGAGCATACTTAATAGAAGATTAGAAAACCTTTTGAGGCTGAAAATACTTGACAAAACATGAGTCTAAGCTCTATGATGATGAATTGGCTGCCATCAACAGCTGTTTCTGGGTGAAGTTCAAAGTTACAAAGAAAAAGAAGGGCAAAGTGAGTTCAGAAAAAACAAACAAAAAACCCCTCTATTTTTTCCAGAGTACAAGAATATTAGAAAATTTAGTTAATTATAATATGTATTTGGACAAAAATAAATGCAATCGTACTATATCATATTATGGATTAATCACCAGGAAAACAATCCTAAGCCAATAGTTTTGGGAAATAGTCATATCACTGAATGAGGAAAAGAGAAAAATGGAAATTAATACATTTGCTTATTCAGAACTTCTAAATATAGGCAAGAGACAGTTAATATTCATTGCTTACTTTCTAAATTTAATTTAAATATGTTCATAATTTGTGAAAGAAAAATGTAATAGCAACAGAAATCATATGCTGCTCAACTAGTCAAAATGTTCTAATAGCACTAGTGGGGCACAGGGCCTTGGCTCTGTGACTCACCAGCTGCACAAGTTGGAAGCACTTGACCTGCCTGTGCCTCAGTTTCCTCCCCTGTAAAATGGTGAACGACAGTGCCTCTCTTACAGGGTTTCTGTGACATTAGTAAAGGAGTTACTGCTTGGGCAGCACTTAAAACACTGTTGCGCACAGGGTAAGCACTCAGTAAAAACTCCTTTATCCAACTGTCCATGCAGGCCACTTCCTGGTATCTGTCTTCCTTCTTTCCAGGCTCTTTCACGACCTTGTCCTCAGTCCTCAGACAAGACTATGCGCGTCCCCGAAGACTTCCTGTGCTTCCATGCTTTAATGCTCTTCTCATGTTTGTCTGTGCCTTCAAATTAGAGGGCTTCTCTTTTTCTTCTTCTTTCATGGGTCAGTTTCTAAGCTTTCTTTCCTTCCTACTAAGCTTTCTTAGAACCCACACTCAGAATTCATTCATTGATCCCTTGCATTGTTTTAGTGTGGCTCAGATCTCTACTAAATTACTGATTCCCCAGTGTTCATTAAATATCTACTATGTTTCAGCCCAGGATGGCATATAGTGGTAAATTAGATGGACAAATGTCATGAAATTTGTGTTGCTGTGCTTGCTTGAAGAATAATTTGTTGTAAATACATTTTCCCCTTTAGACTTCAAATACCTGAGTATTATGAGGTTGTCCCCTCCCCAGTTCACCTTGGTGCTTACCTAGTACAGGGTCTGGACAGGACACATACGCAGTATATATTCATCAAGTTAATTCATGAAAAATTCATGTAGAACTAGTAATGAGTCTTTTACAATATATGTATGAATTGGATTCATTAAAAAAACCATTAGGCCATAAAAATTAGTTTCCTATGTCCTGTTCACCTATATTATTGCAACCTCCTTTTAAATTTTTTTCTATAGGGTTTAATATCAGAGGCTTTGGACACAGCTATCTTATTAAAGATAATATCCCAAGTGAAAAGACAAAAGATTCCTTTGTGAATGAAAACCAAAAGAACAGAAAGAAGATGAGTTATGCATATATTTTAGTAAAGTCAGCATTTCTAGATAATTTCAATTTATTCAAGAGTAAATAAATAATAAATGGAACCAATTAAAACCATGGATATCAATGGGAAATAATATTAATATTGCCTATCTCTTTAGGATGACAAGTCCTCAATTCCCTTGCCTCTCAATTATTGTAATTGAGAGGTAAAACCATAACCATGTTAAATTCAGCCCTCTTCCTCCTCACTCGCACCCTTGTAGCTGAACACGGATGGAGAAAAACAACCATTTGGATTCACTTTCAATGTATAATACTTAACTAGGATCATACTAAGTTTCCTTGGTCCACTGAGTTTCTCACTCTCTGGGAGAACTGCATACAACTTTTCTCAGATTTCCTGCACTTCTTGCCAATTCTCACTTTCAGCTGATGACCTTGTTCCACATTTTATTAAGAATAAGAGGAGCAAGAAGAGGATTTGATCGGTGTTCAGCACTGCATCTGCTCACTGACCGCATCCGAGTTTATACACTCTGCTTTCCCTCCCGTGACTGCTTGAAGAGCAGTGTGCTCCTACTCAAGGCCTATTCATTCACTTATGCACTGGATCCTACCCTTTTCTTTTTTCTTTTTCCTTTTTTTAACCTCTTGAGGACATTCTTTCAGAAACTCTTCTATCTTTTGCCCACATCATTATTTCCCCTCTTTATGCTGGATTATTCCTAGTGGCCTATAAACATGCTATTACTTTTCCCTTCTTCTTAAAGGATTCTCTTGATACTGTTTCCTCTCCAGCTATTGGCCCATTTTTTCCCATTCCCACTGCAAAATTCTTTGAAAGATCTTTACCTGAAAGATCTTTACCACTTTACCTGAAACAAAGCAAGGTGCTATTTGGGTGAGGATTCCTCTGATACTACATGTAAAGCTATCAACATATCCCCTTGTATTTTCTTCTCTTTTTTCCTCCATTCCTGTGTGTGTGTGTGTGTATTTAATTAATTAATTAATTAATTAAATTTCTTTTCAGCGTAACAGAATTCATTGTTTATCCACCACACCCAGTGCTCCATGCCATATGTGCCCTCCATAATACCCACCACCCGGCTCCCCCAACCTCCCAACCCCTGCCCCTTCAAAACCCTCAGATTGTTTTTCAGAGTCCACAGGCTCTCATGGTTCATCTCCCCTTCCAATATCCCTCAACTCCCTTCTCTCCATCTCCCCATGTCCTCCATGTTATTTGTTATGCTCCACAAATAAGTGAAACCATATGATTATTGACTCTCTCTGCTTGACTTATTTCACTCAGCATAATCTCTTCCAGTCCCGTCCATGTTGCTACAAAAGCTGGGTATTCATCCTTTCTCATGGAGGCATAATACTCCACAGTGTATATGGACCACATCTTCCTTATCCATTCATCTGTTGAAGGCCATCTTGGTTCTTTCCACAGTTTGGCGACCGTGGCCATGTGCTCAACTATATTTGGAAGGGAGTACAGATAGCCCTTCTTTTCACTACATCTGTATCTTTGGGGTAAATACCCAGTAGTGCAATTGCAGGGTCATAGGGAAGCTCTATTTTTAATTTCTTAAGGAATCTCCACACTGTTCTCTAAAGTGGCTGCACCAACTTGCATTCCCACCAACAGTGTAAGAGGGTTCCCCTCCATTCCTTTTTTATTTGGAGGTTTGCAATGTGCTCATAGAGCCTGGTATATCCGACCTGCTGATGTATTACTTCACCAGAAGGTGTCACTATGTAACATAAAATATGCCGAAAACTCTTGGAAAATAAACTCTGTTTGGAATTGTAGATGTTGAGTACTGGCTTTTGTTGATGGCGGTGATTTTTCAGCAAAACAGATCATTTGAGGAAGGTCTGAGACTGCAATGGTGGAATGGACTACCAACAGGTTGGGAGGTTCTCATGAGAGGTGTGGCAAAAATATTTAGGTGTGCAGGAAGGAAGACAACATGTCTATGGGCAGAGCACCCTCTAGCAGGCTAAGAAAAGTGGTCAACACTGACGGTTTAAACTGGTGAGGATCTTTTCTTTTTCTTTTTTTTTTTTTCTTTAGCCACTCTCCCCTGGAGCTAACCCAAATCCTGCAACTTGGTATAGCTATGACAAGTTTGGAAATTTTCATGTATCTAGAAAAGGAATTTAATTCAACAAACACTGAATTCAAATACTAAATTAAAATATGACTTTATCCTAAGGAAAAGTCAAATCTGTCCAAGGGTAGGGTGGCAAAAGCCTCTGAAATACCGGGCTTTTGATTCTTCATTTATTGTTTTAAAATTAAATTGCCTAAGCACATCTACTAGCTAATGTGGAGGCTAGCCCTTCATTCCAAAGTATCTTTTCCACTATAGGTTCTAGGCTGGTGGCCATATGGCCTTGATGTTAGCATGCATCCTGGAAGCCCTGATAGTCCACACCATCTCCGTCAAATCATTTTTTTTCCTTCCTATACCAAAGTTAGCTTCCAGTTTTAGGCTGCTTATGAAGTTTCCATTTCATGGCTCAGCTTTGCCCGTGAATCAGTCTCTTTCTTGGTTATATATTCAAGTGGATCCTTAACCATCCTGTTTGGACCACTCCTCACTAAACTCACTTCTAGAGAGAGATTTTCCAGCCATCTAATCCTGCAGCTTCACAATATAGGATTACCATACACACATTGTGACAATAAAACAGACAACAGGAAAGGAAGGAATGGGGCTTTTATGGCAGCACTGTTAGAGAGCAACAGTCACTGGTATAAGCACTTAGCAAACCCATTATGTTTCCTAAGGGAAAAGGCTGCAGTGCCTTAATGAATGAATTAACAGAAGTAGAGAGAAAAGTTACTGGAATTCCTATAGAACAAAAACTTCCATTCGAAGAACAGAATTCCACAGAGAGAAAGTAGATAACATTCCAGGATCAAATCAATGACTGGAAATTTTCAAAAATAATAATTCAATCTTGCATAAACTTCCTGACCTTACCAAAAATGAGTGGGGGGGTGGTTATGGCCTTTATGCAAGTGCTCAGCTTCTTTGTGATCAAATATATTCCTGTCTACCTACTACCTTAGAAGAAATGTTTGATTACACACTTGAGAAATTTTCCAATGAGCAAGGACAAGATGTACATTGTGCTTAACACACCTGAATATGCCTCAAAACTTGTACAGATATACTGAATGCCTTGTTTAATGTTTTTCCAAAAAGTTGCATGGATTTTAAGCATACTGTTTTCTACACGATCAAGTGAGAAGCACAGGAGGTTCTACATCTTGTTTTCCCAACTTTCTTCCTACATGTGTTCCCATTAAATTTCTATAATACCACCCCCTTCTAGTAAAAACATGTTGGAATAAATGATAGAGAAGATAATCATAGAAATTAAGGAAATGTCTAGTGATTTTCCTTAATGAAATAGGAAGTGAATAAACTCTTTGAATAGTCAGCATACAGATCGATTGACTGTCAACGATGCATGGGTTTCTCTCTTTGAAGCTTTTGAAACTAGGATGCCATCACAGCCTTCCTCACCTTCAAAACGCATTTGTTCAGCAACATCACACTCTATGAGAATGGTGATCAGTGGTCCCTTGTCTCAAAGAATTAGAGCAGTTGCATTATCTTTTTCCTCATTGCAAAATCAGGTTTAGCCATTATATTTGGTATGTCAGAACAAAAAGGGTCAGCACCTTGGAAAACCATTATAAGAAATAAAGGTTGCTAATTCCTATTTTCTTTTTTTAATTTTTAAAATATTTTATTTATTTATTTTTTGGGGGGGATAGCACAAGCAGGGGGTGGGGGTAGGGGCACGGGAGACAGAGAAGCAGACTCCCTGTTGAGCAGGGAGCCCAACACGGGGCTCAACCCCAGGACCCTGAGAACATGACCTGAGCCAAAGGTAGACACTTAATGACTGAGCCACCCACGCACCCTAATTCCTATTTTCTAGTCTTTCTTTCTATACCTTAAGTATTGAGCTCCTTCTCTACCTCATTGCATTGAAAAAACAAAAACCAAAAACCAAAAAATCCCCTAATCTTATAGGTGAGGTACTGATCTCATCTGAGAAATTCGTTGAGGTACAGAATTGCATTTCTTGTTGAGGGCACATGCAACTTGGTGAGTGGGCAGGAACAGGACAGAAGTAAGCAAGAGAAAGGGGGTGTCTCTTTTGTGTGTCCAGAGGGGGTAACCTCTGAATAGGTGGAATCACAAGTTTTTCAGGTGTGGTGTCAGGAGTGTAGGGGCAGGGGTCCAGCAGGGCCATGTGTTCAACTATATTTGGAACAGAAATGTGTGCTAATTCCTCCATCCCTTCATGGGGAGAGAGAGGAGGGCATATGGAGAAGGAGAGGAGAATCAAAGATGACTGGCCTCTCTGTCTGGGAGAGGAGAAAAACCCAATGGAAGTACTTGTCATAGGGTAGTGTGAAGATCTCACACTGCTGCTTTCATCTAACACGTGGCATCGCTTCATAATGGGCGATAGCTGAGGTCCATGCGCAGCCACTGCTGGTTCCAGGGCCTTGTTCCTGCTGTGATTCCAGAACCACAGGAATGCCCTTGACTCTCAAGTGTTCTCAAGGTACATTGTATGGGGTCACACAGATTGTGGGAAACTACAAGATCAACACATTGCCTCTGCACGGAGTGCTACATTTTCTTGAGAATTTAAACAGGGAAGTTTAAAATGTTAAGGATTAGAAATGAATTTCATGTGAGTACATAAGCAAAATTAGCAAAATCCTTTCTCCCCCAAATAAGCCAGTCTTGAAAGTTTGAAAAGTAGGATATTTCTATAAAAGCTGCGGTTAACTGTAAAGTATATTACTTTGAAAAACTGGTGAGTGGAGCTGGTTGAGTGCTGAGGTCAGGTAAACAGGATGTGAAACTGAGGTGAGAACAGTTATGTTCAAGTTGTTCGCCAGCCTAGCTGGGGCTTATTTTGAGGAGCTAAAAAGGAAGCCAGCAGTGTTTTCTCTAGCAACTGGATTTTTAGTACCCCTCAAATCATTCTGGGTAGGCAGTTTCCTTCTCTCTATACAAGTGGGGCCAACTCCCTTAAGTTGCTTTTAATCTTCTCATCCTTACATTAACTTAAATCCTATTAATTTTTTTCCTTTCTTCTGCTTCCCAGTTTTTAATACATCATGGATACTTTTTTGACACCATCTCCATAGGTTTCAGAATCCTTCCAGAGTTTAAATAAACACACAGGTTATGGATAAGAGAATCCAAATGGAATATTACCAGTAAATCTGATATGTGGTTGACCAGTTGCAATTGTACCTTAGAAATGTATGGGACATTATAGTTTAGAGCATTTTTTGAGCGTAGCTTGACACAAATGTTCGGTGGTATGGAAAACAAATGGTTATGCTTGAACAGTACCAGGTAATTCTTAAGCCAGAGACAGTCCATGATAAGTTCATGATCTGCTTAGTAGTGGATTAAGAAGACAAGTGATAGGAATTCACAGAGAACTACCAAGAGCCTACAGAAAAAAAAATTCTCCAAAATTCAGGAAAAAAGAAAGTAAGAATGTGGATTTGTTTATGGGACACATTAAATGACATGTGCCAAATACCCACTTTTCTTCTGGTTCCAGCTGTGCGGGGATGCTGGACCATGGAGTATCTCTCTCCCTGTGATTCCATGGGTGCTATATAGTTGGAACATTAGCTGTAATTTATCTCAGCATCTCTATATTCTAATTCTTATTGCTGCTTGTGATTCTGATACTGCAAACCATGAAAGACAATATTCATCATTTTTAGTGCTTTCATGTAAGTCTGATCTTGGAGTATGTGGGAATTCTGAGTAGAGAGAATTGTATGTATAGCACTGGTGCATATATTTCCATAAACAAAAAACATTTTAACTACTCAAGAAGAACAGAGTTGGGGCAGGTTAAACAGAAATAGTTGTAAATCTCTGCTTGTTAGCTTTTTGATGCACAAAGACCCATCACAATTCATGTAGAGTAGCAAAGTAAACTTCATTTTGAATACCTGTGGGGCTAAAGTTATAGTAAGATAGTCCTGCCTTTTTGAGACACTTGCTAAACTTGGGCAATCACCTATACATGTGTCAGATTTCTAACCTATAAAGGGTATGATAATAATTCCAATACCATAGTTTTGGATTAATACTTGCATGCTATGGTTTTGTTTTGTTTTGAAGACTAAATGACAAAATGTCAAAAGTTTTACAGAAGGCCTGGCACATTGCTTTATTTATTTATTTGACAGAGAAAGAGATCACAAGTAGGCATAGAGGCAGGCAGAGAGAGGGGGGGAAGCAAGCTCCCTGCTGAACAGAGAGTCCGATGTGGGGATCAATCCCAAGACCCTGGGATCATGACCTGAGCTGAAAGCAGAGGCTTTAACCCACTGAGCCACCCAGGCGCCCCAGCCTGGCACATTGTTAACTGTTACTATGATCTGGTACCATTCTATTCTGAGGCTTAAGGCTAGGAACAGGATAGGAATAGAATCACCTGACTTACCAAATAAAATACAAGACATCCAGGCAAACTTGAATTTCAGATGAACAGCTAATAATTTTTTTAGTTTAAGTATATTCCATGTAACATTTGGACACATTAAATGCAAATGGACAAAATGTTCCTGTTAAAAGATAGAGATTGTCATACTGCATTGAAAAAAAAATTCACTATATGCTGTTTTCGGAGACATATATAAATAGGAAGAGAAGTTGAAATTAAAAGGATAGAAAAAGTTATAATTTGCAAACACCAACCAGAGGAAAGTTGGTGTAGCTATATCAATATCGAATGAAGTCAGAGCTGTGCGGGTAAATGTTTAATAACCAGCTCTTGGGGGTGGATGAGAAGGCTTGATTTGTGGCATTTGCTAATTTCCATGTGTCAATATTCCCTCATGGCTGATTTCAAGCCACCAGTGTGACATTACCAAATACTAACTTGTGAAGAGATGTGCACAATTGGCTCCTGCAAGTTAATATGAGTCAGTTTCAGCACACCAGTGGACAAAGTTTCTTATTTGCCAGAAGGTATTAGAAAGAAGATAGTTTAAATGATAGAAGTTTAAAAGTCATCAGAAAGGGTACCTGGGTGGCTCAGTGGGTTAAAGCCTCTGTCTTCAGCTCAGGTCATGATCCCAAGGTCCTGGGATTGAGCCCTGCATCCAGCTCTCTGCTAGGCAGGGAGCCTGCTTTCCCTCCCAACCGCCCCCCCCACCTGCCTCTCTGAATATTTGTGATCTGTCAAACTAATAAATTAAAAAATCTTAAGAAAAATAAAAAAAAATTTTAAAAAGTCATCAGAAGGAGGTAACAAGTCAAGATTTTTTGTACTTAATATTATAACTTCAAAATATATAAAGCAAAAGTTGACAGACTAATAACGAAAGTTAATGAAATCAACAATAATAGCAGGTGAATTTTAAGGATCTTTCTTCAGCAATTGATAGAAAAAGCATATAAACTCAGTAAGAATATAGATGATTGAAAATATAGTTAAATTTGACCTAATAGACATGTATAGAACAGTACAAAACAAAAATATTAAGTATTATAAAACATGTTATATTTATAATATAAAATATCCTTTTTTTCAAACACAGGGAGAATTTATGCAAATATTGGCTATATATTGAACTATAATGCAGGTGCATTATGTTCTCAGACAACAGAGAAGTAAACTAAAAATCAGTTGTAAAAAAACAACTGAAAAATCACATATTTGGAAACTAAAAAAAAAAAAAAATCCTTATAAAAAACTGTTATATCAGAGAACTAATGCCACATATTAGAAATATTTCTAGCAATGATAAACAAGTTTAAGGCACAAAAGAATTCCTTTTAAGATCAATAATAAGGTAAGGATATGTGCAATCATCATTTGTCTTTAATGTACTAGATAGCATCAAGGATAGTAAGAAAATATAAAAAAATAAAAGATACAAAGACCAATAAAGAAAAACTCAAATTTTCTTTTTTTCATGATTAAAAAATTTTTAATTATGTTAAAAAATTCTTAACTCCAAAGAACTACTAGTGAATTTTCAGAATTAAGATTGCGCAGCAAAGCTAAACTAAAACCAATCATTTTTTACATAGAAAAAGTAATAAGAATGCCATTAACACGATCACAATTAATATAAAGTAGCTAGGGATAAATCCAATATATGTAATTCCTTTAATAAAGTAATCATGCAACTTTATTGTAAGGTAGTAATAAAAGGAGAGATAGTCCATGCTCTTGGATAGGAAGCCTTAACATTACAAAGGTATCAATTTTCCCCATATTGATCTAGAGAGTCAACACCATTTCAACTGTGTTTAGTAAGTGTTTTGTCGAACTTGGTGAGCTAATTTTAGAATCTTATGGAAGAATGGGGGGGTCAAGAATAGCTTAGACACTCCTGTAGAAAATGAACAAAGCCAGAGAAACATGGTTATATCATAATATAAGTTTGTGATAATTAAATCAATGTGGTATTGGCTCAGGGATAATAAAATGGACAAAAACTATGTTCATGACAGGAGGGACATCACACAGCAGAGAGGAAAGCAGAAACTACTCAGTAAATGATGCTAAAACAATTAATTACCCACATTAAAAAAAAGATAATGTCTTCCTACTTCCTGTACACACACATACCCCCACACACATGCACAATCAATTTTAGTGGCTTAAGTATGAAAAGTAAAACTTTACAACTTGCATAAGACAATAGAGAAGAATATTTTCATGGCTTTAAGCTAGGGAAGGTTTTAAGTAGGACAGAAAATGAAGTTAAAGGATGAAGTTGAAGGATGATATATTCAACTATGTTAAAATAAAGAATGTCAGCTCATCAGAGGTTACCATTAAGAAAGTAACAAGACAGGCTACAAACTGGAAAAAGGTTTCTGAAGGGTACATAACTACAGATGGACTAATATTCACTTTTATTTATTTATTTAAAAGATTTTATTTATTTGACAGAGATCACAAGTAGGCAGAGATGCAGGCAGAGAGAGAAGGGGAAGCAGGCTCCCCACCATGCAGAGGGCCTGAGATGTGGGGCTCGATCCCAGGACTCTGGGATCATGACCTGAGCTGAAGGCAGACGCTTAACCACTGAGCCACCCAGGCACCCCCCTAATTTTTACTTTTAAGAACTGCTCTAAATGAGTAAGAAAAGACATACATGCCAAAGAAAAAATGCGTAAAATTCTTTAAACATTTTCTAGAAAAGGAAAAAATATATGAAAAGATACTGAAACTCATTACCATGGAAGGAAATACAAAATAAAACAACAATGAGATACGATTTCACTATGATTTCTCCCCCTGCTCCCCCAAACAGTCAGGCAGTACCAATACGAAGTGTGTTTGAGCATTTGGAACAAAATTCTCACTGAAAATGGCACAAACATTTAGGAAAACAGTTTGGTGTCACCTGGTAAAATTGAAAGCATGCATACCTCACAACACCACAATCACTCTCCTACTTAGAACAGAGACAGAGAGGGGCACCTGGGAGCCTCAGTAGGTTAAGCGTCTGCCTTCAGCTCAGGTGGTCCTGGATTGAGCTCCATGGTTTTCCTTCTCCCTCTGCCTGCTGCTCCCCCTGCTTGTTCTCACTCTCTTTCTGTCAAATAAATCAATAAAATCTTGAGGAAAAAAAAAAGAGAGAGAGAGAGAGAGAGAGAGAATGAGAGTCCTAGACTCTGGAGAGACTCTGCCTGCTGTGTGCACCAGCAGACACACAGAGGAGTGAGTGTAAAACAGCAAAGTCCACGGACAGAATAACGGCTGTAGGTGGTGCATCCCTACAAGGCAATAGTGTGTCTCAGATGCCTCTCCCGTACCATCTCAAACCCTCTTAGCCTCACCACTTTCTCAGACCAGCTTTTAGCTCTTCATAAGTTCTGAAGCACTGCAGGAGACACAGCCTACAGCTCTTGGCTGTTGTTTCATAGTTGTTTCATGGCATTTTTCCCTCCTGCCCCAGAGTTTTCTGTTGCTGCTGAGGTATGAGAAGCACCAGGACCCCCAACAGCCCATAAATGTGCACATATATAGGGTTCAGGAAACTGCAGAGAAGTTAATCTTCTTTGGGGCACACTTTTTTTTTTTAAGATTTTATGTATTTATTTGACAGAGAGACTGAGAGCATGAGAGGGGAGAAGGTCAGAGGAAGAAGCGGACTCCTTGCCAAGCAGGGAGCCCGATGAGGGACTCGATCCTGGGACTCTGGGATCATGACCTGAGCTGAAGGCAGTCGCTTAACCAACTGAGCCACCCAGGCGCCCTGAGGCACACTTTTGAGATCTCTTATCAATTCTTTTCCATTTCCCTCCAGGCTCCCACCCTGAAAAAGCACTCTGGAAGGAAGAGGAACAAGTAAACTTTTGTCTCAGGTCTGCTAAATGCAACAATGTGGATGAATCTTAAAAACATACTGTTGAGCCAGAGAACTGTCTTAGGAGAGAACACATACAGAATGATGTTATTCATATTAAAATCACAAAACCAAATCGTATTATTTAGATAAATACACCTATACCTGGAAACACTAATGACAGGCAATGATGTAATTAACACAAAATTCATGACCATGGCTACCTTTGGCACAGAGCAAAGAAAGGGGCAGAGACCCTGGCAGAGCTAACCGGGAACTTATAAGATACGATCAATGGTTTATTATTTAATCTGGGATATGAGCATTTTATTATTATTCTCTAAATATCACAGATATGTTTTGTATACTCTTGATGTACATTTCCCAAGTAAGGAGATCTAGAAGCAATGCATCTAGCCTGGCAGAACTCAAGCAGTCCCTAAGAGTTCAGCTGGAAAGGAAGGTGGAGGCCAGATCATAAGGACCCTCAAGTGAAATTATTGGACTTGATTCTGGAGGCATGGAGGGGGCTTTGGAAGTTCTGTTCTTTACTGTTTCCGCACCAAGCAGTGAATGTGGTAAACAATGAGCTAGTTCAAGCTCAAGAAACAGGAGACAGTTCTGAGGTAGGTATTCACAAGATTTGTCACTGATTTGACTAGTTAGGTTTCATGGGTTTAGGAAATAGAGAAGTCAAAGGTCAGAACCTGAGAGTGGAAACAGTTATCCATTGCCCTGGCCAATAAGGATGAAGACGCCAAAGCTGGATTAAAGAAACACTGTGCGGAAGTTGTTAATGAGGGGTTGTGCTGAACAAGGCAAGCTCACAGGGGCTCCGGGCACCTAAAAGCCAAGTGTGCACGGTCACGTTAGACGCTGTCATGTTGGTAGATGCAAATCAGCCTTGATAGGAGCGTTGACAGCATGGACACTGACAAACTCTGTGAAGAAGAAAGTGTTGCCAAACATTTATCAGCATACCATTTGATAGGATCTGGTGACTGTTTGGATATAAAGAGGAGGTTCTTATATGATACCAAAATTTCCAACTCTAGAGATAGATGATGACAGCCTGCAATGGACAGAAGCATAGTGGATCATGCCAGAAAGGGGGTGGGTGCTGATGATATGACTGAGAACAAATGGACGTGGGCCCTACCCTCACGAAGCATTTAATCTATGTTTAACAGTGTGCATTAGAATGCTCCGTGTAGCTTTTAAAAAAATACATATTCCTGTAACCTATCTATGCCCTAAATTTTTTAAAAAAATTATTTATTTGACAGAAGGAGAGACACAGCGAGAAAGGGCACACAAGCAGGGGGACTGGGAGAGGGAGAACAGGCTTCCCGCGGAGGAGGGAGCCTGATGCGGGCGGCTCGATGGGGCTCGAACCCAGGACCCTGGGATCATGATCTGAGCCAAAGGCAGATGCCCAGTGACTGAGCCACCTAGGTGCCCCTGCCCTAATTTTGTAGAACGGTTAAAAAAAAAAAAAAAGAAACATAGCGGAGGGAATGATTACCCAAACCACTCTATCAGCCCTATTAAATAATGAGACTACTCGGGGCGCCTGGGTGGCTCAGTGGATTAGGCCGCTGCCTTCGGCTCAGGTCATGATCTCAGGGTCCTGGGATCGAGTCCCGCATCGGGCTCTCTGCTCAGTGGGGAGCCTGCTTCCTCCTCTCTCTGTCTGCCTCTCTGCCTACTTGTGATCTCTCTCTGTCAAATAAATAAATAAAATCTTTAAAAAAAAAAAAAATAATGAGACTACTCCCTCCAAACTACCAACATATTTATGATAAAATATTTACCAAAGAAAGGAAGATTAAAACAAACTCCCTGGTGGCTCATAATATAATGAACCGTATATCACATCTTCCCAGAAGGGCAATAAATCATGCTTCTCCAACCTGGCTACAAATTGCCTGGCTAGCTTTAACAATTATTCAGCTTGGGTCCCACCCAGACAAATTAAAATCGGAATCTTCAAAGCTGGAGCCCCAGCACCGGTGTTTTTACCAATGTTGAGAAATGTTGCATTAAATTCTTTAGGCTGGGAAAATGAAACCAATGGAAAGGAGACTGGCAGAGTAAAGCTGCAGGCAAAGTGGTTGAAAATGGAGTTAAAGTCATAGGTAGATAGAAATAACATTAGCAAAAATATGAAATATTTTTATTCTCTTTGAAACAACAGAACGTGAGAAGAGTTTGGATATAGATTGAAAGTTTGAAGTAGAAAAAAGGAGATATCAGATGACTTCAGTCTTTTCAGTATGTAGGAGTAAGTCATCATAGTCCTCTAGTATCCAGCATTTATCGAGCATTTTATAGTAGATGCCTCACAAAGAGCTTCATAAACATTACTTCACTTATCTTCATCACACTATATGGGTGAGACACTGATACTATTATTCCGATTTTATAGATATGAAACCACAAACTGGAGATACGTACGAGATTGAGCAATTTGCTAAGGTCACTTAACTAGTCACAGAGCTGATCTGTACAACTGCGTTCTGTGTTGAATGCAGTCCTGTGAAAGCCTTAAAGCCTTCCTCTTGACTGTGCCATTATGTGAATGAGGGAGAATCAGGCTGCTGGCTTGAGGAGAGAGAGAGGTTTGGAAATTGGACTCAGAGATGAGTAGAGCTGTGGACTGGTTTGGAGGGCCCGACTAGGGTTATGGTGCATGAATTTGTTTCGTGTAAGCACTTTATTTTGGATTCTCTAAAACATCTGGCAGCTCAGAAATGAGAGTGGACAAAGTGAAAGCTAAATTTACCCAGAGTGAGATTAACCAAGCAAATAGGGCAGAAGATCAAGGAGTGAGGTTTATATTGTACTGTCAAGATGAGTGTTGAGGAAAGCTGAGGAGTGGCCTCCAGCACCTAGGATTAATGAGTAGGACACTGAGGCCTAGATGGGCTATACAAGTGGAGGAACTGGGAGAAGCTGAGGGACTGGGATGTTTTGATGAGACTAAAACTCAGATTCCATAAAAGGAAGAAAGAGAAATTATTAGAAAGGGATATTTCAGAATTGTTGATCTCTAGAGTTTGAAAATATTGTAAATCTGGAGGTTAAATTTCAGAGTTTTGATGGGGAAGTACCTTTGGTTTCAGAAGAGACTTTCTGAATGTGTCACATCACATCCATTAGGCCAAGTTCTGCTTTTAAATACATAATCATAAATAAGGCACTTAGTGCTAAACTTAGATTTTAATGGTAGGCATTTAAAAGGATACCATGAATAAATGACTCTATTTTGTTAAGGAGTTCAAAATGCCACACTTTTTTCTTAATGAGTAACAAAACTCCTAAAATTATGCCTTCATTTTTAGGGTAGAGGATATGGCCTATGATCTCTCCTGTGTTCAGTCATGCAAACAGTCATACAACAGAAATGGCACAGAACCAGCAATCATCTGGTGTTAGAAGAGGAAAGTTGGCTTATGAATTAATAGTAAAATCCATATTAATTTCACTCATCATATTATATTGGACTGATTAATAGACTAAGCAGGTATAAGACAGGACTGGATACAGCTCAAATCCCAGTTTTGGTTCTAATCTTCTCATACTGAATGACTTTAGGAGCGTTACATAGTATTATTCTCTGCCCTGGGCTCCTGAACAGAAATGAGCAGATTGTCTACCAGCCACTGAAATCTTGAGAAGATTAATTAAAATGTGCTTGAGCTTTTATAAAAAAAAAGGATATTTAAACTAAAGGACTGTTAATATGATAGCTACGTACAAAGTGTTTTGATCAGGTCTGAACTGACTAAAATGGTTGGTAATAGTGCCCTTGGGTTTCAGAGTTGGGCTTAATTAAATGTAACTTTTGTTTCTTCATAAATGAAGCAGGAATCTTAAGACAGACAAATTAGCCCTACATATGTTATTTCTATATAAAGTTAAAGTATTTCTGATGTGGAAAGTTTTCATTAGTTTCAAGGTCCTGAATTTTCTCCACAAAATTTCTTTTGGTGTAGTTTCCTTTAATTTTTCTCCTAGGAGAGCAATTATGAAAATAGATGCTTGTTGCAGTGAGTGCGGGGACTAAAGATGGCTGAATGAAGAAAACCAAGTTGGGATGAATTAAGATGACTTTACAAAGGCACATGGAAAGACATTGTTTCCGGGGACTTGGGTGGCTCAGTTGGTTAAGGGGCTGCCTTTGGCTCAGATCATGATCCCTGCGTCCTCAGACTGGGTGCATCAAGCTCCCTGCTCAGCGGGGAGTCTGCTTCTTCCTCTGCTCCACCCCTCCTCCCCCCCACCCACTGCTCTTTCTTGTTCCTCTCTCTCTCAAATAAATAAATAAAATCTTTTTAAAAAGACATTGTTTCCTGAAGAATGACTGTCGATGGGAGAATATTTATCTCCTGAATACAACCATATGCTTAGAAGCATTTGTAACGTTCTGTAGCTCCTTCTTATTCTTCCCACATTCACTGTGGCCAGAGGGGAGTGCAGCAATGAGAGTATATTCTCAATAAATAATTATAGTGATGCATGTAGTTCACACTTGACAATGGCATTTCCATATATGAATTCCCATTACCATGACTATGCCAGTCAACCATATCGACTCATTGTAGGATAAGCTTTGGCATGCTGGTTACCTTGGTCCACAGCACCTTCTTTCCTTATTAAAATGGTTCCATCAGACTTGGTGCTTCTGATTTGTGCCATTGAAATGCCAGTGACACTGTCTCTTACTCTCAGTGAGCTCAGACCCAACGGTTGCTAAAAACTGTCCACTTTGGAAGGCTGAAACTCACAGGGTGGTCAGAGACTTTCCTTCCTTTCAACAAGCTGCTCTGTGGTATTCCAAAGATTGGTATAACCGATTCCCTCCCGCGACTGCAGAAGTGTCTTTCACACCCTGAAGTAAGAGGCAGCAGTGTGGATGGAGACCTCAGGCACCCTGGAGGCAGATACTGCACAATATAGCAATGATGTCAGAACTTCTACTGTGGTCATTACCACATATATGCTGAATTAGAATATAAGCCTAGAAACCATTGTGGGGGGAAGAAAACCCAAACCTTTGTTGCCTTAGATAGATTATTTTAAAACAGCATAAAATCTGCTGTGAACATGACTGTGGAAACAAAGGTATATAGGATCTGAATTTCCAGAGACGATTAGCATGCAAACACAGTGTATATTTAAGGAGGCTGCCCACTCATGATTGATATAAATGGCCAAGAAAGCAGCAGGTCTTGTCAGTGCTGCCTAATTAGTTCACACATGTAATCGTCCTTTAGTGTGATCATTGATAAAGGTATAGAGGGGCCACAAGGCAGAATTTGCTTTTTATTTTTAAAGTAAGTATTTAATCTAACAAATGGCTTCAGGTGTGCTGCCAGAGTCTGCAAGGTTGAACACAAAGTGTCTTCAATTTACACAGCTTTGATGATAAGGCCATCTTCTCAGATATAACTGAACAGAAAGTCCGCCTTGAACTTTTTGAATTACACTGTCCTGAGACTATAGCAGAGATGAACAAAGTCTAGGAGCTTCAAAGTTAATGTGACTGTCATTGGGCAGCCATCTCAGACCTAAAAATGAAACCATGTTTTCTGTTAATGGAGCCACAGCGAGGGAAAAAACTTCCTGGGTAATTTTATGAAATGCGAACATATCCCAGTAGTAAAGGCTTAGCAAGAAGTAGAGTGTCTTCAAATGCAAATTTTTCTGACACTTCATAGCTATAAAAATAATTACCATACCTTGGTAACTTTAATTTAAAGGTTTCATTTAGTATACAACCAACTGTAATGCAAAAGGCACATACTCTGATAAACACTATTTCCATTTTAGGACTTGCCAAGGGTAGACTTTTTTCTCTCCTCTTACTCCACACATTGTGATGTCATAAGCAATTAGATGAAATTATTTATGTGAAATGAAAGGGTAAAAGCGTAAAGCAGTACTGTGCATATCAGATGCAACTAGCATCCCCACTATGAACCTGAGAGGAGCCTTGGTAAGTCACTTTTCTTCGAAATTATCAAACTGTCCTGTTGTGTAAACAGTTTTATTTAATAAATGTTTTGCAGCCAAAAGTGTTTCGCTTTACATATCAATGGAAAAAGTACATTTAGAATTGAAAAGCTTAAAGGAAAACTTTGAAAGTATTGGCATGTCTTTAAGTTTCTTAATACTCTGTGTCTAGTGCAGTATTGGGTAGCTGGTAAACACTGTGGAATTGAATCGGGAAAAGTCACCTTAAGGCATAGGAAAACTTTTGAGAAGCAAATTGGCAAATATGAATCATATACCATAAAACTGTTTATGCTTCTTTGTCCCAATAATTTTACTTTAGTGAACTTATGAGAAGAATCTTAAATACTAAGAGAAGCTATAGCTAAGGATATTAATTGCAATGGTATTCATAATAACAGTATAATTAGGAAAAACTATTTCTCTTTTGTTCAGTATTATGTAAAGCAAATCATGACATATCAACTGAAAGGAACATTATACAGCCAAAAAATGATACTTGTCAAAACTAGGTTGCAATTTAGAACATTCATCTAATATAACAGAAGTATAAAAACCCTGACATAAAATTGTGCTGTAGAACTGCAATCATGTAAAAATTAAGTAACTATACATAGAAGGAAGACTGAGAAAACATATGAAGGTGCTACGTAGACTGTATTTGAGTGGAAGTGCAGCTTTTTTCAAACCTTTTTTGATTTTTTAAGTAATCTATAATTTTTAAAAAAGAAACTTTTGAATTTGTGCTCTCAGTTGTTATGCTTAACAGCTAGTTATATTAAATTGAACTCTTCTCACTCCCCAAACCATTTTTTATGTAAATATACTCATGATGGTTAATTAGACACAAACGGAAAACCAGTCTAGCTCTAGTACATAAATTCTAATTAATGTAGACCTCAGTAATTGGAGATTAACAGAAGTTTGCAGATCTCAGATTCTTGTAGAATAAAAAGTCCCTGATGAGTAAAATATTAGGATGTTTTATTACACAGTTAATCCTACTTTGTTTTGTAGAAATTGGCATATAATAAATTATGCTTTTTGGTGAGCTTATTTAACTTTCTGTAAGTGATTATGCTATTTGTAATTGTAATGTTTGATATACAATGTACAAAAATAGCAAAAACAGTTAAATAATTTAACACAATTATTTAAACAACAACAAAAACCCAAAGCTGAATTACCTAGTCAAGTATATAAAATAGACAGTATGCTTGCTCAGCAGATTAAGCTCAAAATACATGGGAATCCATGCTCTGTTTCTAGTTAAAATGTTTTCATAAATGTAAACATTTATATATAATTGACATTGAAAGGAAAGGTAAGTAAACTTTTGTTTCGCCCACCATCACTTATATGTTGAAAAACATAAAAGGAATTTTTATATAATCTTTTCTAGAAAATTAATGCAACCTCTAAATGCAACCACTAAAAAGTTAATAACTGATGGGATCAGTTATTTTGGTTCTTAAAATGCAACAAATCTTTGTTTTATTTACTCTGGACATTTTCAATCTAATACTTCAATTAAAATGTTAATTTTCTGAGGCTGTGTCATCCTTATGTAAGAACCAAACATTGATTTCAAATGTCTTAAAAAGCCTGAATATGTTATAATGACAGGGTTTATTGTTAAAAAAAAAAACAAAACAAAAAGAAAGTGATGCTTTCTTCAACAGGTTTTAAAAAACTACATTATTTTTCTTCAATATGACTGTTTAGTTGCTTGCTTTAATTTTAGATTTATTTGAAGATTTTTCATAAGAACATTCACTGCCTCATTCTTTTATGGATATAACTTTTGAGTTTGTCACCATCATGAATTCTGAAGACAAAGCTCATTAGCTATTTTTTAAGGAAAATCAACTCATGATTTAACTGTGAAAAAGTAAGAAATACATTTTTTTGTCTGATCATAGCTTAAAACACTAGTTTCAAAAAAATATTAGTTTCAATTTAAAAATTTTATTTGTCAATTTTAAGAGATAAATGGAATGGTTTCATGGATCTACTATTGTAATTGATATTAGTAATATGAATTTGTATTCAATGTCTTATAAAAGCAAAAATGGTTTATTTATCTCTATTTTGTTAACACAAATTGCACTTAAAATTATACAGCAAATAAATATTCAATTGAGTGAAAATCATTTCTGACAATCATTCAATCAATTAAGCAATATAATTCAGGGCCTACTATATCCCTCTGAGGCACTGTGTTGACTTTCTTCTTTTCGAATGCTCACTTCTGCAAATATATTTTATAGATAAGCAAAATTTAAAAATAAATATTTAAATAACTTACCTTTGGTTCCTTGAACTTGGAGAAGAATCCAAAGAAGAAAAATAGCCCTTCTAGTTTCCAAATACATTCTGGCTTTTGTGCATTGGTAATTCTGGTAACAATCACAGAACAGTCCCAAATCTCATAAAAAAATAAATAAATAAAATGACAGAAATAGGAAAAATAATTAAATATTGATGCCAACTGAGTGAGAATAACCTTCTTGGTTTACCTTTATAAGGGTGCTAATTTATGAAGAACAGGAAGCAGTGTCTGTTTCTGGAATAATCTGTTTATCTTCCCCTCAGGAGTAATCTCGGCTTAAGGGCCAGCTGGAGGAACCTTTATCTCATTAACCTTCTGGAGAAGCATCTGTCAGCCTAGCTCCAGGACCCTGAATGCCATTATAAACAAGTGTCCACAGGCAGAAGAAATGCTTTTTTCTTAGTTATTCACCTGTTACAGTGACACATAGAGCCAGGGGGAAGTCCTGCCAAATGCAGAAGAAGGCTGACAGTTTAGGGTCAAATGTTTTCCAAAATGACATACTCAAGGAACACTCATTGAAAGCGCTTAACTGCTATCCCTGAAGTGTATGTAGTTTTTCACTATATTGGTCTCCTGAGACAGCAATGTTGTTTCCATTCTCAGAAATGCACTGCTTTGTAAATAGCTTTCTTTCTGGCATTACATGCAGATCACTTTTTTGGTTCAAGTTTGATTTTAATTTCTTAAAATCTGTTTTTCATAGATAGTGTTTAAGAAGTTAGTTTGTAAAAAGTAATGGTGCTATTCCTCCATTCAAGGGAAACCAATTTTAAGTTTCTAAGCTGACTCTAGTATTTTCCTTTGTACTTCTAACCTAGTATGCTGCTTCTATTACTATTTTTTTTGTTTTCACTTTCAGGCATTATCAAATAATAGATCATTCCCCACTCTCCCTAAACACGTAATCATCCTTCTACACACCTCAGCATTATTGTACTTTCCATTTATTGAATTTTCAAGTTATATTTCTGTGACAGTATACATGTTACATACAGCTGAGCCATGGTGTATTCTGTAATTACTAACATGTACCGAGCTCTTACATTGTGGTAGACCACTGCTCTTAGACATTTCCATAGTTTATCCATATATTCCTTAATACAATGTTATGAGGGGTATATTATTATTAGGATCTGTTTTATATTTGAGGAAGCTAAGGTGTACCTGGCAGAGCCAGTATATGAACCCAGAGTCTGGTTTCAGAACATATACTTTAATTGTTGTCCCCATGATGCTTTTTGCAATTGTCTCACACTTTTCCCCTTAGATTTTTAAATACAAAACAATAAATTATCCCCAATTGTTATCCCAGATGTGTAAATTTCCTCTTCTTATGGTTAAACACTTCAAACAGCATGTCTTTCCCAGGACCTGCTCCTTCTAACCCCCACCAGTCTTTACTGTTTCTTTCCTTGCTCACAGTAGTCATCTGGGATCCTCCTTCACAGTCAGGTTGGGAATGGCTTTTACCTCTCTTGTGTTGGGTCCTGAGTTCTCTGTATTCTCTGCTGCCTTCTTTCTTAACCTAATCTCTTGTTTTAGGCCAGCATATGCTCCAGTTTATTACTGAAAGTTCACAGTATTAGAGATCTTACATGTTTAAAAGTGGCCTCCATCTGTATTCATCCTTGATTGATAGTTTGGTCAGTGCTATAGATTTAATGTCTGCGTCCTAGAATTCATATGTTGAAAACCAGCCCCCCAGTGTGATGGTATGTAAAGGTGGGGCATTTGGGAGGTGATTGGGTCATGTGGGGGAAGCCCTCAGGAATAGGATTAGCTCCCTTATAATAGAGGTACCACAGAGTTCCTTTGCTCCTTGCATCCTGTGAAGCACAGTGACAAGACCAGGCTATGAACCAGGAGGCAGGCTTTCATCAGACACTGAATATGCCTGCATCGGGATCTTGGACTTCCAACCTCCATAACTAAGGGATTTCTGTCTTTTATAAGCTACTCAGTCTTTGGCATTCTGTTATAGCAGCCCAAATGGACTAAAGATGACTGAAAATAGAATTCTAGGCTGGAAATAACATTCACTTAGAATACTGAGGACATTAATCCATTGTCTTTTAGCTTCTTGTGCTACTAAAATGTGAAGTCCTTTTTGTTCTTGGTTCTTCATATAGGATGTTTCTAGAAGATCTAGGAGATCTGTCTCTCTGAGAAGAATGTTCTGAGAGAGACAGAGAGAGACAGGGTGAAGGAATGGGAGAGAGTGCTTCTTTACTGGCAGTTTAAGATTTTTCCTTCTAATCTGCTACCATTCCATGCATGTTTTAGAATGTTGCTTAAACCTACATGTTCAGCCCAATAAAATCATTACAAAGTGAACACTCTAGGAATATCTAGGTAAAGATATAGAATATTAATAGCACCCTAGAAGGATCTATGTCCCCCACTCACAAACACAAAACTTTCTTCTCCATTAAACATAGTCATTATTCTGATTTTACGGTAATCACTTACAAGCTTTTCTTTATACTTTTAACTACCTATCTACATATCTGAAGGCAACTTTGCATATCTTACCACTATTTATGGAAAAGATTATTTCCTCTACTGTTCTGAAGTTCCACCTTTATCATAAATCAATAATACATGTCTGTGAGTTCTCTTTCCTATTTGTTTATTCTTGTGTCACGCTATCTTAATTATTGTACCTTTTTGTTATATGTCTTCACATCTGCAGAACAAGTTTTCCCATTTCATTTCTCTTCAAAATTGTCTTGTTTACCTTTGGTGTTTTGAATTTTTATATGCATTTCAGGGTCATATTGTCAAGTTCCACAAAAGAGTTTACTAGATTGTGTAAATAGGTGATGGGGGTTAAGGAGTGCACCTGTTGTGATGAGCACTGGCTGTTGTATGGAAGTGCTGAATCACTATATTGCACAGCTGAAGATATTGTTACACTGTACATTAATGAATTTAAATAAAAATTTGAAAAAAATTATATTGGACAACAGATCGATTTGGGGAAATTGGCATCTTTACCTTACTCAATTTTCTAATTCATGAACATGATTTATCTATTTATTTATTTAGGTTTAATTTTGTCCTATATATATTTCATTTGATTTTTTCTAAGTATTTGATATTCTTATTGTATTGTAAGAAGTATTAAATTTTATTTTCTAATTGGCTACTGCCAAGATATAAAAACACACTTTTTGTATATTGATCCTCTGTGCATTGATCTTGAGAAATAAATGTATTAATTATAATAATTTATGAATTTATTCTTTGCAATTTCCTATGAATACTATTGTCACCTATGAATAATAAGTCTTTTCTTCTTTTCTTACTCATCCTTATACATTTTCTTTCTTCTCCTTGATTTTCTGCACTGATTAGGACCTCTAATAAAATGATGAATAAAATGGTGGTAGGTAATCTTTTTTCTGGTTCCAAAAGGAAAACTTCTATTTTATCATTAAGAAAGATGTTTGTAATAGGCAAGTGTTAAGAAAACCTATTATGGAATAAGGAATTTTCTTCTTCCTAGATTTTTTTTTAAATAAAATAGTGGATGGCTACTGAATATTATTACTTGATTTGTATATATTTTGAAATTATCACAGATTTTTACCCTTTATCTCTTAATAGGATAAAGTACATTGATTTTTCTAATGCTAAACTAACCTCACTTTCCTAGAATAAGACTATGTTGGTTAAAATGTTAATATTCTGTATATATTGCTGGATTCAGTTTGCTAACTTTTTTAATCCCTTAAACATCTATGTTCATGAGTAAAATTGCCTACAATATTGCTATCTTATAATATACTAGTAGATATTTCTCATAAAAGGAGTTAAAGAGTGTTAATTCTTTCTCTAGTCTATGAATAGTTTTATGTCAAATTAGTAATGTCTTACATTTTACTAGTAAAGCTTATAATTTTCTTTGTGATAAGATTTTAAATTTTGGATTCATTTTATTTTATTTATTTGAGAGAGACAGGGAGAGAGAGAGCACAAGCAGGGGGTAGGGTCTGAGAGAGAAGCAGACTCCCTGCTGAGCTGGAATCCAGATGTGGGACTCCATCCCAAGACCCTGGGAACATGAACCGAGCCAAAGGCAGATGCTTAACTGGCTGAGCTATCTTCATTTTATTTTATTTTTTTAACTCATTTTACTTTTTTTTTTTTTTTAACTCCTAGCTTTATGGAGACACAATCACATAGAGCATCATGTAAGTTTAAGGTATATAATGTGATGATTATATTATATGTATAATATTATATGTATAACATTGAGACATGATTACCATAATAAGGTTAATTAACACATCTATCACTTCACCTCATTACCATTTTGTGTGTGTGGCGGGGGGGGGTGGTAAAAAGATTTCAAGATTTACTTTCTTAATAACTTTCATGTATGTACTGCAGTATTGTTAACTTTGTCATGCTGTACATTATACCCCTAGAACTTACTCCTCTTGTAACTGGAAATTTTTACCCTTTGATTGCCAATTTCTCACCACCTTCTGCTTTCCCCACCAGCCTCTCTCTACTCTTTTTCTATGAGTTTCATTTTTTAGATTCCACATAAAAGTGAGATAATACAGTTTTTTTTTCTTCTGTCTTATTTCACTTAGCATTATGTCCTCATGGTCCATCCATGTTGTCACAAATGTCAGGATTTCCTTATATTTTATGGTTGAATAATACTCTATTGTATGAGTATATACAGTGTATGTCTATCACATGTTATCACATTGTGAATACTGTGGTAATGAACATGGAGGTGCAGATATCCCTTAACATAGTGATTTCGTTTCCTTCAGATATATGCCCAGAAGTGGAATTAATGGTTCATATGGTAGTCCTATTTTTATTGTTTTGAGGAATCTCCATACTGTTTTCCATAATGGCTGTTCCAATTTACAATCCCACCAAGAGTGCACAAAGGTTCTCTTTTCTCAATTTCCTCACCAGTATTTGTTATTTCTTGTCTTTTTGAGGATAGCGATTCCAACAGACATGAAGTGATATCTCCTGGTGATCAAATTTGCATTTTGATTTGATTTCATGATTAGTGATATTAAGCACATTTTCATTTACCTGTTGGCATTTGTATATCTTCTTTGGAAAAATATCTACTTAAGTCTTTTTCCCATTTTTAAATTGGATTGTTTATTTTTTTGTTTTTGAGTTGTATAAGTTCTTTATATATTTTGCATATTAATTCCTTACTTTCTCCTATTCTGTAGGCTGACTTTTCATTTTTGTTGATCATTTACTTTGTTGTGCAAAAGCATTTTAGTTTGATATAATCCCACTTTTCAATTTTTTATTTTCTTATTTGTGTTTTAGGTATCATATCTAAAAATTAGTGCCAATACTCAGGTCAGGGAGCTTTTTTCCCTGCTTTCTTTTGTAGTTTTATAATTTCAGGTCTTACCTGTAAGTCTTTAATCTATTTCAAGTTAACTTTTATAACTGGTATAAAGATCTGGTTTCATTCTTTTGCATGTGAATATCCAATTTTTCCAGCACCATTTATTGAAGAGATTATCTTTTCTCTATTAAATATTCTTGTCTCCTTGTTAAATATTAGTTGACTGTGAATGTATGGGTTTATGGGCTTTCAATTCTGTTCTATTGACCTATGTGTCTGTTTTTATGCAGTACCATAGTTTTGATCACTGATGCTTTATAATATAGCTAAAAATCAGGAAGTGTGATGCTTCCCTCTTTGTTCTTTCTTAGGACTGCTTTGGCTATTTGGGGTCTTTTGTGGTTCTGTATAAGTTTTGGGATTGTTTCTTCTACTTCTGTAAAAACTACCATTGGAATCTTTATTTTTTTTTTAAGATTTTTTTTACTTATTTGACAGAGAGAGAGAGAGAGATTGAGAGAGGGAACACAAGCAGGGGTAATGGGAGAGGGAGAAGCAGGCTTCCACTGAACAGGGAACCCAATGCAGGGCTCCATCCTAGACCCTGGGATCATGACCTGAGCCCAAGACAGATGCTTAACAACTAAGCCACCCAGGCACCCCTACCTTTGGAATCTTGATAGTAATTGCATTGAATCTATAGATGGACAATATCAGTTTTCCAATCCGTGAGTATGGGATACTTTTTCATTTATTTGTGTCATCTTTGATTTCTTTCCTCAACATTTTGTACTTTTCAATGAGGAGATCTTTCAACCCCTTGGTTAAATTTTGCCTTATTATTTTACTGTTTTTTATACTATTGTAAATCAGATTGTTTTGAAACATTGTTTTTTCAGATAATTAGTTGCTAGTGCATAGAAATTTTACTGTTTTGTTCTATATTAATTTTGTATCTTGCAACTTTACTGAATTTGTTGCATAGATCTAACGTTTTTGAGGGAGTTCTCAAAATTTTTATACGTATTAATTCATGTTATCTGCTAATGGAAACAATTTTAGTTCTTCCTTTCCGTTTCTGATGTCTTTTATTTATTTCTTTTTTGCTTGATTACTCTAGCTAGGACTTGAATAAGAGTGGTGATGGTGGGCTCCCTTGTCTTATCCCTGATTTTAGAGGAAATCTTTTAATATTTCACCATTGAATAGGATATTAGTTATGGACTTATCATATATGGCCTTTATTATGTTGAGGTACATTCCTTCTATACCTAATTTAATATCATTTAACAAATGTTGAATTTTATCAAATGCTTTTTCTGTGTCTATTGATGCAATCATGATTTTTTTCTTTAAATTCTGTTAATGTGATATATCACATTTATTAATTTGCCTAGGTTGAACCATCCCTGTATCTCAGGGATAAATCTCACTTGATCATGGTGAATGATCCTTTTAATGTGCTCCTGAATTTGATTTGCTAGTGTTTTATTGAGAACTTTTGCATCTATATTAATCAGAGATATTGGCCTTTAGTTTTCTTTTCTCATAGTGTCCTTTTCTGTCTGTGGTATCAGGATAATGCTGGCTCCTAAATTGAGTTTGGGAGTGTTTCATTTCCTATTTTTGGAAGAGTTTGAGGCGGATTGGTGTTTTTAAGCGTTTCGTAAAATTCATTAGTGAACCCATCTTGTCCTGGGCTTTTTTTTTTTTTTTCTTTGGTTGAAAGATTTTGATTACTGATTCAGTCTCCTTACTAGTGTCTGTTGAAATTTTCTATTTCTTCCTGATTCAGTCTTGGTATGTTGCCTGTTTTTATGAATTCATCTATTTCTTCTAGGTTGTTTGTTGGCATATAGTTATTTATAGTAGCATTTTATGATCATTTGTATTTCTGTGGTACCAGTTGTGATTTTTTTATTTATAATTTTGTTGAATTGGATTCTTTTTTCCCCTTGGTTAGTCAAATTTGGTTTGTCAGTTTTATTTTTTCAAAGAACCAACTCTTAATGTCATTGATCTTTTCTATTGTTTTTCTAATCTCTATTTGTGCTCTAATCTTTATTATTTTCTTCCATCTGCTAACTTTAGGTTTAGTTTGTTCTTTTTCTAGTTCCTTGAGAGATAGAGTTTAGTTGAGACCTTTCTTCTTCTTAAGGTAGACATTTATTGCTATGACCTTTCCTTTTAGAACTGCTTTTGCTGCATCCCATTGTTTTGATGTGTTATATTTCATTTTTGTTTATTTCTAGATACTTTTAATTTCCTTTTTAATTTATTCTTTGGTCCATTGGTTGTTTAGGAAAGTGTTGTTTAATTTCTACACAATTGTGAATTCCTAGTTTTCTTATTCCTATTGATTTCTAGTTTCATACCATTGTGTTCAGTGAAGATAGTATGATTTCTATCTTTGATTTCCTAAGACTTGTTTATGGCCTAACATATAGTCTATGTTATGATTGCCCTGTGTGCTTCAGAAGAATGTGTATTCTAGTTTTGTAAGATAAAGTGTTCTATATCTGTCTGTTAGATCCATTTGGTATAAAGTGTTGTTCAAATCCACTGTTCCTTATTTATTCTCTGTCTGTATAATCTATCTAGTATTGAGAGTGGGGTGTTAAAATCCCCAGCTATTATTGTATTTGTTTTTATTTTACCTTCTAGTTTTGCTTTCTATATTTATGTTTATGTTTAGTTTTTTCTATATTTATATTCTATATGCATAAATGTTCATAATTGTTATATATTCTTGAAGGATTGGCCCCTTTATGATTATATAATGACCTTCTTTGTCTCTTTTTACTGTTTTTAGTCTAAAGTCTACTTTTCTCGATAGAAGTAAAGCTATTCTTCCTTTTCTTTTTTGTTATCATTTACTTGAAATATATTCTTCCATCCCTTCATTCTCAGTCTGTGTGTCTTCTTTTTTTTAAAAAAGATTTTATTTATTTTTGACAGACAGAGATCGCAAGTGGGCAGAGAGGCAAGCAGAAGGGGGGAAGGGGAAGCAGTCCCCCTGCTGAGAAGAGAGCCCAATGCGGGGCTACATCCCAGGATCCTGGGATCATGACCTGAGCTGAAGGCAGAGCTTTAACCCACTGAGTCACCCAGGTGCCCCTATGTGTGTCTTTAAACATAAAATGAGTCTCTTAGAGGAAGCATATCATTGGATTTTTAAAAATCCAGTCAGTCATTCTATGTCTTTTGACCAGAGAATTTTGTGTTTTTGCTATTGAGTTGTAATAATTCCTTATACATTTTGGATATTAATTCCTTATCAGAAAGATGGCTTGGATATAGTTTCTCCCATTCCATAAGTTTCTTTTTCATTTTGTTGATCATTTCTTTTGCTGGGCAGAAACATTTTAGTTTATTTCCACTTGTTTATTTTTGTTGACTGTGCTCAGACCAATATCTAAAAAATATCATTGCAAAGACCAATGCCAAGGAGCTTTTCCCCTCTGTTTTCTTCTAAGAGTTTTATGGATTTAGGTCTTTTTGTTTTGTTGTGTTTGTTTTTTAGAGAGAGGGGGAGAGAGAGAGAAAGAGGGAGAGAATGAGGCAGGGAGGGGACAGAGAGAGAAGGAGAAGGAGAATTTTATGTAGGCTTCATGCCCAACATGGAGTTGGATGCAGGGCTTGATCTCATAACCCTGAGATCATGACCTGCGCCAAAATCAAGAGTTGGATGCTTAACTGACTTAAGCCACCTAGGCACCCCTTTATGGTTTTAGGTTTTACATTTTAGTTCTGGTCAAGTGGGACCAAAAGCTAACCTCTGATTGTTCAGGGTTATTTGTTGGGCTCCTTGTCTAACCAAAGCTTGGGGCTGGGTTTAGCATTCAGGTGATCCGTAAGTTGGGGTTCCTTGCTGGACAATGCTATAGGCTGGGATTCAAGACTACCTAGGGTCACTGTTCAGGCTCCCTGGTAATGTGTGTCTAGAAGTCTATGCTCAGCCATTGCACAGGGATTCTGGTTTGGTTCATTGCTTGGGAGGGGCTGTAGAATGGACTCTAGCTGTTTGGGTTCTCCGTACATGTTTTTTGATCAGACGGGATTGGCAGCTAGACACAGCAATTGGGCAGGGCTGTGAATATGCTTCCCTGCATGGATGGGACCATAGAGCATGCTCCAGGACTAGTCCAGCCTATTCGCTGGAGACTCAAATTATGCAGAACTGCTAAGAGTTACCTGGCCAGATGGTGCTATGAGCTTGGCTATGCAGATGGTCAGGTCCACTGACTAAGATCTCCGTTTCTGCTCAGGTACAGCTGCAAGCAGGAATGTGGCCCTCTTGTTCCAGATATGAGTGCTGGTTGCACCTATCCCCTTCTCCATCTCTTTTTGATACCCAGTGGTTGAATTGAGCCCATTTTCCCAGTGATTCCTGTGAGGTGAGATCTGTATCAGCCTCTTGGGAAGAATCCTATAATGCTGTGGTTGCTAGATGCCCACGTTGGGCTCTCTTTTGTCAGTAGAAAAACCATAAGCCCTCTCAGTGCAGCACTGTATCATTCTGGGGAAGTAGCAATGTAGTCAAGGAGAAACCACTTCCCTTAATCCTTCTAATGAGGTTCTTCTCTCTTCTAATGAGGTCCAAGGGGATGCTTCAGTCTTACTCCTGGGTTCTGAAATTATCAGAATGGTATCTTGTCTATGGATAGTTCCTAGCTGGTCTTCTTGTGAGGGTTGCTGAAGTTGGCAATGATCTATGTCTCCATCTTGATGATGTAACCTCCCTGGATTCTATTTCTTAATAATTATCTGCCTATTTAAAGTTTTTCTTTTGTAAGTTGCACTCATTTATTTATAACTTACCTAATTATTTTTCTATATAGATTTGTTGGGATATAATTAACTCCAGTCACTCCAAAAAGTATCTCATACACATGAGCAGGTTATTCACCATTTCATCCTACATACATCATTATTGTTTCTAAAGTTAGTATTCCTTTGGATTTACAAAATATTTATTATTTTCATTCTTTTAAGTCCTTCCTTCATCTCAAAACAATTTTCCCTTTTGCTCAAAAAACTCATTTGAATGTTTCTTTTGTTGTAATTATGCTCCTAATGATTTATCTCAATTTTTGTTTGCTAAAATGGCTTTATGTCACTTTCATTATTGAAAGATATTTTTCCTACCTACAAAATTTTAAGTTGTTTGTTTTCTTTTAGCACTTTGAAGACAACAGTCCAATATGTTCTTGTTTCCATTGTTTCTACTGAAATCAGGTTATCAGTCCAATTGTTGCTCATTTGGAAGTAATGCAACATATATTCTCTGGCTACTTTATAAAGCATTTCATTTTGTCTTTATTTTCTGTAATTTCATGATGATGTGTCAGTCTGTGCATGTTATGCAATTTATATCCTCCTGGATTTGTTTAACTTGTGAATCTGTGGATTGAATCTATGGCTTTGTTTTGAAAAAGTCTTGCCTTTATTTCTTCAAATATTGCATCACCCTAGTTTCTTTCCCTTTTATTTTGTGATTCCAGTTTCTAAGATTTAGGTCATCTCATTCAATTCTGTGTATCACATATAATCATGTTTTCCCAACCTTTTCCATCCTTTTTGTTTCATCATATTAACTTACTTTTTATTTCACTATTTTCCCATTATCTGAATCTAATTTGTTGTTCTTAATTTCAGTTACTCTATTTTTTTCAGTTCTGAGATTTCTATTTTGTTCTTTTTCAATTCTTCACCTCTTTTTTTTTAATAGTTTATACTTCTGTACTAAAATTTTTAATATTGTCTTTTATCCTACTGAATATAGTAAGACTAGTCTGATAACTCCAAATTCTGCAGATTTCAGGATTGCCCTTCTATTGTCTTGTTTTTTTTTCCTGTTTTCTTTTTTATGTTGTGTTATATTCTTGTCTAAGTGGTAATTTTTTTCTAACTGTATGTCACATACTATATTTTAAGGGTTGTCTTACAGTAAGAAAAACAGTCAGGTATTGGTGGAAAAATATATGCAAAAATCAATGGAAAAGAATAAGAAAGTAGGCCCACATACAGTCAATTGTTTTTTGAGGAAGATGCAAAGGCAATTTTGTGGAGAAAGGATTGTCTTTTAAAAAATGGTGCCATAAGCAAAAAAACCAAGCCAAACCATATAAACAAAAAAATCTCCAAATCCCCAGAAAACAAACAAACCAAAAATGGAGCTAGACACAGACATTGCACCTTACCCAGAAATTAATTAAAAATGCATCTTACATATTAGTATAAAATGCATGTCAATCTTCTAGAAGAAAATATAGGGGCAAATCTATAATGACCTCTTTCTTTCAGAGAGAGTGTGAGTGGAGGGGAGAGGCAAAAGGCTAAGGAAAGAGAGAATCTTAAGTAGGCTCTACACTGGGGTGAAACCCATCTTGTGGTTTGATCTTATGATGCTGAGATCATAATGTGAGCCAAAATCAAAAGTGGAATGCTTAACCACCTGAGCTACCCAGGCACCCCTGACCTTAGTCTTGATAATAAGATTTTAGATACAACACAATAGAGAATGTGAGAATGAGACAAAAAAAACAAAAAACAAAAAACAATACATTGGATTTTATTACAATGAAAAACTTCTGTTCTGGTAAAGACACTGTAAACAAAATTAAAAGATAAGCCACAACTAGAAGAATATATTTGCATAATACATTGCTGATAAAGGACTTGTATCCTGAATATATAAAGAAAACTTGAAGCTCAAAAATAAGGAGACCTAACAATTCAATTAAAAATGATCCAAAGATCTGAACAACACTTAACCAAAGAAGAGATACAGATGGCAAATAAGCATATGAAAACATGTTCAACATCATTTGTCATTAGGAAAATGCAAACTGAAACAACAATGTGGTATCACTATGTACCAATTAGAATGACTAAAAAACAAAATAAAAAACAAAGCAAAACCCTGACGCTACTGCTTGTTGGTAAGACTGCAGAGCAACAAGAACTCTCGTTCATCACTGGTGGTAGTGCACTTCCATAGGGGCACTTTGGAAAATGGTTTGGCAGCATTCTACAAAGCTAAACATATTCATACTATACAATCCATCAATCAAACTCCTACGTATTTACCCAATTGATTTGAAAATGTATATTCCCTATAAAAACCCGCATTTGAATGTTTATAGCAGTTTTTTTTTTAGTAATTTTGAAAACCTAGAGCAACCAAGATGTTCTTTAGTAGGTGAATTTATAAAGAAACTGTGGAATACTATTAGCAATAAAAGGGTATGAGCTATCAAACCATCCAGAAACATGGATGAATTTTGAATTCATATTGCTAGGTAAAAGAAGTCAGTCTGAAAAGTCTTCATACTGTATCGTTGCATTTATATGACACTCCCCAAAAGAAAAAAAGGTGTCCTCTGTCTTAGGGAGTGCATATGTGCTTTGAATACATGAAGCATAGGAGGTTAGGTCAGTGAAACTATTTTGTATAATATTGTAATGCATACCATGACACATAAAACCTATCAAACTTTACAGCAGAAGAGTAAATCTTATGGCATATAAATTTAAGAAATCCTTCAGGTAGTCTCTATGCTACAGTGCACACTGTGACAAAAGAACCTACCTGCATTAAAAATGTATGAAACAATCTCACTGAAGGGGTTGGGAGGAAAAGCTGACCTAAATAATTTCAGAAATGAGTGGGGTCTGTAAGACTAGAGACAAAAGAACTGTATAGAAGTAGTGTACTCTAGTTGAAAAAAAAACCTGTCTTCTACAGGCATATCAGTTAACAATTCTGAAACAACTATAACATTGAGGAGTTAAGGAATTGAGGAGTTAAGTAAATAGATGATGGATGGTGGGAGTCAGATTTCTTACTATTGGAGTGCAAGGTTACAGACAAGCAAGGGGAAGAAGAGGCAGGAATCATCCATATGGCAAAGGAGTAGAGTTGGAGACATCAGTATAAACTACTGTTTAACATAGAGATGGATATATATATCTGTGTGTAAGTATATATATTCTGGTTAGTATGCACATATTTCCTTTCTCCATCAGCTGTGAGGGCCTAGAAGCAATGGCACTCCCATAGCAAAGAATACATTTAACACCCAGATCTTGATGTATAAGTCATTCTTTAGTAAAATAAACCAGGACTCCTTGGAGAAATGGCTTATTGTAAAACTGGGGCAGGACATATACAAGATGAACCCAGAATGTCTTGTAGTGCTAGAAAGTAAGGAAGTGCTCAAACCAACCAACCAAACACCCCCCCCATCCCCCGACATACAACCCCCATAAAGCCCCATATAACAACAGCTTCACAATGATGGTGGTATATCAAAGGGACACAGGAGTCACCTGAAAGGGCTTCCAATGGCCAAATTTGGAGCAATTTTAGGAATAAAATGAAGTAGCACTGCATTATTACACAAAGTGTAAAATAAATATCCATGAGTCTATACTGATACAAATAAATTATTGAAAAAATAAATAAGTGGGAGAGAATAGATAAATGTCCCAGGCAGAAGAACTCCTAATAATTTAAGCAACAATTTATGCCCCCAAGCAGGTAGAGCATAATTCCCATTTTTAAGGTATGACCTGCATGCAATGACATTCTCCTATAATTTTTAATTTTTTATAAACATATAATGTATTATTAGCCCCAGGGGTACAGGTCTGTGAATCGCCAGGTTTACACACTGCACAGCACTTACCATAGCACATACCTTCCCCAATGTCCATAACCCCACCACCCACTCCCTAGCGCCCCCCATCCCTCAGTTTGTTTTGTGAGATTAAGAGTCTCTTATGGTTTGTCTCCCTCCCAATCCCCACTTCCTCATATCAGGGAGATCATATGATAGTTATCTTTCTCCGATTGACTTATTTCGCTAAGCATAATATCCTCTAGTTCCATCCATGTTGCAGTGACATTCTTCTAAAGAGTACAATGTAGAAAGGGGGGAGAAAGATTAACTTTACACTAAAGAATCCTGACAAACATAACTTCAGTCAAGGTCCATATCAACAGTGAAGTCATGTTGATAGTATGCTTCCTTCATACAGTATGATGAAAATGGCACTTTTCTCTCTCGTCTTCCTCCAAAAAAACCCATAGCCCAGTCTAATCAATAGAAAAACATCACACAAATCTCAATTGAGGGTCATTCTACAAAATACCTGATTGGTATGCTTCAAAACTATCAAGATCATCATAAACAAGGAAAATCTGAGAAACTATCACTACCAAGAGGAGCTTATGGAGAGAGACATGATGACTAAAGGCAATGTAGTGTCCTGGATGGACTCTTGGAACAGAAAAAGGATGTTAGGTTATAAGGGGGGAAAAACAACTATGAAAATCTGAGTAAAGTATCAGCTTTGGTTGATGATGATATGTCAATATTGCTTCATCAAATGCAACACAATAATGTAAAATGTTAATATGAGGGAAGATATGTGTGGGGTATATGGGAACTCTCTACTATCCTCACGGTTTTTTTCTTTTCTTTTCTTCTTAAAGTGTTTATTTATATGATAGACAGAGATCAAAAGTAGGCAGAGAGGCAGGCAGAGAGAGACAGGGAAGCAAGGTCCCTGCTGAGCAGAGAGCCCAATGCAGGGCTTGATCCCAGGACCCTGGAACCATGAACTGAGCCAAAGGCAGAAGCTTTAACCCACTGAGCCACCCAGGTGCCCCCTCAGTTTTTCTATAAGTCTAAATCTATTCCAAAATAAAAAAGTTTATTAAAAATATAAAAAATAAGTTTATAAAAAGAGTCAGAAGTCTAGGATATCTCTAAGTAGGATTTTTTTCCTTGCTTCTTTCATCCACTAGGGATTACTAGCAATCCAAGGTCAGTTCAGTAAAATTTCTGGGTTGGAGATTTTCTAAACTACACAGATGATTCAGAGTTGGGCTCCACACCTGTGGCAGAGGCATGGTTCCCTTTGTGTTTGCCTTTGTTCCTAGGATGTAGCCCTTTGGGTTACCAGGGCTTTACTTGCTCCTAGACTCCAACTTTTTTTCATTTCTTATGAAGAGATTTTCAAAAGCACTTCAGCCTCTGCCTTTCTTACAGATCAAATGCTCTGGGGGGCAAAAGTGGCCCCCAGAGTTAAGCTCACCTGTCTTGATGCTGACCTTTTGTAAATCTTCATTTTGGTAATGCTTCATTATTTTGTTAGCTCTTTATTCCCTTTGATTAGATGATTTTATACTTTATCCAGCTTTTCTAAATTTCCTCAGCAGGAGGATTGGTTCAAAAGATCTAATGGATTTATCTGCTGTAGGAATTCTAAAATTTTATTACTCTTGTCTTCTTTCTCTTTCTGTTGACTGTTGTGGCTTCATACTTCAAAAAAAATCCTTTAATATTTTCTGGGGGTATCTGGAGGTAGCATAGGGTAATGGGTTTTCAGCTTTCTTCTTTCACTACAGATTATTTTGGTGATAACTAAAGAAAATTAGAATCATCAAATTGGTGTAGAGTCTTACTAGAACAGTGTATCTGAAAATGGGAAATGAAGTAGGGAAAAGAGGACTTTTAAATAACCACATCTAGGAAAAATTATATGGGGACTTAGATACATACTTAAATATAAATACACATATAAATATTTTTAATATATATTCATATGGGCTGGAAAGCTGGTAGGTGCTAATAAAGTTCTTTCTGTTTGCTGTATATCCCTGTTATGTGTATGTTTCTTTTTAAAATTTTTTTACTAATTATTTTTATTAACATATAATGTATTATTTGCCCCAGGGGTACAGGTCTGTGAATCATCAGGATTACACACTTCACAGCACTCACCATTCCACATACCCCCCCAATGTCCATCACCCAGCCACCCTCTCCTGACCCTCCTCCCTCCATGAGTATGTTTCTAACCCTGTTGTGAAACATCAGTGTTCTTTCTCTAAGAAAGCAATGATTTTAAGTTATGAAGACAATTTCCACTTAATAGCCTCCTTAATAAAACATGTTACTTAAAGGAAAATGTGGTGTAGTCCACTTCATGTTATTAAAAACATTCTATGTCATACATATGATTATAGAGATACTGAATTTATATTATGATGATAAATGTTTTAAAGTTTCTCTTCACAGCAGTACCTTATTAATTTTCCCCATTTTTAATTAAAAATCTGGATAACTAATGTTGATAACTGCCACTTAGGAAGCTAATAAAAATGATAAACACTCATTATTCCTGCAACAATTCTTTCTGGGACCATCAGGCCTTTTTCTAAGTACTGTTGTATTTAATTATGGGTCATTGTTAATCAATCCAGAAGTGCTTCTTCAAGTTGGGTGACTGTCAACAATAATTATATATCCTTAAAGAGGTAAGCATTCTCCTTTATTTTATGGCAAAATTTCAGTTGTGCATTTAAAATGTACAAGATAAGGTATAAAGGGGAGTATGTCTTTGCAGATATATTCCTTCATCTGAAATCAGTAGAAATGAGAAATGGTTACCAAAATGAATCAGTTAATATCATAAAGAAACGATTCCATTTGTTAGTACTTTATGTGCATAGATGGCATCTTCCCATCACTTCCTGGAAGTACTATTTTTATTTCTGTTTTACAGATGAGAAAATTGAGGCTCAGAGTTGGTAAGTATATTTCCCAGCTATGTACCTGGGAAAGGTGGACCAGGGTTTTCAACTTAGATATTTCTAATTCCAAAGCCTATGTTCTCTTTATTGCTATATTTGTTTTGTTTTGTTTTGTTTTTTTAAGCAGAAAAACAGATGCTAAGAAAGTAACTGGGGGCACCTGGGTGGCTCTGTGGATTAAAGCCTCTGCCTTCGGCTTGGGTCCTGACTCCAGGGTCCTGGGATCGAGCCCCACATCGGGCTCTCTGCTCCGTGGGGAGCCTGCTTCCTCCTCCTCTCTCTCTCTGCCTGCCTCTCTGACTAGTTGTGATCTCTATCTGTCAAATAAATAGAATCTTAAAAAAAAAAAAAAAGAGTCTCTTATGGCTTGTTTCCCCCTCTCCTTAAAAACAAACAAACAAACAAACAAACAAAAAACAAAGTAACTGATACTCTTCAGACAGATCAGCAACTAATGGGTCCTGGTCACCGGTCCAGTGTGAGTGAGTGTGTGTGAGTGTGTGTGTGTATGCACGCTGGGTGGAGTCTTTATACCAGCAAGCATTCTTGGACACCAGCTGCTCAGAGCCCAGCAATTCAGTTCAATTCTGACACTATCTACCTGGATATAGCCTCAGGTCCCACAGGTTAAACCCTCAATCCTACAAGACCACCCACCCCCCTCACAATTCACAAGCAACTGCAAGTCCAGGTTGTCACCTGAGCTTCTGACTGGCTATAGATTGAAAGTTCCAACAACCCCTCCTTGGCTTCAAAAAATTTGTTAGAGTGGCTCACAGAACTCACAGAAACATTTTGTTTTCTAGATTACCTGTTTATTATAAAACAATATAACCCAGGAACAGAGGGATGCAAGAGATCTATGGGGCAAAGTATGGAGATAGGGCAGAGAATTCTATGCCCACACCAGGTAAGCCACTGTCCCCAGATCTCCACGTGTTCACCAACCTGGAAGCTCTCCAAACCTTGTTTTTTTTGGGTTTGGACAACCAAATGGAGGCTTCATTATATGGGCACAACTGATTAAATCGTTGGTCATTAGTGATTGAACTTAATCTCTAGCCCATTTCCCCTTTCAGGAGGTCAAGGGGGGTAAGATTGAAAGTTCTGATCTTATAATGGCAAGGCTGATTCCCCCCACCCCCACCCTTAGGGGTGTGTGTGTGTGTGTGTGTGTGTGTGTGTGTGTCTCCCTAAGTGACCTCATTAACATAACAAAAACACTATTGTAGCTCTAACCACTTAAGAGATTCAAAAGTGTTTAAGGAGTTCCCTGTTGGAAACCAGGGACAAAGACCAAATAGTTATTTTCTTTTTAAATCACAATATCACAAGATTGAATAAAAAGAGAAGCCAATGATAACTTTAGGAAACAAACTGAGGGTTGCTGGAGGGAAGAGCAATGGGAGGGATGGGAGGGATGGGGTGGCTGGGTGATGGACATTGGGGAGGATATGTGCTACAGTGAATGCAGTGAATTGTGTAAGACTGATGAATTACAGACCTGTACCCGTGAAACAAATAATACACTATATGTTAATTAATAATAAAAAAGAGAAGTTAATGAAAATGCAAGCTCACATCAGAAGTTTGCTGTTTGCATTGATCTTTTCCTTAACATTGCACCTACTAATTTGGACATCATGGGTAAAGTGGCTACACAGGAATCTGGAAAGTTTCCATCTCTGAAATCTTTTCTGTGCTAGATGGACAGCTGTCTGCTTAGCATTCTAGGTTTCTTTTTGCTCACATTGTTGGTTTATCTCTTATGTTCAGATAAGAGTATAAGAGTTCTGAACTCTTAAGTTCAGAAAAGGGTATTCCTGAGGCATTTCCATCACCATCAAAATGTGTGACTCATCAGGAGTGGTTGAACAACTCTTAGAAGAAATGAATCCTAGGAGGGGTAGGTAGGCAGTGCTGTGTTAAATCCTTGATCTTGGGAGGAAGTTCCATTATCTCTGATAAAAACCCAGTGTCCTCCACCATACTTCTGAGTGTCTTAAATCAGTGTCTTTCTTGTTAATAGAAGATTTACACTGCTTAGCTCCGAGAGTTTCCCCTACATTACTACCCATATCTTAGGAAGAAGGGATATAACACACAAAAAGAAGTACAAGGGTAACACCAATTGGGATGTTATCTAAAGTGGGCTCCCATCTTTGGCATTTGCCCTCCAGATCATCTCAGTTTGGTGGGCAGCTAATGACCAAAGGATTAAATAAAAAAGACTGCCTCACCTTGGGCATAATGAGGGGAGAAGCAGCAGATGGAATCTGACAAAAACTGACTGCATAAGGGCAGGAATGGAGGGACATGATTATAGGGCCATGGGAATGAGAGTGTTAATGAGGATATGAATGATAGCAACCCAGGGACAGAGGTCCATCCACCTTCATTATTTTCTCAGAAACTTTCCTGATGAATCCTGATATGGGAGGACTTGAATGATCCCTTCCTCTTCTGCAGACAAAGCGGGCCAGACTCTTAGCACAGAGCTCTCTTCTCTTTCTCCTTCTTGCCCCCTCTGAATCCTTGGTAGTAAATACAGTAATGCAGAATAAACTGAACTATTCCCCCCCTTGGGAGAAAAAATTATAACCTGGACACTATAAAAGCAAGTAATTTAAAAAAATTTTTATTTTAAAGATGTCAATCTGTGTGTATTTTAATATTTTTCATAATCTGTGCAGCTTCTATTCCAGTCAGAAAGTAATCAGTTATATATACAGTCTAAAAACAGTATAAAAGGTGAATTAAAAGACCCACAGTCTATCTGAGGTAGGGACAGATGGGCTGGTCCAGCACTGTATCTGGAAGCTTGGGAAGAGGACCAATGACAGGACCAAGCAGAGAAAGGCTCTCTGCACATAGGGTAGAAAGGAAACTGCCTGCCTGTCTAAGTCTGCTCACCTGTTCCACACACAAGGCAGAAAGAGACCCTGAGACTGTGGCCAGCCTGGCTTGGACTGGCCAAGAAGAAGTCAAGACACAGCCTGGAAGTCCAAACTTTCATAGTGCTATCCACAGCCCTGAGAAGAGCTGGCCCCTGGCACATGGCCAGCCCGGTCACAGTGCACTTGTGATGCAGCAGTCTACATGCTGATCATTTTGCTCACACTCCAGACCCTGAGGGACCTGTCACAGGACATGCTGGAGACAATGGTCTGGTCTGGCATTGAATGACTGTCAGGGCCTACATAGTGCCAATGCAGCCTATTAGGACCCACACCTGTTACTTAGACTTGATGTCTCATGTGTGAATGAGGTTCTGCTAGGTGCCACACTGTGGCCATTCATTATGTCAATATAGTAGATGCTGCTGGTGGTATCTGTAGGACGTCAGTGCAGCGGAGGGTTCAGATGTCCCAGATCTTGATTATCTGGTTAGGAGCCACTGTACATGTAGCTTTGACCAGGGCCTGCACACAATGGTTGAGGCCATGAACTCCTTCTTTAACTTCAGCTTGTTGGGTCGGAGATTCCGGGAATGCAGGAGGAACAATAGAAATGACCACCGGGTCTGCTATCTTCCAGTCCCCCGCCCCCCTCCTGCATGCTTCCTTAACCCTAGACCCTCCCGCCAAAAGGGTGTATGTCCAGGTCATGTCTCCATAGGTAACCCCATACCTATGCAGGAAACGGGAGTATCAGGAGACCTCACCCCATACCTTCTGATCACCAAATATGGATGTGAGCCCATGCCCTGCCTTGGCCTCCCCCGCTAACTCCCTCCCAGTGCAACTTCCCCCACTCCCCTTTCCGGAGTCGAGGAACCTCGCCAGAGGGTGCCCACCTCCTCCCGGTGTGACTTCCTTGGCTCCCCTTCTCCTGAGCCCTGAAACTTCGCTGGAGACTGCTGTTAATAAATCTTGCCTTGCGCCTATCTCCCCTGGTGTCGTGTTTATCTCGCCTATAAAACCTAACGCAACTTAGTGCCCATGTCCCAGACCTGGATGTCCTCAAGAGCTGCTGAAGAGCATGCTGTATGAGGAGACCAGTGTGTATACCAATTGTCTGGGCCTGGGTCACGTTTACCCTATGCAGGTTCTGGATATCCCATATGCTGTATGGTCTTCTGTGCTACTGTCAAGCTTGTGCCCCTGAAGGCAGAGCAATCAGCACAACCCTCCAGCATCTCCTGGCACTTGCAGTTGGTACCAATATCCCACATGTCACCCATGGAGTAGATGCAGAGACACCAGACAGGGCCACTTTGGCCCATGCGGTTTCCTTTGCACTTGAAGGTCTGCTGAGAGTCATAGGATCCTTGGATGCCTGTGTTCAGCCGTGGATTGATGTAGAACAGCTTGTCATTCAACATGGATACGTCCCTCCAGAGCTCCAATTTTAGTATATGTGCTGCCGAAGCGAGCACCCTCCAGAGCTCCATAGGGTCTTCTCTGAGCTCCCTGATTTTAGTCCAGAATATCAAACTTGAGCTTAGGCTCTTCTCCAGCTGGTCAATCTTCTCTGAGATCTTGCCCAAGCACGAAGTGCTGAAAACAGTCCCCTGGTTCTTCTGGGTCAGCACTATGTGTATTTTGTGGAAGCTGTCAGCCTTTTGCTGGAGGAACTCCTTCAGGTTTTCTCAACTCATACATAACCTGGTTTCCCATGAACAGGCACCTGAAAGAGTGGGGATACTCGATGTGCTTGTAATCCTTAAGGGGTCCTTCAGGTTCATCTTGAGGGGGGGATGGCCACTAGGGTTGTTGGAACACCATACAGGCCTGCAGTCACAGCAGCCCTTAGGGTCTTCCCAGGCACTGTGCTTGATGGTGAAGGGGTCCCCACTGGCATCTACCTCAAAGCTGATGGGCTTCCTGCCAGCCACCAGTCGACAGCCATGCCTGCAGTGAAGGAAGAGCTCCCAGATCTACACTCCACTGCAATTTTGTTCACTACCACCATCAACTTGGTGTTTGTGGGACACTTCTTTGACTTTAAGATCCATCTTTGATAAAACATGTGCCTCCACGTGCTGATCACAGGGTCCCTGAACACACTGTAGCAGAGCTGGCAACAGAGCTTCACTGACGGCTGCTCAGCAAACACCAGTGGCTCCAGCTACTCTTCGTACTCTGGCAGCAAGAATGCAGAGTGCAGAGACAGGCTGGACTCTGAGTGTAGGCAGCTGCCAGAGATGGCACAGTATAGCTTGGATGCAGAGTGCAGGGTGCTGGGGACCTGCTGTCTTCCTCAACCTGAGGGAGGCAGGTAAGGGTGCTGGAGGAGTGGGGGGGGGCACGCCATGGTACTCTTTGTGAATGTTGGTCCTATTGGCTTTTACAATGGTAGTGACAGCTGAAAAGGCGGGCCCCAAAGTCTTTTCCATCCTGGTCCCTATGGTGAGATCTGGGGTGGATGGCTTTGTAGGCTTCCCAGAGCAGTTGTAGCAGGTGCCTTTGCCTGACCTCATGCTCATGAGAGGTATTTTGGGCATTTATGTAACGTCCCCTACCTGTGGCCACCGGGAAATAGCAATGCCACCCTCCAGCTTCATCGGGCCCCCTTGACTGCCTCTCTAGAAAGGAACCTGTGTGCATTTTAAAACACAGAATTTTAAAAATAATTATTAGCCACATCTACTAAGAGAATCAACAAGGTAAGTTTGGTATCATTAAGTTATACATATTCCCTTCTACATAAGGTCATGATAAATTTTTTTTTTTTTTTAAATAAGATTTTATTTATTTATTTGTAAGAGAGAGAGAGAGTGAGAGCGAACACAGGCAGACAGAAGGGCAGGAAGAGTCAGAGGGAGAAGCAGGCTCCCTGCAGAGCAAGGAGCCCGATGTGGGACTCGATCCCAGGACGCTGGGATCATGACCTGAGCCGAAGGCAGCTGCTTAACCAACTGAGCCACCCAGGCGTCCCAAGTCATGATAAATTTTGCACAATGTAAGAGCACAGAGACCATCAGGGACTTCAATTTTACAGATACTAAGCTCAGTTTAAATGACAGAATTGAAAGACCTTTGAGGTCTGAATTTCTCCAGTGCTCACTGCCTGAGTACTGAGACACACAGCAAGAAAAAGTGAATAGTCAGCGGGGTCAAGGGCTGCAAAAAGAATGAAGAAGAGGGGTGCTGAGGAAACACTGTTGGATCTATAATAGGGAGGAATCCATGACCTTTGGGAGAGCATTTTCAGTAGTGTAGTGGAGAAGGGAGTTGGCTTGCAGTGCATTACAGAGTAATTGGGTAGTAGAAAAGAGACAGTGAGTGAGACTTCACTTTATATAGTGTAGCAGTGAAAGATGAGAGGGAATGAGTTTGACAAGCTAGCTGGGCCAAAGTACATTTTTTTTTTCTTTTTCTAAAGGATTGTTTTTTGGCAGAGCAGGAGGCATGAGTAAGATGCGAATCTGTAGCAGAGTTCACGGAGTGGAGAAATATAGAGACAGAGCGGGAGAGAGAGAGACAGAGGGAGACTAGTACAAGAATCCCACAAGCAGATGCTCTGTCTGTCTAATAAGTGTTCATCCTTAAAGGAAGTTTCCAAAATTGCCTCACTTTTGTAGGACTCAAAAGAGTTTTAGAGCACGAAACACAGACATTTACCCTGGAGGAGCTTGCCATTTAAAAATGATACTGTGTACACAGACATAATGAAATGGAGTTATCACTTAAGCACCTTTCAAAAGATGTTAGCCAATATATTCTAACCACACTAAAAAAAAAAATCGATGACTTTGTTTAATTTATTCACATATTATCCACATTAGGTAGGGATTATTTTTGCATATGAGGAAACTGAAATTTAGGCAGGCCTACAGGCTAAGGAAGTTCTTAAGTTCTTGTTTTTTTAAGATTTTATTTACTTATTGAGAGAGAGAGAGTGGGAGCATTAGTGGGGAAGGGGGAATGGGATGGGAAAGGGCAGAGGGAGAGGGAGAAGCAGACTCCCTGCTAAGCAAGGAGCCTGCTGGGGGGCTCCATCAAACCCTGGACCCTGGGATCATGAACTGAGCTGAAGGCAGATGCTTAACTGACTGAACCACCCAGGTGCCCCCAGGCTAAGTTAGTTCTTAATGTCTCATGGCTAATCAATGATTTTAGTCCAGTTGCAGATTACAAACTAGGATCCTACACCATTTGCAACAGTGGTTGAATATGAGATAATACCTTATGATTAAATACATTGTTAGTTCTGTAGCAAAATATGAATATTACTACTCAGTTACAAAATAAAGACTATAAGTCTTAAAAAAATAAAATAAAATATAAAAATATTGAGTGAAGCTTGTAATTTCAAATCTCAAATGAGAACTCAACAATGTCTGCATCTTATTTAAGGTAAGATAATATCTGCATCTTTAAAATATTTTGACAGAGGCACACATGTGTGCATGTGTGTGTGTGTTTGCCTGTGTGGGTCTGAGCTATACTATTGGTATGACCAATTGCCTGGTTGTAATGCATACTCTAGGAGGAGGGAGGGGATAACCAATATTTAATAAAAGAGGCTATAGTCCAGAGACAGCTATTATAATCTTCAAAAATCTAATTTCAATTAACATCAAATTTTAAAATATTACCATAATGAAGGATAGAGATGGATATTCATTGGTGAAATTAGTGGCTTGTTAATTAAATAATAGATGTTGGAAATAGGCTTCATTAGTGAGATTAGTGATAGCTGAAATCTGTGAATTGCCTAAAATATTCTAGAAATACTCCCTACCTTGCCATGAGTCTAGTAAGTCACCCTTCACTGTTAGAAATAAGTTGGGAGCTTGACGCTCAGTAGTCCAGTGTGCAATCATTACCTTGGAACTTTCTGGTTGACTGCTAATGACCACTAGGCTAACTGAATTCTGCCTTTAGAATGGTCTCACATTTGTCCCAAAGAGATTTCACTAGGCTTACAGAATAGGCTATATGACCTATTTGAAGTTCACTTATTATTATTTTAAAAAATATTTTATTTTTTCTTTGACAAAGAGAGGGGAAGGGGGAGAAAGTATGAGCCAGGGGCAGAGGCAGAAGCAGACTCTTTGCTGAGCAGGGAGCATGACTCAGGGCTTGATGACAGGACTTTGGGATCATGACCTGAGCCAAAGGGAGATGCCCAAGCAACTGAGCCACCCATGTATTCCAAAGGTCTGCTTATTAATAAAGTTAATTCAATTATGGTCTATATGTATGAACAACTTTCTTCTGATTCTTTTGCTAAAACCTGGTAATAAGATAGTATAGAAGTAGTAAACTCACCACTCTCAACTCCTGGTGTCCACTGCTATCTACTAAAATTAACCTATTTGTGTTTAACCAAATTGGCTTAGGTTGGTCAGACATTTATTTCTTTGAATCTCCTCTATAAATTCCCTTTTCAACTTTTAGAAAACCTGTTCTTCACCTTCTTAGTATGTCTCCCCTGATGACCTTGTCCCCAGCCTCTACCTGTATGCTCTCCAGTTTTACTGAGAATACAGATACAATCAGATAGACAGTCTGTTCCTTTTGTCTTCCATCATCAAATCCTCCAACCTGCCTGTATCTGCCCTTTTTGCCTTTCTTCTTTATGACAAGGAAAGGAGTATAGCTTCACTTGTGAAAGGTGAGCCTTTCCACTTAAGCTTAGCATCCGGTCTTGCTTTCCTGCGTAGGGACCTCATTTCTGTGTTTTACCCATTCTCTTTTGAATCAATTTCTCCCTTTCTGTTAGATTACTCACACTGGTATACAAAAAGCTCTAGCATCTTCTATCGTAGACAAAAACAAATAAAACTTATCTTGATCCTTTTAAGGAATCCCTCTATTTCTCTGTCCCTATACAGTAAAACGACTCAAATTGTCTTAACTGTTTTTACTTCTTTACTTTTCATTCTTTTTAAGTTATGAAATAATTCAAACACAGAGAAAAATTAAGGAATAATATAATACACACCTATGAACACACACAGCTACTGTCCAATAAAACTTTTAATGGTTTTATTTGCTTTACCTTTTTAAGAGAACTATTACAGATATAACTGAAGCCCTTCACCAATGCATTCTCTCCCATCCCCAATGGTAACCATTTAACCAGAAGTTGGTGTTCAGCATGCCTGTACATGTCTTTATATATTACTACACAAATATATATCTATAGCTGAGAGCTATACTTTAGTCTGTACTGATGAATTTTAATCCCCACCAACAGTAAACTAGAGGTTCCTATTTCTCCATATTCATGACAACACTTGACTTGTCAGCCTTTTTAATTTTGTCAAACTGGCTAGTTTGAATTGTTATTTCACTATGATTTTAATTTGCATTTCCCTGACATCTAGTAAAATAGAGCATCTTTTCATATTTTTTATTAGCCATTGGTGTTTCCATCTTTAGAATCGCCTATTTATCTTTTGTGCATTTGTCTTAACATCTTGAATGAACAGACCATCATTTCTGCACTGCTTTGTAATGCCACCTCTATTTTATATTCTTTTCTGGATCCCTACATTGTTTCATTGGTTTACTTGTTTATTTCTGCATCAAGAGCACAAGATCTGCTATAACTTCATAAGAACTAATTCTTCAGTACAGCATCTCCCCCAGTACCTTCTTTAAAATATTCATAGATATTTTTACCTTTCTGGCCTGCATGTGAATTTTGGGATTTTATGTCAAGATCATGAAACCCTGATCCCATGACCCTGAGATCATGACCTGAAATCAGTAGCTGGACACTTAACCAACTGAGTCACCCAGGTGCCCCTTAAATTTACTATTTATAAAAATAAATTATAGGGGCACCTGGGTGGCTCAGTGGGTTAAAGCCTCTAAACTTTGGCCCAGGTCATGATCCCAGGGTCCTGGGATCGAGCCCCACATTGGGCTCTCTGCTCAGCGGGGAGTCTGCTTCCCCTCTCTCTCTGCCTGCCTCTCTCCCTACTTGTGATCTCTCTCTCTCTCTGTCAAATAACTAAATAAAAAAAATCTTAAAAAAATAAATTATAGAGATTAGAGAGAAAATCATGGTAAAAGAAAATAAACCTGCAATAAAATTATTATCCAAATTTCATGTAATATGGCTACAGACTCATTTCTAAATGTTCTGACAGCCACTTCAAAGAAAAATTAATCAATTACCTGATTCTTGTTGTGCATGAGATAAATAGGATAATGCATTAGGAGAGGCCTGAATATTCTTGTAGTAAGCCTGGAGAGACTTCTCCCATGAGTTATTACAAAACAATCTTCATTAGTAGTATTTGTCCTGCTAATAAAATGAGGTATGCCATCATGCTCTTCCTAAAAATGTTCTTCAATATATGCTAAAGACATAAAGACCAAGGGCAGTCAAGTAAAATATTGCTGTGAAATGAAACAACAACACAGTCTGGTTCCTCAGCTTAGCAGAGGGGCTAGCAAGAAGACTGAATGGCAAATCTTTCAGGCAACCCTCTGCATATGTCATTTTAGCAATTGATCCTATAATAGATACTGGCCAGAGGAAAATCTGAAGTTATACTCCTTGACATATATACACCTGGAAAAGCAGGTATTTTGTGTTATTAGACAAGCATAATCCATGCACATTAACCATTGGCTGAGCTGGAAATAAGGTTATGATATCAAAGCCCCTACCAGGGATACACGTGTGATTAGCAAGCTGCCTCTAGGGATGGAAAAGTAAAGGTTCCTCCACAAAGCAGTACTGGTTCTGCTTTAACACAGAATGAATGGACAACCTGGCCCCAGGGTTCTATACCACAGGGCATATCTATATGCTCATGATCCTATTTTCTGGATGCATTCTTTATAGAATGCATATTTATATTTATTCTTTATTCTTTTATTTTTTACTCAGACTGAACCATTTCAGAGATCTCAGCTTTAGTTAGCCCCACAGGTCCCTGGACTCTACCCAGGTGTCGCACCCTGGAGACAGGCCTCCCTCAGCAGTATCAGTTGCTCCTGATTTCCGCAGGTTTAGAAGTCTCTGTCTCTTTTCTTCCAAGATTCCTTGACCACACCTGGGCTATACCATCTGCTTCTCTAACTATCACTGTCTAAGTTGTTCATTCATTCAACAAACTTTATTCTATTTCTCAGGGTATCACCTTTTGAGGCACATGGTGAATATGTTAATTTTGAGATTCCCATTAGAAAACCAAGCTGTATTGTTGTATACACAGCTAGAAAGTATTAGGTTTTGAGGACAGGTCAGGTGGGAGATTTAGGTGTTTATCTCTAAGCCATTGTTAGGAGTTAGTTGGACAGTTAGGTAGTCAGGGCCAGGGTGCCCCATAAGAAAATAAGGAGTCAGGGCAGCTAAAATAAAACAGCACTAAAGTCATGTTTTGCAGCTTCGACAGGACCACACTAGCATTCTGTTTTGCAGCCTTTGCAGAAATGACTTCTGCAAAATGTCCTAAAATAAGACAATTAACCACAAGGCATTTGTCCCTATCATGGGCAAGGAGCAGTTAAGACATAAGCTCCCAGATGTCAGCAAAAAAGACCATCAGCATGTGAACATTAACCTAACAGGTAGACAGATAGGTGACCAAAGCCCTGACTGGCACAACTCAGCATACCCTTACTGCTTAAAATAGTTCTGCAAAAGAACTCATAAAAGTCCCTAAACTTAGAAACTCCGGGAGGTTACCCTCCTGTGCCCCCCACCCCCCCAGGAGCTTTGTGCTATTACTCAATGTACTTTGCTTTGCTGCCCACCATGCTTCGTCTGGTCTACCTCTTCATTCTTTGAAGCCATGTGGCCAAGAACCACAGGCACTAAAGTCAGAGAAATCCTGCAACACCATGAGGTTACTCAGGAATGAGAATAGATAGGTAGATAGAATATTACCAAAGTCCCATTTAAATTTGAGCAACATTAAGTGCTTGGCCTCAGCAGCTCAGATGCCCTGGTTGGCTTCTGCTTCTGTCAAGTACTTCTCTGCCCCAGGAGCCACTTTCCTGCCTAAAACAGGCCTCCCAAATCCCTAGAGATACATCATACTAGCTCTCTATCTTAGGTCACCTCATTTATTTGCTTTATTTGTTACTTGCTTAATACATGAGAAGACAAAGGACAAACTAGTATTCTACAGCCTTTAAAACCCCAATTCAAATCTATGTATGCACTCCTTGACCTTCCTGCAATATGATTCCCCATGATCAGTTCCCTATTAGGATTTTTAAAGCTAGGAACAAGACTCACCAGGAGTCCCTCTGGGCTGTGATTATCCTGAGTTTTATACCTTTTTAATTCTTCTATCATTTGGTTAGTGGTGGTAGAGAATTTGCTAATTGTTTCCTTCTTATTAGTAGTGGGAGAAATAACAGCATTTTAAGGCATGTAGTCCAGGGTGTATACTGACATTCATGTCCTGCTCTAATCTAGGGCACAAGTCCCTGTAGAACAGTGTCTGTTTTGCTTGTACCCAGTACGGTGTGAGAATATGCTGTAGAGGCAAGCTGTTGAGCAGAGACACTGCATGGAAGTAAAAAGAGTTAGCAAAAATAGTTATAACTTGAGCATTAACTGAGTGTTAGAGATTGTGCTGTGTTTCTTGTGTTATTTAATAGAGTATACCTCAATGGGGGTGTTATTGCTCCCCTGGGGGCATTGTGGAGATTTGCAGAGTTGTTGTTGCAGCTATAGTGACTTGTGACAGGGCTAGGGATGGTAGACTTCCTGCAAGATAGACTGTCCCACTTAGTAAAGACCTGACTTCACTCAGGTCTCACAGAAGTGTCTCTAATGTCGTGTGGCCATTTCAGCTTTTACAACCTTATAAATCTTGTAGACCCTCGTTTTGTTTTTGCATTTAAACAGAAAGTAATTTGAATTTAAATATTTCTAAGATACTGACATTTCCAAGAGTGTATCTCTCATGCAAATTAAGAGGAGATCAGAAAATTGTACTTTGTTTTATTTGGAATCTTATCTAGAGTCTTTACTATTTTGGGCATTATGTCCCTGCCTACAGTACCTGGCTAATGGTTGTTAACAGCTGCTGCATTAATGGTGAGTCTGTGTATATGTGCAAGAATCGGGGCAATTTATTATATCTTCTACATTAATCATATCTGGGCATTTACATATTAACACATACATTGTTTTATCTCAAATTACCTTTCTTCTATTTCTTTATATTACAGATAAGGCATTACATTAATTTAAAAAAGAATACCTTAGTAAATAGCATTATCTACTAGCTATTCATAGTTAGTAAGCTAGGGGCCAGAGTTTGAACACAGCCTTCTAGACCCCAGAGATACACACTCTTAACCACACATACTCTGTTTTTTTTTTTTTTTTTTTTTTTTAATCACAGGAAACCAATAGAAATATCAGGCAAAAAGAGGGCAGAGTTCTGGACAGAACTTGAGAGGCAGGGAGTATGTGGTTCTGAAAATGCAGATCAGTACACCGTCTCCATGAAGTGTGGCTTGTAGCAGAACTGGTGAAGGTTACTGAGACACCTCTTTCATGGGTTTCAAGTGAAGGCAGGATGGTCTGCAGAGGTCCATTCTGAGTGACAGGAGTAGAGCTCGGTGGACTGCTGCAGATTCCATGGTTCCTATGGAGGACCAGGGTTCCATGGTCTCCCCATCTCGCCAGGAAAGAATGGATGGATGATACACTGATAGTTTTGAACTCACAGCAGTGTTCCTGCTACACACCTACTGGAATCTATATTATTCACTGACACATTCAACATTCCACTTTTAGTAAGCATGTAGGATAGCCCTTTGCTATACTCCAGAAAAGCTAAAGAAAAGCTTTGATCAAGTTCCCTCACACCAGCAAACAACCTTGAATTTTTTCTGTCTGGGTTTATCCAGACTTTTTTTCCATATGCTAATATCAATGGGCTGAATTTCCTCTTGGTTGAGAATTTATCTTTGATTTAAAATTGATTACTGAATCTTGAAAATCAAGGAAAGTTTTCATGTGTGGATACAATTTTTTTTAAGTGGGTCAAAAATGTTCAGTGTAGCTTTTGCTGATGAAGATTAGGAATGGTGGATTAGAAAAATCTGCCTGTCTGGATTTATTTCGCATAGGCCTCAATTGCCCTACTTAGGTTTTCATTTTTCTGGGAGCTTCTTAAGATGATGATGAGTAGAGTTCTAATGAGCTGGAACCTTCTTCCTTAGCTACAGTTTTGACAGGTTGTTTGTCTCTAGCTTGAAGAGACTCTTATTGAGGTTAAATAGAAGACACACAGAATCCAGAGAAATCTATAGCTTAGTATATTAAAATGTATCTGCCTCTTCTATTTTGAAATAACTGCTCATGGCAGTTCTTGGCCTATTTGTTGACAAATCACTCTGGAATAATTAGATAAGAGGCAGCTGTATGTACACTTTAATTAGCTGTTCTTGTCCCAAAAACTTGATCAGAAACTTTTCCTTAACTCATTGCTGTCAGGCCAACACCGCTATAACTTTCCTCTTAATGCATATGAACTTTGTAGGCCTATTAAAAACCATGAAATACATACATATGCTGAATGAAAACATTTTTATGTATCTGTAGGATTAAAATGGAGGGAGGAATTGATAGGAGTAGATTTCAGATTAAGGCAGTGCGGCTGTGATAAGTTTATTTGAGGCATTTTTTGCCTGTATAAAGAATACTGGCAAGACATATTGATCACTTGTTTATAATATTTGGTCAGAAGTTGTGCTCTAGCACCAACACAAGTGTTGATGAATACTATTAACTTTTATGCATGAGTGATAACCAAATATTTATCTTACTTTAAAACTGGATGAACTGAACCCTCTTAAAACCTGTTCCCAGTTTAGAGATGGCTTGTACTTTGATAATTCTTCAATTAGCTATTTGGAACCTGGAAATCAGTTCCTCATAATATTGTGTGATTTTTTTCTTACAGCCTAAAAACACCAGAGGTCAAGGAACTTTTTCTCTGAAGGGCCAGACAGTAAGTAATTTAGACCTGGGGTGTCATAGTGACCCTGTCCTAACTACTCATGTGGTAAAGGAAAAGCAGCCATAGATAGTACCTAAACATGTGAGCATGGCTGTGTTCCAAAAAATATTCTTTAGGCATACTGCAATAGAAATGTCATATGATTTTCATGTTACATAATATTATTTTTCTTTTAATTTTTCCATCCATTTAAAATTTTAAAAACCATTTTTAGTTCACAGGTTGTACAACACCAGGTGGCAGGCCATGTTTGACCCTGAGCAGCAGTTTGCAGATACCCAATACGCACAGAAGTGGGTTCTGCTCACAACACTAAAGAATGTAACCATATGTATGCTCAAATACTTGAGATACTTGACCTTCGAATAAGAAAACGCATTTTATGTCTAATTGGAATTGTCACGGACACATCTGTTACAAAGTGATCTAAGCCAAGTTGGCTGTGCACAATCAATGGATATGTTTCTATTGGTAGATATGACAGCCACTATTACTTTGTTGTAGTTGAGGGCTACAGATCTCCCACTTCCATATCGAAAGACACCTACCCTCCCCACCTGGGGCTCTATTTAAAGAAGCTTATTTGACCTGAGCTGAAATCAAGAGTGGGTTGCTTAACCCACTGAGCCACCTAGGCACCCCTGGAAAGACATTTTTCTTTCTTTCTTTCTTTCTTTCTTTCTTTCTTTCTTTCTTTCTTTCTTTCTTTCTTTCTTTCTTTCTTTCTTTCTTTCTTTCTTTAAATATATATATGTTTTCAAGACTTTATTTATTTATTTGACAGAGAGAGATCACAAGTAGGCAGAGAGGCAGGCAGGGGGGGGCGGGAAGGGAAGCAGGCTCCCTGCTGAGCAGAGAGCCCATGCGGGGCTCCATCCCAGGACGCTGAGACCATGACCTGAGCCTAAGGCAGAGGCTTAACCTACTGAGCCCCCCAGGCGCCACCGGAAAGACATTTCTAATATATCATATGCTAATTAACAAACCCTCTCGTGCTGATAGGAAGAGTTAAAAACACTTGTGGTAGCTGCCTCTGGAATATGGGCTGCTTCTTCTTTTTTTTTCTTAAAGATTTTATGTATTAATTTGATAGAGAGAGAGAGAGGGCCAGAGCATGAGCCAGGGGGAGAGGCGGAGGAAGAAGAAACAGACTCCTCACTGAGCAAGGAGCCCGAGGTGAGGCTCAATCAAGGAATCCCGTGATCTTGACTTGAGCGGAAGGCAGTGGGTTAAGGACTGAGCCACCCAGGCGCCCCTAGAACACGGGCTTCTTATTAGCAGCACTCAATTACTAGCCACCCACCCATGGAGTGAGCTTGAATAAGGCCCATTAAATAAAAGTTAACATTCAGTTAGAGATTAAAACTAACATACACTCTCACTATAATTCCTATGTTCATGTACTGAAAAAATAAACCACGGACAATAGAATATTCTTTCACGGGACGCCTTCCACAGCGAGAACAGTGATTCCTTTTCCCCCTAGCAGTCTAGCCTCCGAAAACTGAGAATAGAAACCCTTTCCACACAATGGCTGGGGGTGGCTGTTCCTTGGGAGGGGCCAGGAAAATTTTGGGTAGGCGTGAGGACAGCATTTTTTTTTTTTTTTAAAGATTTTATTTATTTATTTGACAGAAATCACAAGTAGACAGAGAGGCAGGCAGAGGGAGAGGGAGGGAAGCAGGTTCCCCGCTGAGCTGAGAGCCCGATGCGGGACTCGATCCCAGGACCCTGAGATCACGACCCGAGCCGAAGGCAGCGGCTTAACCCACTGAGCCACCCAGGCGCCCCGAGGACAGCATTTTTAAGGAACGGCGGCTGTGAAATCTTTGAGGGCACGGGCTTCTGTGAGTAGAAGCCTACGGGAGCCCGGCTTCAAGATGGCGGTGTGAGAGCATCGTGAACCGATCTCCTTCCACTGACAGCCGAAGCTACAGCTACGTACGGAACAACTTCCTCAGGAAAAAAAAAAAAAAACACACAAAAAAAAAAAAACAAAAAAAACAAAAAAAAACAAAAACCCTAAACCCCGGCTGGGCAGCTGCTATGCACCGGCGAGAGTCGGCCAGGACAAAGCAGGTAGGAGAAGCCAGGACGTGACGTCGCTTTAAAGCCCGCGCCAGCCTTCCCGCCACGGGGCTGGGAATGCAAAACCCGGAGCTTCTCTCTGAGGAGCGGAGTGCGAACCCTACATCACACATCTCCACTTTTAGGACCTTCACCTGGGAGACAACCTCCCCCCTGAAACAGCTAGCTTTAAAAACCAGCGGAGTGGCTGCACCAACAGACCCACAAGCGATAAGGAACTGAGAAACGGCCCTTAAAGGGTCTGTGTGCTCAGTCAGACTCACCTACCCGTGGGCCCTGCGCAGAGGCCGATGGCGGGTGCGGGTGTTGAGGTGCTGGCCGCGTGCCGCCGAGGCTTGTCGTGGCGTGTCCAGAGCACCGGGCATCCGCTTTGACACATAACTGGGGGCCTGCTGGGGTGCTCTCTGGAATGGGGAGGGGCAGGTGCCGGCTTCACGCCGGCCTCCATGCTTGGTTCCCGCAGGCCGATGCCATCTTCTTTTGTTTCCGCTCGGGTTCCATCTTCCTTCCTGCCCTCCCTCTGCTGTGCCCCAGAGTGCCAGAATCTCCCGGGCGGAGGGCCTTTACACACGTCGGCTACCTCGGTTTTACGTCTGGTCCCCCAGGTTTTTGCGGCGGCTGTCAAGGGACACGTCCAGATCGCCTGACTGGGGGTGTGGGGGTGGTGGTGGTGATAGTGGGGTTTACTGCTGGGTGGCACAGGACTGTCACAAGTGCACAGTACATCCAGTGGGCTACGTTCTCCCTGGGGGTGGGATGGGGGGGTGCTTTTCCCCTCTCCATGGAATAGAACACAACCTTTTCTCTTTCCTGACCTTGAAACGCTAGTGAGGCTTGTACAAAAAAATAAAAAGAATTCAAACTGTATAAAGCAGAAGAGACAGTGGATGAAAAGAACAAAAGTTTTATTGCAGAATCCTTCACAATAAAGCGGACTCTGACGAAATTATGGGTGATTTTTTTCTTTCTATATTTTTTTAAGTTTTTTTTTCTTCTGCTGCTGTATAGCAGTAATTAGAATGTTACCAGATTCTGATCCTTCGTAGTTTTTCTTTCTCTATAACCACATCTTTACAATTTTATATTTTAAATTATGTAATATCCAATAATAGAATTTCATGGCTAGTATTTCAGCTATGTCCTCCTCTCCTTGCCCCAGGCTTGTATTATTTTTGATGAAGTTTTAGAATATAGGTGAGTTTCAGTGGGGTGGAGTCTGGAGCCCACAACCAAGAAAGAATTCTTGAGACATCTTTGAACAAAATGGTTGTTTATTAAAGCATGGGGACAGGACTCATGGGCAGAAAGAGTTGCTGCCCTGGGGTTGTGAAGGGTGGCAGGTTGTCTACCTGGTGTTGGGGGAGGTAAGAAAAAAAGGGAGGTTTCAATAGAACTTTCAGATGCTAAAGACCTACAGGATAGGATACCTTCCTTTCTCAGCAAGGTATAAGCATAAAGATAGTTGGGAGATGCCTAAAGAATGTCACATATGTCCCACCCAGTTGCCGGGTGTCAGCTTCTGCTTTGTTCTCAACCACCCTTCTGTTCCCTCATCATCTGAAGAAAATCTCTTCTGTTCTTTTATCTATACATATCTAAGTTTGTATTTCTAGAAGATGAGGATTCATTTAAAAATTAACAGTAATCCCAGTGTCACACCAAACAAAACAAAACAAAACAAAACCCCAGTAATCCCATAATATCATCAAACATGCAGTGTTTATATTTTTAAATTATGTGATAAGATTAAAAAATTGCAACTGGTTGGTATGCATTTGAATCTCTTTGATGTGGTTTTGGGATATAGGTGAGTTCCGGTGGGGTGGAGTCCATAGCTGCGGACCAAGAAAAAATTTTTGAGATGTCTTTGGTGCAAAGTGGTGGTTTTCTAAAGCACAGAGACAGGACCCACGGGCAGAAAGAGCTGCTGCATGGGGGTTGTGAAGGGTGGCTGATTATATACTATGGGGTTGGGAGAGGTTAGGAAAAACGGAGGCGTTGAAAGGACTTTCATATTCAGCATATGAAAGTCCTTTCAACACCTCCCCAAGAAGACTCCCTGGATACTAGAGGCCTTGCCACTGTCTAGTTAAGGTTGTTTACCTGTCTAGTAAGGCGCTAACATTTAGATAGTTGGGAACTTCCTGGAGGAATGTTACATTCTGCCCACTTCAAGTATCTGTTGGTGGGCTGCAGGTTATAGAGACATTTAATTGGATTTACAATCCGTTATAAAGACGATTAATTTTATTTACATTCCATTCTGGAAACTATTGCTAAGGCTTTGTAAGTAAACTGAGGGAGACTTGAGTCTTGCAGGATTGTGGTCTCTACGAGTAAACTATTTGTTTTTCCTTTAGGGCAGCCAGGAATGCCTGAGGAATGTCACATATATCCCATGGAGAGGGTGGGTTTCGGGGTATCAGCTTCTGCTTTGTCCTTAGCTTGCCTTCTGGTCCCTCATCATTTTCTAATTTACAACATCTGTCGTTTATGCTTTTCTCTCCCTTCCTTGCAATTCACCATGTGAAGACATTTTTCTATTTCTAGTTTTTCCATAATCTGGCTTTTTGCTGATTCATATTTGATTTTGAGAATTTTCCTTTATTTCTTTTTTCTTAATATTTTTGTTATATTTGTTACTTCATTGTATTTCATGTTGGAGGTTTTAAAAAAATATTTATTGGGGCGCCTGGGTGGCTCAGTGGGTTAAGCCGCTGCCTTCGGCTCAGGTCATGATCTCAGGGTCCTGGGATCCAGTCCCACATCGGGCTCTCTGCTCAGCAGGGAGCCTGCTTCCCTCTCTCTCTCTCTGCCAGCCTCTCTACCTACCTGTGATCTCTCTCTGTCAAATAAAATAAAATAAAATCTTAAAAAAAAAATCTAAAAAAATATTTATTTAATTTTTAAATATGGAGACATATAAAAAGAAGTATTTTAGTTCCTCTTCCTCTCTGAGGGTAGCTCTGCCACTAGACCTCTTTCAGTTGTTGGGATAGTGCTCTTGAGGTCTCTTTTTAGGAATGAAACTAGCCCAACAAATATCTTCCTTCTTTATCCCTCTCCATCACTCATTAAACCAGTGGTTCTTAGCAGAATAGTACTGTCCCAAGGATTATTCTTTAAACTTTTGGGTTATTTTAGTTGTCAGATTGTTGAGGGGGTCAGGAAGGCTAATGGACTCAGCAGGCAGGAGCTGAGAGGTTAGACTTCCTACAATATGTGGCACCTTCCTTCACAGTGAAGAATTGTCCCGTGTATTGCACTGCTTTTGAATGTTACCTCAAATTCATGTAAGTCAAAAGTTATTTATAATACTCTGAGACTGGATCTTAGTTCTGTTTTTCCTATAACTGCAAAGTCATTTTTCCATGTTTTTTACTATACATTGAATTTAATACAAATACAGTTAGTGTGGTATCTCAATTGGGTATCTGTCCGATCAGTTAGGGCCCTCCAATGTGGGGCCATGATCAGGTGGAAGCCAGTGGTGTGGGAAGCAAAAGAATTCACCTGAGGTGGGACAAAGGAGATGGAAGTCTATTAAATACACAACAGGGGAGTGGAGGGCTGGACAACAAAGGAGAGCTTGTATTTAAGGAGGCAGTGGGTGTGGGAAGGTGTTTTTAAAGGGGGAAGATGAGGAGGTATGGTGATTTATGGAATCATCCTTTTTTCTGTAACTCTTGCCTACTTGTAAGTAGCCCATTGATCAGTTAGGCCTCTGGATATTTTGATGTGGGAGGCCTTCTAGGCCTGTCTGTGTTCAGCCAGGTGGTCGCTGTGGGCCTTTCCATTGCTCAAGCCTGTTTGCCTAAAAGCAGCCTCTATAGTTACTGGGTAAATTGAGGCAACACGGAAATCTATTTTGTTTGGATCTTTCTATTTGAGAAAACTACTAGTAGTGTTACCACTCATGGTTTTTGAATTGCCAACACAACATAACTGCACTGTGTGCTTTTTGGCTGTTGCCTCCACCAGGCTGCTTCTAAATAAAGGTATGTGATGAGTTCTTCATTATGTCTTCTCATTCAGGGCAGTGCCTCCTAAACCATAATGTGAGGTTGCTGTTGTAGTCTGCCCAAGCAGTTACGTTGTGAAGCTGTATTATTTTATTTTATTTATTTTTTAAGGAGTTTATTTATTTTAGAGAGAGAGCACGCTTATGCAACCTTGGATGGGGTGGTGGGGATAGAAGCAGAGGGAGAGAGAGAATCTCAAGCCCACTCCATGCTGACTGCAGAGCCTGATCCCACAACTGTGAGATCTGACCTGCTCTGAAATCAAGAGTTGAACGCTCAACCAACTAAGCCACCCAGGTGCCCCGAAGCAGAGTTATTTTATTATAATTTTTACATCTCCTACTTACTATAGTTGGGGCTTTAAATAAGTTATTTTGAAATAATGTACATCTATGGATTTTATTTTAACATGGTATGACGGGACTGCAAATATTTGTTATTAAAGCGAGGATTGGGTCTGATGAGATTGAGCCCCCACAGGTTTAGTTTGGTGGGGAGAGTCAAACAGCATTGAGCAGTTAGGAATCACTGAATATGTTAAAACATTTTAACAGTGGAGTTTACATAATAATAGCTGACACTTTAGGTAGTGCTTGCGTAATATGCTGGGAACTCTCTTTTCCAGATGTCTTACCTAAATCAACTTCTTCAATGCTCATTACAGCTCCAGGAGGTCAGTGGGAGCTATCAGTCTCCCCTTCTCATAAATGAAAAAACAAGAGACCCACATATGAAGTAATTTACCCAAGGTCACATAACTAATAAATGCCAGAGCTGGGATACAAACCCTGGCAATGAGGCTACGAAATCTACTCTCTTTACCACTGCTTTTGATTGGTTTTCTTTTGAAGCACAATTCACTGAGCAGCAAGGAAGGAAAAAATCAAACATACCGGCAGAAAATATACAGGTGCTAGATTTAAAGGGAAAGTGGATATGTAATTTTGCCTTTTAGAGGCTAGTTGTGCAGAGTTGCATGTTGGTAGGGTGGGAACTAAACCTTTTAAGTGGTAACAGTCCTCTGGAGGAGCTCAAAAAATGTTTGTTGAGTGAATGAAGTACTTTATAGGACTGGCTGAAGTGGAAAATAAAATTATGGAAGAGTCTCAAAGTTAATAAAGAGAGTAAGGCAGAACTTGGGCATCTATACTATGCAAAGGACGTACCAGGTGCCTTTTTTGAAGTGTAGCACACCTGAAGTGTGTCTGGTGTTTCCACCATAAGCATCCTTGTTGCTGGTGTTTTCATGGCATAACTAATTGCTGTAAGGTAATTTTACTGTAAAAAGATAAAATCATGAAAAATAAAAGAGGGACATTGATGTGGGAAACAGAGGCAGAAGAAAAATTATTAAATTTCCTTACCTACTGACAAGCCCTTGAAACATGCAGAATGATTCTCCTCTAGGGACTCAACTACCCTCACCTTGAGGCTTTGCTAAGGGCAAAGGACAATCCTAGCCTGACCGATGCCCTACCCCCAACCAGGATCCTATAAGTCTACTTTAACAATTCCCTTAGGAGACTTTATCTCTAAAACTCCAAGATAGTGTCGACAATCATTCCCAAGCATATGACCCACTGATCTAAAGGGTTTCATGAGAAGGTTTTTATTACTGGTAATGAATAACCTTTTCCCCAGACAATAGCTAGCCCTTCAAGTTCCTAGAAACCTTGCTTCCAAAATTCCTTAGAGACTTACGCCATTCCTAATCCCCTTCCCACTTACAAGTATATAATAGACCACTCCTCACATCCCCGGGGCAGCAGCTCTTCCTGCCCAGGGGTCCTGTCCCCGTGCTTTCATAAACCACCATTTTGCCCCAAAGATGTCTCAAGAATTCTTTCTTGGTCATCGGCTCCGGACCTCACCCCACTGAACCTTACCTATGTTCTAGAACTTCATCAGCATTCATTAAAAAAGACTATTAAATGACATGAAAAATGATTAACAAAATTAAAAAGTCTTTATTGAGAAATAGAAAATTGAATACATTTAAAATATATGTAGATTCATGGCAATACTGTGCAAATAACTGATTTAAATTTGTGGACTGTACCAAAGCACTTGTCTTCAAGGTTTTTGTTCATAATATTATACTTTCTTTCTTTGTTTTTTTTTTTTTTTTTTTAAAGATTTTATTTATTTATTTGACAGAGAGAGATCACAAGTAGGCAGAGAGGCAGGCAGAGAGAGAGGAGGAAGCAGGCTCCCAGCTGAGCAGAGAGCCCGATGTAGGGCTCTATCCCAGGACCCTGGGATCATGACCCAAGCCGAAGGCAGAGGCGTTAACCCACTGAGCCAGCCAGGCGCCCCCATAATATTATACTTTCTTTACAAAAGATTTTGTTTATTTGTGAGAGAGAGCACTTACATGAGTTGGGGGAAGGGCAGAGGGAGAGGGAGAATCAGACTCCCCACTGAGCAGGGAGCCTGGCCTGGGCTGAATCCCAAGACTCTAGGATCACGACCTGAGCTGAAGGAGGACACTTCACCAAAGGAAACAGCCACCTCTCCTTTTTTTTTTTTTTTAACTAAAACCTTTTCCTTCATTAAGAGTGGTATCAGTTTCCAAATATTGGGACACATACTTTGTAAATGAACTTTGAATTGTATGTGAAAGCCTCTTATGCTGGTGTGTGTTCTTGGAGTATTGTCATATCATGTCCTTTGATAGATGTTCGAAAGTTCTATGTGAAATGTGGGTTCAAAACTACATCACTGTATAGATATTATGAGTGGTAAGAGTAATATAATATAAAAATGAGAGTATTGCTTTATTGGAGAAACGTAACCAAACTGTCAAACCAACAAACTGTCAAACCAATCTGTCAACCAGTTATTTATTTATTTTTTAATGGCAGAATTGCCTTACAGCCAATTAGTTATGCAGAGAAAATGTTCGCATGAAAATCTTGCAGAGAAAATGCTTTTGGCAAAGAAGCTCATTGCAAAACTAGCTAGAACCAATAAGAGGAATTTCACGTGGGAATTGCTGAATTTGCTTACCCAGGACCACAGAATTTTTTTTTTTTTTTTAAGATTTTATTACTTATTTGACAAAGATCACAAGTAGGTAGAGAGGCAGGCAGAGAGAGAGAGAGGAGGAAGCAGGCTCCCCGCTGAGCAGAGAGCCTGATGTGGGGCTGGATCTCAGGACCCTGGGATCATGACCTGAGCCGAAGGCAGAGGCTTTATTTAACCCACTGAGCCACCCAAAATTCTGACCGCAGAATTTTAACTATAAATGTTCATTAGGATACATCTGGTTCAAATATCCATCTTGACAAGATCTGACTGGGACTAGAATAGAAGGGGGTGTTTCTTAACAGAAATTTTAAATAAATTGATAGAACTCACATTATAAATACATCATATCAAAGAGTTAACTTAAATATGGAAATATTTACTCTAATCTCTCCTGAACAAGGAGTTGGCAGAACTGTTATTTAGGGACAGCTCCAGGAATCATCTTTGTCCTGGTCTTATTGGGAGTCTTCTCTGGTTTGCCCCTGGATCCTCTGCAGTGTCCTTCACAAGTTTTGGTCACATGCCAGTTCGTCTGAATGACCATTTCCCTTTGTCTGCTTCTGTCTACACCTGGCCAATGTTTCAAAGCTCAGACTTTAATTATACAATTTTATCAGTGGGATTGCTATAGCTATAGCTATTACATAAATTGGCATAAAGGACGAACTTCAGAAGGTTTATTCCCTTCATTTTCCTTGTGTTTTCTAGTGATGCATTCCTAGGTCAGCAAATCTGCTTAATACCTTGGTCAGCTCTGATTGCAGTATGATACAGTGCAAACGGAAGATTTTGACATTTGGCCATATCATTGGGTTTCCACTTCTAAGCCACAGAATAAGAAAGGAATGATAGGGGTTCTTGATTCCTCCAAAGATGGTATATTAACAATAACCTTTTAGATACAAAAGGGAGCCATCACTGTATTACATTCATGAAATGACTGAGGTGGACATTAGGGTGTAGTTATCTCATGAAATTTGTTAAGAGCAGCTCTAAAATTCCACCTTTGGCCAAGATTTTCACCGAGCTGGTCACAAACCAGCCATATTAGATGTTACTCCCTAGCTATTATGGAGTTAGTTTTAGAATTGCGCCATTGGTTGGTTTGAACATCACTCCATTGCTCAGTCTTCTTATGGCTGAGGTGGACTTGTTTCTTAGTACCTCATCTACCAAGTTAACTACTTTGATGTCATTTTTAGTTAACTTCCTGCTTCTCATTGTTGGCTTTCTTTCTTTCTTTCTTTTTTTTTTTTTTTTTTTGTTGCCAGTAAACCTTTTGCTATTTGATGTTAATAGTGAGTAGTAATTTTAGGCTTTGACATGTCTCTGAATGCTCTATAACTATGTACTGAAATCTGTGTGGAACTCATGCCTGGTGTGGCACTGACCTACGGTTGGTCTTACTTAGAAGAGTCTTCTCCATGCGATCAAAGGCTGTGGCTCTAAGTTACTTCCTATAAAAAAAATGACCCTCTACCTTGCTTTTAGAAAATTTTTTTCTTTCTGGTCTTTATAAATCCCTTTTTATTAGGTATTCACTTTACATGCATCATACCTTTCATCCTCACAAACTGTTGTGGAGAAATAAACAACTTTTTATTTTATTTAATGATTTATTTACTTATTTTTAAGATTTATTTATTTATTTTGAGAGAGAGAGAGAGAGTGAAAGCAAGCGGGTATGGGGGTAGGGAGGGCAGAGGGAGAAGGAGAGAAGCAGGCTTCCTCCTGAGCATGGAGCCCAATGGCAGGCTCAGTACCACAACCCTGAGACCATGACCTGAGCCCAAACCAAGAGTTGGATGCTCAGCTGCCTGAACCACCCACGTGCCCCACAACTCCTCTTTTAAAGAAGAGCAAACCAAATCCTCACGGTTAAGATTGAAGTCATTTTTTGTAGACCTTCAAGCTTTCCTATATTAAGTCATTTTTTGTAGACCTTCAAGCTCTCCTATATTATTTGTCATATTATCCTGTTAACTTTACCTTTAGAGTGATTATCAGTTTTATCCCTTCATTTCTTTTCTCAAGGCAACTGCCCTAAAACAGCATCTCATTAACTCTCACACCTAGAGGACTTAAACAGCTTCTTAATCGGCTTCCCAGCTCTATCTCCTGTCTTCCATGATTTCTACATTCTCTCACTAGAAGTACTTTTTTCAAACACAAAATTTATCATGCCACTTTACTGCTCTGACTCCCTCTCTTTTCCCCCCTCCCCATGGACAATAGAACAAATTTTTAAAGCGTGTGTGTGGCTCAGGGCTTTCAATCTGTCCAAACGTATCTTTCCATTCTTTCTCACATAGTGTATCTTCAGGCATTTTCTACTACAGCAGAAGCACACTCCTAGCACACTCCTACTGTTTCTAGAACAAATCCTCTGACTTGCAGGCTCTGTACTTCATGCAGTTTCTCCTGCCTGGTAGGCCTTCCCTTCTCTTCCTTATATCTCTGCCTATTCAGACCACACCAGTCTTTCAGTATCTATCCAGTACTTTGAGAACTTTGTGAACTCTTACTGAGCTTAGTAAACTATCCTTTGCCTTCAGACCCCATCAGAATTTATATTTTTCATGACATGTACTACCATTATTGACCTTTTATTGTAGTCATCTGTGTGCTTTCCTATCTCTTCATTTGCTTCATTTGAATGCTTAGAAGCCTAGCCCTGCAGTTAAGAAGATGTCTTCTACTGTTAAATGTCCTCTAGCATTTAAGAAAATGCTTTGAATATATCATGGACTCAGCAAAATTTGGTTCAGTTTAAAAAGTATCCTGTTTTAAAATACATATATGCTTAGAAATTAGAGAACTTCACTTGAACATTCATACCACTGCTTAGTGGTCCTCAACTGGGGGACGGAGTCTGTGAAGATGGCAAATACAGTCCTTGAACTACTTTAGTATTTTAATAGGCCTCGTGGAAATCATACCCTTACCTATAATGAGGCTGGGAGGCTAATATATCAATTTTCTGTCTATAGTTATATTAATTCTGTAAGAATAGTATTAATTTCTTAGTCTAGGATTGTTTGGTAGTAACAGAATATGCTCAAATTAATGTATGGAAATGGGGAAACTTGATACGATGACATAGGGACATCTTGTGTAAGCCCAAAGGTAGGTCTCACAAAGGATTGAACCAGAGAGAGAGAAATTACTGAAAATGAAGATAGCAGTCTTAAGAATTCTTCCCCTGAGTCCTCAGGTATTCCTCTGCTTCCTGTCGACATCAGTTTCATCTTCCTCTCTGCAGACTGGGTACTTAGGCTCTGCTAACACACAACTGTTACGATGTCTATATCTATTTAAAAACACGTCAGTGGAGATAGCATGTGTGTATGTCTAGCTATATCTATATCTACACATATGTTTGTATATATATAGATGTACACATGCATGTATGTATGCATTATGTGTATTTATACATCTATGCATATTTGATGCTTACTTGAGGGGCCAGTAACTGAATTTCGAAGTACCCAGCCAGACACTCTTTCCAAGAAATTGACAACATACACTAGTCAACATTTGAAAGAGCTTAACCAGAAATCCATATTCAAAAGACAGCTCCTACAAGTTGCAAACATATTTACCTCAGCTTAGCTCTAGACAGTTTTAAAATCAGCAAAAAGGGCATTGGAAATGACTTTGAATTAGTGAAATGTGTGATGTTTAAGATATAGGGGTTGACTAAAAATACTGTGTATGTGACTTTCTATGAGCAAGTGTAAGATTATATTTCCGGAGGGGCATTTCTTATCTTAGGACTTAGTTTGGCTCTGTTCCTGTGTTCTGTTGTCCAGCTGTGGTGAGAAGTGAGAAGTGTAGCTCAGTCCCGAGGCTAAAATAGTATTGCCTCTGCCTTCAGTGAAAGAACCCAATAGCTAAAAATGGTCAACTTATTTTAGGCCAGTTTGCCATGAGGGCATGTCATCATCATGCCAGAACTCATTGTGTACAGATGCATTTAGGCCTTTAGTTTCCAGATAACTGGAATGTCTCAATTTTCTTTCCAGTTTCTCTGGAAAGAGAATTGACTGGCTCATTTTGGGGAAGGTCCTGGCCCAATCTACAGTGACCAAGGGAGTCTATGAGTTATGTAGTAACCAACAGTGCTAAAGAAAGCTTCTCACCAGAAGCTATGAGTATGCAATCTCTGGAAAGGGGGTCCAGGCTGGGTTGTGGGTAAAGAGTAGATTTCATAGAAATGAAACTGTTTGAGACTTCATGTTGAACAAATTCAAAGCTATATTTCTTCGAACAGAAGAGGATATAAAATCTTTTTTTTTTAATTTTATTTATTTATTTGACAGAGATCACAAGCAGGCAGAGAGGCAGGCAGAGAGAGAGAGAGAGAGGAGGAAGCAGGCTCCCCACGGAGCAGAGAGCACAATGCGGGGCTCGATCCCAGGACCCTGGGATCATGACCTGAACCGAAGGCAGAGGCTTTAACCCACTGAGCCATCCAGGTGCCCCTAAAATCTTTTTTTTTTTTTTAAAGCTATGGTTATTTATTATTTGTTAATAAAGAAGGTTGTTCTTTCCTTTAAAAAGAAAGTGACATTAAAAGGGTCACTTTTTAATGACCCTTAATGAAGGGTTGAGTCTCCTTGGGGTGCTGGACGGTACTGTAGTTGTATAATGCCAGAGGGAGGCTCAGGTGGTGGCTTTCTTTACACTGGACCACATTGAGTGCTTCACTCCCTGTGTGGCCTGCACTCCTTCTTAGTGCATTTTGATGTCTAGAACCGCACCTTCTGGCTCTGGATCCTTTATTAAGGCTCCCTGGGGGGAGGTCACCATAATGGGTGGAGGGCCCCATTCGTTCTGGAATTCTACAACATGGAGACTTCTTTCTTTGTTTCTTTGTTTGTTTGTTTCTTTCTTTCTTTGACAGACAGAGATCACAAGTAGGCAGAGAGGCAGGCAGAGAGAAAGGAGGAAGCAGGCTCCCTGCTGAGCAGAGAGCCCGATGCGGGGCTTGATTCCAGGACCCTGAGATCATGACCTGAGCCAAAGCCAGAGGCTTTAACCCACTGAGCCACCCAGGCGCCCCAACATGGAGACTTCTTATCAGCCAGCTGTTGATGGGTTTCCTGGTGGGAGAGCCCTTGTGAGTCTGAGCATGTTGAGGACCCAGAGACCTTGGCATACATGTCTTTTATGCCAGTGAGTTGGCAGGTGGTGATGATGGCCCAATGGCAGCCGAGGCCATAGCCTCTGGGTTGTTTCTTCATCTTGATATGGGTCCTTTAAAATCTTAAAGAAATATTGTGGAATATCATATGGTCTTCATATAGTTCTGCATAATGCAAACAGTGAACTGCTCTGTTCTTCTCTTTTCTGAAAGCATCCATCCAATCAGGGGCTTTCCTAATGGAAAAACCTGGAGCTCCTCTGCTGTTCCCCACAGCGACCAGGACATGGACTGATTCCTTTCTTCCCTCTTCGGCTGTCATATATTTTTTTATTTATTTGTCACAAGTAGGCAGAGAGGCAGGCAGAGAGGTGGGTGGGAGCAGGCTCCCCACCGAGCAGAGAGCCCGCTGTGGGGTTCAATCCCAGGACCCTGAGATCTTGACCTAAGCCAAAGGCAGAGCTTAACCCACTGAGTCACCCAGGCACCCCTTTTTCTGTCATATTGAAAACATTTCTTACCTCAAGTATCCTGGTATCAAAAGCAGCATATTTTTCTCCACTGAGACCAGAATCAGGGGGGCCAAGACTGAAACCTCCCCATGTGTTTCTGCTCCATCCTGCTCCCATTTAAGCTTCCTCTTCTTCTGGTCCCATTCCTTCCTCTGCTGGACCAGATCAGCCTCTACCATCTTCTGCTCTTCCTTGCTTCTTTGGGCAATGATCTGCACATCCTCCTTGTCTAGGAGGAACATTCAAACCAGGCTATAGGAAGCCATGACTCCCTTCACCAATGATCTGACCCCAGTTCACATCCTTTTTTCTCTTTTCTTAGTTCTTTTGCCTCTTCCTTTTCTTGCTTCTGTTTCAGACTCTGTTAAAGTGCCTTTCCAAAGCTCCTCTGTTCTCAATTTAGTGAAGAAACTATAGGACCTATACTGTCAACCCATCAAATTACTGGGAGAAGAAATACAGCACTATGTTTGTAGCACACAGGTCAAGCTAGTGAAATGATGGTTGTTTCTGGGTCCTGGAGACAACAGAGGGCCATTGTTGAGAACTGTGTTCAGTGCCAAAATGGAAACTGTTGGAAAGGTAAAGCTGCCTGGAACATATGTGACTGCTGGCATGGTGGAGCCTTGAGAGCACCTTGGGATATAAAATACTTTAAAAATTCAGCAGACATTTTTTAAAAGTTGAGTTTTACAGACAGGGGGGTTGATTGGTAAAATATTAAAAGCATTCTTGACATGCAATAGTTTTCCTTTAAATAGCTTTATTAATGGATGAATTTTCCAGGGGATGGGGACTGATCATTGGAAGAAAGAGGCACTTCCATGGAAGGCAGGGAAATAGACCACTTGCTCATGGGAGAAGGGGCCCAAGTGGGATAGAAGGGAGAAGGATGAGAGAAGGAGTGAGCGGGACCTAGCGGACAGACTATTTTCATTTTTATATGGCAGACCAGCTCTGCCTACTTAAAATGCACACAGCAGATATTACCAATTAAAATTTTTTTCCTTTATGGAGAATGACTCTGACATAGAGTGTGATTGTTGCAAGGCCATTCAACACAGCAAGTGTTTGTTGTGCAAAACTTGTTTTGATGAGGCCAGCAAGGCTGTTTCTATGGGCCATCTGCTGGGACATAAAGTTTTGTTAGTCAGAATCCTTGTTTAACGTGCAACTATGAAAAAAGAGTTGCTAAGTAAATTAATAGATTAAACAAGGGAAATGTTATGCTGATTGAGAGTGAAGGCCTTCAGCTGAAACATTTGCATTCAGACTATGGATACACTAATTATAAATATGTTATCAGTTAAAGTACTTTCACAGCTTGCCTTCCCCTGACAGTGGTTTCCTTGCTTTGCCCTGGAATGTTTTGAAACCCAGTTTCTTCATAAAAATTTTCTTCCTCAAAATTTCCATTGCGTTAAATGACCTTTTTTTCTTTTTCTCTTCCCCCCCACCCAGTTATAATGAACCACAGAGGTTTACTGTATTCAGAAACTTGGTGGGTCACTTGGGTAGCTGTGTTGGTTAAGTGTCTGCTTTTAGCACAGGTCATGATCCTGGGGTCCTGGGATCCACCACCTCCACTCCCCTGCCTCACTGGGCCCCCTGCTCAGCCTGGGAGCCTGCTTCTCCCTCTCCCTCCCCTCCTCCCCCTCCCTCTGCTCCTCCTCACTGCTCATGCTCTCTCTCTCAAATAAATAAATAAAATCTTAAAAACAACAACAACAACAACAACAACAACTTTGAGTCCAGATATCAGCAGTTTCAGAGAACAATTATGGTGGTTGGAAGGAAGGGAGAAAGGAGGAGCCTAAGGTAGGAGGGTATGAAGAGCATGGCAAAGGGAGCTCAAAGTGGGGAAGATAGAAAGGTGGAGAGGGGGAAAAGGAAGATTAGAAAAAAAATAATAAGCACAAAGAGAGTGGAATAAAGAGATGAAAGAACTGTAGAAAGAACTGTAAGGTGTGAAGAAGCAGGGAAAGGAGGCAAGGGTAGATCTGGAAGAAAGGGTTTGTCAGAATGATTGGCTTTTAAAAAAAAATTTAAGTTTATTTTTTCAGTGTTCCAAGATTCATTGTTTATGTACCACACCCAGTGCTCCATGCAATACGTGCCCTCCTTAATACCCACCACCAGGCTCACACAACTCCCCATCCTTCTCCCCTCCAAAACCTTCAGTTTGTTTCTCAGAGTCTCCCACGATTCATCTCCCCCAGCCCCCGTCCCGATTTCCCCCAATTCACTTTTCCTTCCCTTCTCTCAATTTCCTCCATGTTATTCCTTATTCTCCACAAGTAAGTGAAATCATATGATAATTGACTCTCTCTGCTTGACTTGTTTCACTGAGCATAATCTCCTCTAGTCCTGTCCATGTTGATACAAAAGTTGGGTATTCATCCTTTCTGATGGAGGCATAATATTCCACTGTATATATGGACCATATCTTCTTTATTCATTCGTCTGTTGAAGGGCGTCTTGGCTCTTTCCACAGTTTGGTGACTGTGGCCATTGCTGCTATGAGCATTGGGATACAGATGGTCCTTCTTTTCACTACATCTCTATCTTTGGGGTAAATACCCAGTAGCGCAATTGCAGGGTCATAGAGTAGCTCTATTTTAATTTCTTAAGGAATCTCCACACTGTTTTCCAAAGTGGCTGCATCAACTTGCATTTCCACCAACAGTGTAAGAGGGTTCCCCTTTCTCCACATCCTCTCCAACACACGTTGTTGACTGTCTTGTTGATTTTGGCCATTCTAACTGGTATAAGTTGGTATCTCAATGTGGTTTTGATTTGTATCTCCCTGATGGCTAATGATGAACCTTTTTTCATGTGTCTGTTAGCCATTTGTATGTCTTCTTTAGAGAATTGTCTGCTCATGTCTTCTGCCCATTTTTTGATGTGATTATCTGTTTCTTGACTGTTGAGTTTGAAGAATTCTCTATAGATCTCGGATATCAGCCGTTTTTAGTGTCATTTGCGAATATCTTCCCCCATTCCATGGGTTGTCTCTTTGTTTTGTTGACTGTTTCTTTTGCAGTGCGAAGCTTTTGATCTTGATGAAATCCCAGAAGTTCATTTTTGCTTCTGTTTCCTTAGCCTGTGGAGACATGTCTTGAAAGAATTTGCTGTGGCCAGTGTCGAAGAGGTTACTGCCTATGTTCTCCTCTAGGGTTTTGATAGATTCCTGCCTCATGTTGAGGTCTTTTATCCATTTTGAGTTTAAATTATTGGCTTTTAATATTTATTAGTCATCTGGAAGTTAAGTGGAAATTGAAGTCGCAGTGAACTGAGAAGGAAGAATTATCTTTCAAACTTGGGTCTCTACAGTTACTACAATAGGAAACATTAGAATGTTATTGGAAGACCAGTATTTAATAGAGGCTTCCTTGGCTCTGTGCTTCCCAGCTAATTGGGTTGACCATATCTCCTTACACCTACCACCTCAGGTCAGACTCCTATTAACCAGGCTTCTTCTAGGCCAGGTAATTGGTACTGGCTGATTTGAAATGTAAAGGAAATCATACAACCTTGAGTAAAGGTTACATCTTCAGGATCTGTCTCTCCTTATACCATTCCTTCATTCACTGTGCTCCTTTTCTCTTTTTCTCTCTCAGAACTTCTCTGTCTCTTTGTCTCTCTTTCACACACACACAATAGGTGCAGAGGGTGGAAAGTTGCTTTAAGAGAGCGATGTGCTTAATGTGAGTTCTATAGTTTATACATTATGAAAAAATACTTAAGATTCAAACAGGGCCATTGCCTATTTCTTAGTCTCTGCTGTACCTTTGCATTTCTTGGTGGTTGTAACATAAATACCAGACATTATTTTGCTCTTACAGAGACTGTGGTTTGAGAGTCAGTGGCAGATTTGGTGCTACATTTTTTTTTTTTCCAACCTGGGTCTGTCTGGGCCAATGCATCCTACTAAGTTGAGGACCAGGTAGAAGGTGAGTTCTCTTAGCCTGTCGACATTGCTTTCTTGGTTCTAAGTTTTCCAGGGGAATTTCCACTCCTGAAGAGGTCATTTGGAAGCAGGAAATTAATAAAAACTCTCTTATTTTTTTCTTGGCAACTCTGAGAGACCAGACTTTTTGGTAGATGGGGGCTACATTAGTGGCTCCTTTTAAATCTACTGTACATTCTGCTCGTATCAAGTAGTACCTGGACTCTGGGACCCATTATGCTAATGGATGCTTATTTTCTCGCCTTACTTCCCTGTCAAAGATTTTCCCTGAAGCTGGTTTCATTATAATTTTAAAAATACCATCTGTCTGTCTAAGAGTCTTTTCCCCTCTCTTTTGGACAGGTTCGTATCTGATTTCTTTCACACAGTTCTATTGAACTTTTCCAGGTGCAGAGAGTAGCCATTATACAGTTTCTGTCCAAAGTCATCTTTTTTCGTACTATTGCTGTGCAACTGTTGGGGGAGTTTGTCGCTATTAACCTTGGGCTTTTGTAGCAACGATTAAGCTCCTTTATTGGTTTATCCAGCATGACACCGGCATAATTTAAATCACATCCTTGTCTATGCACAGTTCATTGCTTTCACCCCTAAATCTGCAGCATAGCTTATGAGTTTTTTCTCCCCTCACAGTACCTTGGAGAGATGTCCTTGGGTCCTTTGTATTTTGCACCTGTATGTTTTTCTGCCTGTGGTATTCTTCTTTACTCATGCGTTACATGCACTTCAATGACCTATGTACTATTGTGTTGGTTCTAGCCAGTGCTCACAATGACCCAGATGTATTGTTTAATTGCCTTTTCAGCTATTAACATTTTTGGTAGTGACATCTTGGAAATGAAACATGAGAAAAATGTGGCAGTTTTCTGGGTGACCACTTTTATGTTGGTTTTCTTTGTTTCTTTCCTATGAAGATTTCCCCTTGCCTATAGTCTTTTTGAAAAATACACTTTACTTCCTTCAAATGATTTCAGTTGTTCCCATGTCCTTCATTCTAATCTTTTCCATAATTTTTAACTCACATACAAAGTGTTTTTTAATGGGATGTTTGTTTTATTTTTAAAGGTAAGGACCTCATATATTAGCTTTTGTTTTATCCTCTTGCCCTATCTTTTCATTGTTCTGATTTTAGGACCCAGAATATTTGTAATCCAATGACTTATAGACAAACCCATTTTTTTTTTCATGCGTTAAGGCAAAATCAATGGTACTAATATTCATGGATGGATGACTATCCAGGGGCCATAATTTAGAGCATGAATTACTGTCATTCACTCATCAAAATTTTTTGGAGTACTTTTTATATCTATGTGTTGTAGAGAATAAAAACCACAAAGTTCACAAATAAGGCTTCCCTCATTATATACACCTGCACTGCAAGAAAGAGAGGGAACACTACCCAGTGGCTGGGGCCCATCACATCTAGTTCCTTAACATGCAAAAATGAAGGACTTTCTTTGGTACATTTGGTAGTCAGTACCACCTCCAAGATTTGCTTAATGGTCAGCAGGGGAGAGCTTGTCTTTATGACCCTTGGATAAAGAAGTTGATATATCAAGATGCTCATCAGGGATGGGAAGAGTGGATCTTATAGTTCTACCATGCTTCAAAAAGGCTCTTTGAAAGCATTTGATGATAGCATTGGAAAAAGTTCACAGTATTTGTCCAGTAAGATATTTAGGATCTATAAAAAGGGTAATGTATTGGGTGCCTGGGTGGCTCAGTGGGTTAAAGCCTCTGCCTTAGGCTCAGGTCATGATCTCAAGGTCCTGGGATCAAGGCTCGAATCAGGCTCTCTGCTCAGCAGGGAGCCTGCTTCCTCCTCTTTCTCTCTCTCTCTCTGCCTGCCTCTCTGCCTACTTGTGATCTCTGTCTGTCAAATAAGTAAATAAAATCTTTAAAAAAAAAGGGTAACATATTTGTCAAGGGGAGTAAGACATGATATCTTCTTGTCAGTTGAGATCTTTACTTTTAGAAGCTATGATAGAAGCTGTTCTTAGGGAGGGAATTGATTTCTCATCACATGATAGTAGGTGCTGGGAGTATGATGGTGAGCTGTCGATACTGAGTAGCTATTAAACCCTTTTGACTGAAAGAAGTCATCCTAACTGAGGAATAAGGTCTGGGGAGACTAGAGGGACAATCAGATGCATGCATACTCCAGATGCTGTACTGGACAGAGCAGTGGCAGTATTTGCACAATATGTCAGGGGCAGGAGAGGGGAAAGGAGGAACACCCAAGGCACAAGTTGGGTAGATAGCTCAGGTAACTGCTGAGAAGAGAAGTGGGATTCACGAATGGAGATCAGGAACTCTGGTGAACCATCAACTCAATGGGTCAAATGATCATGGAAGGACAAGGTGGTTGGTTCTGTAACAACAAAATCATACTGCCATTAGTTTTATTTATGGATGGGGAATAAAGGTGTTAAGTATAAAGGGCGTAAATAGGATGAGCTTACTTGCCTCAAGGAATATGTATATTGGAGGGCGTATTCATTCTTAGGAACCCATCCCAGAAGGACTTGCTGTCACTGGAGACTGATATCCTTGTTTTAACCCATGTAGGTCTAACAAGTGTTTCTCCTGCACCAAGGTTTAATAGAGTCCCCAAATCAGCTCACATCTCTCCAGATTACTGGAAGTCTAGTTCTCCATTAGTACTTTCTGTTTCCAAGATGATCAGAAAAGGATACACCTACACTCTCTGGAGGTGATTTGTCTCCTTTGTTTGGCTGCTCCTCTGCTGCTTGGACCTGGGTACTACTGCTCCCCCTGTTGATATTTCCTTCATGCCCATTGATGTAACTGATATGGCTTTGACTGCATTTCTAATCTATGGCTCCCACCATTGCCATCCCTAAGGTTGTCACCACTCACTTTACTCCTGGGTTCTGGGTCCTTCACCAGCTTGCCACTGTACTGTGGCAGCTCTGCTTGCCAGGCTACAGATTATTCTGTGCTCTCTCCTGGGTCTGGGCAGTGGGGATAATGGCTCGCTCTGTCTTAATGTAGCCAGGACTATTGTTTGCTCTGTTTCACTGTTTCTGGCAGCTGGAATTGTTGAGTCTGAGAAGAAATAGATGTGTTTTCCCCAACCTTTAAAAAATCCATATTAGGGGCGCCTGGGTGGCTCAGTGGGTTAAGCCTCTACCTTCAGCTTAGGTCGTGATCCCAGGGTCCTGGGATCGAGCCCCACATCGGGCTCTCTGCTCAACGGGGAGCCTGCTTCCTCTCCTCTTTCTGTCTGCCTCTCTGCCTACTCGTGATCTCTCTCCCTCTGTCAAATAAATAAATAAATAAAATCTTTAAAAAATCCATATTATAATTTCTATGATTTCTGGCCAGGAAGTGAGGAGGATCTTCCTCTGCCTCCCCATCTCTGGCCTTGCAGCTGGACGTTCTTCCTGGGCCTCTGTGCTCCACCTGTCATCTCTCAGAGACTGCGAACCCCGACGTAAAACTGAGAGCGATCATATGGATGGCAATGATGGTGGCAGTGAAAGGGAAAATTGCAGTGGCTTCATAGGCAGATATAGATTCCTTTGATTTTGACTTTTTTTACACAGGAAATTTAGGGGAGCCACTGGCCAAATTAACTCTGCAAGGGAGCTACAAAACTGACCTCAGTGATGGTTCTGAATGAATTGGAACAAAGCTGTTACCTTATTTCCAAGACAATTCAGAACCTCTGTGGACAATTTGTGTTCCAAAATCCATGGTTGCTGACTGTGGCCAATTATACGGAGTGCCCTGTATCACAGACAGTGAAGGAAATCATTGTGGAACTTTACCTAGGGAGGGATCTATAATTCAATTTCCTAAGACTGGTGCTGGAGAACATCCAGGTAGTCTTGAATGTTCCTCCAAAACTTTCTTAAGAAGGTCATAATCATTGGAACCTTTATTATGTTGACCTACTTCCAGGATAAACTTGAGCAAATTGATTTTCCTCTCTTCAATGCATAGGTTCAAAAATTTCCTCGTATTTTTATATAGTCAGCTGTCTTGCAATTATGTAACATTCATACCAGTTTATTTATTATTGTTTTATCTTTCCTAGCGCTATGAAAGCTTCACGAAGCCATGGATTATATTATCTTTCTCACCATCGCATCCCTGGCATTAACTAGAGTATCCGGTAAACAAGTGCTCAATAGTAGTTGTTGAATGAATAAGTGAATGAAGTATGGTAACCCAGAAGTGCCTTGGATTCAGACATGATGGGGCATGTCTATAGGACTGGAGGAACAGGTCTACCTTATTCAGTATAGGGAAGGAAAAACCTCTTTGGAGGTTTTCAGTCCAAGTAAATCTTTGGAGGGAATTCAGTCCCAAGTAAAGAGATCATCATTGAGACATCAGCTGTGCTAAAAGGACTGTGGAGTAGTATCTTAAAGGAGGAGGGACTCAGATAATGGCAAATGTTGTCATTGTAATCTGATGTAGACTCCTGGGCTGAGCTCCGGGGTAAGAGAATTCTGATTAAAGTTGAGTGAAAACTAGAGGAACTATAAATCCAATATCAGCTACATCAAGGCCAGTAGCTTTTACCGTGATGGCAGATAGTGTTGGAGTCTCTGTTGGGATGACAGATGGCACTCCTGTGACATACATGGAGTCACACACTGTCAGCACCTGGGGTGGACAGCATATAGGTGTCGAGGCACTGACAGTCGTGGCACTGCCATGGTGAGCAGAGCAGCAGAGGTGCCTCCAATAACATGATTCTGGGACAGCCAGCATAAATTAGGAAAAGAGAAAGTGGAAGATCCCATGGGCCACTGAGAGGAAGTCCCATTCTGTGCCATGAAGTACTGAGCTGATGCCACTAGGTTGCGCAGAAATGTTGATGGAGAATTTGAGAAGGACTCAGTACTCACAGGTTGGCCTTAGGGGAGAGGGGAGAAATTGCAAGTTTGGATGGTTATTTCCCTCCCTGGTTGTTGCTGTCTCACCCTCCCATTTCCCCCTGGATTGGAGTATCTTGGAAAACATGAACTAATAAACATAAACTAATTGGTTACGCCTGGAGTTATCCCCACCTGGGGTTTTGCACCTCAGTTCTGGGATCCTTAAGATCTGGGAACTGAATTTACTTCCTCACTCCAGGACAATGCAGCTTTTATTGAAAAAACAATCCTTAGCTTGTCACAACTAGTAAAAGAAGTCCTGCTGCAACCTTCCCTTGTGTACCTGGAGAAAAATTGCACAGCCTTTTTGGTTAGGCTAGAGACACCTTAGAGCAAAGTATATAATGTTGAGACTCCACATTTTAGCAGGAAATCATTTCTACTAATAATCTTTACCCATTTTCAACTTCTCTTCTGCTTGAATTCATTTGTGCAGTTCATTTGGGTCCTAACATCTTGAGACTCCATTCCCCCTCCAACTGAGAATCTCATTTGGTGGACTTCCCTCCTATCTGCCACACTAACCATTTTTTTTTTTTTTTTACTTGAATGTGATCCTTTTACAAGTTTCATTTAATATTCCCAGAGCCCAGTGTTTAGCCCCATGCACATCCAATTTCATTCTCATCAACTCTGGACAACTCTCAGCCTGCAGAGCTGGCTGACTCTCCCGCCAGCCCTTTTTCTTGGGCACGTTCACTGAAAAAAATCTATAAATTTACCCACCCCAAGAAATTGGTCAGGTATGCGGTATTCACCAGGCTTGTCAAACCCTGTCAGAGTTAGCAAATCAGAAATTGTAGACACATTTGACTTTAAGTTACAAAAGGCAAGCAGCTGCATATTCTCTGATCCTGTCAGCTTTAAATGTTTCAGGAAACAAAAAAAAAAAAAAAAAAGAATTTTATCTTGAAATTTGGCAGGGCACAGAAGTAAACAGACTGACTCTCACATAAAAGCCTTCCCTGACTCTCTTCCCAGGGGAGTTAACATACTCTGCCTGCAAGTGACCTAAATTTTAAAGGATAAGTTACCTTCCGTTCAAGGTCTTAGGTTTCTTCATGAATTTTTTTCCCCTGAATTAGATAATGAAACCAGTGACCAGGGAGATCAGTATTATTAATTATTGTTATATTAACACTCTAGATCACTGGCTGAAAGTGATTGCTTCTTTAATCCCAATATATGTCCCCCCCACCCCAGGATGACCCCCTTTGGAACTGTAGCATGCAGAATTAGAATGGTGTGATAGGGAGGTTCAGGAAGCTCGGAGAGAGTGAAAGAAAACATTTTGTTCTTGTCAGCCATTCTTTTATAGTCCAAGAAATGGGCTACAATTTGCTATGGCCGCTTTTTGTGTGATATATCTTCATTTTTTCATCTGCCTCCAAATTATGCTGATCCTCACATCAGAAAGGGGTGTGTGTGTGTGATCATCAGATTTGCTCCTTGCAATTTTATAATGGGTTCCTAGTAGAAATTACAGGGATTTCTTTTTCTTTTTTTCCTTTTTAAAAAGATTTTATTTATTTATTTGACAGACAGAGATCACAAGTAGGCAGAGAGGCAGGCAGAGAGAGATAGAGGAGGAAGCAGGCTCCCTGCTGAGCAGAGAGCCCGATGTGGGGCTCCATCCCAGGACCCTGGGATCATGATTGGAGCCAAAGGCAGAGGCTTTAACCCATTGAACCACCCAGGTGCCCCAAATTACAGGGATTTTAATGAAGTTGCTGGCAGGGGAACACTATATGCTAGGTAACCAGAAAGGTTGTTCTTCAACGTTAAAGCAGAATCAAATGTGTGCTGAGAATAGGATGAGCCAAAATGTTCAAGTGCCTCTGTCAGTCTGATGAGACAGACTATCAAGAATGAGCCAAAGTAAAAAGTATAAAATGAACTGAATATGACAAAGTGTGGAGTTGTTTGTGTCAGCCAATGGCTCTGTATTCCGGTCATCTAGGGGAAAAATGTGTTCCAGTAGTTTATGCATTCTAGATGGCAGGGTTATGGGTAAATAGCCCAAGGTTACACTCATGAGGGATGGAATGGAAGCCTGGGGGTCAGACAGTTCGCAAGATTGGATCCTGATTTTTCTTCTAACATATATTTCTCTAGCCATGTGTATGGGTAAGTAATACTAGCTGCTTAACAAGAAATTTCCAAATATATAAGCTCACACATGCTAGATGTTTATTTCTTGCTCCCAAGTTGTCGAGCCCTTGCTCACGTAGCTGTGACTTGGGACCCACGTACTTTTTAGAGATCGGGCCCAAGTAATTGTAGCTTGAGAAGCTCCACAGGTGATTCTGGTTTTCAGCCCCAGTTGGTTAACAAACAGCCAACAACATAGTCAAAGAAGATCATTTATGTAAGAGCTCTTGAAACTGTTTTCTTATTCTGAATTTGAATTTTTGCAATATCAGTTATACTAATTCATTTCTCCAATACAGTCTCCGCAGGGAGAATATAAAATTTGGTCTTGCTTCAAATACTGATCACCTACCTCCAACATTACATGTACATCTGCATTCTGAACAGTTTCTCAGTTCTTTGCAGCAATTTTTCCCAAGGATGGCATTGGTTTTTATAATTTATCTTCTTGCTTGAGAAATAGGCAGGGTTTAGGCTTTAGTGTTCCATAATTGATTATAGTTTTAGAGTTCTGCTTTACCTGAATAGGAATAATTATATATATATATATATATATATATATATATATATTTATAACTTTTACAACTTTTTATTGAGCTTTAATTAGATACACAAACATTGTTTATGGACTGACTTATATGATCTTTATGTATATCAAAGATTTTCCAGATTTTTTAGAAAGTGTTGATTGCAAAAATAGTTCTAGAGTCAAATCAGGCAGGGATAATCTTTTTTTTTTTTTTTAAGATTTTATTTATTTATTTGACAGAGAGAGATCACAAGTAGGCAGAGAGGCAGGCAGAGAGAGAGGAAGGGAAGCAGGCTCTCCGCTGAGCAGAGAGCCTGATGTGGGACTCGATCCCAGGACCCTGAGATCATGACCTGAGCCGAAGGCAGCGGCTTAACCCACTGAGCCACCCAGGCACCCCAGGCAGGGATAATCTTCTACTAGAGAAAATTCTTATTTTAAATGTAGCAAAACAGGCTGTATCTTGCTTCATCTTTTAAAGTGTGTTCCTGAATAATTTTAGATGAAAGACATGTGACTTCCTGCAAATAGGATTCCTGGTTTTACCTGTGCTGATGACAGGGACTGCCTTTCACACTGTGGTGGCAGTGTGAAGAATTAGCTCAGCCTTGTCAGAAAGAACATCTAAATATTATTGGAAAACTCCAAATCAACATTTTAGACAAATACTTTGACATAAAGATGGATTATATAAATATTATGCAATAAGTAATATTACTTGGCTAATGAGGGGTCCATCTGTGATTAATATCCTGTTAGACACTGGAATTCAACACTGTTCCAAGTTGCCTTGTTTGGCAGGATAAAGTTCCATAGTTCTAAAGGTGGTAACTGTAATTTTCAAAATCTTCAAGGCCATTGATTGCCATTTCATTTGTATATATGGAGAGGTATATAGTTATATACACTTTGGGACATTTGGCCGGCATTAGAGCTTATCTCTGAGAAAAGACTTGAACCCCATTTGTGGGCACTCCTATGGCATTTTAGATGTACAACTATTCAAGACTCTAAGCGAGACCTAGCAATGGCCCTAGGAGAGCAACATCTTGGTTATAAGGATATTCTTCCAATTGATACTATAGAATGTCTACTCTTCAGGAATTGCTCATTTCTGGTGTTCTTATTATATCAATTCTTCTCAGAAACCTGGTGGCGTAACTGATCTTTGATAGGAATAGTAAGGGATAAGTTAAGCAGTCATCCTATAAGCTTCTTTCAAATTTATCTACGTATTAGGAGAAATAATCAGAATGCTACATTATCTATAGTGTATCGCCATACTCTGCCCTTCATTTGAAATTCTTCTAAAAACCAAAAACTTTACCTTCCATCCTCAGCTTTCGCAAAGGTCTAGTATAAGGAATAAAGTGTATGTGGAAGTTTTTTTCTTTTTTAAAGGTTTTATTTATTTATTTGACAGAGAGAAAGAGATCACGAGTAGGCAGAGAGGCAGGCAGAGAGAGAGAGAGGGGAAGCAGGCTCCCTGCCAAGCAGAGAGCCCGATATGGGGCTCTATCTCAGGACCCTGAGATCATGACCTGAGCTGAAGGCAGAGGCTTAACCCACTGAGCCACCCAGGCACCCCAGGAAGTTTTTTATAATAGCTTTCAGTAAATGGCTTTTGGGAATGTGGCCATTATACTACTCAATCTTTTATATAAATACCTATGTGACAAAGCCTGCTTGGGAACTGATGAATAGCTATTCATTATTCTGTGAAATTATGCCTCTATTAAGCTCATTTTTGTAAGATCTTTACTTTGATTTTTGGGAAGTTCAGTTTCTAGCCAATTCGTGCAGCTTTCCTTAGCCAAGTGCTTCATCGTTTAATGTTGTTTCACTCTTTTTGTATTTCTCCAATTTTTTTATTTACTATTTTTTACTTTTATGCTTTTATTGATTGGTTGATTAATTGAATTGAAAGGTAGAAAGAGGTGGCGGATAGGGGCAGAGGGAGAGGGAGAGAAAGAATCTTTAGCAGTCTCCATGTGCAGCCTGGAGCCCAGTGCGGGGCCCTATCTCACAACCTCAGATCACAACCTGAGCTGAAATCAAGAGTCAGATGCTTAACTGACTGAGCCAGGCAGGTGCCCCATTATGTTATTTATTGATTAATTATATCTTGGAATTAGTACCATTTTTTTGTTTTTATGTTATTTATTACTCATTAATTCAACAAAGTAATTAATTCCTGCTGTGGGGATAGGGTGGGGTTAGAGAAGACATTCCTTGCATCTTAAACACTTGAAGAGTTTTCAGTCCTTATTTCTATTGTTAATGGCTTCCGAATATTTTGGAACAAATTAAATGTAAATATATATCCCATCTCTCCCTGCTATTGTGACACCAGCTTTCTCCTCCTGCAAAAAATCTCTCCAGTTGGATCTCAAAGTCTGCAGTGTGTGTGCGATGATTTCTTCTGGGCATGTGCCTTTTGTCTTCTGTCATTTTCCCTCCTCAGATCTCTTTTTCACACTGCTCTTCTGAGCCTGTTTGAGGCATCTCTCTGCTGCCTCTCCAAACCATTCTGTACCAAGGTCACCTTGAACAAAAATGCTCTGTCAACTTGGGTAAAATCTCTTTTCCTCTCTTCCCCACCTCCTCACCTCATTCTGCCATGATAAACCATAAAGTGCTGCCTTGCTTGCTCACTGTTGTATAGAGATTATTTTTTTAAGGATTTTATTTATTTATTTGACAGACAGAGATCACAAGTAGGCAGAGAGGCAGGCAGAGAGAGAGAGGGGGAAGCAGGCTCCCTGCCGAGCAAAGAGCCAATGCAGGGCTCTATCCCAGAACCCTGGGATCATGACCTGAGCCAAAGGCAGAGGCTTTAACCTGCTGAGCCACCCAGGCGCCCTTTATAGAGATTTCTAGGAAACAACTACATCTTAGAGATTTTCTTTGCAGCTCACTCTCTGGGACTCTTACTTGTCTCCCTACTTCTGGCTATCCAAATCCCTGAGAGCTCCTAGTCTGTCCTAGGTTTGTATTTAATGTTGTCATGTTCATTATAATTAACCAAATGTGTGGAATGTGTGTACATTGATAAGGGGTTTCAGAACTTTTCCTCCGCCATTGTCAAATAGTCTGTCTATTAGCTTTATTCTTGTTGGTCAGCACTTCAGATAGTTGGGATATAGTTTAGATGATGACATTTTCTATCACAGTTACATAGAGGAAAATTACACTTAATGGTTTAGTGACTCACTGGAAAGAATACATGATAATCTTTCCAAAGCCCTTATTCCTTTTTTTTTTTCCCCTCCAGATTAGGAAGGCAAGCCATGGTTTTTACGGAAGGGTTGTTTTTTGCTGAACCCATTTTATCCTCTTTGGTAATTATCACGACACCATAAGGAAAGGTGGTTAATACTCTCTGATTCTAATACATAAGTCAATAGGACAACTGATAACTTGCAAGCAAGTTGAGAAGACTTGTGATGATAGTATTGTAATAGAAGGAACTCAGCATTACACCAGGGAAAGGAGAAAAATCCAACTAATAAAAGCAATAAAGGAAATAAACTTTAATAGAAGGAGATAAGAGGCATTTCAGATCATCTTTTGGTTATATTTTTGGTTAGCCGCTTGGTGTGCTTAGGAGACCTGCCTGAAGCATTTTGCTGAATTACTTATTAATTTAATGTCAGAGATTAGCTGGGTTTTGAATTTTGTAGCCGGATCAGAGTACTATCCTGATGAGTGGGAGAGGACTAGGCCAGAAGGTGAATAGGTCTTAGGCATGTAAGAGATCATCACAGATCATACCTAAAAAATGATTCACTATAGTATATAGCAGCTCTTCCCAGGATTCTGAAAGTCAGTTTGTTCTTGGAAATGCCAAAGGGACTCTGTATTACCTTTATCAGTCGGGATAGTAGGGCCACTTTGAGTTTATGAGATAAGCGATTTCTCTAGCAGAAACTAGAGTATACACAGTTGTTGGGGGAGTGGGAAGTAAAGGTCTTCAAGGCAGGATTGAGGAGGAGTCCCTAACTGGTCAGCCTGATAGGCCAGCATGACTGAACTAATGGGATTGTAGGGAAACCTGCAAAGTAAGTACATTCAGCTGCTGAAGTGGGAGCATCACTCCCTGAGTGATATATGGGAAGTAGCTTCTGGGTTTCACTGTGGGGAAATATGAGGGTGGCTGGTGGAAGCGACAGTTGAGAAGACAGGCTGGATTTAGAATGGAGGAGAGTTGAGGCCCACCAGACACTTCTTCATCTGTTCATTCCCGTGTCTTACCACAATGATTTCTGAACAATCGTTTTGCATTACTTGTGCTTTCCAACTTGTGCAGATTTTTCTTTTTGGCTAGCTCTAACTCAGGAACATACAGAGTAGGAAACAATGGGAAACAAAAAAAGCTCACAGCTTAATCAAATTGATACAGCAAAATCCAGCAAACTCTTGCATCCATAAAAGATGCCTCAACTTTGTCCAGAGGATGGAATGTCAAGGAAAGAATTCCATATTCATTTCCATGGCATTGTAATTCCCACAGGGCCATGGCCACGTTATACCTAGTTCATATGCCTAGTTTATATGACCTGGTTCATAGTGGGAACTTTGGCAGCTATCAGGGTGCCTGGCTCAGAGGAGTTATGTAAATATACATTGGATAAACATAACTGATTTTAAGTCAAAATCTCTGAGTTCAGTTCTGTTTCTGCCACTGTATCAGTTATCTGATACTTGGCTCTTGAAAGCTTATCCTTTTATATTCTCATAGTTCATACTTTTTTTTTTTTTAAGATTTTATTTATTTGTTTGACAGAGAGAGATCACAAGCAGGCAGAGAGAGAGAGAGAAGGAAGCAGGCTCCTGGCTGAGCAGAGAGCCCGATGTGGGGCTCGATCCCAGGACCCTGGGATCATGACCTGAGCCGAAGGCAGCGGCTTAACCCACTGAGCCAGCCAGGCACCCCTCATAGTTCATACTTTTATATTCTTTTTTGTATTACACTTGGTGGGAAGTAAAAAAACCATATTTCCTGGAAACTCTTGACATAGCCAATGGGACGCTGCATCATGAAATAGGAGAGAGAGCTGTATTTTTTCTGCTTCTGGCTTTGGCAGCTGCAGGAGCAGTGGTAAGTGACCGTGGAACCTAGCAATGAAAGCAACCAGTCCAGGACTTTCAGCAGAACTGTTGGCTTCTGGTTTCTTGCCCAAAGACACATAGGTTCATAGAGTTTTGCTCAGTAGTACAGTGTCCATTGGCTCTGGATATTACTACTTCCTTTTCTTCCAGCTCTAGTGATGGTAGTGGCTTCCTGACACTACTGATCATCTCTTTTTCCTCTTCTACCTTTTCCAACACATTGGCAACCAATTTCTTGTATTAAGTTACTTTTAATCAAAATAGTGAGTATAGTTGCTGTTTCTCTAGATAGATATGTATGGTTCAATCTTCTGTTAGCTTTGGAACCTTGAGCATTTGACTCTCGATTATCTCAACTTAAAAATGATGGTGAGAATTTCCATGGCATTGTAAAGGTCTAGTGCAATAATGTTTGTAAAGGTGCCATAATATTATAAACCACTTTTCACATCCAAGTTGTTATTAGATAACATTTAGTTTTTCTGGAGGGAGAGTCATATAGTGAGGTTGGGTGAATAGCGTACTTCTCTAAGTATGTTTTCCTATATATAAATTGGGTGATAATAGCACTTATCTTACCAGATAGGAGGTATTAAGTGAGATATCACATGTAAAGCAATTAACTCAGTGTCTGGAACGTCATAAATGCCCATTATTATTATTGTTGTTATTATTACTCTGTGTAATTAGTGAGGGTAGTGTGTAATGTATTATGGGAGAGAGTTGTATGATGGAATCGAGAGAACTAGCAGTCAATCTGAAAAAATGATTAGAAATAGATTAATGTAAGGAGCAACTTCTGTGATTTAACAGACAAAACAGAGTGAGTAAACTTTTACAGTTTTGAGAAAAGAAAAATGAAAATCGTTTCTTCAGATTCTGAATATCAAAACATTGATTTGTACTTACTTTGAAAATATTTAGTTTATTCATCATCAAGATTGTAATAATATTTGTTGTAGATAAATTTAAAAAACATAAGCATAAAAAGAAAAGAACAAAATAACCTAATTCTAGTACCTGGATATGACTATGTTAACATCTCATTATAGGTAATTCTACTTTAGACCTCGCTTAGTGATAGATACACACAGAAGACAGATACATACTTTTCAGCAACTCTTGTTTGGGGTACTACATGAAATAAATGTTCATTTTTTTAAGATGATTGGGTAACTCGAGAAAAATGGTCTATTGCCCACTGAAGACATGGCTCTGTGTCTAACTTACTAACCTGCCTTCAGATCAGGAATCAGAACCTGCATTTTTTTAAATATTTTATTTATTTGTCAGAGAGAGAGGGAGAGAGAGCGAGCACAGGCAGACAGAATGGCAGGCAGAGGCAGAGGGAGAAGCAGGCTCCCTGCCGAGCAAGGAGCCCGATGTGGGACTCGATCCCAGGATGCTAGGTTCATGACCTGAGTGGAAGGCAGCTGCTTAACCAACTGAGCTACCCAGGTGTCCCAGAACCTGCATTTTTAAAAAAAGATTTATTTATTTATTTGAGAGAGAGAGAGAGAGAGAGAGAGAACAAGTGGGAGGGGCAGAGGCAGAGGGAGAGAATCTCAAGCAGACTCTATGCTGAGCTCCAAGCCTAACGCAGGGCTTGATCTCACCCTGAGATCATGACTTGAACTGAAACAAAGAGTTAGGTGCCTAACTGATTGCAACATGCAGGTGATCCAGGAACCCATATTTTTAACTACTTTATTCAATTGGAATTAAAAAAATTTAACACCAGTGTTAAAATTTGAATCCTGGATTCTACATTCCTTCTGAGTCATGATGGTTAGTTGTTTAAACAAATATTCCTGCTTCTGGTGTCAGCACCTGCTAAGGCTTGGACTACATTCTTCAAACCCTATTTCATCTAAGGTATAGTCGACTATATTACTGGTTCTTACCAACAGAAGATAAATGGAAATGGTATGTGTTGCTTTTGATCTAATGCAATTGAGAAGTGGGTTTGTTTTCCCTATCTTTTCTGTCTGGACACTGGGGGATGGTGGAGCCATAGATGGAAGGTATGTAGGTCCCTGGATCATTATACAAAGGAAAACTTTTGACAGACCAATAACACTTGCATTAGAATTACATAATTGGGAAATAAATTTCCATTGGATTAAGCTACTGACATTAGCATTATCTTAATATCCATCTTGAGCCTGTATTGTTTCCTCAGTGTTTCATTTTTCCTCATTTCATTTTTCTTCAATGTTTCCCTTGTATATTGATCTTTATATTTTCCATAGCTCTTAGCACACAGTACATGTACATATTAGGCACTTAATTAATGTTAATTACAGTTAGCCATTTACATTTACTAATGTAAATCCTTAAAATGGGCTTGAAACAGTTTCAAGGTAGCATTTGGAAAAATGTAATATTCTTATAATGTAGTATAGACTAAGTACAAAAAAACTTTTATTACAACTAGAAGAAGATTCATATAAAAATAAGCTCAAGTGCAAGATTTATTTTCTATTTCTAGAGGCACTTAAAATAGAAGATTGGGAAAGGTGGCATATTTGTGTATGTGTGGCAGGCAGATCTTAAATAAATTGAGATTGCTTTCTCTTCTCTTTTCATTATCTTTCTTTATTGACCCTTTTCTTTCTTGCATTTTTCTAAACTTTTTATGCCCTTTTAAACAGGAGAGCACCAGAAAGCTCTCTTCAATTAACCCAAGTGCCTTGACAGCCATCTTCCCAAAGGCCTGTTCCTGCATTTGATAGGTAAACCAGAATTGTGAATATTTCAGAACTGTCATGCATGGCCTACGTGGAGGTATTTTTTAGCTGATGGGCCTACATCACTCCAAGGAGGCATCTCCCTTCTGAATATGCAAACATTGCACTCTCAGATATAAACGATCCCATCTAACTCAATCATGCTTCAGATCTCTGAGTGGAGCTTCTGTCAGAATTAATCATAATTTTGAAACTGACCCTCAACAAGAGGAATTGCGTGTTCTAGTTTGCTTTCTTCCAATAGCTTTTAGTTCTAATATCTGTGTTTATTTTATTAATGTCTTCAAATAAGATACATTTATTTTTTATTATGTAAAAAATCCAAAGAGTTGGAGTGCCTGGGTGGCTCAGTCAGTTAAGCATCTGCCTTCGGCTTAGGTCATGATCTCAGGGTTCTAGTATTGAGCCCTGCCTGCATCAGGTTCCTTGCTCAGTGGGGAGTCTGCTTCTTCCTCTGCCACCCCCCCTTTTTCTCTTAAGTAAATAGAATACTTAAAAAAAAATTCAAAGGATTGTTGGGTTGGGCTGATAACACAAAGAGCATTGCTAGAAAACATAGTCAATTTCTATAACTTCATACAGTATTTTATTATATGATAAACATCTAAACAACACTTAAAAAAATTTAGATCCAGGATCATCTCAGAGCCTTTGAAGACCAGTCAAATTCTACAGAATGAAAGAAGCTTGGAAATAATGATTACTAATTATATATTCTGTAAAAACAGCGAGTTTCCTTTTATTTCTGCCTGTTTCATAGTTTTGCTAAGGTGAAGAAGAGTGCAGGATATCACCACCAGGTGCACAGCTAAAGGCCTAAGACAGAAAGACAAAGATTGGATTTCAGAGAGCTCTGAGCAATTGCATAGAACCAGGAAGACAATATTTCAAATAAAGTGTCTAATAGCTTTATAATAATTGACTTTCTAGAGGCATGACAGCATGTGTATATTTGTCTATCAGCATGTGAATCATGCCTTCTGCAACTCTGTGTCTCCAGTGTATAGTAGCAAACTTAGAAAATAATAAAGACACTCTGCAAATGTCTGTTAAATGAAGACCCTGGATTCTGAAATCTTGGGTTTAAGTTTCGGTGTACTGCTTATTGCTTGTGTGCATCCTTTCAATTATTCATCCTTTTATTTTTCCTTTCATTCTACTACCATATATGGAGCTCCCATCCTGTGTCAGTTTTGTGCAAAATGCTGGAAATATAGAGATGAATGAGAGTCATTGGTCCGCTCTCAGCATCTAAATGGAGAGGTAGGGAGCAGACAAAGCTTAATGTCATTTGATAAAATTTGTGAAAGGGTGAGCAAAGAAGGAGGCAACGTATCTCTGAGGAGGTAGGCAAGGAACAATCAAAGATAGCTTCTTTTAGAAGTGATGCTTGAACTGAGTCCTGTGTAGTGTTTTCCACCTATTCATCAGAAACAGATCTTCTCCTCAGTCTCCTATCTCCCCTAAGAAGGATCTATTAAAAGTAGTTGATTATTTATCATCAGCTTATTATTTTTTACACTAGTTCAGAGAAGTGAAGTCTAAATATTATAGGCTCCATGGCTTTGTTGTGTGAAGGGAGAAAAAATTTAATAAATTAATATCCAAAAGTAAAATATTTGAAGTCAGAATATTTAATAAAACTCTGATTTTCCTTTTTCCCAAGATGAGGTAATTGTAACAGCATTTTGTAGAAATTCTACAAAGAGCAATAGCATTTTCTAAGTAACTACTTTTGTTAGGTGCTGTGTATCAGATACAAACCTCTACTCAGGGTGATGCTTATTAATACTTATGGGCATCAAACTTTTAGTGTTAACTCTAATAAATAGTATAAAACAAAAACAGTAACACGGGAGACTTTTAAAACCTGGATTGATGAGTCAGTTAATTAGTTAAGAAAGAAAAAGACTATTGAAGACAACTTCTCTTTTATCGTAGAAAATGTGCTCAGAGCTCTGGGTCCTCAAATAATGAAGAGCACACTAACTTAGTTATTTAAAAAAAAAGGGGGGGGTCAGCTAACTTGTATTGTGTTCTGGGTGACGATGATTATTTGTTGATATCCGTAGTCTATATACAGTCTATGAAAGGACATTAAGATTTTATAACAAAGTCATAAATTTCAGTTGCGTTTGGCATAACTTGGGTCTTTGATAAAATTTTTTAATGATTCAATTATATTTTTAATAAAAACTGGTACTGGTAGTAATTTTCTATATAAGGAAATTAGGAAGTAGAATATCTACTCTGCATTTTGCTCCCATTTTTTCTATGAGACTACTAAATTGCTCATGGTCACTTAAAAATTTCTAGACTTCATTGGTTCACCTGTAAGTGCACACATCTACATGCTTTTCCACTTCCAGGAGCATAATGAAGTTTAATTATATTTCTTTTTAAATATCCATTGAAATTTTTACAGTTTGAAAGTGGTAGGATTAACAATAACTTTCTTTGCTACTATCTGCGATCAAAAGCTGATATCCACTATGCATGCTTTGAAATTTCTCATTCAAGGTTTTGAAATAGAAGCTGCTTAATGGAGGTTATACTTTTCCATATAACAGTATAAAATAAACTTTTGATGAAGAGAAATGGATGGCACATGAAAGTCTAGTCAAGGACTGGCTTCACTGCTTCATCTACAAACCTCGCTGAACAAGAGTGTTCTTCAACCCATGAATAATCATGTAGACCATATATCTCAGCAATGCCACAGGGAAACAAAAAAGTAAAGCAACAAAGCCTTTTGAAGTCTAGACCATCTGATAGGAGCCACTAATCTGTTTATGACATATAGCCTCAGTGCAGATACATGTCCAGCAATGTTCCAACACTTTATTGCAGCTAATTTGCAGCAAAAATACAAAGTTGCTAACTCTATTAATAGGTGAGTTTTTGAAGGTGATTGAGCAAAGTAATACTTGGTAATTATACTTGCGATATGTAATTATGTGGATTTTCCCCTTCATTTTGATTATTATAGACAGTTAAGTCTTATCCTGGATTAACCTCTCCCCTAAAATGCAGCATACTTCTCTGAAACTTATCTTAAAACACTTTTTTTAAGTTAATGCAAGCACATTTTTGTATTAGTCCCTGTGAGGCAGTTCAGAAAAGTGAATCTATTAAACATCAGAACTTGTATTCTGATTATTTACACCTTTGTATTGCTTCATTGGAATAAATACTCAGAAGTTTACTATAATCAAGAGCATCATTCCAAAACAAGGAAGACAGAATTGTATGTGGTTGAATAAGCCTAAGTCCATGTGAGATGATCCAATGGATTTCAGAGAAAAAACCAGAAAATTTACTTAGAGAGTGTTTAGGAGATGATAGGAAAATTAAGTCCTATTTTATCAATTCCAAAGTGCTAATTTGAATTCATTAATGTATTTATGCATCCACAATTTTCTGAGTGTCTGCTATGTGAGGTTGGCTGCTGTTTATAGTCTATACAAAAGAAAAAATAATTTTTTATTCAAGGAACTTCCAGTTCATTATCAGTTTTACAGGTTTAGATAGTATGCCCTAGGAAGAGGTTTTGTTAAAGAAATATGATAATAAGAAAAGGTAAAAATTCTTTTGGGCTGGGCAGTTTTAGAAATACGAACTTTATTGAGGAAGTGGTGACAAAACAAAAAAGAAATAAGCACTGTTGTCAGTGAGATGCAAAGAGCCTAATCAATAACAAATAGAACTTCTATCCATAGGTACCACAAAAATAAAGTGTTGAAAAGGAAGCTTAATTAATTTTTTATTGTTAGAAGCTAAATCACCAGTTATTCTGATTTTTCTTGTTGAATTTACTAATCACATAGAAATCTGACCCACTCCTAGGAAGCTCAAAATTTCAGTTGTTTTGGCTTCCTGTCGACACAGAAAAACCATTGTAAAATGGGAAGATAAGAAAATAATAAGATTTTTTAAATAGGTTGAAAGAACAGGACTAAAAAAAAAATTTGCCTAAAGGAGGGCAGCAGAAGCATTTTTTTCTAATTTATATGAAAATCTAAGGTGTCTTATTGGCTTTATCTGTGAGAATTCAAATCAGCTCTGCAAGGTAACCTATTCATGTAAATTATGATCTGAAGGATCATAATATGGACAGACCGATAATAAATGTTTTGGAACTGCATAAAGTTCTATAAAACTTGAAAACTTCGGTTTTTGGATGCATGGATGATTCAGTGTGACATCTGAAATGATGGTGATAAAATGGCATGTTACTTATTTTTCTGACTTTCTGAGGTTGATGGCTTGACTTTTCTGAGCTGTGAAGGGTAGGTAAGCAAATTTGCTTGTGTTTTAGTGCATATGTAACTGGTGTAGCGTATCTACACAGAAATAGGTCTCTCTAGGCAGAGTTCCTGTAATGGGCTCAGTGCCTGGTTTGCCTACTCTGAAGGCTTATCTGGGTTTTAACTACAAGAGTCAGGAAGGAGCTCTTCATTGTAGTTCTCCATCTGTGGCTATATTTCAAGGGATATTTGTAACTGAGAAGTTTATGGGGACAATGGAAAAGCCTAGTAGAGAATGTCTGAATCCTTACCATAGGATGAGAACAGAGCTTTTCCATGGCAGTTGAATCCAAGCCCCCTTTCCTAAGAAACCCTCAAGCCCCCAGCTTTTAGCCAATGTATTTAAATCTTTCTGATTATTTTTTTCTAGCACTGCTCTGATGTTCTGAGTTTTTCCTGTGTTCCATGAGGTTTCTTTTTTCTTTTCTTTTTCTTTTTGTTCCATGAAGTTTCTGACATGCAGTACTCTGAGCCAAGTTGTCACTTCCTTGGAGAGCTTTTGTGGATGTGGTGAAAAATGAGGAGTTTCTGATATGTAATCACTCCCATGTTCTTCCCTCCCTTCCTCCCTTCTTTCCTTCCTTCCTCCTTCCCTCTCTCTTCCCTCTGTTTCTTTCTGTTTAAAAGGTTTTATTTTATATTTCACAAAAAATGTATAAGACTCAAAGTAAATATAATCAATAATATTATAACATTTTATGATAGAATAACTACACTTATCATGGTGAGCATGTGTACTGTATAGAATTGCCATGTTGTGTACCTGAAACTTATATAACAGTGCATGTCAACTATACTTCAATAGTAAAATTTTTTAAATAAGACTCAGCTACCGGGGCACCTGGGTGGCTCAGTGGGTTAAGTGGGCTCATGATCTTAGGGTCCTGGGATTGAGCCCCATATCAGGCTCTCTGCTCAGCAGGGAGCCTGCTTCCCCTCTGACTGCCTCTCTGCCTACTTGTGATCTCTGTCTGTCAAATAAATAAATAAAATCTTAAAAAAAAACTCAGCTAGGAAGACAGCTTTGTCACAAGTGAATGAGACAGTAGTAATTTAAACTCAATATACACTCTATTATGAGTTATTTATATAATGTTATATATAATAATTTAAAATATGCAGGCCCAGTTTGTTTGTTTGTTTGTTTGTTAAGTTAGATCTGCATATAGAAGACATTTGTGATTAAATTTTAAGATTGGTAAAGCCAATTTCAAGATACTTATATTTTGAGTATAGATTCACCAGTTAACTAACAGAATAATAATCCTCAAAGGTCCTCTCTTTGTCCTGTGCTCACACATTATAATGTGAGTCTATTTGCTAATTTACATTCTTTTAATTACTTCTCAAATTACAGTAGTTAGGCATTGAGTTCCCTGTGCATTTCACCTGTTTCCTTTATTTCAGCCTTCCCATTCGCCGTTCTCTTTTTCCGGAAAAAAACAGCGCAATGATTTCTGTTGCCATCATTATAATTACAGAAATAATCCAGCTCTTAGACCCTGCATTGAAAATTCAGGTACTTTTTTTTTTTTTTAAAAGATTTTATTTATTTATTTGACAGAGAGATTGAGAGAGAGTACAAGTAGGCAGAGTGGCAGGCAGAGGCAGAGGGAGAAGCAGGCTCTCGGCTGAGCAAGGAGCCCCATGTGGGGCTCAATCCCAGGACCCTGGGATCGTGCATGACCTGAGCCGAAGGTAGCCACTTAAGTGACTGAGCCACCCAGGTGGCCCTCAGGTACTTTTTCATTATTGTAGTAAATTAGAGTTTGACCAGGATGCAGATTTCTCATTGATTACTCTAAATACCTTGTCCCTATATGTGTTGTTTATAAAGAAGCATTTTCTAAAATTTTCTATTAATTACTAGTGGCCTTTGTTCTTTATTAGAAGAGTATTTTTCAAACATTTTTAATTGTGATTCACACTAAGAAACACATTTTACATTAAGGTCCGTTACACAAATATATATACATATATTAATGAAAAGAAGATGAGTTCATGACTCAGTATTGTCATCATTTGATATACGGTGCACTTATTTTTCTGTTCTAGACTCATCTATTTTATTAAGCAATGTGGTTTGGAACCACACAATTGATATTTCTGATCTGCTAATCGATCAGAAGCATCAACTGATAAACAATTGCCTACGAATGCAACTTTGCCTTCTCTCTGATGGCTCTCTGCTCCTGAGCTTGCTTCTCTCCTTTCTGTTTTTATGTCAACACTGGGGTGTTTGGGGTTCATTCCTTTTGGCAGGAGAGTAACTTCCAGAGCTAGATCTGTGTTGAACATTTTTCATTCTTGGTTGGAACCACAAACACCATGACACCTGTTATAACATTATCCTTCCTGGTAATTGGCTACAGTATTCTCTCAGGAGCTGAGTTCACTTAGAACCATTTTATCCTATTCATTAGTGTGTGGGCTCTACATGAACTCTGTGATACGTATTTCCAGTGGTCAGTGGTCCTGCTATACTCATGTTGAGTCAAGGGTGTGCATAAGGCACAGTGGGCTAATGTGCTCTAAATTCCATTCTGACTTTCTAATCTATAAGCCATGGTAGATGATGCCAGGGAGAATATATTTCTGTTTTTTTCCCCTCTCAGGTTTATTGAGACATTATTGACAAATAACATATGTAAGTTACATGTTATATAACAACATAATTACTTGATACATATATTGTGAAATGATTACAACAATAAGGTTGGTTAATGCCACCATCACCTCACATAATTACCTCTTTCTGTGGTGATAACATTTAAGATTTACTTTTTAAACAACTTTTAAGTATATAATGCAATATTGTCAATTATGGTCATCATGCTCTACTTTAGATCCCAAGAACTTATTAGTCTTAAAGGTGGAGATTTGTACTCTTTGACCAACATCTCCCCATTTTCCCCACCTCCAGCCTTGTGGCAACTATTATTCAACTCTCTATTTCTATGAGTTTGTTCTTTATAGATTCTGTATGTGGGTGAGATCATGCAGTATTTATTTTTCTCTGAGTAATGCTGTAATGAACAAGGGGGTGCAGATACTTCTTTGAGATAGTGGTTTCATTTCTTTCAGATATATACCAGAATGGGGTTGCTAGATCATATATTTTTATATTTAATTTTAATTTTTATAGTTTTATATTTAATTTTTTGAAGAATCTTCATACTACCTTCTATTAGTGGCTATGCAAGTTTACATCCCTACCAAAGTGCACAAGGGCTCCTTTTCTCTACGTCCATGACAACATTTGTTATTATCTCTTGTCTTTTGATAATACCCATTCTAACAGGTGTGAGGTGATACCTCATTGTGGTTTTTATTTTCACTTCCTTGATGAATGAGTGCTGTTGGGTAACTTTCCATGTACCTACTGGCCATATGTGTCTTTCTTGGAAAAATGTTTTTTTAAGTCCTCTACCCATTTTTATTTTTATTTTAAAAATTCATTATACATTTATTTATTTTAGAGAGAGAGAGAGAGAAAGAGAGAGAGAGGAGGGGTCTGGTGGGGCAGAAAGAAAGGGAGAGAGAGAATCTTAATCTGCTCCATGCTCAGCACAGAGCCTGATCAGGCCTCAATCTCATGACGCTGAGATCATGACCTGAGCCAAAATCAAGAGTCAGATGCTTAACTGACAGAAAGACCAGGTGCCCGGGCCCTTCATCCATTTTTAAATTGGATTGTTTATCTTTTGTTATTTTTGTTAAGATGTTATTTTTTGTTATTGTTATTTTTTGTTATTTTGTTATTTTTGTTAAGATGTTATTTCTTACATCTTTTGGATATTAACCCCTTCTCAGATATATGGTTTGCAAATATTTTCTCCTTTACTGTAGGTTGTCTTTTCATTTTGTTGATTATTTCATTTGCTGTGCAGAAATTTTTTCATTTGATATAGTCACACTTAATAATTTTTGCTTTTGTTTCTTGTGCTTTTGATGCTATAACCAAAAAAAAAAAAAAAAAATCATTGCCAAGATGAATGTTAAAGAGCTTTTTCTCTGTTTTTGAGCTTTTTCTCTGTTTTGTTTTTCTAGTAGCTTCCAGGTTGGGGTCTTCCATTTAAGTCTGTAATCCATTTTGAGTTAATTTTTGTGAGTGATGTGATATAGGAGTTCAGTTTCATTCTTTTGCATGTGGATATCTAGTTTTCCCAATACCATTACTTGAAGGAACTCTTATTTTCCCATTGAGTATTCTTGGCTATGAAATATCAGTTGACTGTGTATGCGTAGACTTTTTTCCCAGATTCTTTATTCTTTCTATTGGTCTCTATGTTTGTTTTTATGTAATACTTTGCTATTTTGATTATTATAGCTTTGTAATAAGGTTTGAAATCAGGAAGTGTGATGCCTCCAGCTTGTTTCTTATTTCTCAGCATTGCTTTGTTTTTTAAGGGCTTTTTGTGGTGCAGTACAAATTTTAGGATTGCTTTTTCTATTTCTGTGAAAATGCCATTAGAATCTTGATAAAGATTATATTATATCTATAGATCACTTCAGGTAGTATGATCACATTAATAATTATTAATTCTTCTGATCCATGGGCATGGGATATTTTTCTACATATTTTTATGGGTCCTCTTCAATGTCTTTTATTAATATCTTACAACTTTCAGTATACATATCTTTCACTCCTTATTTAAATATATTCTTAGGTATTTTATTATTTTTCATGCTATTGTAAATAGGATTGTTTTCCTTATTTCTTTTTCAAATAGTTGTTAGTGTATAGAAATTCAGTTGATTTTTTTATGTGGATTTTGTGTCCTGCAACTTTACTAAATTTGTTTATTCTAACAATTTTTTTGTGAAGTCTTCAGGATTTTCTCTATGTAAGATCATATCATCTGCAAACAGATACAATTTTACTTTTTCTTTTCCATTTCAGATGCCTTTTATTTCCTTTTCTTGCCTGATTGCTCTGGCTAGCATTTCCAGTACTATGTGAATAGGAATGTAAGTGTGGATACCCTATCATTTTATTGTTCTTAGTGGGAAAGATTTCAACCTTTTGCTTTTGAATATGGTGTTAGTTGTGGCTTTGTCATATATAGCTTCTGTTTATCTGAGGTATGTTTCTTCTATACCCAATTTTGAGAGCCTTTAACCATAAAAAGGATATTAAATTTTGTCAAATGCTTTGTCTGCATCTATTGATTGACCATAGCACTTTTATCTATCATTCTATTAATGTAGTGTTTTGTATCTATAAATTTACATATGTTGACCCATCCTTACATCCCAGGGATAAAACCCACTTGATTGTAGCATATGATCTGTAATATATTATTGAATTCAGTTTGCTGGTATTTTGTTGAGATTTATATTCATCAGAATTTCTTACAGTGACATTATTTGGCTTTGGTGTCAGGGTAATGCTGGTCTTGTAAGATAAGTTTGGAAGTGTTCCCTCCTTTTTAAATTTTTTTTAAGAGGTTGAGAAGAATTGGCATTAATTCTTTAAATGTTTAGTAGAATTTACCAGTGAAACCCCTTGGTTCTGGGCTTTTCTTTGTTGTGAGTTTTTTTTTTTTTTTTTTAAGATTTTATTTATTTATTTGACAGACAGAGATCACAAGTAGGCAGAGGGGGAGGCAGAGAAAGAGAGGAAAGGAAGCAGGCTCCCTGCTGAGCAGAGAGCCCAATGCAGGGCTCCATCCCAGGACTCTGAGATCATGACCTGAGCTAAAGGTAGAGGCATAACCCACTGAGCCACCCAGGCATCCCTTCTTACAGGCTTTTTTTTTTTCCTAAGATTTTATTTATGTTGTGAGGTTTTTGATTACTGTTTCACTTCTTGTCATTGCTCTGTGCAGCTTTCTATGTCTTCATAATTCAGTCTTGGTAAGTTTTATGTTTCTAGGAATTTACCTCTTTCTTCTAAGTTATCCAGTTAGTTTGCATATGATTCATTATAGTTTTTATGACCCTTTATATTATTATTGAATCAGTTTTAAAGTCTCCTCTTTCATTTCTAATTTTATTTGACTCTTCTTTTTTCTTAGTCTAGCTAAAGTTTCTTTAATTTTTTTATCTTTTCAAAAAAACCAACTTTTAATTTTATTGATCTTTCCTATTTTTTTTTTCTGATCTCTGTTTTGTTTATTTCTGCTCTGATAATTATTTTCTAGCTCAGCTAACTTTGGGCATGGTTTGTTCTTTGTTTTCTGGTTCCTTAGGTTGTAAAGTTATCACTTATTTGTCATCTGTATTTTTTCTTAATTTAGGTATTTATTGCTATAAATTTCCCTCTTTTTTTTTTAAGATTTTATTTATTTATTTTAGACAGAGAGAGAGAGAGAGAGAGAGAGAGAGCAGAAGCAGGGAGAGGGCAGAGGGAGAAGCAGAGACCCCACTGAACAGGGAGCCTAGAGCATACACTTAACTGACTGAGCCACCCAGGCTCTCCTAAACTTCCTTCCAAAAACTGCTTTTGCCAACATCCCATAAATTCTGGCATGCGTTTTTTATTTTCATTTGTTTCACTGTATTTTTAAAAAATGTCTAAGATTTTTAAAATTTTATTGTAATTACAGTATAGTTAATATACAGTGTTATATTAGTTTTAGCAGTACAATATAGGTGATTCAACAATTCCATACAACGCTATGTGCTCATCAGAATAAGTGCACTCCTTAATCCCGATCACCTATTTAACCCATCCCCCTATCCTGCTCCTCTCTGGTAATCATCAGTTTGTACTTTATAGTTGAGTCTGTTTCTTAATTTGTTTCTCCCTCTCACTCTCTCTCTTTTTTTACCCTTTGCTCATTTGTTTTGTTTCTTAAATTCCACATATGAGTGAAACCATATGGTATTTGTCTTTTTCTGACTTATTTTACTTAGTATTATACTCTTTAGCTCTACTCATGCTGTTACAAATGGCAAGATTTCAGTTTTTTTATGGCTGAAAAATACTCCATTGTGTGTGTGTGTGTGTATACTACTTATGCTTTATCCCTTCATCATTCACATCAATCAGTGAACATTTGGACTGCTTCCCTATCTTGGCTATTGTAAATAATGCTTCTATAAACTTAAGCTTGCATGAATCCCTTTGAATTAGTGTTTTTGTATTCTTGAATAAATACCTAGTACTGTGATTGCTGAGTCATATGGCAGTTCTATTTTTAAATTTTAGAGGAACCTCCATACTGTTTTCCACAGTACCTGCACCAGTTTGCATCCCCACCAACACTGCACAAGAGTTCTTTTTTCTCCACATTCTTGTTAACACTTGTTTCTTGTGTTGTTGATTTTAGCCATTCTGACAGGTGTGAGGTTATACCTCATGGTAGTTTTGATTTGCATTTCTCCAATAATGAGTGATGTTGAGTATCTTTTCATGTGTCTGTTTCAATATATTTTTAAAAATTCTTTTTGAATTTTTCTTTGACCCATTGGTCATTCAGGACCATGTTGTTTAACCTCTACATATTTGTGAGTTTTCCAGTTTTCTTCTTGTAATTCTGGTAATTGATTTCATTCCACTGTTGTTGGAAAAGATACTTGGTATGACCTCAGTCTTTTTACATTTGCCAAGGCCTATTTTGTGACCTAATAAGTTATCTATTCTGGAGAATATTCCATGTGTACTTGAGAAGAATGTGTATTCTATTTCTGTTAGGTAGAATGTTCTGAACATGTATATTAAGTCAGTTTGGTTTAAGGTATACTTTATGTCCAGTATTTCCTTACTAGTTTACTTTTTGGATGATCTGTCTATTGTTGAAAGTAGGTCCTAAAGTCTCCTACTATTAATGTATATTGTTTATTTCTTTGTTCAGATTTGTTATTATTTGCTTAATATATTTAGGTGCTCTGAAGTTGGGTGTGTATATATTTACTATTGTTATATCCTTTTGACGAATTGACCCTTTTATTATTATGTTCTTTTTTTTTTTTCTTTTTAAAATTTTTGACTTAAACTCCATTTTGTCTTATATAAATATAGATGCCTCTACTTTCTTTTTGTTTCCTGTAGAAGTTAGCCTGGCTCACCTGGAGCCCGAGTTGTTTTGTGTTTTGTTTTGTTTTCTGGAGGCTGATTGAGAACCTGGAGCTACAGGAGCTGGCCCATTCTGTGAGAACTAGCTGGAATTGAGATTCATGGGATTCTTATAACTTGGGCTCTGAGGAACCTGCCAGGAGACTGGTGCCATGGAAGATGCCAGCACCAAAGTGGGCAAGGAGTCTGGGTTTGGATGATCCTGTTGGGAGACCAGGTCCATGATAGTTGGCCAGTGCGATGAACTAGGAGCCTGGTTCTCCAGGAACTTTCCAGAGAAATGGGATCTGGAAGGTGGTGGGATGGGTCAGGGGTTTGGGTTCTTGGGGTCCTGCTGGGAGTCTGGTGCTCTGAAAGCCAACTGGGGCATTTGTAGCCACATAAGGTCACTAGAGCCAGCTGGTATGCATTTCGTAAAACTAACAGATGCATTTCTTAAAACCAACAGTCCAGTGCTTACTGTTAGAATTCCCTATTTAGCTCACAATGATTCTGATATCTTCCATTCCATAGTGATGGCTCCTTATATCCACTATGAGCATTAAGATACAGCTTCTCTCTTGTTGCTCTCATCTCTGCCAGTCACACGGTAGGCATCTGATCCAACATGGGAGTTGCATGAACATTTAGAATTGGTGCTGTGAGTAAGGAGAGAGAAGTTGGAAAAACTACAAAAAGGCCAGTGTAACAAGCATATAAAGTATGGGGAATAAGGGTCAGGCAAAACTGGGGAGAGAAGCAAGTGTAAACAGTGCAATGACAGGCTTTGTTAAGAATTTTTGTCTTTATTCACAATGATGGAAAGCCACTGAGAATTTTAAGAGGATGAGGCTGCAGTGGAGAGGTGATGTCACCAGTTTAGCATGGTGAAAGGTCAATTGGGCTATAGTGTGCAAACTATAGGAGGAGGCCAGATTATGTGGTGGTAGATCATCCAGAAGGTGATTTCAGTAGTCCAGGCAAGTTGTGATGGCAGTTAGAATTTACGGAAGTGGTGGTGGAAAAAGAGAGAAATGGATATATTGTCAGATTTTAAAAAAATCACTGTCATCGTTATCATAAATTTCCCTGAGTTCCTTGAACTCTTTTTTTTTTTTCCTCTTTTTCTTCTTTTGTTTTGTTTTGTTTTCTTCTTTCTCTTTCTCTTTCTCTCTCTTCATTTCTTTTCTTTTCTTATAATGCTTAGGGTGGGGAAATTCTCCCCAAATAAGATATTGTTTAGATTTAGTCCAATAACTGTGACTAAGAAAACTGAAGTAGATATTTAATCTATAATATAAAAGCTGAATCTCATTTTGCCTTAAAATTGATTAACTTATTAGTATATTTATATTTAACAGATGAGTCAGACCGAGGAAGAATGAATTTATTTATTTATTTTAGAAGATTTTTATTTATTTATTTGAGAGAGAGTGAGCATGAGCAAGGGGAGAGGAAGAGGGAGAGGGAGAAGCAGACTCCTCACTGACCAGAGAGCCTGATCCCAGGCTCAGTCCCAGGATCCTGAGATCATGACCTGAGCCAAAGGCAGACTCTTAACCAGCTGAGCTATCCAGGTGCCCCAATTATTTATTTGAATACGAGTGAAGTCATTTAGAGACAGGAGCAGCAATATGTTAATAAAAAGATAAGTCCAAGAATATATAGCTTTTTAAAAACTAAGGATTCACTTGATACTCTGACTGGTAATATGTGACTCTTCCTAAATGATGGTAAGATATGCAAATACTCATTTATCTGCTCTGTGGTATTGGTGTTTGTAGTATCAATAGGAATAAAAACCATATAAAATAAGTATATGATATACACATACATTTACTGGAATTGTTACTGTTGACTGGGTTTTGAGATAGAGTTGTCTATTCTGATGCTTACTCTCACTTTCAAAATAAAAAGAAAGATATTTAATTTCCTTAGTGGAGGGAAGACTTCCTGGGGAAACAAAAATCACCCAAGTTAAAGAGCGACTTAACTGTTGGATCTTTGTACTGTTCATTGCCCGAAATTTAGTGATTTTTTTTTTAAATTAATGGAGGTGATTGAGTGGAATAATTCATTACATACCTTTCTTGGCATTTAAGCCATTCTATCAAAATATTCTAAAAATGACATTTCAATTGTTAGTGGACTTTAAAAGAGTTAATTTTCTTGAGGAACAAAAACTCAGAACCCAATTTCTTCTTCTCTCTATGCTCAGCTCATCATTTTCCAAGAAATTACATCTTTGGAAATTGCCAAAAACTATTTTTGGAAGAACAATATATCCACTGTGGTAAAAAGAAAAATGAATAAATGAAACTGCCATAGAGCATATAAACTTCTTAAAATTTTATTTAATTAGATTACCCCTGATGTCCCATATCCATTTTCTATTCTGATGAAAAGATTTTAGACTTTTTTCACATTTAGCTTTGAAAAAAAATAGTGAGAACTTTTTTGGTAACATTCATGCTAAAATTATTTTCCTTCATTTCTTTCTATCTAATGCTGAACTTACTTTTTAAAAAAAAGAATAAATGCAATATCTGCACTTTTTAAAGATTTTTTGCAATATCTGTACTTCAAATGTATTTTTTTGGACCTAACATCTATTTAGTAGTCAAAGTGTACCAAATTGGTGATATCAGGAAATTGTCTATGTCCTGCAGAGTATACTTTTTAGTCATTCAATATTGAACTTAATTTTAATGGGGAGGTAATCAGGTTAACAGTGATGGTAATCCTAGAGAATACATGATCATTGCTAGGCCTACAGGCTTGCATGGGATATGATGGAAGCAGAAAGAAGGAAAGCAAATCTAGATGGATGGCTGTGTAGGTGGAGCAGGGACTGACAAAATCGTATCGGAGGAGATCATGCCTGACCCAAGGGTTGAAGGTTGTGTGGAATCAAGGCAGAAGGTGTAGGAGGTAGGAGGGGACTTGCATCAGTGACCCATGACTGGTACAAACAGTACAGTGTGGAAGGCTGAGAGATGGCACTGAAGAGGCAGCAGTGACTAGATTATGACAGCCTTCCATGCCACATTTAGAAATTAGAAATTTACCTTAAAAGATTTAGGTGGATGGATGGGATGACTAAATTCTGTACTTTAGAGATGCATTTCTGTACTGTAGGAATTGTGATGTTCATTGTTATAACAGGGACCCTTCTACTGAGTACTTGCTATGCCCAGACATTGTTATTTTATGTAACTTTTAAGGCAGCATTACTCATGTTACAACCTAGAAAATAGGCTCTGAATGTTTAAAATTCTTGTCTAGAGGTATGTAAATTGAAAGTGGCCAAGCTTGGAGGCAGATCCAGATATAGCTGACTATAATTCAGTCTCCCCAGGCACTATGCAGTTGGCCTTCCACAGATCCTAAATTTAGGCATGTCAAAAAAAAAAAAAAAAAAAAGAATTTTCATAGACTCTTGAACATATTCCTTTTGAGAAGTTGTCTCATTTTCCATCATTTTATGTTAGACTTGACCAATTGCATGTACCTGTTAAGTTGTTTTTCTGAGGAAAACTCAAGAATATCATGGAAAATCCAGTTTATTGACAAGTTGAAAACCAGTTTGATGACACACTGTCAGCTTGAAGGACTAAGAGAAGCTGAGGGCTTGGGGACAGAGAGACCTGCAGTGGACATAAGAACCAATTTACTTTTTTCATGGAGCTTGAGGGGAGGGAAGAACCTAAGCTTTTTGATTCTCCATTTTATGATTGGTGACATGGACATAGTAATAGTTACTGTTTAGGGTTGTTACGTAGATTACAAGAGGTATGTCTTTAAAACCCCCTGTTTAGTGCTTGAATAGATTATTATTACCTCTAATCCATGGATTTTGACTTGGAAATATAGGATACCTAGGGAAAAGTGCCTCAAGTATATATGGGGAATATACAGGTGCTATAAAAGTTGCATCTGTTTAAGAACAGTGATAATTGTTTTGAAAATTCAGAAGGCATGATACTTACCATATACAACTTTGTATTATAAAATGGTACAAAAATCATTGGCATCTGAGTTGTTTTATATTGTGGTATGTCTATAAGGATTAAGATATTTATCATTTTGAGGTTAGAAATAAATCCCAGGAAAGAGGTTATCTATTGAAGACTGAAGGAATAAATAAATAAATAAATAAAGAGATGCCATATAAAGTAGTTACAATTATAAGACTGGTAGAACCAAGAGGAAGAGAATAGCAAGTTGTGGAGTTTTGAGAGCTTAAATATGGGTTAACACTGTGGTGGTAGAAATGATGGAAAAATCTCAGGATAGGAACATGGCTGTAATAGTCTATGCAGTTAATATGCAGTTCCTGGATTGATGCAATACTTTAATTTTATTGCAAGAAATATTGCTTAATTGATGTGATCCATGAACTGGGGTTAGAAAAGGGTTTTACAAGGCATTGGCTTCCTTTGGGTTGGTATTTCTGGTAGGGACATTTGGTTATACTGCTTTAACTAAAATTGTTTGTGGCTCTAGAGGATAGAATTGGTATATTTAGATCAATCAATGCTTTTTCCCAAGCACGATGCTGTAATTGCTTTATGGGGAACCAAAGGAAGCCAGATGGAAAGAGAAAGTGGGCATATGAATCATCACACGGACAGACTGTGAGCATGGCCGAAGGTCCTATGCGACCAAGAGGATGGGCTCTAGTTGAAGGCTCACAACCCAGACTGCCTCTGAGGGGTAATCATTCAGTCTGAGGGAGAATGCTCATTACTTGTGTGCACAAATATTAAACTGCAAACAGCTACTGGTCCCTTTAGTACAAACTGGAAATTAGACCTGTATTTTTAGGTTTTAAAGAAAGCATTAAATATTTTTGGTTATCAAAATGACAAATCAGAGTTTTCCATTACATGCCAATTCTTATGGATGAGTCACTTTATCCCTCTTACTCTTCTCTGAACACAATTGTTATCTAATTCAACCAGGTGGAAATTAGTCATTTACTTCACTATAGCTCATCAGGTGTTGTTTCTTAACTCATTTTTGGGTTAGATTAATATTCAAGAAGCACTGATTGATTGTCATGTTTGCTTTCCATTTTTTTTTGCCAAATCTGTCGTAGCTCTCCAGGATGAGAAGTAGGTCTTATTGCTCTTTGAGACTCCAAATCTCCTAGCCCTGTGCCCTGCAGTGCTTAATGACTGTTGGTTAGTTGAAAATTAGGGTGGTTGTCCTTAAAGCTGCAACTCAAATACAAATAAGCACAAATTTCAAACACATCAAATTCTAAATGATTAAAAACTTGATAAAATAGCATGTAAATTCACAGAAACATTTTTTGAATAGGCAGTGATATTTTAATTGAATAGTAATTCCACTGAATAAGCACAGTATATAAAAAAATAAAACAGAAACCAGATTTGAGTGTGTTTCTGTGGATCTGGCTTATTAGGAAAGCTTTATTGTTTTTGTTTTTGTTTCTTTAAGAGCACTTATTCTTTTTTTATTTTATTAACGTATAATATATTATTTGCTTCAGGGGTATATAGGTCTGTGAATCATCAGTCTTACATAATTCACAGCACTCCCCAAAGCACATACTCTCCCCAATGTCCATCACCCAGCCACCCTATCCCTTCCACAACCCCACCCCACAGCAACCCTCAGAATAGCCTTTATTCTTTAGAGCAGTTTAGGTTCACAGCAAAATTAATGTGAAGGAACATTATATCTTTTATATCCTCTGCCCCCACACATACATAGCATCCCCTCATCAACAACCCCCACAAAAGTGGCACAGTTTTTACAATTGATGAACCTACATTGATGCATCACTGAAGTCTAGATAGAGTTCATTCTTGGTGTTTTATATTCTGTGGGTTTGGATGAACTTTTAACGACAAATATCGATCATTTTAGGATTATGCAAGGTAGTTTCACTGCCCGAAAAATCTGCTATGCTCCACCTATTCAAATACCTTCCTTCCCACAACCCCTAGCAACCACCAGTCTTTTTACTGTCTCCATAGTTTTGCCTTTTCCAGAATGTCATATAGTTGGGATCATGCAGTAGATAGACTTTTCAGATTGGCTTCTTTACTTAGTAATATGTATTTAAGTTTCTTCCTTGTCTTCTCACGGCTTGATAGCTCATTTCACTTTTGAGCTGAATAATTCTGTTGTCTGCATATACTACAGTTTCTATTTATCCATTCACCTACTTAAGGACATTTTGATTACTTCCAAGTTGGCAACTGTGAATAAGCTGCTATAAACATTGAGTGCAGGTTTTGTGTGGACATTAAGTTTTCAACTCTTTGGGGTAAATACCAAGGAGTGAGATTGCTTGTTCATATGTTGAGTATGTTTAGTTTTATAAGAAATTGCAAATCTGCCTTCCAAAGTGGCTGTACCATTTTGCGTTCCCATCAGCAATGAATGAATGAGAGTCCCTGTTGTGCCATAGCCTCACCAGCATTTGGTGTTGTCAGTGTTCTGGATTTTGGCCATTCTAATGAGGTGTGCAGTGGTGTCTCATTATTGTTTTAATTTGCATTTCTCTGATGACATTTGATATGGAGCATCTTTTCATATGCTTATCTGCCATCTGTGTATCTTCTTTGGTGAGGAGCATCTTTTCATATGCTTATTTGCCATCTGTGTATCTTCTTTGGTGAGGTGTCTATTAAGGTTTTTGGCTCATCTTTTAATCTGGTTTGTTTTTTTTACTGTTGAGTTTAAAGAATTTGTGTATTTGGGGTAACAGTCCTTTATCTGGTTTGGTTTTTGCAAATATTTTTCCCAGTCTGTGGCTTGTCTTCTACTTCTCTTGACATTGTCTTTCACAGAGCAGTTTTTTTAAAATTTAATATTAATGAAGTGTAATTTATTGATTCTTTCTTTCATAGATTGTGTCTTTGGTCTTGTATCTGAAAAGTCATCACCATACCCAAGGTCATCTAGATTTTCTCCTATGTTATCTTCAGGAGTTTTATATTTTGGCATTTTACACTTGGGTCTGTGCTTCATTTTGAATTATTTTTTGTGAAAGGTATAAGGTCTAGGTCTAAATTCACTTTTCTATGTGTAGCTCTCCAGTTGTTCTAGCATCATTAGTTAAAAAGACTCTTTCCTGATTGTATTGTATTGTTCCTTTGTTAAAGATAAGTTGATTGTATTTTTGTGAGTCAGTTGTACCTCTTAAAGAGTGTGATAGGAGAATTCTGAATTAACTGTTACAGTTTATATTCATTTATCATTGTCTTAACCACAAATGTTACATGAAAGGCACTATAATGAGACTTCAGATTATTCCAAAACAGGATTTTGTTCTCATGCAGTATAAGGCAAATTATGTAAATCCTTTCTGGGTTTCTCTTCTTTAATGAATACTTATTGAACTGTCTCCAGTGATCGAACAAGTTTTTGATCTTTTGATTGAAAGAATTTAACTAAAATAGCATATCATTTGGTTCCCTGTACTGGAGTGGTGTTCTAGAGAAGAAGGTGTTAAAGTGTTAGAGATGGAGGGAGTACCATAAGCTTACCTTGAGCTATGAAAACTTAGTACTACAGAGAGACATCTTAAAGGTAACGTCATATATACTATCTCTAAGGGGGAATGAATTCTGTAGGAAACATATCTCCCCCCACCCCTCACCACCTTTGGAACGAGAGATCATTTCTGCCTTTCTCTAGGGCTCACAGTTGTCATTTGGCTTAGAGGCCCTGGAACATCAGTACCTTCTAACCATTGTTACTGATTGAAGGAGAGCAATGACACATGATCAAAGTAGCATTTCCGTCTCTCAGCACTGCCTGGTCTTTTACCACAGCCTCTTAGTTGGTTCTTCTGCCTCTCTTCTGAAAACACTCAAATCTATTCTCTACATATCAGCTAGAATGCTCTTCCTAAGGGGGTGAATAATGCTGAATGGTTTTACTTTTCTGCGTACAAAACATAAGAAACAGCACCCTAGCCCAGCATCTGATGCCCTGGCTGTTTCCTTGGTTTCGTCTCCTGCTGTGGTCTCCCATACTTTATGGTCCAGGGATTCCAAACTACCTGCAGCAACCTGTTGTATGTCGCACGGTTCTGGAATACTCTTGTCTCTCTGGATGCTATGGCATTTCCCCCTTCTGTTCCAGTCGAATTTATTTCAAAACAATGCTTATATTTAAGTTAAATGTTGATAAAAATTTTTACTTAAATAAAAACACTGCTCAGGTGCTATTTCTTTTCAGAAGACTTCCTGAGCTCCATGGGTAGACCTAATCATTTCTGGACCTCTATGTCTCCCGTTGTTGTTGTTTTTGCATATGCTGCACCCCTGCTTTGAACAATCATGCACAATCTAATATTGCATTTCAACGACCTATTTATTTGTTCTATTTCAGACTATGAGAAATCTGAGAGCTGAAATCACTTTGGCTTCTTGTAGTGGTGGGGTTATCCCATAGGACTCTACAGAAGCTAGTTAGGCTGAATTGCATATTAAAGAAGCATGAATGGTTAGAATAGAAGAGGACTTGAGTTGGAGCAATGAGAAGAGGGGTCGCAGTCACCTGAAGGCTACGGGTTTTCTTTTGGAATTAGGTTATCTTCCTCATCATTTGCAATTTTTAAAAAATTACCATGACTTTCCCAATGACATGAAAAAATGGTATAAAGAAGTGACTGAAACTTATGCCTGTACATATGACTAATCATTAGATAGTTTGGTCCAACAAAAATGACTAGGTGGATAATCAAAGGTTACTAATTAAAATGTGACTATGCATCCATTCAGAAAGATTTCCCTTAAATATTTGGGTAATTCCTACTGAATCCCAGTACTAGGCATGTTGGGAAATGCTGGGACAGACAAGACAAGCTTGACATGGTGCCTGACTTCCCAAAGTATCCTGGCCAATGGGAATTCTAGACAGTAAACAGGAACTAGGCTACTGGGATATTTATTAGGAATACTATCAGTGTAGTAAATAGGACATAATAAGAAAGAAGCTGTAATAAGGGGGGTGTAGGTTTTTATATGATGAAAGCATATATGGGGATGCCTAATGCATACATGTGAGTCAGCAGGCTTTCCTGAGGGAGTAAAGAAAGCTAAAGATGATCTCAGGCAAAATTTGGGGAGTGTGGAGTAGGGAGGATGTTTATCACTCATCACACTGCATCATACACATTTTTTAAAAAATTTCTAGCTGTTTTGTATCCTGTAGGAGAAATTATTTTAAAGTTCATTATGTCTTTGGTGTCTTACTCCAGGTAAATATCATATGTAGTACACAAATGCACAGAAAGACAGTAAATATACTTGACTCATTCATACCTTGGACACCTCATGCAAAATAGTTTTCAAAGCAAGATTTTCCCTTCATGAATATTTTGATAAATCATAAATCACCATTTAAGTGATAAAATGCTAATTAATTTTTTCCTTCTTCTGTCATAAGACATTAAAAATAGCCTAGAGAAGGGAGTTAGTTGCTGTCATAGCCATTAACTATGTGAAATTGAAATTAGAAAGATTCACCATAGAACGCTCAAGTTCAACATTTATTTTCTCTAGTTCCTAATCTCTTACACATATGGTACTCAGATTGATTTTACTATTATAGTTATGTTTCAGCTATAAAACATGCTAACATATATTATTTTACATTATTCTATTAATGTAATAAATGATTTGATTAAGATTTGTCCCAGTGTGTTTTACATCAAGAAAATAAAAAGTAAAGTCGGAAAAAGAGTGGTCATGTCAGCTTCAGCTTGGGCCTGAGGTGGACAGCCTGTATGGGACTTGTTTCTGTAGGTAGCTCCTCATCTGCTCTAATTAACTAAGGTTTCACTTCATCCAGCCACAATATAGTTACTATTTTATAACAGAAAAGTTGTGTCTGGCACATTTGGGCTTTTGTCATTAAATTTTGTTTGTGGCTGCTTATTACCAAGTTTATGGTACTACAAATTACCTTTTTAAACCACCCTAAACTTGGTGTGTGCCCTTGTCTTAAAGGGCTTTAAAAGTCTCCATTACCAGTTTTCTTTGGCTACCTGTTGACATTCAAATACTCCTTACAACCTGATGTCTAGGTCTACTTTGCAACAATGTTGCCTTTACGGGTCTCTGATTTAGGCTGTGAAATGGCACCTTGATCTGCCTACAGATACCATGAAGAGAGCAAGGAGAAAGTCCTAGATGATGGATAATTCATAGCATGGCTTTGTTCAAGGCCTGTCATATTTTCTGCTTCTTTAGCACTTTTAAGCGTCATTACTCTGTGGTGTTGGAGCCCTTTATGATAGGGCCATTTTAACCCTCTGAATTTTTGTATTTTATATTTCTATCCCAAAGATTGCTAATATTTTTAAAAATTATTTTATTAAGCATCACCTGGGAAATAAATTTTTGGCAAGAATGTATTGCTCTTTGGCTTTTCAACAAATGACAATTTCCTCAGTCTTCTTTCTAGAAATTTAATAGGAAGCAAACAGCATTTTCCTTAATATTTCTCTAGAAGCTCTGGTTGTTGCTATGAGAATAATCTCTCAGTATGAATGGTGAGAAGCAGCAAAACATCTCCCTGGATACCTTTGGGCAGTAAATGAGGATTGCCCTTATTTCTCAAAACTATACCAATTAGTTAGGGAAAAAAAATCAACAGCCTACCTTAAAATGAAGTAGATTTTTATTTCTAGTCACCACCTAATTATCTCATAAAAATCTAATTTTTGTCACTTAGGTTTGAGCTTTGACTTCTTTTTTGTGGGCAAGGTTCTGTGAAACTGGAAGGGCTTCCTGTCCTGAGGAATATAATCCCTGTTCTTCCTAACACCTGTGAGGCCCAGAGCAAGAGTACAGATGGGCAGCTGCAAATCAGATACCAAATCAAAATTATGTAAATAAAACAGGTCTTAAAACTAATTTTAAGAGGGACGCCTGGGTGGCTCAGTTGGTTAAGCAGCTGCCTTCGGCTCAGGTCATGATCCCAGCGTCCTGGGATCGAGTCCCACATCGGGCTCCTTGCTCAGCAGGGAGCCTGCTTCTCCCTCTGCCTCTGCCTGCCATTCTGTCTGCCTGTGCTTGCTCTCTCCCCCTCTCTCTCTCTGATAAATAAATAAAATTAAAAAAAAAACCCTAATTTTAAGAAATTAATTAAATTTTACTTCATATTTTATTAGACTATTTGCAATGCTAATCAATGTTCATTTAGTGGGAAGTGGGAAAAATTAATGTATCTTTTTATGGAGGCCAGGCTAAGACATCTCAGAAATGGGTATGCAGATTAGTGACATCATGTCCATCATGGTAAAGAATGAACAAATATTTCAAAAATGTTTCATCCTGGGGTAGGTAAAGTAGTACTATTGTGTATGTTTATGAAATTTTGAAAGTTCATGTCTGACTGTAGGAAGTTAATAACATGATTGCAGAGGTTAGCTCATATTATCTTGAATCTAATAACATTTTTTAATACTGTAATTATAAATTTATGGAGCTTATGGAGATCAAGCAAAGCTTTTCATTCACATAAATCTTCTTATGATTATAACTTAAATTTTAATTCAAACATTTTATGTCTGTCAAAGATGGGATTCAACTTTTCTGTACTTGGCATGAGAACGGAAAAGGAAAAATAAGGAAATATTAACATAAAGATCATATCTTCTGGTTGGACCCTGAAAAAATAATTGGAGTGTGGGTAGTTTTATTTGGGAGGTGGTCCTAGGGAACATTGCCAGGAAAGAAAGGAAGCCAATAGGTGTATTAATAAGCAGATTGGCACTGTGGGCACCTATACTTCAATGCCAGGGTAGATCTTTTGGATACTGTGTAGAGCATATCTGGGTGTCCTGCCAGAGGGACCAGTAAGCCTCAGATATTCGTCTACTAACTGTCCATCAGTGGTTAAAGGCTTCTCCTGAGTGCATTAATTTTCCAGCATTTTGGCCTCCCAGTTGAAACATGTTTTTGGGGGCACTTGGGTGGCTCAGTAAGTTAAGCATCTGCCTTTGGCTCAGGTCATGATCCTGGAGTCCTGGGATTGAGACCCATGTCATGTTCTCTGCACAATGGGAAGCCTGCTTCTCCCTCTCCCTCTGTCTGATGCATCCCCTGCTTGTGTGTGCCTGCTCTCCCCCTCTCTGTCACATAAATAAATAAAATCTTAAAAAACAAAACAAAACATGTTTTTCAGTCTCAGATATTCAGTCCTCAGGTGGAGTATAGGTGCTTGCAATTAGAAGCTCTTGGCCTGGGGGTACCTTGGTGGCTCAGTTGTTTAAGTATCTGCCTTTGGAACATGACCTCATGATCCCAGAGGCCTGGGATTGAGCCCTGCATTGGGCTCCCTGCTCAGCCAAGAGCCTGATTTTTCCATTCTCACTCCCCCTGCTTGTGCTCTCTCTGTCTCTCTGACAAATAAATAAATAAAATCTTAAAAAAAAAAAAAGCTTTTGGCATGAATGAGAATGACAAAACTAAGGACTATGGTGGGAGCAGAATATGTCTGTTACAGAGGTGATCTTATGGGAAAGGAGAATTTCCAGAACACAGAGAGCAAATGAGAAAGAAGATATGAAAACTGGACAAGAACAGAGGATTTTTATCAAATTTGACTGAAGATTTCTATCTTCTTGTTACTTAGATTAGTCCCACATAAATGAGGGATCAAATTGTTGATCTTTGAGATAGTGAGAACCTAATAGAGGAAGAATTACCACTTGATACTATGGATTTGGTTCTTCCACAGTGGGACTAACCCATGTAACAATTATAATAAAACATATGTATTGATTTATAGGTCAAATTTTTATGAATTTTCATATATTCTCATTTTGTGATAGGTATGATGAGTTTAAAAGAGAACATTAGCCACAAAAGAGTTAGAAAAATTTAAGTATAACAGATGTAGAAATTGGGATAGATAATACCATCCAAGAAATGAACATATTAACACTTTCTTCCTGAGCATTGGTAGGGTGTTGGCAATTTAGTACACAGATTAATTAATTTCATGAGGTAAAGCAAAACCAGTAAGTGGCTTTAGAAAACAAAATGATTTTTTTTTTGTTTTTTTTTCAGAATAGGTTACCTGTGAGCGCTTAGGTGGCTCAGTGGGTTAAGCCTCTGCCTTTGGCTCAGGTCATAGTCTCAGAGTCCTGGGAACGAGCCCCACATCAGGCTCGGCTGAGCAGGGAACCTGCTTTTCCCTCTCCCTCTGCCTGCCTTTCTGCCTAATTGTGATCTCTCTGTCTCTGTCAAATAGATAAATAAAATGTTAAAAAAAAAGAACAGTTTACCTGGATTGACTATAATTCATCATCAGACATTATCTGTTGTTCAATATAAGTGATTATAAGAAGAGAGATAGACGAGTCTACTTGTATATAGAGACACAAAAATTTTTGAAAAGTAATTGCTTTATTTTATAAGGTTAATTTCTTTAATATTTATTTAAGTCTGGATTGTCTGTAATAGCCTAATTATCGACTATGTACAAAAATAGGTCAAATCTTGCATTTTGAATACTATATTCTTGGTCTTGGAAAAGTTATAGTGATTTTCAATTTGAACAGTATTATTTTCAAGAGAGATAATATTTCAATGATAGAATACTATTCCTGCTACTTACAGCAAAGTTTGGCATTTTTTTTTTCAACTGCAGAAATCTAGTACAGCTTAAGGAAAGGGCAAACCTGCATGATGAAATTTAGCAATGCCATTAAAATGCGGCAAGTATGCTAAATAGTTTGTTCTTTTTCACTGTTAAGCCTTTCTAATAAAAGAGGTTCAAAGAAAATGGTAAAGATGATTAAAAACTTGGAAAAAAGTGACCCATAAGGGAAAAGGTAAAAGAACAGATATTATTTGGCCTCAACATTGAAGGTCATTTTCATAATTGTCTTCCAGTACTTGTCTAACATTTACCCTAAGTGTGTTACTTTACACATATATCTTCACTAAGGAAAATAAAAGGTAAGATGAGCTGAAATTGTAGTATAATGAATTTAATTAGATTGTAAGGAAGAATTTTGGAAGGAACAGTAAAGGAACTTAAAAATTATAATGATCAAATGATGGAAGCTTTAGGTCATCTATTGAGGGCTTTAATATACAGGCAATAACTACATTTGATACTGTTTTAGGAAAGAGGAATGAATGGAATGACTTCTTAAAGCTCTATCCATTTTGTAACTGTTAACATTTACCTGGCCATTTTCTTGAAGTGTGGTCCCTAGACCACCAGCATGGGTATCACACAGGAACTTGTTAGATATGCAGATTTTTAGGCCCTATGAAACAGACATTATTTAGCCTCAAGACTAAAATTAGTTTAGTTTTTTAGTCCCCCATTTACCGGACAGGTTTTTTTCTGATTAGATTATGGTTATAGGTGTTTGGGAGGAAGACCATGCAGGTAAAATATCATTCTCATTACATCACAGGAAGGGTACATGCTATCAAGATGACTTTACTATTGATGTTGACCTTGATCACCTGCCTGAAGTAGTTTCTGTCATGTTTTCCCACTGTATAGTTAACTTCTTTCCCTCTTTTTCATTCTATGTTCTTCGGAAGTAAGTCACTATGGACAGCCACACTTAAGGATTTGGGAATTGTGCTCTACTTCCCCGAGGGTGGAGTATTACATCAATTATTTGGAATTTCTTGGCACAGAATATTTGACTCTCAATCAATCAGGCAATTAATTGATTCAGTTGTTTACTTACAGCAGTATGGACTCATTGATATATATTTTACAACATGGGTTATTTTGACCTTCCTCCCTTGCTCGTTTGTAACCTCCCACTCCAGCGGTGAGAAGCCCGACTCCACCATCCATCATCATTTACTTAAGTGTTAATTCATGTGTGAATATCCCTTCCTTTCCAAAATTTAGCCCAGATTACTTTACAAAGGAGCTGGATCAAATTTCCATGGCACAGTTGATTTCTGTTTTATTTTTTAGAACCTATTTCAGAAAATAATAAAGAACAAAAGCTTCCCATCTTCTGTAGTACTAGCATAATCTTGATGGCAAAACCAGAAATACACAATACAAGAAAAAACTTAACTCATGAATGTACTTACAAAAACTTAAATACTGGCTATCTAGTAGTGCATGAAAAAAAGTAGTGTATCAGTATTACATTAGGTTTTTCCATAAAGGCAATGATTGCTCAACATAAGTAATCTATTGATATAATTTATAATTAAACTAAAGAAGAAAAGTAATAGGATTATCTTAATTAGTGCTAAAGAATTATTTGTTAAGATTTAATACCTATTTATTATAAAGCCTTGTAACAAATGAGGACTAGAAAGGAACTTTTTTACTTGGTAAAGATTTGATACCAAACATTATATTTAATGGAGAAAATTTGCATGCATTTATTTTAGTACCAAAGTCTTGAATATTATCTTAAAAAATAAAATTATGTCTTCCTTTACATTGGAAAGGAAGATATAATTATACTATGCAGATTATATAATTGTCTGCCTGAAAAAACAAAATCAGCTTAGAATTAATAAAAGAGGTCAGAACATTTGCAGAATAAACAAAATCAATCTACAAAAATCAGTAGCACTTTTCTCACCAGTGGTAACAATTTCCAGAAACAGAAGCTATAAAGTACTTGGGTAAGAATCTAATGAAGACTTCCATGGAGGAAATATTAAAATGCTTGAATATAGGGCAATGAAATACAGTGGTCCCTGAGTGACAAGAAACAAACCAGGTGAACCCTAAAATTGCCTCAGCTTACTACCTTGAGAGACTTTCAATAGTGAAATAAATTAGAAATCAATGACTGAAAGATATTTGCAAAATTTCTAGTGTATTAGAAAATTAAAATACACATTCCTAAGTAACCTATGGGTCAAATAATAAACTAATTTTTTAAGTAAATGAAAATTATAGCACATATCCAAATTTGCGTGATATAACTAATGCAGTGTTTAGAAGAAAATTGATAGCTTTCACAACCCTATTGCTGAAGAAGAGTCCTAAATCAGTGACCTCAGCTTCTACCTAAGAATTTAGAAAAGAGAGAGAAAAATGGAACCAAACACTAAGCATAAGAAAGGAAATGATCAGGAAATAATATGATAATCAATGAAATAGAAAACAAAATTAATAGATAAAGTCAATGAATTAATAGATAAAATAAATACAAAAAATCAAAAGCTAATTCTTTGAGAAGATTAATAAAATTGATAAATCTCTAGCCAGAGTGATCAGGAAGAAAAAAAGAGAAGACACAATTACCAATGTCAGGAATGAGAAAAGGGAAATAACTGCAGATTCTATAGCTATTATAAGGATAGCAAGAAATAGTATTTACAACTTTACTGAATTAGTTTAAATGAAATGAACACATTTCTTGAAAAATACAAACTATCAAAGCTCACTTCAGAAAAAATAGATTATCTTAGAAGCGCCTATGTCTACTAAAGAAATTGAATTTGTAGTTAAAAATCTTTCACACATATACATATACCCCACTGACAATATTGGCTTCACTGCTGAATTCTACCAAGTATTTCATAAAGAATATTAATTTTATAAACCACTTTCAGAAAGTTGAAAAGAATGGAGTAATTTCAGCTAATGTTATTAGGCTGGTATTACTCTGATACCCAAACTAGACAAAGACATTATAAGAACAAAACTATAGAGCAATATCTCTAATGAACATAGACTATTTTTTTTTTTAGTAAACAGAATGCAACATTATATAAAAAAGGATAATCCATCATGATCAAGCAGATTTAACCTGAAAATGCAAGATTAGTTCAGTGTTTTAAGTTAATAGATATAATCCACTATATAAATAAAAAGAACATATAAGCATCTCAATACATGATGAAAAGGCACTTGATAAAATCCAACATTCATTCCTAATAATAATTTTCAGCAGAGTTGAAATACAAGAGAACTTACTTAACTTGATAAGGAGCATTAATGAAAAACCTACAGCTAATATCACACTAAATGATTTAGACCAATAGGAATAAGGCAAGAATATCCACTTCCACCACTTCTATTCAACAGTGTACTGGAGCTTTTTGCTAGGGGGAATAAAAAAAGGCATACAGATTTGAAAGGAAGAAGTAAAATTGTCTTCACACATAGGCAATAGGATAACTTGAGTAGAAAGCCCTAAGATATCTACAAAGAAATCTATCAGAACTAATATGTGAATGTAACAACTTTGCAGAATACTTGATCAACATGTACAAATCAATGTATCCTTAGTATATTATAAACTTCCCAGACTCTATAATAAGAAAACAAATATCCCAATAAAAAAATAGATAAAATGAAGAGATACCTTATGAAAAAAGTTAAATATAACCAAAATCATCATGATTTTTTTTTTGGACCATTTGAGAACAAATTGCAGATATGAAGCCCTATCATCCCCAAATTCTTTGTTTTTCCAAAAAACAGGGATCTTCTCCTACCTAGACTTTAGTGCAACCATTCAAACCAAGAAATCACCATTGACATATGAGTAGCATCTAATCCACAGACCCCTTTCAGATTTTGGCAGCGGTTTTAACAACATCGTTTTTTTTTCCGGGTCCAAGATACAAATTAGGTGCCTCCTTATTCCTCCCTCCTTCTTCACCCCTTGGCTGTTTTCCAAGGGAGGGGAAGAAGAGCCTTTTAAGAAATACTTAATGGGAGTACATTTTTAAATTTAAAAAATATTTTTAATTTTTTTGGAAATTTGTTTTTTAGAGAGGAAGAGAGAGAATGGGGGGAAGGGCAGAGGGAGAGGGAGAGAGAGAGAGAATCTCAAGCTGACTCCCTGCTGGGCATGGAGCCTGATGTTGGGGGGGCTGCTCTATCTTATGACTCTGAGATCAAGACCTGAACTGAAATCAAGAGTTGGATGCTTAACTGAGTCACCCAGTAGCCCCTGTGTTGCCATTTTTAAATGGAAAGTTCATTAGTGTTGAGTACATTGACATTGTGTGATCAGTTACTAGAATGTTTTTCATCTTGTAGAACTAAAGCTATATCCACTAAACAATTCCCATTCCCCCTCACTCCAGCTCCTAGAAACCACCATTCAGCTTTTTTTCCCTATGAATTCAACTACTCTAGGTACCTCATATAAGTACAATCATAACATATTTGTCTTTTTGTTACTGGCTTATGTCAGTAAGACACTTAGGAAAGTGTCTTCAAGCTTCACCCATGTTGTAGCATGCATCAGAATTTCCTTCCTTTTAAAAGCTGAGTAACATTTCACTCTATGTATACACATTTTGTTTATCCATTCATTCTGTTGATGGATATTTAAGTTGCTCCCATATTTTAGTGTGAATAATGCTGTTCATAGCAGCATTATTCTTTAAGGTCTTTAAGACTCTGCTTTTAATTCTTTTGAGTATATACTCAGAAGTGGAATTGCTGTGGTACATATGGTAATTCTATTTTTAATTTTCTGAGGAACTACCAAACTTTTTTATAGAAACTGCACCATTTTAATTATATCCAACAGTGAACAAGAGTTCTAATTTCTCCATATCCTTGCCGACACTTGATATTTTCTGTTTCCGTTGTTGTAGCTATCCTAATGGATATGAGGCAGTATCTCACTGTAGTTTTGATTTTGATTTTCTTCCTGGTTAGTGAGGTTGAGCATTTTTTCATATGCTTGTTGTCCATTTGTGTATCTTCTTTGCAGACATGTCTATTCATGTCCTTTGCCATTTTTAAAATGGCTTATTTTTTTGCTGTGTTTGTATATTCCAGATATTAAATCCTTAGAAAATCTGTGATTTGCTAATGTTTCCCCCTATTTTAGGTTGCCTTTTCATATTGCTGGTTATATTCTTTGAAGCACAGAAGTTTTTAATTTTATATAATCTGGTTTATCTGTTTCTACTTTTGTCACCTATAATATTGGCTTATATCCAAGAAACCATTGTCAAATCCAATGTCATAAAGCTTTCCCTCACCTTTCCTTCTTAAAGTTTTATAGTTTTTTTTTAAAGATTTTATTTATTTATTTGATAGACAGAGATCACAAGTAGGCAGAGAGGCAGGCAGAGAGAGAGAGAGAGAGGAGGAAACAGCCTCCCTGCTGAGCAGAGAGCCTGATGCGGGGCTTGATCCCAGGGCCCTGGGATCATGACCCAAGCCGAAGGCAGAGGCTTTAACCTACTGAGCCACCCAGGCGCCCCAAGTTTTATAGTTTTAAATCTTATGTTTAAGTATTTGATTTATTTTGATATGTATATATGTATATTATATAAGATAAAGGTCCAACTTTTTTTTTTTTTTTTAATGTGTGGATATAAAATTTTCCCAACACCATTTGTTGAAAACAAAAACAAAGCCAAAAACAACTCTTTTCTCCTTTGAATGGTCTTGGCACCCTTGTCAAAAATCATTTGACCACATATGCAAATTTTATTTCCGGTCTGTTTTATTCCATTATATGTCTGGAGGTATACTTTAAAATACATTTTATGTCTGAATTAAAAAAAAATAAACACCCAAGTTAGCAAATAGCTTGACTGGGGTTCTCATATCTCTTCAAGATGAATAGTGTATTTTTGAAGAATGTATTTTATTCTCCCTCTATATCTTAGCTTCTTCTTCTTTTTTTTAAATTTTTTATTTTTTATAAACATATATTTTTATCCCCAGGGGTACAGGTCTGTGAATCACCAGGTTTACACACTTCACAGCACTCACCAAAGCACATACCCTCCCCAATGTCCATAATCCCACCCCCTTCTCCCAAACCCCCTCCCCCCAGCAACCCTCAGTTTGTTTTGTGAGATTAAGCTTCTTTTGTTCTGATGCTGTTTTCTTATCTTCCAGGGTAGAAGCCTTCCTCAGATCTCTGATAATTGTTGGCTGTCTACTCTTGGTTGAAAATGGGGAATAGAAACCTTAATGGAAACTTTGCATTGTCAAGAATTATCAATTTTGAACTTTTCTGTAGGATAGTGTTTCTCAACCTCAGAACTACTGATATTTTGGGCTAGATAATTCTTCGTTATGGGTGAGGGGGACCAGTTCCATGCCTTATAGGACATAGAGCAGCATTACTGGTCTCTACCTACTAGATGCTAGGAACATTCTCTCCAACTAGAATACCAAAAATGTCTCCAGATATTGCCAAATTTCTCCCAAGGGTGGAAAAATTGCCCCCTCCTCAACTGTAGTAGGGTAGATGTTTCTTGGGGCAACTCCCATAACATCCCCCCCAATCTTCTTAGGCTGGTCAGATTTTCAGGGAAGAACAGCCTTCTGATCTCTTGTCTGGGGGATAAAGATGGAGCTTTCAGATGTCTGAGGGCTCTCAGCAGGTGAAGGCTATTGGGAATCTCTGCATTCATATTGTATGTCTGGAACATTATTTCCCCTTGCATAGATGTGATAACTAAGCCCTCAACTATTCCCACAGCCCCTACCCCCAGTCCAGAGAGACCCCTCAACTGTTCCCACAGCCCTCAGACCAGAGACTTTTTATTTTCTCTCTCCAAAGATAGATTTTCTGTCAAGATTTCAGGGGTAGGGAGAGATTTAGGAATATCATATTTAGGAAATTTAGGAATATAAACACCCTTTTAGGATGAAATCTTTCCTATTTTGGTCCTCCATCTCTACCATTAAGCTCCTCTACCAGAAGTGCCTGATGTTATCTGCTCCTGAACCTTTTGGAAATACTGTGCTATAAACTGGGTTGGTTTTTAACTTCCACTGTTACTGGCTTGGGATCTACCTTTCTTGACTCTAAGCCTTTTTAATTCCTAAAATTGTATTGCTGTGCTCTTTAGTATATTTATGGACATTGTCTTAGTCAGTTCAGGCTGCTATAACAAAGTACCACATAGACTCCTTGACTTATAAACAACAGTAATTTATTTCCCACATTTTTGGAGACTAGAAATCTGAGATCAGGTGTATTTCTTTGTTTAAAAAATTCCTTTTACTGTGTTTCAGCAGTGTTTCAAGAGGGAAGAAATTTAGATATACATTTTCACATTTTAACTCAAAATATTCCATTTTGTTTTTATTTTTTCTTTGTCTTATTAAAATTATTTGTTTAAATTCAATTTAGTTAACATGTACAGCATTATTAGTTTCAGGGGTAGAATTTAGTGATTCATCAGTTGCATATAATACCCAGTGCTCATTATGTCAAGTGCCCTCCTTAATGCCCATCACCCAAGTTACTGCACCCCCCTCACCCACCTCCCCTCCAGCACCCTCATGTTGTTCCCTATGGTTAAGAGTTTCTTATCACTTGGTTTTATTTTGTTTTTTAAAGATTTTTGAAATGTTAGTAAAATTTGATGTATTAAAACAATGTCTGACTTAGACTTATAAGGGTAGATTTCTGGGGCACGTTGGGTGGCTCAGTCAGTTAAGTATCTGCCTTCAGCTCAGGTCATGATCTCGGGGTCCTGGGATTGAGACCCTCATTGGGTTCCCTACTCAGCAGGGTGTCTGCTTCTCTCTCTCCTTCTCCCCCCCACCAACTGCTCATGCTCTCTCTCTCTCTCTCACAAATAAACAAAATCTTTAAAAAGAAAAAAAAAGAGTAGAGTCCCCAGAAAACTTTATTTGTTTAATTTGAAAACCTGCTCTTTAGTATTTAACATATTCGAGCCACTGAGATTTAAATTATTTAAGGGAATTTGATTAATTATGTATATAAGTAGTATTAAATGTTTTAAAAGGATTTAATCTGTTAAACTTATGAATTATTATACATCATTCAAAGAACAAGTGAAATTGAGGTTTCTATTTTTAGCCAAAAATTCAGATATAAAATAAGATCTTTCAATTTTTCTTATGGTGTTAAGTAAAGCTATATTTTAAAATGTATAAATTTAATAAATTAAGTATTAATCAGAATCTTGAAAATAATGGGGAATTTCTTTCCATGCAAGGCTGCCCCTCCATCTCCAGATGGTAAAAGACAACTGACAAATATCCATTGTAGATGAAATTCGGTATCGCTTTAAAATAAGAGATAGAAAAAAGAAGTATAAGCATTGAAAAGTGAAAAACAAATCCTATTGTTTGAGAGCAGTCTTTCTTCTTGTGCCTGTATAGAAATACAAGATAATGCAAAGAAAAACTAGATTACCAGAGACAATTTAGGTTATAATAGTTAAGGCAGAGGACACTAGATCTGGCATATTTTGAATGGGGTGATAGAGATACTGAGCTTGGAAAAATGATCTGGGCTGGCAGTAGATATTCTTTCAACTCTTGTGCAGAGGGGAGTTTGTCAGCTCACTCAGGAAAAATAATAGTGTAGTGAGAAGAAAGGAAAGCCTATCTATACTTTGTCACACATAATGGTAAATTATTAGGCTGTAAAACCCATAAAATTGTTAAATCTTATATAATGAATTTAAACTGTATTTTAAACTTAATTTATTAGACAACACAGATTATTTTGATCTGTAGGAAACATTTTTCTTTAGAGACTATGTATTAAGGTACTTATGAGAATGGTATTATGCCATTAATGTGCTGTATAAATTAATTTAAACAAGCACAGCTTATACCTTCGATCAGGTTTAAAACACCCTCCCTCCTCTTCTTCACATATGGAGTTACAAAGCCAGAAGGGACGTCAAGTCCATACAGTCTCAGCCCTTATCTCATGTCTGGATCTCTTGTGCAGTATTTCTGACAAGTGGTGGTTGACCTTTTGCTTGAACACTTGCAGTGACAGGGAGGACTCACATTCATTCAACTTTATATAGCTTTGATTGTTTCATAAAGTTTTCCTCATACTGAACGGAAACATTCTTCTCTGTATTTTCCAGCCATGATTCTTATTTTGCTTTAAGAGGCCATCTAGAATATATATCTTGCAAATATTTAATGATTCTTATTGAGTTTTTTTTTTTAATTTTATTATTTATTTGACAGAGATCACAAGTAGGCAGGGAGGCAAGCAGAGAGGCAGGCAGAGAGAGAGGGGGAAGCAGGCTCCCTGCTGAGCAGAGAGCCCAATGCGGTGCTCAGTTTCGGGACACTGGGATCATGACCTGAGCCGAAGGCAGAGGCTTTAACCCACTGAGCCGCCCAGGCGCCCCGAGTTTTCTGATGTATTATCATAATGTAAACATCCAGTATAGCAAATTTCTGAGTTTGGTCTAGTTCTTTGATCCTTTCTGTTATCAGTTCTCTAAAATGGGACTACCTGAGTGAACTGCAGTACTATGGATGTTAACTGACTGGTACAAATTTGGTCCCACCGTTGTCCACCTTGTTTGGACACTGAACTTCTATTAATGTAGCTCAAGATTACGTTGCCTTTTTTTTTTTTTTTTTTTTTTTTTAGGACAGCTACATTACAGTATTATCTCATGCTGGAACTTGAAATCTATTAAAATCCTTTTATGTACCAGCTGCTAACCATACCTGTTCCCTCTAGAACTGGTACATTTGATTTTTTTAAACTTAATTATAGGGCCTGGCTGTTATTCTGTGAAATTTCATCCTGCTAATTTAGCCAACACTTTCAGCTTGTCAAGAATTTTTTACAGCTTGGTTTTGTCCTTTAGTACATTTGTTTGTATTACCTGAAATTTTGTAAGCAAAGCTGACATCTTTGTTCAGGTCATTTTCATACATGTTCTTTCATCTTGTGCTTACAAGGTGCAGCTTTTTTTTTTTTTTTTTAAAGATTTTATTTATTTATTTATGTGACACAGAGAGAGATCACAAGTAGGCAGAGAAGCAGGCAGAGACAGAGAGGGGGAAGCAGGCTCCCCGCTGAGCAGAGAGCCTGATGTGGGGCTCGATCCCAAGACCCTGAGATCATGACCCGAGCTGAAGGCAGAGGCTTTAAGCCACTGAGCCACCAGGTGCCCTCACAAGGTGCAGTTTTTATGAAAGATTTTTCCAGTCCCTGGGGGCAGGGTAGCACATGATGGAGAGGAAAATGGGATGTGAATTCCAGTTCAACCACACTAGCTGTGTGGTTTGGGCAAGTTCTGTTACTCTCTCTCTCTCTCTTTTTTTTTTCCCTTAACGGTAAAACAGGAATAGTAATAAGTGCCTTGTGAATTTGTTCTGAAGAGAAAGAATAATTGCTGTAAACCACTTAGCACAGCTCATGAGCAAGGTGGGTCTTGAATAAGTGTTAGCTTTTTGGTTTTAGTAATTCCTTTCCAGTGAGGGGACTGAGGTCGGGAGAATTTAGTATAGCCCTCAGGCTGTTAGGAGAATTTAGCGACTAACATGAATAAAACCTATGTTGTCTGGCTCCACAAAAGATGATTCCCCCTTTCCCATTTATCTGTCTATCTATCATCTATCTATCTATCTATCTATCTATCATCTATCTACCTTTCTTTCTTTCTTTTGATTTTATTTATTCACTTGTCAGAGAGAAAGAGAGGAGAGAGTACAACCAGAAGGAGGGGTAGGCAGAGCAGGCAGAGGGAGAAGCAGGCTCCCAGCTGAGCAAGGAGCCCAACTCGGGACTTGATGAGCAATGAGCCTGACTTGGGACTTGATCCTAGGATGCTGGGATCATGACCTGACCTGAAGGCAGATGCTTAACCGACTGAACCATCCAGACATCCTTCCTTTCCTATCTTTCTTAATCTATTTCTCCCCCACCCAAACCCATGAGTATAAATTAGATAAAATAGGAAAAGCACTTTAGTCTGTAGTATGGCACATAAAATGCATTCACTAAATAAGAGCTAATTTGACAACATGTTATACCTATGGGATTTGAGGAAATCAGAAAATATTCCTGAGTGCATCCTTATTGTTTAATTAAAATAAGCAAACATATAATTTCAAAGTATTATTTTTGTTTTTAAAATAAAATGTTTTAAATTAAAATATATACAATCTGAGATAGTAGAATCAATTGATATTTAGATTGTCAAAGTCCTATAGAACTTGAGAAAGATGAAGGGGCAAAGTTGATCACTGAACTCAGAGAAGACTGATGGCAGAGTTCCACTTAGGATGGACTATCTTTTACAAATGGATAGCATTTGAAAAATTTTACCAAAAGAGGGACCCATAAAGATTTAGGGAATTCCTTTGCTTCTGGCAATAGAGGCAGTCACCAAATTATGAGTGGGTTAGTAGGCAGAAACAGACCTGAAAGAGAATTTAAACTTTTATTGATTAAATATGTACCCAGAAAAGACTGATTTAAATGGATTTTAAAAACTAACAAATGAAGGTAATGTTTCTGTTCACATAGACTTGACATTTCCACCATGTTTTAGTTTGAACTTTATTAGGGCAAAGATGTTCAAGCAAACATCTCCAGTTCCTTTCTCAGGCTTTAAGTTCATTTGGAGACAGGTATAGAATTAGTAGTAACATCTGTATACTGTATTTAATGAGAGTTTACTACGTACCAAGCACCACTTTGTATGTGCATTTAATCCTCACAAGAATCCTGTAGGAAGATACAGTTACTATTTTCATCTCACATGTGAGGAGACTGAGGCTCAGAAAGATTACTTTCCTGGAGGCCACATGATGAGTCAGTGGTGGAGGTGAGATTGACTGAAAGAGTCAGATCCAAGAAACTGCTCTCAGTCATGAAGCTGTGGGAGAGACTCATACCCAGCCAGGGGGACAAGATAGTGGAGAGAAGATGGGTTTGAGAGACTAGTGGGGTTGACCAAAGGTCAGTCTCTGACCAATTCTGGGTTTTGGTCCTATAGTGATGGTATAATTCTTTCAACATAAGGTATTGACTGAGCAGTCCTTTGGGATTTTTGGCAACTATAATTTATCTGCTGTATCTGTTTTTGCACATTAGTTCAGGTGGGAGAAAGCACAAGACATATACAGATTACAACTGTGCTGCATTTTTGTACATGATTCTCAGAGCTCTACTATTTGTGGCTTAATCCTCTTCAAAATGGATTCTCCTCTTCAGCTGTCTCTCTCTCTTTGCTTTTTTTTTTTTTTTTTGATATTTCTTGAGATTTTTTTGCTTCTGTGTTAATATCCTTGCCTTCTCTCCCTGCCCTGCAGAGTCTCAGGCAGAATGGTGAATATATGAGTTAGTGTTACACTGGTCAACCAGAGTGCTCATGGACAGAGTGCTCATAGGGTGTCTTGAAAAACAGCCCTTTATGGTTGAAGAAGTCTATTTATGTATACATTGTGTTGCCTGGTACAGATCTCTCATCAGGGTTTAAGAAGAAATAGTTGTGGGAAAGTCAGACTTTTCCCTTGAACCAATTTCACTGCTTAATAAACACCACATAGTACCCATCTTCAGCTGAAGGCAGTGGGACTACAGACTGGCTTCAACTTTATTCCATGGGATGTTAAGTAAAAACCAACAAAACCAGAGAAAACAAAACAAAAAGCAAGCAAGCAAACAAAAACCTATCTCTTTTCCAGGCTATACTGAATAGACACTGAACAAAGGTAACATTAGCATCAACCCATATGAATAAAAATATAGGGATTAAAATTTATTGATAACATTATTTCACTTGCTTTGTAATATTGCCATTTTGCTGCTTATGATGCTTTTCTATATGAGACTCATTGATGGAAAGGTATTCCTACTAATTGGACAAAAATGGCACGTGAATTTTATTGGTCCATGGAAATCTGTAACAATGAGTTTACAATGAATTTACTCATTTATAACACCTTAAAGTTTTTTTTTTAATATTTTATTTATTTGACAGAAATCACAAGTAGGCAGAGAGGCAGGCAGAGAGAGAAAGGAGAGAGCAGGCTCCCTGCTGAGCAGAGAGCCCGATGCGGGGCTCCATCCCAGGACCCTGGGATCATGACCTGAGCCGAAGGCAGAGGCTTAATGACTAACCCACCCAGGGGCCCCTTAATCTTTTTATAATACCTTCTATAATTGTTAATTAAAAAAAATTTTATATTATCTCTATATTTATAAAATATAGTTGACAAAAGTTATATATAAAATGATTTGATATACATATATATTATGAAATGATTACCATAATCAAGCTACTTCATACATCCATCACCTCACATACTTACCATTTTTTGTATGTGTAGTGAAAACAGTTGAAATCTATCCTCTTAACAGTTTTCAAGTGTGCAATGAAGTATTTTTAACTATAGTCACCTAGCTGTACATTGGATTTCCAGAATGTATTCATCTTATAAATTAAAGTGAGTACAGTTTGATTAACATCTGCTTATCTCCTGACCACCCATCCTCTAACACCTTTCTAGTCTGTTTCCATGAGTTTAATATTTTCTTAGATTCCACCTATAAGTGAAATCATATAGTATTTCTTTCTCTGAATGACTTATTTCACTTAGCATAATGCCCTCAGGTTTCCCCAATGTTGTCACAAATGGCAGGATTTCTTTTGTTTTTCCCCTCATTTCATTTAATTCCTTTCATTTCATTATTTCATTATTTTATTTTATTTCTTTTCAGTGTTCCAAAATTCATTGTTTATGCACCACATTCAATGCTCCATGCAATACCCACCACCAGGCTCACCCAACCCCCTACCCTTCTCCCCTCCAAAAATCCTCAGTTTGTTTCTCGGAGTCCACAGCCTCTCATGTTTTGTCTCCCCCTCTGATTTCCCCCAACTCACTTCTCCTCTCCTTTTCTCAATGTCCTCCATGTTATTCCTTGTGCTCCACAAGTAAGTGAAACCATATGATAATTGACTCTGCTTGACTTACTTCACTCAGCATCATCTCTTCCAGTCCCGTCCATATTGATACAAAAGTTGGGTATTCATCCTTTCTGATGGAGTCATAATATTCCATTGTATACAATGTTGTTAAAGGGCATCTTGGCTCTCTCCACAGTTTGGCAAGTGTGGCCATTGCTGCTATAAACACTGGGGTACAGATGGCCCTTCTTTTCACTACATCTGTATCTTTGGGGTAAATACCCAGTAGTGCAATTGCAAGATCATAGAGTAGCTCTATTTTTTATTTCTTCAGGAATCTCCACACTGTTTTCCAAAGTGGCTGCATCAACTTGCGTTTCCACCAGCAGTGTAAGAGGGCTCCCCTTTCTCCACATCCTCTCCCAGATATGTAGTTTACTGTCCTGTTGATTTTGGCCATTCTAACTGGTGTAAGGTGGTGTATCAATGTGGTTTTGATTTGAATCTCCCTGATGGCTAATGATGATGAGTATTTTTTCATGTGTTTGTTAACCATTTTTATGTCTTCTTGGGAGAAGTGTCTGTTCATGTCTTCTGCCCATTTTTTGATGTGATTATCTGCATTGTGTATGTATATTATATTTTCTATATCTCTTCATTCTTTGATGGACACTTTGACTATATATCCTTTGGTTATATATCCAGAAGTGAAGTTGTTGGATCATATAGTAGTTCTACATTTAAATTTAGGGAGGCTTCCAGAATATTTCTATACAATTATGCCAATTCACATTCCCAAGAATAGTGTACATGGGTTCCCTTTTCTCCACACTCTCAGCAACACTCATTATTTCTTGTCTTTTTGTAAAAGCCATTCTAACAGGTATGAGGTGATATCTTGTTGTGGTTTTGATTTGCATTTCCCTGATGATTAGTGATGTTGAGCACCTTTTCATGTACCTGTTGGCCATCTGTATGTCTTTGGGAAAAACTCTATTCAGGTACTTTGCCCATTATTTAATTAGATTATTTGTTGCTGTTGTTACTATTGTTGTTTTGCTATTGAGTTGGTTAAGTGCCCTGAATATTTGGAAAATTCACTTCACATCAGATACATGATTTGCAAATATTGTCTCTTATGACATCATTTACCTCTTCACTTTATTGTTTCCTTTGCTATTCAGAGCTTTTTAGTTTGATGTAATCTCAGTTGTCTATTTGTGTTTTCATTGCTTATGTTTTTGGTGTCATATCCAAAAAAATAATCATTGCCAAAACCAATATAAAGAAGCTTTCCCTCTATGTTTTCTTCTAGAAATTTTAGGGTTTCAGTTCTTACATTCAAGTCTTTAATTCCTTTAATGATGATTTACCATAAAGTAAAACATACTTTACCAAGTAAAGTAAATTTACTTGGTAAATTTACCAAGATTTACTGTTCATGAGTCCTGGAGGGTATAATACATATTGAGAACTGCACAGGTACATCCTGGGGATAGAGAACTTGGAATTCTGCCTCTATAGGGTCTGAGCTTGTGGTGTCTAGAGCTTCATGGTTTCCTCCTTTATTGGTTAATTAAAGCATAAGAATGGGACTTATGGTATAGAAAGGGAGAAGTGGAGTCACTCAAATGGTTTGAAGAGGGACCTTCATGGGTAGAAGCAGCCCAGTTTAGTAGCAGTGCCACACAGCTGGCAATATGTTTATTCATGATAGATGTCTTTTGAAAAAGGTGCCTTGGCAATCAAAAGCTTAATTGTTAGGCACTTGTACTACGATCAAAAGCTTAATGTCAGGCACTTACACTACTGTGTAGCAGTTCTTTTTTACTGCCATGTTGGATATTGTAGTATGAAAATACCACACAATTTTAATTTTAATCATTGTACTGTTGATGGACATTTGCATTATTTTTAGTTTATGGTTATTATGAATAGAACTGTTATGAACATTTTTATATGTGTCTTTTGGTTAACATGATTTTATTATCCTAGAGTATGTACCTAGAAGTAGAACTGATATTTTTTAGAGTAGGTAGGTCTGTGTTTAGCTTTCGTAAATACCTTTAGTTTTCCAAAATGACTATACAAATTTACAGTTGAACCAACAATATATGAAAAATTCCAGTTGGTGCTTATCTTCCTCAATTCTTGGGATTGTCACTCTTTTAATTTAAACCATTCTGATGAGACTTTGGTGTTAATTTTCTTTTTGCTGATGAATAATGATGTTGAACATTTTTAAATTAACTTACTGGCTGTTTGGATATACTTTTTCTGATGTGTCTGCTAAGCCTTTTGCTCATTGTAAATTGGATTGTCTCTTATTGCTTTGTAGAACTTTCTCTTTTATTTTGGATATCACTTTTGGGGCAGGTATATTTGTTAAAAATATCTCCCAGTCTATGGCTTGCCTTTTCAACTCTCTTAATGATGTCTTTTGAGATATCTTGTGGTTCTTTAATGACTATACAGTAGCCCACTATAGAAATATAGCATAGTTTTACAAATAACTACCACTATTTGTATATGGCTTATAATTCTATAAAGTAAATCTTTTTTTCTAGGACTTGTTATTATTTACGTCTTAGGAAAGTCTCTGTGAGCACTGTTATCTTTAGATAGAATTGTTAAATAGAAGAGTTTTAGTTTTCACTTGTTTTTTACTCCTTTTGAAACCTCTAACATCTGTTTTATAAATCATCTCTTTATTTTCTTAGGTCTTAACTCTGAGGTAATATGCTCATGGATAAGCACTGACTACTTAAAGAGTGATTCTAGAGGCAAAGCTACTGCATTTGTTTTTTATTTTAGGTGACATTCCGAAAATAATCTTGAACAAAAGACACATTTAGAGTGTCCTAAATCAGCGCAATATGCAAATATCTACTAAGTGAAACCATTTTCCTCCATAAAATAATGCAAACATATGCTCTGTCTGTGAACAGCTTACTTTGTCCATGTTCCCAATGATCTCCATTGAGCACAAAGCCTGGAATACAAACTCCTGATTATGGGCTTCAAGGCACTGCCTAGTCCACATCTTGCTTGTTTCTCCAGTTGATCATGTACTACTTTCCCCCTTGCTCAAGCTCTCCAACCACACTGGCTACTTTTGATTTCTCCAACAAGATTGTCTCTTGCCTTAAAACCTTTGCATTTGAAAGAGTTTCCACCAGAACAGTCGATGGCTGGCTCTCTCACACTTTTAAAAGTCATTTAATTTCCTTTTCTTTCTTTCTTTCTTTCTTTCTTTCTTTCTTTCTTTCTTTCTTTCTTTCTTTCTTTTTTGAAAGAGAGAGAGGGATCATACATGCCTGCGAATGAGGCTGGGGGAGGGGCATAGGAAGACAGAGAATCTTAAGCAGACCCCTTGCCCAGCTGGTTGTGGCATTTGATTTCACAACCCTGAGATCATAACCTGAGCCAAAAGCAAAAGTTGGGTATTCAACCTATGGAGTCACCCAGGCATCCCAAAAACTCATATGATTTTAATTCAATTATTACAGTTACAGAAAGTTATTCTTACCTGGCAACATTATCTAGAGTACTCTCTCCTTCTGCCATCATATCATCCTGTTTCTTTCTTTCATAGCACTTACCACTATCTGAGGTAATCCTGTTTATTAATTTGTTTAGTAGTTCCTTACATGTTCCCTGCTTTTAGAGTGTAACTCTAGGGACTATGTCTGTCTTTTTTTCTGCTGGGCCCTCATTGCTTAAAACAGTGATCAACATATGGTTGGTTCTAGTAATTCTAGTTGACTGAGTTGAATGAATAAATTTTAAGTACAACAAGGTCAACAAATAGAAAAAGCTGCTTTGGGAAAATTTTAAATTGCTAATTAGTAACTGGTTTCTTTGAATTGGTACTTAGTTACTTCAGGAGGGTAGACTTTATCTCTGCAATGAGGCTTAAAGCTCCTATGACTCCTTTGGAATCATACAAAGTGCAGAACCCTGTATATTTCCCTTCCCAGGGAGCTAGTTGCTTCCTGCATATACTCTTCATATACTTTGGAGTATATGTAGTCTCCATATATGCTGTAATCTCCTTATACTTTGCATTCAACTGTATTAAGTATATTCGAAATACTATATAATATATAAAGTATATTCATGGTATTATAATGATTTGTTTACATGTGTGTTTCCTCCTTCCTCTTCGCTTCAATCCAGCTCCTGCCCCCAACCTCCTCAGTAAGTGTCTATGAAAAGAAAGACCTAATTTATTCTTGTTTAAAACTTTAGTTCCCTGCACAGTGTCTAGCACAGTCTACCAATGTTTGGGGAATAAATACAAAATAATGTTTCAGTAAATATTGTTGAATTGTTAACATATTTTTTTGATCACTGAATATCTGAAAATGAAAACTTACTGATCTTTTTTACTGAACATAATAGATTTCTTGGCTTTTAATACAGAAGAAGAGTCTTTCATTTTACTATAAATCTCTTACTTGACAGTGGAATTCTTTTTGGGTGAGGGAGAAGCAGCTATATATGTATTCCTTTGCAGTCTACCTATGGGGAGCCATTTTTTTTTTTTTTTTTTTTTTTACTTTCATGATATTTGTTTAGGAAGAAGTATCAAAAAGTACACGAAAAGTTGCTTTTAGAAAACAAATATATATTTGTTTTGCATATATATTTGTTTGCATATATATTTTTAAGTATGATTGTATTTATATTTTTGGAACTTATCTCCCTTTATTTATTAGAAAACAGCAAGGTGTTTGAAACTAGTCTGTGAGGAGAGAAGTTTATACTTTTATTTTTTAATTCCAGTATAATTAGCAGTGTTATATTAATTCAGGTATAAAATAAAGTGATTCAACAATTCTAGACATTACTCAGTGTTCATCATGATAAGTGTACTCTTTATGTCCTTCCCCTATTTTACCCATTCCCTCTGCTGTAACCACCAGTTTGTTCTCTATAGTTAAGAATATGTTTTTGTTTGTCTCTTTTTTTTTTTTGTTTATTCATTTTGTTTTATTTCTTTTATTGTTTTGTTTTTATGTAGGCTCCATGTCATGGAGCCCAGTGTGGGGCCTGAACTCATAACCCTAATGTCAATACCCAAGTTGAGATCAAGAGTTGGATGCTCAACCAACTGAGCCACACAGGTGCTCCTTGTTTTGTTTCTTAAATTCCACATGTGAGTGAAATCATATGGAATTTGTCTTTCTCTGACTGACTTCTTTCATTTAGCATTATACTCTCTAGACCCATCTGTGTTGTTGCAATGGCAAGATTTCATTCCTTTCTATGGTTGAGTAATAGGCCATTGTGTGTGTGTGTGTGTGTGTGTGTGTGTGTGTGTGTGTGTGTATGTACGTATGTGTACCACATCTTCTTTATCCAATCATCTATCTATGGACATTTGGGTTGTTTCCATATCTTTGCTATTATAAATAATGCTGCAATAAAAAAGGGGTTATGTATATCTTTTCAAATTTTGATTTTCTTTGGGTAAATACCAGTAGTGGAATTAGTGGATCATATAGTAATTCTATTTTTAATTTTTTGAGGTACCTTCATGCTATTTTCTACCATGGCTACACCATTTTGCATTCCCACAAGAGTGCATAAACATTCTTTTTCTCTATATCCTTGCCAGCATTTGTTGTTTCTTAGGTTTTTTATTTTAGCCATTCTGATTAGTGTGAAGTGATATCTCATTGTGGATTCGTATTTCTCTAACGATGAGTGATGTTGAACATCTTTTTATGTGTCTGCTGGCTTTCTGGATGTCTTCTTTGGAAAAATGTCTATTTATGTCTTCTGCCCATTTTTTAACTGGATTATTTTTGTTGTTGAGTTATATAAAATCTATATATGTTGCATATTAAGCCTTTATCAGATACATCATTTACAAATATCTTCTCCCATTCAGGGGGGTTTCTTTTAGTTTCTTCTAGTTTGTGTAGAAACTTTTCATTGTGATATAACCCCAATAGTTAATTTTGCTTTTGTTTACCTAGCCAAAGGATACATATCTAGAAAAATATTCCTACAGGTGATGTAAAAGAGATTATTGCCTGTATTTTCTTCTAGAAATTTTATGGTTTCGGGTTTCATATTTAGGTCTCTCATCCGTTTTGAATTTATTTTTGTGTATGGTGTAAGAAAGTGGTCCAGTGTCATTCTTTTGCATGTAGCAATCAGGTTTTCCCAGCACCATTTGTTAAAGAGACTTTTTCCCATTGTGTATTCTTACCTCCTATGTTGCAGATTAATTGTCTACTTAATATTTCTAGGATCTCTATTTTGTTGCATTAACGCATGTGTACATTTTTGTGCCAGTACCATATTGTTTTGATTACTACAGGTTTATATTGTATCATAAAATCTAGGATTGTGATACCTCCAATTTTGTTCTTTTTCAAGATTGCTTTGGCTACTCAGAGTCTTTTGTGGTTCCAAACAAATTTTAAGATTATTTGTCCTAGTTCTGTGAAAAATACTCTTAATATTTTGATAAGGATTGCATTAAATATGTAGATTACTTTGGGTAGTATAGAAATTTTATTTTATTTTATTTATTTATTTTTTGGGTAGTATAGAAATTTTAATGATACTGTTTTTCTCAATCTATGAGATGGACTATCTTTCCATTTTGTGTGTGTGTGTGTGTGCCATCTTCAATTTCTTTCAGTTTTGTTTTTTTTTAAAGATTTATTTATTTTAGAGAGAAAGAGAGAGACAGAGAAAGAGTAAGAGCTATGGGTGGGTGGGGTTGTGTAGAGGGAGAGGGAAAGTAAGAATTCCAAGTAGGCTTCATGACCAATGAGGAGCCCAACATAGGGGAAGTCTCACTATTCTGAGATCATGGTCCAAGCCCAAATCAAGTGTCAGATGCTCAACCAACTGTGCCACCCAGGCATGCCTCCTCAATGTTTTATAGTTTTTGAAGTATAAGTCTTTCATTTTCTTGGTTAAGTTTATTCCTACTATTTTGTTCTTTTGGTGCAATTGTATATGGGGTTGTTTCCTTAATTTCTTTTTCTGCTATTTATAGAAATTCAATAGATTTCTATATTTTGATTTTATACTCTGTGACTTTACTGAATTCATTTAGCAATTTTTTGGTGGAGTCCTTTGGTTTTTCTATCTATATTGTTACACCATCTGCAACTAGAAAATTTTACTTCTTCCTTTGCAATTTGGATGCCTTTTATTCCTTTTTGTTGTCTGATTGCTGTGGCTAGGACTTCGGTACTATGTTGGATAACAGTGGGGAGAGTGGACTTTCTTGTCTTGTTTCTGATCTTAGAGGAAAAGTTTTCAGCATTTCACCATTGAGTATGATGCTAGCTTTGGATTTTTCATATATGGCCTTTATTATGTTGAGGTATGTTCCCTCTAAACCTACTTTGTTGAGGTTTTTTTCATGAATGGATGTTATGCTTTGTCAAATGCTTTTTCTATGTCTATTGAAATGGTCATATGGTTATTAACCTTTCTCTCATTGAAGTGATATATCACTTTGATTGATTTGTGAATAGTGAAATACCTTTGCAGCCAAGATTAAGTCCCACTTGATTGTGGAGAATGATTTTTTTTTTTTTTTTTTTTTTTTTTACTTTTGCTGATATTTTGTTGAGGATTTTAAGTCTATGTTCTTCATAGATACTGGCCTGTATTTTCCCTTTTTTGGTGGTGTCTTTATCTGGTTTTGGTATCAGGGTAATGCTAGCTTCATCGGATGAATTTGGAAGTTTACCTTCCTCTTTTTTTTTTTTTTTTAATAGTTTGAGAAGAACAGGTATTAACTCTTCTTTAAATCTTTGGTAGAATTCATCAGTGAAGCCATCTGGTTCTGGACTTTTTTTTTGTTGGGAGTTTTTAAATTACTGTTTCAATTTCATTGCTAGTAACTGGTCTATTCAAATTTATATTCTTCCTGACTTAGTTTTGGGAATTTATGTTTCTAGGAATTTATCCATTTCTTCTAGGTTGTCTACTTTTTTGGTATACAATTTTTCACAAGATTTTCTTATTATCTTTTACATTTCTGTGATATTGGTTGTTATTTGCAGAAACAAATTTGTTTTTCAAGAAATAAAATAGTTTTATTTCTGATTTTATTTAGTTGAGTCCTGCCCTCCCCCTTTGATGAGTCTGGCTAAAAGTTTATCAATTTTATTGACCTTTTCAAGGAGTGAGCTCCTGGTTTCATTGATCTGTATTTTTTTTTTTTAAGTGTCTATTCCATTTATTTCTGTTCTAATCTTTATTTTTTCCTTCCTTGTACTTATTTGGGGCTTTGTTTATTCTTTTACTAGCTTTAGGCATAAGGTAAGGTAAGGTTGTTTATTTGAGATTTTTCTTGCTTTTTGAGGTAGGCCTGAATTGCTATAATCTCTCTTAGAACTGCTTTTGCTGCATTACAAGATTTTGGACCATTGTGTTTTCATTTCCATTTGTCTAGGAAAAGAGTTTATCTTTTTTGAAAAGAGATTAAATTTGCTCCTTGTGAAATTATCAATTATCTTTAGAAGGAAAAGAGTGATCCACATACAGGTAAATATTCCTTTAATGTTTAATTTAAACCACACACTTCCTTTTATAGTGGATGATCACCACATATTAAATGTGCACTTTTGGGGGGTTTTAGATCTATGCCTGGGGCTCTGAAGTGGACACAAAGGGGAAAAGAAGACAAAGGCTCTACTTCTAAGGCTCCTCTTAGAAGAGACCGTGAACTAAGTTGTACTGTCTTGTTTTTTGAGGTTTGATAAAATTCCAGTGGTGTGTAAATGAAACATGAACTTTTCTCAAAGAACAAGTTATTTTGGGAAAGTGAACAGTATGATGAGTTTCTTTTCTTAACTCTTTTATGTTGTTGTATTAGTAGCACATCTGGGGCTTTCTAGGGGTGCTTGTGTATGTCCATGCTTGATGTGTTATCTAAGAGAAAGTGCTCCTCTCAAAAGTTGGAAGACTTATTAGTGGCACTGATCACACCATTTTGCCCAAATATGGACAAATGTGGACCAGGAATACATATGTTCTTAAAATTAGAAGAATATATTTAATGGTTCCATGATGATAGTTATGTTAAAAGTGCATATCATATAGTATCCCAATTGTCGGACATAGAAGTGAAGAAGAGTTAGAAAATTTGACCTGATTCCCTTGGGAGTTTAAATTTATTGATATAAATATCACACACCTATTTATGGCAGCCCTGGCCAGAGATTCTGTAGAGTTAGCCTCCAGAGGAAGCCAGGACAGTCAAGGCGGTTGTGAAGATTATATCAGGCCACAGCCAATGAATGCCTTGGCATTATTTATGAAATGTAGTGGTTGCTCATAAATCCTTTGTTAGATCCCTCCAAAGAATTCATTAATAGTTTAGAGACATTTTTTAAGCCCAGCAGAGTTAACATAATGGATATGCTTTATGTGTTGAAGGAGACCTGTACCTCCTATATTGGATATAGTGAAATATAGAATAAGTGCAATATTTATTGAGGCCCTTCTGAGTCAGAACTCTCAGGGCACAATTAAGTTCTGCTTTGTTGTTAAAAATTAAAGAATGAAGAAAAGTTAGTCAGGTCACCTATTTAAAATAAATACACCTCACTTAACAATCTTATTCTGTTTATTTATAAGGTTCTAAATACAATGCAGGATCATCATTACTTGTGAACAAAGTGGGGACCAGTGGCCAGGAAGATAGCCAACAGGGAAAGTTTTTTGATTGTTAGGTTTTTAAACAGGAGTGACATCATTTCATGTGCTACTGGTTGACTGTAGTTCACACATCTTAACTATTAGCATCTGGTTGACAAATGAAAAGTCATTTGGTTGTGCTATTCAGAATGGCAGATTCAAAGGGGCAAGGAAAAGCTTGTGTTAGCATAGTTTGTGACTTTGAATAAGGTAAGTTTCCATATTGAGAAACTTAATTTCCATATGTGGAAAATATTGTTAAGATTTGTATTGCATTTACAAATTGAAAAAGGAACGGACGATAATCCGTTGTGTGGTTTTGCTTTCCTGCTTCCTCTCTGGAGTTTATCCTAATATATATAATTTGTAAAACAATATTGTCCAGAACTAAAGGACTTTGGTTAATGCTAAGTGGGATAGGAATATTGTAAATCCTTCCTGAGACAATTAAAAAAAATACCTAAGGAAATTTAATTACATTAAATAAGTAATTTAAGTGTAGATTTTCTTAAACCTTATATCTATGATCAAAAGCATAAATAAGTAATCTCTGAGATAAGTGGGTCTTGTATAATAGATGAATACTGAAAATTAAAGAGTACATAAGCTCTAGACTGCAGCACCTTCTCCCACTGCTTTTGTTCTTCCTTTTATTGCTGAATATGGTCTGGATGTAATTAAAGTAAAAGTCATAGTGTCGAGGTTTTGTAGTACAAATTCAAAATAAGAATAAATTTAATTTTTTTCAGCACCCATTTTAACTTGTCTTTTGCTAAATTACAGTCATAAAACAAATTCTTTTATGTAAAATTTCAAGAAAAATGACAGAAAATTATATTATGCATACACTATAAATATATATATACACACTATGTATGTACTATATACTATATATACATTATATACTATATATTATATATGTTACATATATAATATATTATACTATATATTATATATGTAATTATACTATTATGTAATTATATTATACTATATATTATATATGTAATTACATATGGTATATATGATACTGAAGTTAAATTGTGGTACAGAAGAACTTTACATATACTCTTCATGATTTGCATGATGTATCTGAAAGTTATTGCATTCCTTCTCATTACCAATTATAGCATTGCAGTGAAGAGTTATACTTGCCAAAATAGACATAATTCACTTAGTCAGTCAATCCCATTACCTGAAAAGAGACTTAATCTAATTATGCTAATCTTTCATAAAATAAATTCCAACATCTAGTTTCTTTAGGCAGAAAAAGGGTTATGCCTTGAAACATGGCAAATCAGGGATATATTTACATATAGAAATAGAGCTATAATTTGACAGGGTTGCATGGAGTAAAATCTTTTCCAAATTCAGTCTCTTCCTATTCCTGAGGTGAGATTGCTGATACATCTATACCTGGCTGCTCATCATCATACCTTGAACTGCTCCTTCCTAGAACAATCCAAACCATGTCTCCAACATCTCTTCCCACATGCCTCTTATCCTCTCTTTAGTATCAATCTCTTGCTTCACCCACATGGCTACCTCTCCTTTGGAGAACCACTTCTACTGCCCAGGTTTTTCTCTCCCCAGAAGCCCTTCCTGTCTCCTTTAGGTCAGAGACACATCTCTTTGGAAAAGCTATCCCAGTGATTTCTTAATTCTGTGCACTCCGTAACACATTATCTGTCTCATAATACCAAGGTACTTCATTTAATATAGTATATATATATTTTTTTGTTAGTAGACTCCTAGTATGCAAGGTGTCAGGACACTGTATTGTATATATATATATTATCATTTTAACTGTGGATAGAAAAATGTGTAAAGGAGGGATTTGATGAAATGATTTTGATTTAGTATTTTTGTATATATATATGTGTGTTTGTATATGTATGTATATACATAGTTTTTTGCAATGAGCCTATATATTCAGAGGAAAAAAAGGGAAAAAAAAACTGGAAAGAAATATACATGAGAAAAGGAGTCTCTCAGACAATGTATAATCACTAAGTCATGCTATTATATAAAATAGGGGTAGGCAATATATTTTTTTAAGAACTTAAATGCAAAAGCAAAATATTTTGGGGGAACTTTCAAAAAAGCAGATCGGATATTTTTGTTACTATTGTTTCATGTAAATGAAATTAAAAAGTTTAATTCTATACAGATAATTCTAGCTAAAAAGACACATTTCTTCTACAACTCTGAGTAGTTAGGTAGAAAGCAGGTTACTTTAATCCCACATGGATTATTTACAGAGACTCAAGAGGAATGGGAGCTTGAAATCCCAGGCTCTGCAAATTCCTGGTGGTGGGGGAGGCATGAGGGCCTTTGTCAGAACATATTAATGAATCTTCGGGTAAGCGCAGCTGTGGAAAGGAGGCGGTGAGATGTAAATTGTTCTGCACCATGAAGTGAAAAAGTGGAGCTTCTGGAAGGGAATCCAGAAAACAAGCTGGGAGATGTGATGAGACTCTGGAGGCTCATTGCTTTAATTGACAAGTATTTACTGAGTGCCTAACATGGGTAAGCATTATCCTAGGTACTGGAGATTCCTTGAAAATCTGCCCTAGTGTGCAGGAAGTGGAATAGATAAAATACATTAAAAAATAGGTAAAATTAGATGGATAAAAATTTCTGCCCTAGGGCAGTTTATATTCTAGTGGGGAGGATGCTGAAGCCTGAGTGTCTTTTTGGGGGAAGTACAAGTGAGGTGAGGGCACTAGAGGACTTTTAAGAAAAGGGATATTCAGTGTTTTATGCATTGCTGCCATGTTACCCCCAAATTTCTAGCAAAGGTACAGCGTTTCCAAATGCTGTGTGAAAGAGATTTGGGGTTATAATGGGGCTGAGACAAAGCAAGGGAAAGAGATGAAGCTAGAAAGCTGGCAGCTCAATCAGACACTGGTGGAGTCCTCCTTGTCCTTGTTCTCCGCGTCATCACTACCTCCCAGTGCACCCCACACTCCTGTGTTGTCGTGATGTGCTTAGTATGCCAGGAGCCAAGGCTATATGCACTGCCTGTATCACAAAGCAGGAAAGAGGCAGCTCTTCTCATCCTTCTCTGTTTTAATCTGTTGGAGAGTGATCCAAGTCACCTTGCCTATGCAGTAATATTTTGCAAGGTTTACCAAAAATAATAGTTTCAATTTTAGTTGGTGGTCTCAGCCTCTTTAGCTTCTCTGCTTAAAACTTTCCCATGGCTTCTCACTACCCTCAGGATAAGGCCCCATATCCTTAAAATAAGGTAAAAGAGGCGTGTAATCCAGTGTCCCCTGATTCCCACTTTGGCCCTACTTGAGTTGAGTCCATCCAATTGATCCTTAGGGGCTTTGCATGACTTTATCCCTCAGACCTTTGCTTCTGGCCTCTGCCTGGGTAAATCGTAATTTAATTGTTTCTTCTCCAGATAAGCTTTCTTTGACTCCCCTGGGCTGGATCTTTCTATGAAATGCTCTTAGAGTGCCCCGCAGCTCCTCACACACTGATTTCACTGTAGTAGCCTGCTGTGTAGTGCCTAGTTTCTCTGCTAGACTTTCAGTATCAGCTGCTCACTGACCACCCTCATATTGCTTACCTCTATATCCTTGGAGCTCACCACAGTGCAGAGTGGGAGTTTCATAGTTTCGGATTTTCATAGCCAGTCCCCGTGGGCTTTCAGGTCAGTTCAAGTGACATACTCTAAGCTGTCTTTGGAATCTACTTCCTTTCCTCCGATCAAGGGGCTTGGTGCCTGAGCAGGCTTTTCTTGACTTGGCTGGATGCACTCCCGGGAGACTCCTTACAGCTTCATGGATATACATTCTATTTTGCTTGTTTGGGCTCAGAATGGGACCTAGGATGCAAATCATTTGTAAATGTTCAGCATAAAATAACCCAGGATGCCCACAGAGGGATAAAGTTAGTTAACTACAGAGGACCAGCAACTCTGCAAGAGCAGCCAATAGTGTCCAGCCACTAACTGACTTGTTACTATTCTCAGGGCAAGGAAAGCAAATGCTTGCCTGTGATAATAACTCTCACAGCTTTGGCTTTGGAACTTTGGGATTGTTAGTGTGTGTGCAAAATAATTTGTGTTCTGGTAAGGTCCTGAATTGTATAACTGATGCAGTTTCCTTCACCCACATCTTCCCAAATTACCCTACTCAGTTTGACACATAGTGCTCTGTTTACTCTTCACAGAATTGCCTTCAAGGGTGTCAGACATTTCTGCTTCTTCTTAAAATCCGTAATGCTCCTTTCTTTGATTTCTGCACCTTGTCTCCTCTCGCCCGCCTATCATCCGCCTCTTCGCGAGGGTTCTGTGACACACCTCTAACTCTTATTTTTATTTTATACTCAATTTTTTTCAGCCCAAAATCCTACAGAGAGTAGGTTGTCATTTTTATGTAGACACTGGCCTTGATGCATCTATTTTCCTATCAGAGCCTCCAGAATCCTTGGGGATCCAAGAGGCAGAGTGGGGGAAAACCATCTGTGGAAAAAGCTTGTGTCATCTGCATGGTAAAGGGCCCTTGTCTGTGTGCCTAGTGAGCTCCCCACATCAATCTTTTCAGTTCTATCTACACACACTGGAAGCCATGCTGTGCTCTAATTTTGAGGGCAGTATGTGTGCTGACAGAAAAACATCTACATCACATCCTTCCTTACTACCCCATAATTTTTAACAAACCAGGTGGAACCGGGCCCTGCTTACCAGAGGGTAATTTGGAGTGGTCTGTTCTTATTAACACTGACATCATGTGTTGTATCAGTTCTGTTTTAAATGTACAGTCAGGCCATGTGACATATGCCAATTAAGCTTGCAAAAATTGAATTTGACTTGAATTATTTCATCTTGTACAGAGATAGTTTCCAAGAGCCATTAACCTGTAAGAGAGAAAAAAAATTAGAAAAGTTACTCATTTCTTTTTCTTTTTTTTTTTGAAATGGATCATGAAATCGAATTTAAATAACAACTTTAAGAAATTACATGCTGTTTCTACTTGATGTTACACAAAAGCTCTGTCTCTTCTTGTTGGCCACCTCTGTTGTCATGGCAACAGCTGCGATTTCACAGATGCAGCGGTGTGTTTGCTGAGCAGGAAGACAAGACCACTGTTTATTACAATAATTATTTAAGAACAGGTGTCATTAACATAAGACTCATGTCAAACTCATTAGGGAAAGGACAGAATGAAATATTGCTATCACATGAGATCAGGAAAATATTGAGAAAATAATAGCATAAATATATAAGACACTTCAATGTATAGAGCTTTTTTGTGTAGACTAATCAAGAATGAATATAATAATTTATGGAATGTAAACATAGGATCATTAAAATTTAGTCCGGAAACTTAACCTGAGAAATAATCTAGAATAAACTCGTAACTTGTTCTAATGCAGAAAAAAAAAAAAAAAAGGTGCTATTTCTCGGCAAGCTGCATGTATAATTTCTTGTGGAAAATCAATGAACTCTAGAAATTTATACTGATATCAGGAGAAATGTGGTGCTAATCTAAGTGGCCATCATAAGGTTTCAAATTCACCTTCTTATTAATGAGATAAATATATTTTCTCATAATACCTGAGAAGCTGATTGGAGTACACGTTTATGGTAATGAACCATTACATCTAGGAAAGTCATCTCAACTGGCAAAGTAATTGAGTTTTTAATACAATTTTTTCTTGCGTATGTGAGATAACTAATTATTTCTCACTGAAAATGAGGGTGAAATTGAGCCAAATTGTGTTATTCTTGAAGGTATAAAGAACGACTCTGAGTTAAAGAGCAGTTGCTCGTAGCCCTCTAAACTCTTTTAGTCAGTCCTTAAAAATCATCTAATAATATTCCCCTTCAAAATTACTTGAAAATAAATGGGCTGGGTAAGAGTCTTTCAGTTTCAAGAGAATTCAGGATTTAGGTGAAGTGCTAATGAATAGTTTGTGAACCAATAGTAAGTCTGCCAACAGCTTTAATAATGTCCCTGAAATCCTGGGGCATCTCTTTTCTCACAATGTGATTATTATTAGGTTGTACTTTCAGTGACTTCTCCAAGGTTTAAGCTTTTCCTTCTCTAAGATTTATAGGACATTTTCAACATCACAGGCACTATTAGATTTGCCAGTTTCAGAAAAGTAAATGATATTTTCATGTCAATTGCTGTTGTGGAATTCTATCTGGTATGTCTTGGCATTGTTTATAACCACACCTTTTTTTCATTTTATGTGTGTAATTTTTCCTTTTACTGATAAAAGATGATGACAAAATTGATATATGGATTGTAGGATCAGGTTCATTATTCCACATTGAGTAATAGGATTTAGTTTTTAGATACAAAACTAAGAGGAAAATGTGGATTTAGGGACTTACTATATTGCTTTGCATCAAAGTTAACACTTAATTTGAAAGAAATTTTTAGTATGTCTAGCTATTGGTACTAACTGAAATTTCATTGCATAGAGTGGAGAAGGCGTGAGAGGCAGGGAAGATTTGGGGACCATGGTATAACCAAATAATGAAGGAGTTTGCAGATATTTACTATTACGACAATTTTTATACCAAATATTTAGTCAATGGGTGAATTAAAAGCAACAACTCCATTTAGCATACACTCTCAAAAGGCCATCAATCTAAATAACTGTGGCTCCACATTAGTCATGAGCGTGTCAATAATTAGACCAGTTAGCTTGACACACAGTTCTGAAGGCTTTAAGCTAGTGAAAAGAAAAACCACGGTATCTGAATGCTAAGAACCACCAAGTATTCATTATAAGCAATTAAATCTAGTGGTTAAAAGAATGAACTTTGGAGTCAGAGAGAGGTTCTAATCCATGTGTGGACTCTTACATATTCTGAAACTTTAGGTAAGTTAAACTCTCTATGCCTCTCAGTTTTAATGCCATAAAATGGGAATAATAACTTTCTAACTCATAGGGTTGAGTATCAAAGTGTTAAAAAAAGTATGTATAGGTATACTTGCATATGATAGGTACAAAACAGTAGTAATAATAGTAATTATTTTGATAGGCTTAGTGAATTTTTGTATGGTGGAAGTAATATGTCATTATTCCCTTTCACTTTAATAAAAATAGTTTTGTTCTAAGAAGTAAATGCAGAAGAACTATAACGAAGATGTTGAAGTTTTTTTTTTGAAGATTTTATTTGAGAGCGAGTGAGAGCATGAGCACAAGGTGGGGTGGGGGAGGGGGAGAGGGACTGGGAGAAGCAGACTCCCTTCTGAGCAGGCAGCCCAACACAGGGCTCCATCCCAGGATCCTGGGATCATGACCTGAGCCGAAGGCAGACACTTTACCAATGGAGCCACCCAAGTGCCCCAGAGTGAAGTATTTAAAATAGACTTCTGGATTACTACACATAGGCTTGTTGTGACTCTCATAAAATACATACATTATATTATTTACTGTCTAACAAACTTGAACGTTGTCAGTTATACACTTACCTGGACAATGGGCAATAAGGAATGTTGAGCTTTCTGCTAGGGAGCTAATAAATATGTGAATATTATATGACATTATTTTTATTAGAAGTCAAATACTCAAGAAAGATGACCCAACTACTGTGTGGTGCCACTTCTTTGAAGTCATTGCTGTCCTGGGTCCTAGATTAGATTGCTCATGTTGGGACTGCTGACTGTATGCCTGACCAGGTGCTCTCTCAACAATTGTAACAGAATGACCATCTCAGGAGCCAAAGGCCATACTTAGAGCATTGGGGCAATTTTCTCAGGGCATGTACTTCTATCGTGGGTGATTTCAGCTGTAATGCCTAAATATTTAACAATTAGTTCTCTCCAATAGGAGCCAGCTTCCGCACATCCTGCTCCATAACACGTCTCAGTTTGAGAAGCAGATTTGTTCTCATCTCCAAATTTAAAGTGGAAGGAGCTGACATTTCCCTTATTGCAATGTTGAAGTAAGTGTAAATGCTTAGGTACAGACTTGATGGACTCACAGAAGAGAAAAAGTCAGTTAAGTACCTTTTTTGATTTCCCATGCACATAGAAGTTCAAAAGTCAATGACATGATGATATATAAAAGGCTTTCTGTAGGTTTTTATGATTCTGAGGAGGGAACAGTTTATCTTCATAAAAAGATACTATATGTGCCCCCAACCCAACATACCCCTGTGTATATGTGTGTGTTTGTGTGTGTGTATAATTGGATTATCCTTGATAATAATTGGATTAGCTATAAAGATAGAACTTCTCCAATCAGATGTGTGTATAATTCTTACATTTATAAATACCATTAAATAATTTGTGAAGGTATTTTATCTTTTTTTGGTTAAAGTATTATAATTGATGCTATTTTGGGGAACAAATTTGCACTAAATTGCAGATGTCTGATGTAAAAGAATATTGATTTTGAAAAGAGATGTAATTGAAATAATTGAACCTTTCATTATGGTTGAATTTTCCTCTTGTCTCTTTTTAGCAGTAATGATAGATTACAGAATTAATTTCTTTTACATTTTGTGGTTTGATTAAATCCCCTTAAATATTCTAGAGAGAGAATTAAAAAAAAAAATCCCACCCAGTTTCTTTACAGTCCTGGTATTGACTTTCTCATGGAGCTTTCTTTCTAGGTTGGTTTAGTGGAAAAGGTGGGGTTATGGACCTGAATTACTGTTAGAGAAGAAAGTTTAGTCTATACACTCCTCGCAGACACAGAATCAGGTATTATTTTAATCATATTCACAAACCGTAGTAACCATCTACATTATGCAGAGCACTGGACTGGGAATTCAAGAGTGGGTGTTACTAACTGTGTTTGGGGCTTTATTCCCCCTTGAGACGTCTTGAGCTACATATAGTAGATGTACACACAGATTTGTGGCTGTTATATTATAATCCCACAATTACTGGAGAATTTCACCATATGTCAGAACTATCTTACTCTGGTAGTTTTAACTATGCCAAGTTATTTTAAGAAACTGATTGGTGATTAATAGCAGAACTCTTCAGAAAGTCTTCAGGAAGAAAACACTGTGTCCAGGCATTTGTCACAGCCACACATACGTAATACAGAGGAAACCATTACTGAGCCCATATGTCCAGAGATTTCTCTCACCTATGTTATATGCTTCCTGTTTCAACTTCTCTATCTCCATAATAATGCAGATAATCTTCAGCATTGAAGAAGGAAGACAAGTTAGAAATGTACAGCATCAAACAGTCAGGACTTCAAGATGAATTCAGGTCAAACTCCCTCGAGAAGAATAGTTTCCATAACTTGGCACAGGTCTCAGTGTGAGTTGAAGAAATGAGATATTGTAAGAAAAGGAGAGAGAGAATCATTGATTTTGTGGGCTGTTAATAGTCATGGCAAATGAGCTCTGCTACAGGAAAGAAAGGCAGCATCTCTGAAAATAGAGATGAGGGGGATTCAAGAATAAAAAGAAGAAAACAAAGATTTTAGGGTATTTTAAATTTGGTTTTTGGGAGTTGGGATATCTGTAATTCTTGCATATATGACTGTAGTTAAGTAACAGGGAAATAAAATAGAGAAAGAAACAGGAAGTCTATTATTAAACCCTGCTCAAATATTAAGTTATTTTTTCTCTACAGCATCATTTTTTTTGGTGTATAGATTTCCATCTTTTTTTGTCATTGAATTCAAGAGCAAAGCTATATGTGGATTGTAATGCAATATCCTGTCCCTGAATTTTAAACTATAGATGAATTTTAAAATGAGACAAGTTATTTTAACTAATACATCCCAGATTTAAATTCAGATGTTGTAGTTTATGAGGAAACAACCGTGGATGATGTCCAAGAATCTATGCAAGGCAGAGGGAGCCAATGTAGGTGCACCCAGGCCATTTACTGAGATGTTTTTAAGGCTGTTGATCCAGTCTGGGACTGGAACCAACAATTTATTGAGTACATACTAGATGCTAGAACTGTGGTAAGTACTAATATTTCTTCATAACCTCTCTACAAAATTGGATTATGAAATCGTAGCCACAGAGAGGGGGGATTAAATGTTTGGAGAAATGAACTACTGTGTGACAAATTGCACAGGTAAAGGTGACAGATCCATGTGGGCTTTACTGTGAGTGCCCATGCTGCCCACTGGAGCATGCTACCCTTCCAGCAGGTGTATAGGTGTAAATTAATGGGGTTGATAAAGCTATTTTATATGCATTAGCTCATTAGATTCTGGGAGGTAGGATTTATTTATTTATTTATAGTATGGTTGACACACAATGTTACATTAGTTTCAAGCGTTCATCATAGTGATTCAACAACTCTGTACTTATGCTATGCTCATCAGGAGTGTGGTTACCATCTGCCTCCATACACTCCTATTACAATGCCATCTTTCAGCAGCCAACACTTAAAAACTTCAAGCTAGAGGTAAGAACCTCAGTAGGGGGTGCCTGGGTGGTTCAGTGGGTTAAGCCTCTGCCTTAGGCTCAGGTCATGATCTCAGGGTCCTAGGATTGAGCCCCATACTGGGCTCTCTGCTCAGCAGGGAGTCTGCTTCCCTTCCCCTCTCTCTGCCTGCCTCTCTGCCTACTTGTGATCTCTCTCTATCAAATAGAACCTCAGTATGGTTAAAGTTTGCTTCTTCCCTCATTGAGGACTCAGAACTACTCTTTCCTGGTCAAGCAAAGCTTTGAATTCCTTCAAAGAGGCAGCTGTTAAGACCTAAATCCAGGGCCCAGGGTTTGTGAAGAGCAGTGGTCTCAAAGTGTGGTTGGAGGACTCCTGGGAGTCACTGAGATCCTCTTGGGAGGTGCCCAAGAGTCTTCCTTTTCCACTGACGTATCTCTGAAGGCTGGGTTCTCTTCATCTGTTCCAGTGAAATATGTTATTTTCATATCATAATGGTTGACTACAGAAGCCAACATGAGAATTCAGCTGCCTTCTGCCAGACATTAAAGATTTTTGAAAAAACAAAAACAACAAAAAAAAAACAACAATGTCATTCTTCTCACATATTTCTTTTTGTTTGTTTTGGGTAGTAGAGCTATTTTTATATTTATTTAAAGCAAGTAAACATTTAATAATTATCTTACTTTTTATTTTTATTAATTTATTTCATTTATTATTAAAATATTTTTTTAGTTTTAGCTTTTTATACAGTAAATATCAGTAGATAGAATCCACATAAACAAAGTCTCTTGGGGGGGGGTCTTCAATTTTTAAGAGTTTAAAGGGGTTTGAAGATCAAACATTTGAGAACTTCTGGTGTAGAATATTGTTTCTCTACACTAACTTGGATATAGACCAGAACACAGTTGATAAGATAAGATAAAATGGGCTATGACTATTATATTTTGGAAGTCCATCAATAATTTAAAACCCAATTTCATTTTCAGAGTGACCTATGTAGTCTAATTTTTATCTCATTTATTAGTTTTCTGAATCCTCAAAAGAGGAAAATAACCAGTCAAGAATATCAGAAATCTCAAATTCCCCAATTAATCAAATCAAATCAAATCTACCATTAAAAGTAGTCAGGGAAAATATGCCAGACATTCATTTCAAGTTTAATTGGACAATTTCTATAAGTTCATGTAACCTTTTTAATATTACTTAGGTCTCTACAAATTAGATCACAAGTCTCAGTTAAAATCAAATATAGCATCCACTTCATAGCATAGCTTTAATTTAATTTAATTGATATGTCTCCTTTCTTGCTGAATAAAGTATACCAAGCTGCTATTCCATTTATTAACCAATACCTTTACAAGTTAGTCCAGTAATTCTTGACAAAATCCCAGAATATTTTATCAGTAAATAAAGCAGATGCATGTAGTACATTTAGAGTAGCCCCGCTTTATTCATTATAGACGCCACTGCAGAACAGGTGCTATGTCCCTAAATTGCGTGGACTAAAAAGCCATGTTGGTGTCACTAGCTTTACATCCTATGCGGTTGTATACCCAGAAGACCAAATAATGATAGATGAAGGGCATCTGAAAATTCTAAAATAAAAAATGAATTGACCCAGTATTGTGAAGAGGGTGCCAGTGGTGGCTGGTACATGGCTACACAGGAAGAAAGAAAATGGGTAGCCTCCCTTGCAGTTATTAATGTTTTTGTGACTAAGTTACTGACAAAGAAATATGAGTTAATGGGATATTAGAATCCATAAGGAGAGAGGGGTCACTCCACTGTTGTAAGCCTCTGAATAACTGTGTGGAAGACTACTGTGCTCGGTGACTACATGGAGAAGAAATAAACTTCTATTTTGGTAGAACCATTGTATTTTTGTCTTTCTTTGTTACAGCTGAGCCTTCACTCCCTACTAATGCATATTCAAAATAAAAATATAGAATTTTGACATAACATCTATAGGTTAAAGAATGCAGCCAATTAAAATTGTACAAAGATCCAAACAATAGACTTGATTACATTAATTTGATAATTTTAAATGTTTATTCTTTTATCAATGACAAGGTTTAATAATTAAAAGTTTTAGCAATTATAAACATGTCCACTGCACAGCTACACAGAAATAGATACTTAGCTCTTTGTTGTAGCAAAACCTGGGGGCATTATAATCCTCTAAAATTGAATTTAATTTTCTATGGCTATTTTGCAGAATTATGTTATCTCACTTTGGGCATAAAAACTTAGAGTGAAATTTTCCTAAGATTTCCCTACATCTTCCTTATCCCAACACACACATAAAGATAGAATTGTTGTTTTTCATCCTTTACACTGGATTTTAAGGCTTCATTCTGCTATTGGCTTCTTGCACATGGGTTATCTGGCTTGTCAAACTTTAGTCTCCCTACAGAATTAGAACATTCGGAAAAACAGACTCATGGTAGAGAAGTTCTCTGTTCCTGGAAATACTCAAGGACACCAGGTTAGAGTATGTGTCAGGGAGAACAAGGTATAAGTAGTTGTTAGGACAGAGGCCCACAACATTTTAACCTGAGGATATGCTTGATATTCTCATGTCTGACACTCCGTGGGCTCACTTACTGGTGCCGTGACCAATTTGCTAGTCATAACTTCATCTCTTTTTTCCCTTCTCATGAAAGCATATCAGAATGCCAGTGAGTGAGAAGAAAATACTTATTATGCCAGTAATATCACATGTGTTCTAATTTATTGCAAAACTAAAGTATCTAAACTTTAATATTTTTAGCTATTGCTAGCTCTCAATTATTTTTTATATTTCCCAATAAATGAAGTAACCATCATGTTGTCAAATTCTTGACTAAGAATTCTAGATTAGGTAGATGTTGAGGGTTAAAAAATAGAGTCAAGGAGGGGAACCTGAGTGGCTCAGTGGTTAAGTGTCCATCTCTTGGTTTCTGCTCAGGTCATGATCTCATGGTGGTGGGATTGAACCCTGTGACCAGCTACATGCTAAGTGAAGTCTGCTTCAGATTCTCTCTCCTGTTTATTCATGCTCTCTTTCTCTCAAATAAATAAGTAAAATCTTTAAAGAAAGAACAACAGAGCCAAGAAATTCCTAATGAATTTACTCTCAATACTAGCACAATGGTGTTTGAAGCTTTTAGGTTCTATAACTCATTATAAGTGAAAACATAATACAATACAACGCTTGCCATAATATATAATATATGAAATAAACTTAGGCTATTTACACATAAAATGGTCTTTGGTTTCCATCTGTTTCAAACAATGATTGGTGGGACATAAAATATGACTTACATATGTGAAATATATATAAGATATATAAATAAAATGTGAGAATTCAGGAAACCATACTAGGGAGGGAACTCAAATGTTGCACAAGGGGCTTTGTTCAATGAATGTCTGAACCCTGATAATCTATAATTTTTTCAAATTACTTCGAATTATTTATGCTATCTGATTTTTAAATGTCACCCTTTTAAAAATGGCATTATACCTTTAATGTCAAGTAAAAATGAATTTGTATCTTCTGTATATAAAGGCCTATGACATTCACTTACTAGGGTAAGGCTAGTCAATATTGGACTTTTTTATTTTGGTCTCCCCATAGCATCTTATGGAGAATACTCTGTTTTCTATCTTATCACAGTCATCATAACTTCTTTCAGTTCCCCATCTACCCACCCCTGCCCCCACCGTTTACTTCCAGTGCACCTGAAGCTCATGGGGGCGGTGACTGTATTGTACTGCTCACTCCTCTAGTCTCAGCATTTTGCACAATGGCTGCCAGACAGCTAATTCCTAGCAAACACTTAATTGGAACTAATTGAATTGATCAGAATTAAGTCCTCAATAAATACCTCTCAAATATTAAAACTCATTTATCTAGGAGAAAACTCATAATTGAATAAAAGCAACATAAAACCTGGATTCAAGACAGTAATTTCAATTATGCTCTAATTGAAGGTTTAGCTGTATTCTTTCCTTAACCTTTCATGGGCCAAGTACTCAGGCTCTCATGTTCTCTTTCCTATTCCCTCTAGACTGGTGCTAGTTGGGAGGAAGAATCTAAATGTTTATTTCCGGTCTGACAACTTAATATTTAGAATCATAGAATTTAGTTACATTGCTCATTAAGTTTTTGTGCATCTCAGTTTTCCTTATCCAAAATTAGAGAATTGTGTCGCATCATTGTGTCATGGATGGAAGGGAAATTGTTATTTGGCACATGAGCTTTAACTGCTCAATCCTTGTGGAGATCCATCAGGCAAGGGAAGTGCTAAATATAGAATTCCTCTGGGTTCTATTCAATCCACTTTCAAACTTAATAGAGTTAAAACTGATAGTTACAACTCAGATATGCAGACATATAACTTTATTTCTCCACAAGTGAACAGGTTATCCTTTGAGTCATCTCCTGATGGCTGACAGAAACTCCAGGTATGTCTGTAATCTTCCAGACTTCTCCCTACCTACACCCTACACTCTCCCAACAGTGGGGCCCTACCACCATTTCTACTCTACTTTGGCCATCTATTGTCAGTTTGGGGCTTATGGAAAGATGACCTCAGATTGAAAAATAAGCTATAAAATGAATGGAAGTTGTGGAAGTAATAATAGTGAGTGTGGACATCAGGATACAATTGTTTTTAAGGGAGGGTAGAAAAATAAGGCATTGTATAGAGGGAGGTTGGGTCCAGAGAGTGGCTTGCTGGTGGGATAGAGACAGTGAACACACTGTCCTAGACACCTCCCCCACATTGTCTTTGTTTGTTTTGTGTTACCTGTGAAACTCTCTCCTGTGGCTGAGTTGGTTTACATTTCATTTATTTATTCAGCAAATATTTATTTTAACCCTGCCATATGCCAGGTCCAAATTGCCCACATTTCCACATTTTTGTCATATTTAGTTTGTTTTAATGTGAAATTTCAAAATAATATAAAATTGATCATATAGCAAAGGACTCTTCTCCTATATATGTGTTAGCTTATACTTCAATCTGATCACAAGAATTGTATTTTTTTTAAAAGATTTTTATTTATTTATTTGACAGAGATCGTAAGTAGGCAGAGAGGCAGGCAGAGAGAGAGAGGAGGAAGCAGGCTCCCTGCTGAGCAGAGCGCCTGATGCGGGGCTAGATCCCAGAACCCTAGGATCATGACCCGAGCCGAAGGCAGTGGCTTAACCACTGCGCCACCCAGGTGCCCACAAGAATTGTATTTTTTTGAATCTTGCGGACATAGTGTGGCTGCCACAGCCTGAGGCTGGTTCTGTCAGCAGGGTCTGTGCACAGTGGTTCCTTCATGTTAGTCATATAGCTACGACTTCACTGGAATAAAACTCTTAGATCACCAGAAGCTGTGTGGAAGGAGATGGATCCAAACTATGTCCATGTATAAAGGAAATGAAGAAAGAGCTATCTTACTATTTGTGGGTCAAGTGTCTGGTAGGAATTGGTAGCAATCATGCAAGACAGAATAGGTGCTTAAAGTTTGCCAGTAGCATCTCCTCATACACACCCTTAACATAGAAATTTCCCTTTAAATTGATCTGTTCTCTAAAGGGGAATATGGCCCTTTACAACCATTTTCTAGGTAGATATGCATCTAAACTCAAGGTATAGTGTATATGGTGGTGACAGTTGAGTGGAGTTAAAGACCTTTAACTCAAAAAATAAGTCAGAAAATATTGTTTTTATGATTAAAGAATGATTTTGGCAGTAAATTAAAAACAACAACAACAACAACAACAACTTCTGGACTTTGTGTTTCAGAAAAGGAAAAGGTAAAGGGTACCTGGGTGACTCAGTTGGTTAAGTGTCTACCTTCGGCCCAGGTCATGATTGCAGGGTCCTGGGATCGAGCCCTGCATAGGGCTTCCTGATCAATGGGGAGTCTACTTCTCCCTCTCCTTCTGGCCTTCCCTCCTGCTTGTGCTCCCCTCCCCTCGATGCTCTCTGTCGCTCTGTCAAATAAATAAAATCTTTAAAAAAAAAAAAAAGGAAAAGGAAAAAGGGAAGAAAAAGGTAGAGTTATTTTTGAGATAAATGGAAAATTCTATTTAAATTATAGCAGGGAAGGGCAAGGAGAACACTAAAGCCTTTATTTTATGTAATATCAGAGCTATTAAAACATTCTAAAATATTTTTGAAAAGATTTTTATTTATTTATTTGACAGACAGAGATCACAAGTAGGCAGAGGGGCAGGCAGAGAGAGAGAGAGGAGGAAGCAGGCTCCCTGCTGAGCAGAGAGCCCTGATGCGATGCAATGCAGGACTCCATCCCAGGACTCTGAGATCATGACCTGAGCGGAAGACAGAGGCTTAAACCACTGAGCCATCTAGGCGCCCCATAAAACATTCTAAAATGGTTTTATTCACCATTTAGTTAATAACCAAATATAAAAATATGAGCATCATGGAGTATAAAGTAATTACTTTTTAATAAAATCATCAGAATTCTGAAAGTAGATTTCAATATTTGGATATAGCGAATGATATAAACGTGTTTGAATTAAACACATTGAACATATCAATAAGTTTTATAATCTAAAACTAAACACTTAACAGTACAAACTACCTTATAGGAGTACTGCATAGGTATAGGGAAATAAACATGCCTTAACCTCTATTTGCATCGCACTACCTGAGGTGAAATCTTTCTTTCCTCTAATATCTATCTCAAGCGTTTTGGTCTTTGTTTTTAGATGATAAAGCTGCAAGAAAGGCTTCATAGAAGAAATAAGGAAAAAAGAGGATTCTGTCATTGTTACAAAATCTTTTGAAGACAAGGAGAGGAGGCTAACTTTAAAGAACAGAGAGATCCATATTCTTTTCTTTTCTTAAAATTTGCCACTTTTAAGAAAACAGGAACTTTTTTCTCTGGTACCTTTTCTAGGCCTCTTAAGTCTTCAATCAGTAAAACTCTCTCAGTATTACAATAGTTTTTAGAAATGTGGTCTTAGGTAACGGCCGTTTAGATAACAAGGTGCTAATTTTCAAGTCGTTTGAGTCGTTTGATTCTATATTAGGCATTGAACTGTAGATAGGTCAATTATTCAGATGCACCTGAGGGAAAAATTTAAGAAGTTTAGATGAAGATTCTGCTTTGGTGTTAATTCTTTTAAGCCCCTAGATATCACTTACGCAAAACCGTGTTGCTGCTTAGGAATACCTTTGGAAGGTTTAAACAATTTTGCTATTATTGTAGAATATGCCAGCCTATTTATGCTTCTCTGATGTTCATTATGTATGCTTATCTAATTTTTAATCAGGAGACTTTGATAATGGGATCATCACAAAGAAACCCAATATCATTTTATTCAAGTAGTGGAAATCATATTGCACTGTTATTTAGGATTTAAGCCTTAGAAAGAATTTGATGCTTGTGAGATTAATCGTAGTGCAAAATATTATCCTTTATTCTGTTGTATGTCTAGAAAGAAATTTTGGTGCTGGGTTTTATTATACTATACAGTCAACCGGATCACCTTTTACAAATATGTCTTTTCAGGAAGTATGCTTATGGCTAAAGAATTCATACAGACACACACACACACACACACACACACACACACACAACTCCTTTCACCCCTGGCTTAATGAAATATAATTGACATATAACATTGTATAAGCTTAAGATATAAACACAGTGATGATTTGATATATGTATATATTGGGAGATAATTACCAAAATACGGTTATTTAACATATCAGTTGCTCACATTGTTACCAGTTTTCTATTGTTTGTTTTTTATTTTGTGGTGAGAACTTTTAACATTTTCTTTCTTAACTTTCCAATATACAATAGATTATTGTTAACTATAGTCAGCTAGGTATACATTAGATCCCCAGAGCTTATTCAGTCTATAACTGGAAGTTTGTACGCTTTGACCACATTCACCCTTTTTCCCTCACCCCTACCCCTGGCCACCACCAATCTACTCTCTGTTTCTATAAATTTTTGGTTTTTAGTGATACCATGCAGTATTTGTCTATATCTGTCTGGCTTATTTCACTTAGTATAATGCCCTCCAGGTTAATCTATGTTTTTAAAATGACAGGATTTCCTTTGTTTTTTTTTTTATAGTTGAATGATATTTCATCTATCTGCACACACACACACACACACACGCCACATTTTCTTTATCCATTCATCCACTGATGGACATTCAGATTATTTCTATGTTTGGGCTATTGTAAACAGCACTGCTGTGAATAATACAAATAGTTGTGGTGTTTTTTGTTTGTTTGTTTGCTTGTTTGTTTTTAGATACTGAGTTTCCTTCAGGTATACACCCAGAAGGGAGATTACTGGATCATATTGTAATTCTATTTTTGTTTTTTTGAGGAACCTCCATACTGTTTTCCATAGTAGCTATACCAGTTTACATTCCCACTAACAGTGTACAAGTGTTTCCTTTTTTCCATCTCCTTGCTAGCATTTATCTCTTTTTGATAATAAAGATCCTAAAAGGCATGAGGTGATATCTCATTGTGATTTTGATTTATATTACCTTGATGATTAGTAATGGGGAGCACTTTCTCATGTATCTGTTACCCATCTGTATGTCTTAGGAAAAATGTCTATTTAGGTCCTCTGCCATTTTTAAATTAGGTTATTTGTTTTTTGATTGTTGTTGTTTGCTGTTGAGTCATAAATTTGCTATCAGGGCTCCTTATATATTTTGGATATTAACTTCATATTGGATATATGGTTTGTAAATATTTTTCCCCATTTCATATATTGCCTCTTTATTGATTGTTTCTCTTGCTGTGCAGAAGCTATTTAATTTGATGTAGTCACACTTTTATTTTGGCTCTTGTTGATTGTACTTTAGGTGGCATATCCAAAAAATCATGCCAAGAATGCCAAGGGGGCTTTCCCATGTTTTCTTCTAGGAGTTCTATGGTTTTAGGTCTTAGATTTAAGTCTTTAATTTACTTTGAGTTAATTTTTTGTGAGTGTGGTAAGAGAGCGGTTGAGTTTCATTTTTTGTATTTGGATATCCCATTTTCCCAACACCATTTATTGAAAAGACTATTGTATCCACATTGAGAATTCTTGACTCTCTTGTCAAATATTAGTTGATCAGCTATACCTGGGTTTATTTCTGGGCTTCAGTTCTGTTCCGTTGGTGTATGTGCCTATTTTTTTATGCCAATACCATACTGTGTTGATTACTCTAGCTTCAGAGTATAGTTTGAAATTGGAAAGTATGACGCCTCCAACTTTGTTCTTTCTAATGAATGCTTTGGCTATTTAGGGCTTTTGTTGGTTCCATAAAAGTTTTAAAATTGCCTTTTCTAGTTCTGTGAAAGATGTCATTGGAATTTTGATGAGTATCGCATTGAATCTGTAAATTGCCATGGGTAGTTTGAACATTTTAACAATATTAATTCTCCCAATTCATGAACATGGGATATCTTTCCATTTATTTGTCCCTTCTTCACTTTCTTTCATCAGTGTCTTAAAGTTTTTTGCATACACACACCTTTTAAAATTGAAGTACAATTGACACACAGTGTTGCGTTAATTTCTTCTCTCTCTCTCTTTTTTTTTTAAGATTTTATTTACTTAACTGACAGAAAGAGAAATCACAGGTAGGCAGAGAGGCAGGCAGAAAGAGGGGGAGGCAGGCTTCCTGCTGAGTAGAGAGCCTGATGCTCTATACCAGGACCTTGAGATCATGACCTGAGCCGTAGGCAGAGACTTAACCCACTGAGTCACCCAGGCGCCCCTGTTTCATTAATTTCAAATGTATTACACTTTTCATCTAAATGAAACTAACTGAAATATAGAGGGATAAAGCTTATTTCAGAAGGTATTGTGTGGAAGGAGATGGGTCCAAATTATGTTCAGGTGTAAAAGAACTGAAGAAAGAGCTGCTAATTCTTATGGGGCTTACATATAACATTTTAAAAAGCACTCACTTTTAAGATTGAGCCTAGATTGATCCAGTTAGGTGAATTATAATGAAGCTGATAATCTTTCTGAAGATGAATAAGTAGTAGTGATAAATTGAAAAGTAAGTTGAAGATTCAACCGAAGATCTTTAAGAGTTTAGAATAGTTTTCCTGAACCCCCTGTTTACCTTGATTCCTGCTTGGATATGGATTTCAGAGTCTAGCTTTTGTTGGTTATAAGTTGATGAAAAGATATGTGGGCATTGATGCCATCTATGAATGGCCCACCTAAGGAGTCATAAAGTCCCCACTTACCCTTAAATATCCCTTGGTACATCCTACATCAAAAAAGATGCAAGCATTGTGCCTAAAAATTTTCATTGCTAATCCTTTTGTAGTTAAAGTAATGCAGACTGCTATTGAGCTCATTCAGTCTAACTTCACATCAGTAATCTCTTAGTGATTGAATTAACTCTGTTCTTCATAAAACATCTGATTTAATTGTATTATCTTAGCTATCTGGTAAAGTTCCAAGGACATTTGTGCGAATGAGATCTGGGGGGTGAGAGTGGGCTTCCTTGTGATGTACAGGGGTCAATATGAAGGGACAATGACAGAGTCGGAGGCTAGGAAATTTGGTATTATTGTGAAGGTTCATTTAGGGACATAACTCTTTTGCTGAAGTTTGAAGAGTACTTAGGATTGAATAGGATCATGAGATGGAGGAATTTCCTGCCTGAGGAAAGAGAGTTATAAAAAAATGAGGAGTTATAAATCTGCTATGTATATAGTATCTGAAATTGAACTGATAGAGTGGAGACAAATTTACTTTCAACAATTAGGAGACTCAAAAGTAAAATTTCTTCTGATTATATTTTATATAATATTAGGTGGTGGTATATTCTATTAACTCTTGAAATTTTATTATGGGATTCACTATGTTGCAAATAACTGGGTAAAAGGAGGAGAAAGAAGGTAAAGATGTATTCAAGTCATGGAATACCAAAATTAGCTATGATTCTGGTCAGAAAATGGCAACAAGGGATGTTGCTACTCACAAAATGTATTGTAAGATAAAACTGGAATGGTAAAGGAAGGCTTTAGGTTCTACTTCATAAGGCTAAGTCACTTATGTTGAAGGCAGTCTTAGAGGGAACACATGACCAGGAAAGAGGTCTTAGGACTGAATTGAGTCAAGAACATGTGTTTTAATGGAAACTGTCTTGTATCCTTAAAATTTTTGGACTTTTTGCCATTGGTAAGAATTAAAAACCTTCAAAACTTATGGCCTGATGTTACACAGTGCAAGGGTTTCTTCATTTTGCAAGGCATGCTGGTACATGGTTCTTTCGTAATACTGTTTTTGATGAGGATAAAGCTGGGCCATTGCAATTATGTGAAGTAGGTCGTACAGTGTTTTCTTTTGAGAAGTTCATGCTGAAATGAGAGGAGCTGAGTGAACAGGTCACATAAAGGGTATAGGTAACAGAGTTGCAGAAGCTCAATAGGAAAGAAAAGCTATTAGCTGAATATACAAATCTGAATAAACATAAGGGTGAGAATATGAGACCAAGAGGCAGTTTAGGTCAGAAGAAGGATGGAGCCAGGTGAGGGGTGCTTCTGCACATGCATATTCAACTCAGTTAAAGTTGGAGTATCAGGGATGATGGAATCTCAGTTAAAGGCCTTCAGAGGACTTTCCTAGGGGAATAATAATTATCAATCCAAGCAAAGTCAATTCTACCATCACAACTTCTGAAAAACTCAACTTATGACAAATAGGTAGCTTTTACCTAGAAATATTCCACCCATGTTAGCTTTTGCACAGATTTCTTTTGATACTCCATCTGTATATTTCTGCTAAATTCTCTAATTTGTGAATTTGTTCTTGATTTGGGTTTTCTACTCTTATCTCAATGTTCCTTCATAATCTGTCAGCTTGGCCTCAAAACCAGGTATGTCACAGTGACTTGTATAAATTTTTATCATTATTTCCAGTACTCCAGAGTTTAGCCCCTTGGCACTTCTTTTTGATACTTCTCACCAGCCTTCTTTTTGTTTACCTTTAATCTGCTCCATCAGTTAGGAACTAAAATGTGTTAAGTTGTGGAAAAATGTAAAATTTATAAGATATAAAATACCTTAGCTAAGTGATAGACATAGGCACAGAGTATTTATATCTTGATTAATTCTATTTCATTTAATAATACTTTTCTTCAAAAAGACTTAAGAAGTACAATTGAGAAATGTCAATCTCTGCACATATTTTTTTTCTTGCACATCAAATGTCTGATTTGACAGTGGCATATTCACAGCCTTCTAAAAATCTGATGAGCACAAGGGTGTGAAGTGCTTAGGAGGAAGGGTTAAAATTTGGTGAATTTTTTTGCTTATTTGCCTCGTTTCTCCTTGATTTTCAAAGAGAAAGATTTCAAGGGGAAGAAATGAATGACAAATAGCTAAAGATGTTCAAAAATATTATTGACACCTACACCAGGTACAAATTAAACTATAATCATCTCAGATCTGCTTTTTAAAAATCTTTAATGATATGTGTATATATATATGCCTTGGTGATAGTCTTAATCGGAACAGTTGGTCTTTCAGTTCTGATATTTACTGCATTTTCAGGAAAGTATGACTAAACTGTATACAAACATAATAGCATTAGAAGATGGAAACTCAGTCTCACTGTAAAATATGTCCTTCTTAGCAAATAGAGCAACATTGTCATCTCCTCTCATAAAATAATACTATGAAAATTTTGAGGTTCTGTGGGGTTGGCAGTGTTAACTCTTATGTTCACATTCATTTTTGTTGGTTATGCTACTAATTGCTTTTTTCTGCTGTGATTCTACTTTCAAGTTCATCCCTCTCTCAGGAGTTTATAATGTAGAGGTGGAAACTAGACACAGACTTATGAAACAGGAAATTGCAAAAGGCAAAAATGAGGGAGAGATGCCAACAAGTATAAATATTGAAAAATGGAGATGATTTGGAATAGCTAGAGAGGTCTTCAACAAAGATAGAGATCTTTATAGTAACCTGTAAGGTTGGGTAGAATTTGAATAGGTAGAAAGAATTGCATGTGAAGCTGGAGAGGGAATGGGTATTTAACCATGCTCTTGGGGTATTAAGAGGTGATGTGAGAATGAATGGGTGAAACCATATTGTGCTGAATCTTATAGGCTGCTTATTCCAACGGGACTTCATCTTAAGGTCAATAACAAGACACTGGAAATTTGGCAGAGCAGAATGACAAGGGGAAAGCATTATTTTAGGAAGATAAGTTTTGATTTTATAATAATTGTCTTAATTTTTCTGTTCTGTGTACTTATAAAATACATAAAGCGAGGAAGAGGGAGTGGGTTACAAAGAGACTTAATCCCTATTTAAATAGATTATTTTAAGTGAATCTGAGGTCAGTTACTTAGGGAATTCAAGGACGGGAAGATATGATGAGAGTTTAGAGTCACAGGGAGGGTATGTTGGCTGGGTAAGATCTAGACCCCAGTCTATGAACTCTACCCAGCACTCCTTCTTCTTTATTAAGTTCGGTTACATTATGTCTTCAACTCCTTGCATTCTTCCCACTGTCCCTAAAAACTCTGCTTTAAAACATATGAGATCTTAAGCAATTCCTTAACAAATCCTATCATTAACAAGGCTTTTATGCCTCATATCTCTAGTTTGGCAGTCAAAAAGTTTACACTACTCAAAATATTTTGTTCTGGAAGTTAATAATAAAGGTGGAAGTTACTGTTTTCCTGGAAAGCCAACAATAATTAATATTGTTATTTACCTAAATAGTAATAATGAAGCAATACAGTGTTTTATTTTATTTTTAAAATTTTATTAAAATTCAATTAATTAACATATAGCGTATTATGAGTTTCAGAGGTAGAGTTCAGCGATTCATCGGTTGTGTATAATGCCTTAATGTCCATCACCCAGTTACCCCATCCCTTTTGCCCCTCCCCTCCAACAACCCTCAATTTGTTTTCTAGAGTTAAGAGTCTCTTATGTCTCCCTCTCTGATTGCATCTTGCAATACAATGTTTAAAAATGTATTATCTCGTTTGATTCTCAGCATGGTCCTGCTAGGCAGGGAGAGCAAACACTAGACTGGCTAGAAGTAATTGTTTTGTGAAGCAACCACAGAGAGGAAGGAAACAGAACTTGACTCTTAATTTCATGTGCATCAGATATTTCTACAAGGGGTCTACTAGTTATAGGTTATGTTTGGCTCTGTCAGTTTAAGTTGTACATATACTTTTCTTCATCATAAAACTGAGGTTATACTTATTTCCTTGATTTGCAGGGTTGAATAAAAACATAAATATTGTATGATTGACTTAAATATAATAATTTTCTATAGGTAGATCTCAATACTGTAGATTATTTCCCAATCATGTAATCTTTGAAAGAGAACCCTAATGGAGTTTCTTGAAGCAGGTAGCTTTTTTGTTTTTCAAAAAAAGGAAAAGAAATGATTTTTCTGTTAAACTGTCATAGAGACATCTGAAAAGAGACTTTAGAATAGAGTGCTACAATCATGAATGATTTGAGGGTTCAAAACCAATTTTAGAAATCATTTTTACCTAAGATTAAAGGAAGACAGGTTTGCAGTATAAGAAGCATTTTACAAAGGTCTTGCCCATTGTTTGATGTTTTACATGATTTAGGGGGAAAATGGTAGTTTCTTCTTATGGCAGACCTCACATATAATAGAAGAAGAAACTGTCAAAAGTAGTGTGATTTAAAGGGTATCTTCCCCCAAATAAGAGCATATTTACATATAAACATGCACAGACATATATATGCCTGACTTTTGGCTGCCTGTCATCTGTCTAGTTCTGTCTGTCTGTCTATCTATCATCTACCTATTATCATCCTATCATTACATATCTCTTTTACACTTAGACTATTATAGTCTGTAAAAGCCATGATCAAAGAGTTGGCATATAGATTTAAAATTTGAGTATTTATATATTAATGTATATGCCCATGTAAATATTCACAGTAACAAAGGGGGTAACTCTGTTTTATATTTGAGAACTGCTATAATCAGAAGACAAGTGATACTAAAGGAACTTTGTTTGAAAGGAGGTGGGGAGAGATTCTTAAGGCAAGTAGCAGGGGTCATGGTAGGGTATGTGTGTGTATGTGTTTGTGTAGGGGGTGTGTGATGATTATCTGGGCAACAGGGGAATAGCATGAAAGTGCTGTGGGGGAAGAAAGGGAAGTGGGAGGGCTGAAAGGAAATGCTAAGCTGCTTCTAATATCTTCTTAATTGTAGTCCAACAGTGAATCTTTTCTTCTATGTGTTAAGATTTTGGCCATTATTGATAATGCAGTGCTTTCAGGTTAGTCCTATATATAGTGACTAGATATATAGTCAACTTCAACTAGTCATATATGATATATATGTATGATAAATATATATGATGTATATGCGATATATTGTATTTGTGATGGATATGCAAATATAAACAAGATCTTTCTAGCCTGCAAACTTAGCCACCATCACTATAAGTGGATATGGTTTGATGTAAGAAGAACATAGAGAGAGGCATATTAATTATTGGAACATAGGGAATATTCCATTGGCATTCTATTCTCAGATGGCTGTCCGAGAAGGAAAAATGTTGCTATATGAGAGAATAGATTATTTGGAGAGGAAGAAATTAAGGGTTTCTCCTTCCTCTCCAGAAAGATTATAGTTGGTCCTCAAGTGATCCATAGGTTTTACAACGTGGCTAGTGACATCAATAAATACAACCTCTATAGAAATTTTGAGAGAAATAATATTTTTATTTCATATTTTTGTCTTCTTAAGCTGAAAACCTAGCAGAATTTCTTGCCTCTAATATTGCTCAGATTCAGTTTAATATTACCCAAATCCTGTTTTAGCTTAGTTTTCTTCAAAGTTATACAGTCATTAGTCAATCAAAGTGCACCTGCTTTTCAGTTTCATACAGAGACACATGGAGCTGGGTTTTTTTCAACCTGAGAAATGTCAGTTTTCTGGAGATGTGAATGTGACCTGAGAAGTCTGGTTTTGCTAGAGAGAGATTTTTTTGAACCCTCATTAAAAAAAAAAAAAAAAAAAAAAAGTGGTGCCCAATTTTTTGTATTGCCTTACAGTTTTTACAGTGTATTATTTCACTTTTTACTCACATCAAAACTATCACCTGAGAGAGTTGTTACCTCTGTTTTACTCCTGAGGAAACTGAAAGTTGAAGAGAACACATAACATGCTCAGTCACTGAGCTGAAAGCAGCAGCACTGGGATTCACACTGGGTCTTCTGACCCCATGTCTACACACCTTTACTGGATGACCCACTAATGCTTGTCAAAGAATGTTCTGGTAAAATGCTTCTTTTCAGGTCAACATGATACATGTGATGTGTAAGTTTTACAGATACTAGAAAGTAACAAGAAAATTGCTGAATGTTAATTAAGAATTATGGTCAAAGACTTTTGTTTGTTTTGTTATATAGGCAAAGTATGTTTCTTACATACCCAGCTGGTCATATTAGGAACAAGCCATACTAAGAAAGCAGCTCTATACCCACTACTACCAGGCTCATGACTACAGACAAGAATGTGAGGATCAAGACTTGGCAGGTGGAGCTGAAAGTATCCTGGAGAGCATGAGGGAATTCATATGAGAAGTATGAGAAAATGGGCCTTGGGGATGATCAATCAGTTTATTTACTAACCTTTCTCTGTATCAGCATACTATCAGGCAGAAAAGGAATATACTTTGGTTTGCATGGTATGTTTTCTTGTCTGATTTGCTGGAGTTTCACACTACTTAAAATATGTTTAATTTTAGTATGGTATCTGATACTGACATGGATGGAATTAGCCAATATTCTGTACAACTATAATTTACATAATTTTGTGATTTCTAGCTCTGGAAAATTATTGATGACTTTTAATTATCAATGACTTTACCTTTAAATTCATAGATTAACTCATAAAGTATTATTATTGATCAAATAAACAATATTTTTTAGTAGGTAATTGTCTTTTGTGAGGACAAAAATATGTCTAATGGCACATTCCTACATATTGTTTAAAATTTTGTTTTCATTACAAAACTAAGAAAAGGATGCATTTCAAATTGGTTATGTGGTTGAATTATTACCCTTCTAACTAGACAAAGACATGGAGCAAAACTTTGCTTTTGACTGGATGATGAAAAGCCAGTTCTCTTGCAGGTAAAGGATAATTAAATGTGTTGGTGGAAGATCTTTCATTGAAAGCCATTTCTTGTTCTTCAGGAAAATGAGAATTGGGGATCATTTGTTTAGGTTACTAGTATTTGAACTCAGCTGAGATTGACAAAAATTCCTTAACTAAACTCTAGAAGAGTTCCTTTGAACTCTTCTACACAGGACCTGATCTTTTCTTTCCTTTTTTTTTTTTTTTAATTTTAATCGTAGTATAGTTAATTTGCAGTGTTATATTAGATTCTGGTATACAATATAGTAATTCAGCAATTCCACATATTAGTATTCATCAGGATAGCTGTACTTTTTTTTTTTTAATGGATCAGTTATTTAATTAGATTCTTCGTAAGAAATTTAGAACATCAATTTGTGAGGGCAAACTCCATTTCTGAGAGAAAACAGAGAGGAACAGCTTTGATTTTTTGACTGAATTTGCAAGTCCACAGCTTTCTGATCAACCTTGTGCTACTCCATAATCTCATATTTCTCCTTGACCGTTTCAAAGATCTCACCTTCCTGATGTCTGGGTTTGTACAGCTTCTCCTTCTTGAGATGTTTGGGGATTTTCTCATTGTTGATGTCAGTTTTTGGTGGAAGTGGCAATGACAGATTTCTAGTGTGTTCTATGCAGAGGAACTTGATTGAGGGCCAGAAGTCCTATCACAAGTAGCAAGCCACTGCTCAGTTGCTTCAGGAAAACCACCTTCTTGTCTCTGTGGCACCCAGTGAGGATGATCAAAATGGTCTCAGGGGTAATGCTAGCTCAAAATTTTCTCACATGTTGACTCAAAGTTTTTTTGCTGTGGCTCAACAGCTTTTGAGGCACATCTTCAGTAGAAAATATCTAGGCATTTTGCAAAGTTTAAACACTCAGATACCACCATTGTTGTCACCACCAAGTGGTTTTGTGACAGTAGCAAGAAACTTTTCCTTCCTTTTCTTTTCAACCCTGGATTTAACTGTTGAATACTTTCTCTTGTACATGATCTTTCCTGAATACATAGCTAGTCATAACCAACAAGGATATTTGCCAATTCTGATTAGGACAGGTTTCAGCTACAGTGGGGCTTCCCTTCTTTGGCATTTTGGCCTTGAGATTATCCTTCTTAACCTTGCCACCAGCATCGGCCTTCTTGGCTTCAGGATTCTTCTTATTATTTTCTAGCTTCTCAGGTTTTTCACCCACCATCTTACAAGACAGGAAAGAGAACTAAAAAATACTGTACTCTTAATCCCCTTCACTTATTTCACCCATTTCCCTGCCTACCTCCCCTTTGGTAACCAACAGTTTGTTCTCTATAGTTAAGAGTTTGTTTTTTGGTTTGTCTCTCTCTCTCTCTTTTTTTTCTTTTGTTTGTTTTGTTTCTTAAATTCCACATATGAGTGAAATCACATGTCTTTTTCTGTCTGACTTATTTTGCTTTGCATTATACTATCTAGCTCCATCTATGTTGTTGCAAATGTCAAGATTTCATTGTTTTTTTATGGCTGAATAATATTCCTGTGTGTGTGTGTGTGTGTGTGTGTGTGTGTGTGTGTGTGTGTATCACAGCTTCTTTATCCATTTATCCATTAATGGATACTTGGGCTGTTTCCATAATTTAATTATTGTAAGTAATGCTGCAGTAAAATCAGGGTGCATATATCCTTATGAATTAGTGTTTTTGTATTCTTTGTGTGAATACCCAATAGTGATTACTGAAATATCATAAGATATTTCTATATTTAATTTTTTGAGGAACCTCCATACTGTCTTCCATAAGGGCTACCAGTTTGCATGCCCATCAACAGTGCATGAGGGTTCCTTTTTCTCCACATCCTTGCCAATACTTGATGGCCACCCTGCTCCTTGGCTATAGAGTCTTACTTTTTCTTGTTGTATTTAGAATTGAGCAGTCTCTCTTCCGTACTTCAAAATTCCATTGCAGTTGTCCCTATACCTATTGTGATAGCTCCTGTTACTCTTTAACAAGTGTTGCAAATATTTTTTTTTCTTGAACAGATAAAAAATTTGATCATTAATCAGAGGTCAAATAGTTAATTTTTTGCTGTTTTAGATAATGGTATTGAGCCTTAAATTATTGAGTCCATTCAAAAGCAGAAACTGAATCAAGAAGGCTGGAGTGTTTTCATGAGGTTGGTAAGCAATGTGGCATCTAAGTCCAGATCCATTATTGGAAAGACTAACATGTCAGAATAAGTAGTTTAGACTTCATTTTGTAATAGGGACTTAATCGTGGTCTTTCCAGAAATGTTATTGAAGGTTCTGGCACCATGTATAAAACAGAACGTGAAGGAAGGAAAAGTGGAGGGAAATTCAGAGACTCGACCAGTGCTGCAGATAAAAAGTCATAAAGGCCTAAAGTAAGTTAGTGGTGGTGAGATTTAAGAAGTAATGAACGTTATAGCTGTTATGAAGGCTGAATGAATATTGACTACATGTTGGCAATCAAAAAAAGGGAAGTGCTAGCAATTTGAAAATGTTTTCAGCCTAAGGTATCAGGGGGATGATGTCCCATGAGGGAGGAAATATATTAAGTTCAGTAAAAAAAATGTAGGTTCAACTATAGTTTAAGATGTGGGGCTGAGTTTGAAAGATAAGTAAGAGCTATAAACAGATATGTAGAAATGATCAACATCCAGGTGTTACTTGATGTCATGAGCCTGGGTGAAACTGGAAGGGAGAAAACATAAAAGATTAAAAACAAAGCCATGAATCAGTCCTTGGGAAATAACTGTATTTGGGCTGGTGCCATGAGACAGAGTAGCTACCAACGAAGAAGAGAGATAGGGAATGGGAACATAAGAGTCTGTAGTGAAAAACAGAAATGAGGATTTGATACAAGAAAGCTTCTGTCAAAATTGAGTGCTGCAGAGAGAGATTAAAGTGAGGAAAAGCACCGAATTTGATGGGTAGGAGGCCTTGGAAGCCTTGGGAGAGAGGTTTCAGTGGAGCCAATGAGAATGTATGTTGGATTTCAATAAATGGAGGGGAAAACATAGAGATTTGCTAGTGTATTTTCCTTGCAAAGTTTGGCAGAGAAAGGAAGAAAACAGATAAGATTGTAGCTGGTGATGGAAGAGGTAAGGAAGGATTGTTGTTCTAGAAGAGGGCATGAGTACGTTCATGAGCTGAGGGGAAGAATCCTATGAGAATGTGTAATTAGAGAAAGGAGAAGTGGGGAGATAATTCATGAGCTCATCCTCACAGAAGGTGAGCCAGGTGGCATCAAGGGCAAAATGGAGGGATTGTTCTTTTTTCCTCTGAAATTTAAGGTAATAGAGAAGACTTGAGTAAGTCAGGGAAGTGTTTTTGTTTTTGTGTGTGGTGATCTCAAACTTCACAATGATGTGAGATAGATGTAAAATGGATTTTATGTTCTAATTTTATTCTTTATAAATATTCCTTAATCCATTAAGTGTTGTTACTAGAATGAACTAATAGTGGTACTATTTAATTACATAGTTATTAGTTATGGAGTGGAAGATTTCCCTCATTTTAAAAATTTATTTATTTATTTATTTTCAATTTTAATAAGTATATACATTCTTCAAAGTTTGTACATCAGAAATAACAAAATTAGTGGTAAAAAATGAAATGAAAGTAGATCAGTTTTAATATGAATTTTTTTGAGATTTCAAGATAACAAATTTGAATCACAAATTGTGATTATCATAGAAGCACGCTTAAATTAAGATGTTATCTTGGTTCCCTTGACCTGTCCTCATTTGCTAGAATGGTCTAGCAAATGTCTCTCTGTCTCTCTGATATTTCTGAGTGTCTCTCTGATATTTCCCCTTAAATATCTGAAAGTCCTTTCAAAGTCAGCCTGTCCTTTGCTGAACTCACCATTGTTTCCCGGTGTTGGCCAGCCTTCAAGCTGTTCCCTAATGATCCCTACTTCCTGGTATTCACCCACTTGTGTGGTCCCTTCTCACATTATACCAGGGTTGATCTGTGTGACCAGTACCATATGGCAGACACAGTGGCATGTCCCTTCTGTTATTAGGTTAGAAAATTCTGCAGCTTCTATTTTGAAAGCTTTCTGTTGCTTATGCTTTCTCTTTTTTGAGTATCTCACTGAAGGGAGGGGCCGTGGGGGCAAGTAAACTGCCATGATGAGAGTAGTCCTGTGGAGAGGCTTCTGTTACATGGGCCTGAAATCTCCAGACATCAACTAAGGAGGAACTAAGACCTGCCAATAATGATATAAGTAAACTTTGAAGTGGATTCTTCAATCATGGTAGATCACTGAAATGACTGCAGACCTGATTGGTAGCTTGGTTGCAAGAAGTAGAAAACCTGTTCCAGTACTACCTAGTTAATTTGTTCACATATCTCTGAAACTCTCTGTCTCCTGTTTTAAGTTGCTGCCTTTCGGGGTAATTTGCTAAGCAGCAATAGAGAATAATACATCCCTGACCAGGCTCTCTTGGATTTCCAGTCTCGGTGAGTTGCACTTATCTTCTCCCTTCCACAAGCCAAGACCCTAAGAGTCTAGGATATAGTCTACCAGGATACTGCCTTCTCCCCTACTCTGCTAATCAACTTTAAAGTTTTGTTAAGAACCTATTGTGTACTAAGATACAAAAATGAACAAAAAAAGATATTTCTCTTCCTATCGAATTTACATTTTAGTGGGGGGATCAAACAATAAACAGTGAATAATAGAAATGTCTGATGGTGGGATAAATGCAGGTGAATGGAAAGGTGAAGCTAATTTATGGAGGACAGTCAGAGAAGGCAGCTTTGGTAAAGTCATCTGAAGGAAGGTTCTGTGTGGATGCCATCCAAGGTGTGGTCTAGACAGTGGGCATCATGAGTACAAAGGTCCTCAGAAAAGATTGTGTTTGATATGTCGGAGGAAGAGCAAGGAGACTGTTGTGGCTGGATCAGAGAGGGTAAAGGAATATGGTAGGTATGGAAGAATATCAGAGAGGTAGGGGTGACCTTGTAGATCCATGGAAATGATTTTGGATCTTACTCTACATTACTTAGAAAGCTGCTCGAAAGGTTTGAGTACAGAAGTGACAAGATCAGAATTAGGTTTCAAACTATCACTATGATTGTGCTGTTGAGAACAGATTTGTTGGGAGATCTAGGAGTTGGAAGAAGAACAACAGGAAATGATGGTGGTATAGATTAGAATGGCAGAGTTGGAAGTGGTCTGACATGATCAAATTTTAGATTTATTTTGAAGTTTGCTTTGACAATGAGCTGATGGATTGGATGTGAGTATAAGAGAAAGTGGGGAACCACAGGTGTTGTCAGATGATGTTGAGATGCTCTAGTATACCTGAGGGAAGGGTTGTGTCAGTCTGTGTTGGTCCTCCCAATTCTTATGTACCCAGTCCATCACCCCTCCCCACAACCCGCATTTCATGACTTCTGTACCTCAAGTAATACCTCAGAACTCCTGAGTGAATTCTTCAAAATCCCCTCAAAAACAATTGCTGTGGTAAGAGTGGTCGGCAACTCTGATAATACTGATCTTTGAGGTAATGTTAAACCTCCTCCTATCCCAAGTTATAATTAGACATTATTCTTTCTAATATACTATAAAATGAACTTTAATGTATAAATGGTGAGATGTATGGCAGCTTATAGTATTCAGCATTTTTCATAGATTCTTAACTTCTTACAGCAATCTATGAAGTAGGAACTATTATTATGACAACTTCATGGTCAAGAAGATGGAGGGTTTGAAAGTTAGCTTGTCCATGTCCACACAGCTAAATAGTGGGAGAGAGAAATAACATGTAATTCCATCCGATTCCAAAGCCAGCCGCTTTCCAGCAGAACTACATTCAAAAGCTACTTTGCCTCTTTAAAGGAGCATGTCTTTAACATAATCAGTTATATAGCAAGATTATGTCTGTCTCACTTTCAAATACTTTTTCTTAAGTTACATATTTGAAGACTAAAATACTTATTAGTTGACAAATATTAGCAATGATATGCTAACAGAGCCCTGGACAGATGATATCAGTGCTACCTATACACTAAATGACTTCAACATCCATAGTGACGGACTAATGACTGACTAATAAGAACTGACTGATAAAAATTGCTACTGTCTAAGTGTTTGTTCCCAAAGAATCTAATTTGCCTGGAGAACTGGTGTGGGACTTGTCACAGATGGCAATACTGAAATAGCTGTCCCATTTGTGAGTCAACAACACTGAGAATCCAGACTAATAGGTTAGTGTGACATTTCCAATTTGCCACTAATTCTCTAAATTGTTATGTTGTCTTAAGCTCAGGCTGTTATAATTTATATTATGAGCTATCAGAACTCAGTCACCCAGGTATTTTTATAGATAAAGCGAAGTTCAGAGGTCAAAATTAGAGAAATGTTTGTGCCTTTTTTTCTTAGATGTTTGATTTTTTCAACTATTTTAAAATTCACTACAGATGCTATTATATTATCCAAGTAATGACAGTAATGCCAGTAATTCAATAGCCCATTTGCCGCCTTTTCATTATAAAATGATGTTTAAGTACTTTAAGCTCCTTGGAAGAAAATCACTATTACTATGATGATGATGATTGCTACTATTTTGGTCACTTTTCTCCCTTTTTAGGATATTAAAAAATGTCTGGGAAAGGGGAAATGTCTATTACTATTTCTTATATAACATCTGCAAGAAATGTTGTTACTTTTTAACAAAATGTTTGAAATCATTTTCTTTTTTTTAATTTTTATTTTTCTAAATTTTAATCCAATTAATATATAATGTATTATTGGTTTCACAGGGTCAGGTCTGTGATTCATCAGTCTTATATAATGCCCAGTTGAAATAATTTTCTGTCTCTAAAGAAATTAGAGACTTGTAGTGATAAGACTCCAGTCACCTTCTTTCTTCAGCAAACTGGTTGTTTTGTGTAAATTCTCATATTTTTCCAGTGTACGGAAGTGTCACATCCAAACACAAGATATTTTTAAATAATCAACTTGGATATAATGAATTCTAATACTCTTTTTTCCCTTTTTAAAAAAATTATTTAAATTGTGTTAGTTAACACATAGTACAATATTCATTTCCGGAGTAGAATTCAGTGATTCATCACTCACATACAACACCCAGCGCTCATCACAAGTGCCCTTGTTAATACCCATCACTCATCTAGCCCATTCCCGCCAGCTAACCTCCCTCCATTAATCCTCAGTTTGTTCATTGAGTCACTTATGTCTTGTTTCCCTCTCTCCTTTTCTTCTTTTCCCCCTCCTATACGTTCATCTGTTTTCTTTCTTAAATTCCACATATGAGTGAATCATATGATATCATTCTTATTCTGGGTTCAAGTGCTTGTTTCTCCACAAAGTAAAGATGGCAAACTCAGCCAGAAATGGCTAATGGGGCCACACCTCAATGTCCCAGGATTTCCTCCCTTTGATTCCTCTTCTCTGAGTTGACAGAAATGGGGAGATTCCATGTAGTTGGGTCTGGGTTGCTTTCCATTACACTTTTCTCAAAGATGTTTTCTTGCTGAACCTCTTTCCAGGAATGAGGTTTGACCAGTGGTTTTAAGGCATTCATCCTTCCCACAAGCTCCTAAAGAAGCTGAAATATAGAACCTACCTCTACACCTTTCCTTTCCCTTGAGTCATCCAAAGAGGCCTGGAAGGGATGGGTGTTGATTTGTACTAAGGGAAGATTTAAATGGGAGGAAGGAAAGAATAAAAGATGCAAAATATGAGGACTCTTCATGTATTCTTTTTTTTATTACACTTCTGTTACAAAATTAAGATTTAGAAGACCAGATTCTTTCTAACTCAAAAAATGACTCTGAAGTCCCAGTGGAGTATCTTTTGTTTTATACATCTATATAACTCACACTTACATAACGTTTACTATGTGCCAGGCACTCTCTATTTGTTTTACATTATTGTAGTCCCCAACCAACCTATGTGGTGGATACTATTATCCTTCGGAAATGAAAATGAAGCCAGGACTGGCTGCATGGGCCTGCAACATATGTAGTTTCATAGGACCTCAGAGGGACCATGGGCTTGGTTTAATGCTATATTGTCACTGTCTTGAAATTCTTAATTTTTGAACAAGAAGCATTGCATTTAGATGAAACACATAGAGCCATAACACTTAGGGTCTTTTGGGGGGCACAGAGGGGGTGGTTGTTTCTTTTGCATATTAGTTTGTTAGACTAAAAAGCAGAAAAAAATGGTTACCAAGTAAAAAATAATGGGAAGATATTGGAAATAAAATCATTCTCCCATGGGATCATGTTTATTTGATTTCAGTGAATTTAATAGTGTGTTCTTCATGGATTGAGATGAACATGCTTTTCCTAGGTGATTGCTATGTCTTTATAAATTCTTTGTTGGTGCCTGGATCTCCCAAATTCATACCCTGATCTAGAGTGGGCTTCTGATTTGGAGACTCAAATATAAAACATCTCCACTAGGATGGTTCTCCGATAATCCTGTTGAACAAGTCCAAAACTGTGTCCTTGACCTTCCTTTTTTGAAACTCTTCTTCCTCCAACTTAACTACTTTGGAACATGACAGCTCCTGTCACCCTTGCAGTTGCTCATACCAGTGAGTCATCCTTGTCACTCACATCCTTTCTCTCTACATCCAATTCGTTACCAAATCTTTGACTCTGTGCTTCATATCATCTATATTTCTTATTTCTGTTGCTGTCATTCCCAACTAAGCTGCCATCATTTCTCACCTTGATTATTACACTGGCTTCTCTAAAGGTCTCCCTGCCCCTTTTCCTGCCCCCTTCAAGTTTTCCACATTGCCACCAGTAATCTTAGTTAAGACAAAACTTGGCTCATATCTGATCAAAACCATCCAGTGGTTTCCCAGTCTGATGACATCAAAACCTAAATTGAAGTTGGGTTTGAAGGAGTCTGTCCCAGCTTGTCCTCAGTCTTATTTCATACCTTTCCTCTGAGCTTACCAAGACAGCAGCTACACTTCCTTCCCTTGTCACAGTTCCAGAAATGTGCTCGGCTTGGTCCTGCTTTGGGCCTGGGTACAGGCTGAGGCCTCTCCCTGAAAGCTTTTCTGTAAAGATCACCCAATTCCTATTCATTGTTCAGAACTCAGAAGATACTACTTCTTTAGGGAAGTTCTCCTTCAATAACTTCAATCTGAAATAGACCCCCTCACTATCTTCTAAGTGTTCTGTTCATTTGTTTAATGTCTTCTTCTCCAGTAGATGATAAGATTCATGAGGGTCAGGCTGTGTATTTGATTTGTTTCTATCCTTTGGGCCTAGCACAATGCCTAATGCATATAGAAGTGTTCAGTAAATACTTAATAAATGAAATAACCGCAGCCTTAATGTTGCCACTTGCATACTTTGTGTATTTTGTACCTTGACGTTTGTTTTTAGTGGACTCTCTTAAACATCCTCACCTTCCTTAAATGCTTTCTTTCTTTCTTTTTTTTTTTTTTCTTGCTCCTACACTGGTCCTGCCCCCACGATATTCCAAATCCAAACAGTACTGCTACTCATCTCTGGTGAACTGTTCGCAACTCAGGACCTGAAGGAGTGTTTCTACCAAAGTATCATCCACTGACAGTATGAGGTGGGAGGTGAAGGGTGTGTTGGTGGGTGTATATGGAGCTCTGGGAACATGCCCTAGGTACTGACCACAAACATGGGATTTCTTTGCATCTCCTATTTTAAAGAAATTTTGCATCCTACTAATAGTTACTCCATATTTGTTTTTATTTTAAAAAGTGCTTGGGGTCACTTCTGCAGCTTGTATGTATTCCCCAGAAACTCTGATTAAGACATTTTTAGGCATTTTAAGCTTGGCTCAGTTTTCTAAACAGTTTCTTATAGCAGAGACCTCCTGAACACTCTAAAAGGTACTCAAGTCCTGCCCCTACCTTTCTGATTTTCTTGTTCTGGTTTGCTTGCCTTGTTTCTTTTATCCCTTCACCCTAATTCTGCTTCTGGGCTGCTATTTGCATTTTGGGTTGAAAAATTCTTTATTGTGCTGGGCAGTCTTGTAATTGTCCTTCCTACATGTCCTCATGGTACAGAGAGGTTAGAATCCCTGGCCTCCACCTACTACCCAGAGTCATTGTGACAAAGCCAACTTCCCACCATATATTCAAACACCCATTAGTAGGTTGTTCCTCTTCCATTTGAGAACCACTACTCAGACTGTTCATACCTTTACGAAATCCAGAACCTTGATGATAGGTTTAGAGGTTAACAGCTATTTTATTCATTCAAAACTCAGACAACTAATTATTAAATGTCTGCTGTGTGCCAGGCACAGTTCGAGTCAATGGAAATATAGCCAAGAATAGACTCACCACCTGAGAATTATTGTGTGGTTCTTTCTACCTACCAACTCGCTTATTTTTTGTTTGTTTTTGAACAAGTTTGCTCTCCTCAATGTATTGTTGAATAGTCTTCACTTAGCGTTCTGATGAATTCTAATTTAAATGTGATAAGGACATTGACATTTAGCATAGATGAAAACATTGACCAAAATAATACCAAAAAATTTAAAAACCAGAAAACACGAGTGATTGTTCCCTAATTGGAAAAACATTAGCAGAGTGTTACAATTTAAGCATATTGTACATTTAAAAAGATTTTAGTGCTGAATAATTTTATAAGAATTCCTGCTGTAATTTTACTTCTTTTTGACATAAGTAGTTCAGTTTGGCAGCAGTGATTTTATTTGCTTTATGTGATTATTTAATTTCTCTGGATTTACTTACATTGTCGCGTCATTCTAACATACTATGTATTTATTCATGTGTAGTTGTACAATATTTGAGGAAGCTGCTGAATGCTATTAGAAGCAGCAGAGAGAGAGCCCCCAAATCTATTAAGTGAAGCAGCCCCACAAGATAGGGAAAGGAGGGGTGCTGGGCTGGTAAGATACTATTCTCGTGAGAACAAGAGGCATGCATGTTTCCAAATAAAGTGACATGACCTATGAAAAATGAGTGTCAACCTGAAGTATTAAAATCAGGTACCTCCTTCTTTCCTCCCTGTTAACATTCCCTGCAGATTTCAGAGTCTGTGGTGCCTAGAAGATCAATGGGAATATTTTATATCACTTTCTGTGTGTCAGCCACCATTTGAAATACTTTATACATGTTACTTTTTTTTTTTTTTTTTTTTTTAGATTTCATTTGTTTATTTGATAGAGAGAGAGAGCACAAGTAGGCAGATCGGCAGGCAGAGGAAGAGGGAGAAGCAGGCTCTCTGCTGAGCAGGGAGCCCGATGTGGGGCTTGATCCCAGGACCCTGGGATCATGACCTGAGCAGAAGGCAGATGCTTAATGACTGAGCCACCCAGGAACCCCATATACATTTCTTTAATTTTCACAACAAACTTGTAAAGTAGGGTTGTCGTCACCACCACCACCACCATCATCATCATTTTCATCATCCTTATTTTCCACCTGAGGGTACTGGGGCACTGGGAGATTAAGTGACAGGTAGTATCAGAGATGGACTCCAAATGGAGAGAGTGTGGCTCTAAGGTTTGGGTGTTTAGCTTTTACACTGTACCACCTCTGGGGGTGAGGGGCAAACAATGTTGAGAGTGAAGTAACATAACACTCTCTTTACTGATAAACTATGTGTTAGATGCTTAATATCAGGATGGGTAAAACTATGTGTTTTGGCATTTTTTACATTGAAATTTGATCTTTTTAAAAATTTAATTATAATTAACTTATTTTAATTTTTAAAAAAGATTTATTTATTTTGAGAGAGAGAGAGAGCACAAGTGTGTGCACATATGACTAGGGGGAGGGACAGAGGAAGAGGGAGAGAAGCAGACTCTCTGCTGAGTATAGAGCCCAACTGGGGTTGGTCTCAGGACCCAGTCATGATCCTATCTAAAGTCAAGAGTCAGATGCTTAACCAACTGAGCCACCAAGGAGCCCCTAAATTATTGTAACTTTAACTCCTTTTTTGCATAAAAGTGACAATTCTTCAGTTTTGTTACAAATCAGCATTTTACTCTTTTTAACAAAGGCATTATTTTGTAGAAAAAAAATTTGTACAATAATATAATAAGCAGTTATATTATATTTCTCTTAATTTTACTTTTCCAGAAAGATGTAGTTGAAATAAAAGCACAATTAGTTTCAAAGGGAAATTATTAAATTCAGAACAGGTCAAATATCAGCTATCACCTGTATAAAGACTGCCAAGATGTAAATACCTGAATGTTTGTTTCTTTTTTCTTCCTGTCTACTTTGTCTCATTTTGTTTTTTACTTTCAAATTTTAGAGGATGTTTTACATACCTTTTTTTCTTTGTAGCTTCACTTACTCTAGCTAAATTGACAATTATCTCCAGGGATAAAAACCACAGAAACCATGATAAAGATATGGCCGAATGGCCCCTAATTGACTTGCCTAATCCAATAAAGTGTTTCCTTCTGAGACAATTAGAAGGTCAGAATGGAATACTCTGGAATGCAATACATTACATGAGCTTCTCTTAACTAATTTATGTACTCACTATTTGCTGAACACAAAACCTCAGTTTTTAGACTTTAACTGTTGTTTCTGTTAATCCAAAAGCAGATGCTTCACCTTTCACTGATTCGTTTCTGCCCTTTAATTTCTGAGTTTATTTTCTCATCTGGCCACCACTGCTCTTATGGCTATTTATGTATGCAGGTAAGATGGAAAAAAATATAGGAAAACTATGTATCCATTCTTCAGGAAGTATTCTCTTTTGCTAATTACCTAAAAGCACTAAGAAATGTATCCATTTGGCTAGATATTTTTGAAAACCAAAAATAAAGTTAGAAAAAATCTCTAGTGTGTGTAACATCCAGATCTTTCCAATTAATTCAACATTCACATTGGTAAAGAGGACTCAATAATTTTTTCAAGGTATCACTCCAAGTATCCAGGGACATGAAAGATTCATGGTGATAGTTCAAACAATTTCAGCAACTAAGTGACACTGAAATGTGAATTGAGGTACAAATGTTCAGTCAATGTAGTCAGAATAAATGAAATAAATGTAGAAGTATGAAAAATACCAATTGTCTCCTTCTCTGCTAAAAGCTGCCTTTTATAGTGGACACTTTTGGGGCCCCCTCTTCTTCGAGAACTATTGCTGCCTCTTTCCTAGCTATGTTTACATTTCTTGTTGTAACCATCACAACTATCCATCTCCAGAACAGTTTTCTCAACTGGAAGTCTATATTCATTAAACAATAACTCCCACTCCTCCACTGCCCAGCCCTTGGCAACCACTACTCTGCTCTCTGTTTTATGAATTTGACTTCTCTAGGTACCACATATAAGTGGAATCATGCAGTATTCATCTTTTGTGACTGGCTTATGTCTCTTAGTATAAAGTCTTCACGGTTCATCCATGTTGTAGCATGTGTCTGAATTTTATTCCTTTTAAGTTTGAATAAATACTCCATTGTGTGTATATTTACATTTTACTTATCTATTGATGGACATTTGGGTTCTTTCTGCCTTCTGGCTGTTGTTTGAGCATGATTGTCCCTGTTTTCAATTTTTTTTGCATACATATTCTAATTCCACAAGTGCAATTGCTAGACCGTATGGTAATTTTCTTTAATTTTTTGACCCTGTTTTCCATAGCAGCTGCACCATTTTATATTCGCACCAGCAGTGCACTAGGGCACCCATTTCTTCACATCCTCACTAACACTGGTTATTTTCTCTTTTTTCTCTCTTCCTTTCTTCCTTTTTTAGTAGCCATCATCCTAACGGATATTAAGTGGTATCTCTCTATGGGTTTAATTTCCGTTTCCATAATGATTTGTGATGTTGAGCATCTTTGCATGTGGTTATTGGCTCTCACTAGCAGAATGTTTAAGGAACTGTAATAATCAGAACTTTTCTCGTTTTGAGCTTTCCAAGCTCAGGATGCTCAATTTATTCTTGTATTTCCTAAGACTCTTCAGTGTCCTCCCACTCCCCTTTTTGCTTAAAGCTTGATTTCTGTTACTTGTAACCAAAATTTCTGATTCAGCTTTCCTAGGGAACTCTACGTTCCTCCTTGCCTCTACCTCTTTGCCTCCACTGACGTTACAAATCACTGCAGCACTTGATTTACCCACTATTTTTGTGAAACATTTCAGCTACGTTCTTACCATTTCTGCTTATTTTTGATAGAGAAAATTATTAGCTATGGTAAAGAAAAAATCCTAAAAATATCATCTTTTACTTTAGTTAATAAATATGAGAGTAGCCCTTTTCTATGGGAGTCTCCCAGAGACATGTTTAGTACTGCCTCTTTTTTTTTTTTTTTTTTAAAGATTTTATTTATCAGAGAGAGAAAGGGGAGAGAGCGAGCACAGGCAGACAGAATGGCAGGCAGAGGCAGAGGGAGAAGCAGGCTCCCCGCCGAGCAAGGAGCCTGATGTGGGACTCGATCCCAGGACACTGGGATCATGACCCGAGCCGAAGGCAGCTGCTTAACCAACTGAGCCACTCAGGCGTCCCATAGTATTGCCTCTTTAACTTGGGTTCTCTGTATGGAGGGCTGTCAGGACAATAGTAGTTTATGCTGTTACAGCCACTCAAGTCCACCTCCCAAGGCAGAGGAACAGCAACCTGGAGTGGTGCTGTGAAGGTGGTGTACTGTGGGGGAGGGGGTGGACTTTGTTTGGGTCTCCACATCTCTAGTAATGTCAATCCCTGGCCTTCCTGTTTTAGGATCTCATATAGTAGAATGAGAATTAAATGACATAATCTATATACAGCACTTCATACAGTGCTTGGCATTTAATAAGAGATCAGTAAAGGTTAGCAATATCCCTCCAAATAAAAGATATTTTAATATTAAAATTTTTAAGTTCCCTTTGTTCTAGGGTGGCTTTCTCCTGCCTGGCATTTAGGGAGGATGACATATAGACATTTTATTTCTTTTTAAATTAATGTCTTACATTTAATGTAACAAGGTGGTTTTCTAATTATATAGTAATTAAACTTAAACAAACGTTACAGTAAGAAAGGGGCATTGACGGTGTCATGATTTAAATATGGAATGAAGATAAGATCAATGCCTTGATTTTCCATAATCATCATAAGGGTCACATAAAATGACATTTTCTGTAATGGGGACTACATCTTCGTTCTAACATTAGGACTTCTGAAGTAATGAAGAAGGAAAAAAGAGTTTTTGTGTATTTCACTGACAGCTTAGAAGATCTGAATTAATATTCTTTAAGAATCTATAGAGTTTCAACAAATAATAGTTCAGTTTAAGTTAAAATGAAATTGCAGTGATATTTTTCCTCTGAGAAAGACCTCCTTTGTCTGATTTGAAACTATATCATCATTTATTCTTATGTTATTAGAATGATCATTCAATCATATTTTCTTCTTTTAGAGTTAGTTACAAGCATAAAGACTTGCCATGAGCTTTCTCCTCACTGACATGACTATATCCTAGAATGTATCATCAGGATTCTGACAAAGTGTGCTGTTAGATCTGCATCTATCTTTCCTTTTATGTTTTTGGAAGGAAAGTGAGTCAAATTGAGTATATAATTTATCAGTAGTAAGAAATTGCCACATTTGACCTTTTTAAAATTTTTTTTATTTTTATTTTATTTATTTTTTTTATAAACATGTAATATATTTCTTTCCCCGGGGGTACAAGTCTGTGAATCGCCAGGTTGGCACACTTCACAGCACTCAGCATAGCACATACCCTCCCTAGTGTCCACCCTTCTCCCAACCCCCCCTCTCCCTAGCAACCCTCAGTTTGTTTTGTGAGATTAAGAGTCACTTATGGTTTGTCTCCCTCCCAATCCCATCTTGTTTCATTTATTCTTCTCCTACCCCCTTAACCTTCCATGTTGCATCTCCACTTCCTCATAGATCATATGAAAGTTGTCTTTCTCCGATTGACTTATTTCACTAAGCATGATACCCTAGTTCCATCCATGTCGTTGCAAATGGCAAGATTTCATTTCTTTTGATGGCTGTATAGTATTCCATTGTGTGTATATATACCACATCTTGATCCATTCATCTGTTGATGGACATTTAGGTTCTTTCCATAGTTTGGCTATTGTAGACATTGCTGCTATAAACATCTGGGTGCACATGCCCCTTTGGATCACTACATTTGTATCTTTAGAGTAAATACCCAGTAGTGCAATTGCTAGGTCATAGGGTAGTTCTATTTTCAACATTTTGAGGAACCTCCATGCTGTTTCCCAGAGTGGTTGCACCAGCTTGCATTCCCACCAACAGTGTAGGAGGGTTCTCCTTTCTCCACATTCTCGCTAGCATCTGTCATTTCCTGACTTGTTTATTTTAGCCATTCTGACTGGTGTGAGGTGATATCTCATTGTAGTTTTTTTTTTTTCAAGAAAACAATCTTCATTTTATTTTAATGGTATACTCTTTGAAATAAAAATAGTTTTTAATGTTTTTTTTAAATTTTTAATTTTTTATAAACATGTATTTTTAGCCCCAGGGGTACAGGTCTGTGAATTGCCAGGTTTAGACACTTCACAGCACTCACCAAAGCACATACCCTCCCCAATGTCCATAACCCCACCCCCCTTCTCCCAACCCCCTTCCCCTAGCAACCCTCAGTTTGTTTTGTGAGATTAAGAGTCACTTATGGTTTGTCTCCCTCCCAATCCCATCTTGTTTCATTTATTCTTCTCCTATCCCCTTAACCTTCCATGTTGCATCTCCACTTCCTCATAGATCATATGAAAGTTGTCTTTCTCCGATTGACTTATTTCACTAAGCATGATACCCTAGTTCCATCCACGTCTTGCAAATGGCAAGATTTCATTTCTTTTGATGGCTGTATAGTATTCCATTGTGTATATATACCACATCTTCTTGATCCATTCATCTGTTGATGGACATCTAGGTTCTTTCCATAGTTTGGCTATTGTGGACATTACTGCTATAAACATTCGGTGCACGTGCCCCTTTGGATCACTACGTTTGTATCTTTAGGGTAAATACCCAGTAGTGCAATTGCTGAGTCATAGGGCAGTTCTATTTTCAACATTTTGAGGCTGAGGTCGAAGAGGTTGCTGCCTGTGTTCTCCTCAAGGATTTTGATGGATTCCTTTCGCACATTGAGGTCCTTCATCCATTTTGAGTCTATTTTTGTGTGTGGTGTAAGGAAATGGTCCAATTTCATTTTTCTGCATGTGGCTGTCCAATTTTCCCAGCACCATTTGTTGAAGAGGCTGTCTTTTTTCCATTGGACATTCTTTCCTGCTTTGTTGAAGATTAGTTGACCATAGAGTTGAGGGTTTATTTCTGGACTCTCTATTCTGTTCCATTGATCTATGTGTCTGTTTTTGTGCCAGTACCACCATGCTGTCTTGATGATGACAGCTTTGTAATAGAGCTTGAAGTTCTGGAATTGTGATGCCACCAACTTTGGCTTTCTTTTTCAATATTCATTTGGCTATTCGAGGTATTTCTGGTTCCATATAAATTTTAGGATTTTTGTTCCATTTCTTTGAAAAAAATGGATGGTATTTTGATAGGAATTGCATTAAATGTGTAGATTGCTTTAGGTAGCATAGACATTTTCACAATATTTATTCTTCCAATTCAGGAGCATGGAACATTTTTCCATTTCTTTGTGTCTTCCTCAATTTCTTTCATGAGTACTTTATAGTTTTCTGAGTATAGATTCTTAGCCTCTTTGGTTAGGTTTATTCCTAGGTATCTTATGATTTTGGGTGCAATTGTAAATGGGATTGATTCCTTAATTTTCTTTCTTCTGTCTTGTTGTTGGTGTAGAGAAACGCAACTGATTTCTGTGCATTGATTTTATATCCTGACACTTTACTGAATTCCTGTACAAGTTCTAGCAGTTTTGGAGTGGACTCTTTTGGGTTTTCCACATATAGTATCATATCATCTGCGAAGTGTGATAGTTTGACTTCTTCTTTGCCGATTTGGATGCCTTTAATTTCCTTTTGTTGTCTGATTGCTGAGGCTAGGACTTCTAGTACTATGTTGAATAGCAGTGGTGATAATGGACATCCCTGCCATGTTCCTGAGTTTAGAGGAACAGCTTTCAGTTTTTCTCCATTGAGAATGATATTTGCGGTGGGTTTTTCATAGATGGCTTTGATAATATTGAGGTATGTGCCCTCTATCCCTACACTTTGAAGAGTTTTGATCAGGAAGGGAAGCTGTACTTTGTCAAATGCTTTTTCAGCATCTATTGAGAGTATCATATGGTTCTTGTTCTTTCTTTTATTAATGTGTTGTATCACATTGATTGATTTGAGGATGTTGAACCAACCTTGCAGCCCTGGAATAAATCCCACTTGGTCATGGTGAATAATTCTTTTAATGTACTGTTGAATCCTATTGGCTAGTATTTTGGTGAGAATTTTTGCATCTGTGTTCATCAAGGATATTGGTCTGTAGTTCTCTTTTTTTGATGGGATCCTTGTCTGGTTTTGGGATCAAGGTGATGCTGGCCTCATAAAATGAATCTGGAAGTTTTCTTTTCATTTCTATTTTTTGGAACAGTTTCAGGAGAATAGGAATTAGTTATTCTTTAAATGTTTGGTAGAATTTTCCCGGGAAGCCATCTGGCCCTGGGCTTTTGTTTGTTTGGAGATTTTTTTTTTTTTTTTTTTTGTTTGGAGATTTTTGATGACTGTTTCAATCTCCTTACTGGTTATGGGTCTGTTCAGGTTTTCTATTTCTTCCTGGTTCAGTTGTGGTAGTTTATATGTCTTTAGGAATGCATCCATTTCTTCCAGATTGTCAAATTTGTTGGTGTAGAGTTGCTCATAGTATGTTCTTATAATTGTCTGTATTTCTTTGGTGTTAGTTGTGATCTCTCCTCTTTCCTTCATGATTTTATTTATTTGGGTCCTTTCTATTTTCTTTTTGATAAGTCTGACCAGGGGTTTATCAATTTTATTAATTCTTTCAAAGAACCAGCTCCTTGTTTCACATTTGACCTTTTTTAAGACTTGTGTCTACTTTCCTTAAGGAATGTTACATTGTGTTCCACCAGAACCACCAGTATAGATCTGGAAAAACTGTGATTCACCCTTAGTCAATGGAAATCACAGAACTGAGCCATAATGCTGTGCAGTACTTACACACTCTGTCAGACATGATGATAGTTTCTGTTTATAGCTATTTGGTTTCTTAAACCATGGCAATTCTCTGCCATCTCTCTAAATTGAAAAATGTTTGTATTCTTTGTTCCTTTTACTCTGGGGTTAGACTTTCATGAGAAGATAATGATTCCTCAAGACTTCAGTGTCCTTTTTCCCCCTGCCCCCAAACACCGAAATGTTCTGTGTATAGTTGTTAGAATGCTACCAACCAAGCCCTGTACAATTGCATCTGGATCGTAATACATACAATTCCAGTTAATGCTTTGAGAATTGGATGTGGTATTGTCATTTGCCTCACTAGTAAATGGATATGGTTTTTTTTCTAGTTGGCAAGATGTCATCTTCTTAGCTATAAGGAGGCTCCTGTGTGTATCTTTGATCACAGAAATGATATTTTTAAATTAGAGACATGACTTCACATAGAAAACAAAACAGACTTGGTCTCCACTGGAAAGAAATGATTCCTGACTATCAACATAAAAAAAAAAAAGGTTTAAAGATACAGAATGCTAAAAAGTGTTAAGTCTGGTATTGTACCAAATCCAGCCACAAAATGAAAGAAAACAGTGTCATTCTTGAAACGGCCCCATTCTGCCTTAGGTTTTGTTTCTATCAGATGTGATCTTTACAGCTTAAAGGTTTGACAGATTTTTGTACCAGCTTCATCATTCCCTAACATTTTTACTTTACCTGAGAAAAAACTGTGATTATGACTGCTCTCAGGATAGGGTGATGCCTTACTTATGTCCACCTCTCTAGCATGCTCTGCTTTTCCTGACTCTTAGTGGAGTTCAATAAATAAGAGCTAAATGGAATTTTCCCCTTATTTTCTACTTTTCCATAGCTTGAACTTCCTCTTAAAGACACTGTATCTGATGATACTTGACAATTTGTTACAGCATTTTTTTTATCACAAATGAAGCTGTGGTCTGTATGCCTGATCTAAGAAGAACAAGAGGACTTTGTTTCTTGAGTAAAAGCTGCTTTTTAAGAACCTCTGTTAGCTTTTTTTTTTTCTTTTTCTTTATGGTCTTTGAAAATCTCTCAAATTGTAGGAGCATCTGTTCTCACACATTTTTAACTGTCTTCTCAGTTCCTCCATTTATATGTCCTATGGCCCTAACACTCATTAGATCTCAAGCTGAACCCACCATTTTTTTTTTTTTTTACCCCTTTTAACCAGTTCCCTCTGGCTGTTTGTGTTAATATCATTACCTTTATTCCAGTCACTTCTTTCACTAACTTGGCCTTGTGCTTGACGTCTATACTTTCCTATACATGGCTTTTGATTTCCTGCCCAATACTGCCAATTCCACCTCCCCAATATCACTTACATCTATCTCCTTTTTTTTTTTAAAAGATTTTATTTATTTATTTGAGAGGGAGAAGCAGAGTCCCCACTGAGCAGGGAGCCCGATGTGAGGCCCGATGTGGGGCCTGATCCTAGGACTCTGGGATCATGACCTGAGCTGAAGGCAGACACTTAACGACTGAGCCATCCAGGAGTACCACATCCATCTCCCTTTCTGCACACCCACTGCCACCAACCTCATTACATCTTGTGTGTTTTTCTATCTTCTTTTTGCTTTACTCTCTTCCCTTTAAATCGAAATGAATCATCTTCAAGCAGATGTATAATTGTGTCATTCAGTCATTCACTCTTTACCTTAAGGCCCCCAACTTCTTTTTTTTTTTTTAAGATTTTATTTATTTATCTGACAGACAGAGATCACAAGTAGGTAGAGAGGCAGACAGAGGGAGAGGAGGAAACATGCTCCCTGTGGAGCAGGGAGCCCAATGCGGGGCTTGATCCCAGGACCCTGGAATCATGACCTAAGCTGAAGGCAGAGACTTTAACCCACTGAGCCACATAGGTGCCCCAAGGCCCCCAACTTCTTACAGAAAAAGCATAAACATTCTATCTATTATTCTAGAACAGAAGGTGATTTTCACCACATGTGTAATTTAAAATGTCATAACTACATTAAAAAGTGAAAAGAAATATATTTTAACTCAATATATTAAAATACTATTTCAACATATCACTATAAGAAGTATTGATATTTTGTATTATTTTCTCTAAGTCTTTGGAATATGTTTGTAGCTACATTTCAAGGGTTTGGTGTCACACGTGGCTAATGGCTACCCTAACAGTGCAGCTCCCCTACCTTTTACAAATCTGTTCTTGACTCTAATTTCCTTTCCCTTGTATACATTCCATCCTCTAGCCGCACTGAGCTCTATGTTCATATCTGTAAACCATTCAAGTTATTTTGCCACAATGTCTTTGTGCTGTTCTGTATCCATGGAATGCTATTATTCTCCTCCCCACGTCCAAATCCTGGAAGTGGTTTAAGGCTTTGTTCAAATGCCACCTGACCCAGGAGGTTTTATCTTCCTTCACATGAAATTAACTATCCCCTCTCTGACTTTCCATAGCTTATTTTCTGTGATGGCACTTAGCAATCTTAATTTTTCTACACACCCATCATATCTCCTTTCTAGGTCATAAATTTCTTAAGAGCAATCACTGTGATTTCTTCTTCAGGTCACAAAGCTTAGTCCTGTGCTTTGTTCATAAAGGCATTTACTGAATGCTTGATGAATCACAAGTTAAACTTCGCCTGAAGGTGGTTTTATTAACTAGAGTTAGAAATTATTGCTAATAGTCAGAAATGAAAAAGTGTACCTATATACATATGTAATTGTTTTGAATTTATGTGACATTTAATACAGTGCTTCCAAGTTAAAGAAAATTCAGCTTTAACAACAACAGCATACTCATGTGGCTTATATAAAAAATTAGTAAGAACATATTTTTACTTAATAAGTGCCAGGAGAATACTTTCATAGATTTCTTTACAATCACCTTGATTAACCATTCCTATTGAAGGTTGCTTTTGTTTTACTTATCAATTCCTAGCTAAGGACTACAGGGAATCAGAATATTTGCCTCTCTAGACCTCTCCCTGGGACATATAACTAAGCTTATCTTGTCTGTTTTGCATTCTCATTTCCTTCAAGATAATTGAGTCAGGCAATTGACTGTCTCTAAGGAAGTTTGATATTGGTGAGAATTAGATATAGTTTTGTTTGTTTGTTTCTTTGGTTTGGTTTGTTACCATTTTGTCTCTTCTTAAATTTGCCTTAGACTGATTCCTACCATTGTAAAATAGATTCTTCTAATATAAAAGCCTGAAATCTGTTAATTGATACACCAGAGAATACCAAGGTTATATATTCCAACCTAGCTTTTTTCTCTTTTTTTTGAGACATAACTTAATGGAGATCTCTCCTTGGTTACTGAGTGTAGCAGATGCTGTCAGTTCTTCATTCATATCCCTGGGATCCCTTTACCTTTTCTGCTCATTCCAGCCTGACTTCCAACATCCAAGACCTTTGTCCAGAATCCAAGACTTTTGTACAGCTGGAGAAGTAAAGGGAGTAGCCCCTAAGCAGTTACTGAAGACCGTGGGTTTAAATTCACTCCAGCTATCTTGTGTCTTGGCTGGAAGGCAGGCATTTTGCACTGTTACCAATTTCCTTTTAATCCTCATCAGTTTCCCACAGTGCTTGCTGCCTTAATAATACATCCTTAACGGTTTGCTTTTCCTTCCCTTTCTGTACCACTGCTCCATCCAATATGGGTGTCCTTGCCCCTCCCAAGTAGATTAGATGCACTCAGTCCTCGACTCAGTGTTTTCTGGAGAACCTAAGACACCAAGCTAATCATAGCTTTGAAGTCTTTAGTGTGGTTTCTATCTTTCCCTCTTTCCTTCTCCTTTCTCTCTCTTACTTTCTTTCCTCCCCATGACATTTTTTCCTTTCCTTACCCAATATTTATGGAGTGTGTATTTTATGTTAATCATCCAAGAAACAGAAATGCAAACCAGTTTCCTTGTCCTCATGGCTTTTAACTGATTTATGCTGAATCATATCCCACTGAATGTATCATGAAATCTTTACGAGTGACTTTGGCCTTTTTTTGTTTTTCTTTTAACTTTAAAAAAAGAAGAGACTATTTCAGCCTGTTGCTGATTGTGATGACACTAATTTTTGTTTCTTAAGTTTTTTTGGAGGAGCAAAAGATTTTACCCTCATTTGTTTTAGCTTATCTCTACAAATATCCTTGTTAGACTAAATGGAACTAAGATAGCGTTAATTTTGATAAAACATCAGTGAAAGTCAACAAGAGAAAAGTATTTATTCCACATACTTAATTCTAAATTACTGCAGTTCATGCATAGGTATGGTTGAGTTGATCCTAGGAGACTAACTTTGACAGGGTGCATTATTGGGTAGACTCCCATCAATCATTTGAGAACCATCTTAACAACACAAATCTAGTAAGAGGAAAAAAAAAATCAGTCCTGAAGATTTGGTGTGCTATCAGAATAACACCTGGCTGATAACTTAAAAAAACAAAACAACAACAACAACAAAAACCCTTCCTATGATTGTTTTGTCATTTTAAATTAGGTAATGGAAAAACCTTTTTGATCTAAATAGGTATTAAATGGTTTTCCTTTCATTGTGTGCCAACTGGCATATCATAATAAAAACATAATAAAAGTCAAAGCAATTTGAATATAATACTACAAATCCTGGCAGTAAGATTGTTTGAAAGGCTGATTACCAACATCATTAGAGAAGAGTAAATAGAAACACATACTCAAATATAAACCAGGAGCAGAGAGTTTCAAATAATTTTTTTACATTCTTATAGCTTTGCTAATCCTATTGTTTCTAATAGAAAATCATTGTGTCATCATCCCACGGGGACATACCCATGCATTATCATTTCATACTCAATTATATTTGTTTTTATTATATATAAGACATGTAGCCCCATTTTATTTGCATATGATAGGAACAGCTAAAGTTGACCTAAATTATGTGAATTTAGATTGGTCTTTTCTCAAAGTAAATCCTTTCCTTATATTCCTGTTATTCAGAGTCATCATCATTTTCCCCATGAATGTAGATGAAAATCTGAGTTTTATTTTTGACCTTTCCTGTTTTAATCAGCTCAGGCTGCCACAATAAATGCCGTAGACTGAGCGGCTTAAACAATAGAATTTTATTTCTCATAGTTCTAGAGGCTGAGAAATCCAAGGTCGAGGTGCTGGCAAGGAGTTTCATTGTGAGGCTTCCTTTCTTCGCTTGTGGGTGGCTACCACCCATCTCGCTGTGTGCTCACATGACCTCTTCATGTGTTTAGGGGGATATCACAAAATTACTCTTTTTTAAGTCTACAAAATATTCCATTGTGTATATATGCCACACCTTCATCCATTTGCCCATCCATGGACACTTTAGCTATTCTAAATAAAGCTGCAGTGAACATGGATGTGCATCTGTCTTTTTGAGTTAGTGCTTTCATTTTCTTTGAATAAATACCTTGAAGTGGAATTGCTGGATCATATGATATTTCTATTTTTAGTTTTTTGAGGACCTCCACACTCTTTTCTGTGGTGGCTATAGCAATTTACGTTCCTATCAACAGTGTGTGAGAGTTTCCTTTTCTCTATATCCTTGCAAAAACTTGTTATTTCTTGTCTTTTTGATAATAGCCAATCTATTGAGTTATAAGGTGGTATCTCATTGTTTTGGTTTGCATTTCTCTGATGACTGATGATGTTGAGCACCTTTTCATGTACCTGTTGGCCATCCATATGTCTTCTTTGGAAAAATGTCTATTCATGCCCTCTGCCTATTTTTAAATCAGATTGTTTATCATTGAGTTTTATGAGTTCTTTATATATTTTCACTGTTAACCTTTTATCAGATATATTATTTGCAAATATTTTCTCCCTTCCAGTAGATTGCCTTTTCATTTAGTTGATTGTTTCCTTTGCTGTGCAGAAGCTTTTTAGTTTTATGCAGTCCCACTTACTGATTTTTGCTTTCGTTGCCTGTAATTTGGTGTCAAATGCAAAAGAAATCATTGCCAAGACTGATGTCACAGGAGTTTACTACAGTTATTTTCTTCTAGGAGTTTTATTGTTTCAAGTCTTATATTTACATCTTTAGTACATTTTGAGTTAATTTTTGCTTATGGTATAAGATAGTGGTCTGGATTTATTATTTTTCACAGGACTGCCTCATTTTCCCAACACCATTTATTAGAGAGACTATCTGTTCTGCATAATGTATCCTTGGCTCCTTTGTCATAAATTAATTGATGATATATGTGTGGGTTTATTTCTGGGCTCTGTATTCTATTCCTTTGATCTTTGTGTCTGTCTGTTTTCATCCCAGCACCATTCTATTTTGATTACTATAGCTTTGTAATATAGTTCAAAAGCAAGGAGAATGAAGCCTACAGTTTTGTTTTCTCTCCTAAAATTATTTTGCTTCAGGGATCTTTTGTAGTTTCATACAGATTTTAGGATTTTTTTCTATTCCTGTGAAAAATGCCCCTGGAATTTTGGTGATTGCATTGAATTTGCATTGGATTGCATTGAATCTATAGATTGCTTTGGGTAGTATGTACATTTTAACAATATTAATTCTTCCAGGGGTGCATGGATGGCTCAGTTGGTTAAAGCATCTGCCTTCAGCTCTTGGGGTCCTGGGATCAAGTCCAGCATCAAGCTGCCTGCTCAGTGGGGAGCCTGCTTCTCTCACTGCCCATCCCCCTCCACTCATGCTCTGTCTCTCACTTTCTCTCTCTCTCAAATAAATAAATAAATAAATAAATAAAATCTTTAAAGAATATATTAATTCTTCCAATCCTTGAGCATGGAATATCTTTCCATTAATTTGTGTTCTCTTCAATTTCTTTCATCAGTGTCTTACAGTTTTTAGTGCATAGGTCTTTCACCTCCCTTGGTCAAATTTTGTTCCTTCATAATTTATTCTCTTTGATGCAATTTTAAATGGAATTTTTTTTTTAAATTTGTCTGTCTGATTGCTCGTTATCAGTGTACATAATAGCAACAGATTTTTTGTATATTGATTTTGTATCTTGTAGATATCAGGTTATGTGCAAATAGTGATGGTTTCACTTCTTCCTTTCCAATTTGGATGCCTTTTATTTCTTTTTCTTGCCTAATTGCTCTGGCCAGGATTTCCAATACTATGTTGAATCAAAGTGCTGAGAGAGGGCATCTTTATCTTCCTGATCTTAGAGGAAAAGTTTTCAGCTATTCACCATTTGTCAAATGCTTTTTCATTTTCACTAGTTTTATTTACCATAAATAAATTATTGATTGCTATTTCCCAAAATTGTAGTGCTAATACTTTCTAGACTTTCTCATTCTCATTATTGTAGAAAATATTTTTTTTTCTCACTCTAAACCTGTCTTCCAAAAATAATTTATATTTTTCTAGGTTGTTTTTTGTTTTGTTTTGTTAAATGATCTAAGTATCTTAAAACTAAATGGATACATTGATATATCCTGCTTTTAGGACTATTAGATAGGTTTCCTAAATACATGAATTAGAAAAATCTCAGTATTCGGTATGCTGTCACTTCCAGACTAGAGACAGCAATGTTTAACTGAATTAGGAACTTACTAGCACTGGTGTTTCTTTGCCAAAACTTTAGAAGGGTTACATTGACCAAAGTAGCTATCTGTTGGTCAAAACACTGAATTGCTTATTATTATTCTGTTGGTTTTGTGGTTAAGACACTTGAGTAATAGAAAATCAGTATTTTCTTAAATATATCCGTAACATGTAAGATATCTTGTTTGTTTCTTTGTTCATCAATGTTATAACTTCACCGAAAAGCTATCAACTTAGTCTGATTTATTCCCTCAGAACTCGTGCTGCTTTTGCTAATGGTCCTTTGTGTTCTCTATTTTCTTTGTAAATGCTTATTTCATTATTTTTACCTAAATTGAAAAAGGTTTTCAAGAATGTAATTTTCAGGCTCAGTCTAAGTATTTGAAAGACTGTGCCAATTTCTCTTTTAATCTTCACTTCTCCTTTTTTGAAACAAGGGCGAACAATTCATATGCATGTATGTACCCTAACAACTCTATTAGAAGTTAATCTCCAGTGGTGGATAACTCTGTGCCAATTTTGCTTTCAAGCTAAATCAAATAAAGAGAGGTAAGATGCTTGAAGTGGAATAGTTTTTGGGGTGGGCATATGTTAAACGAACATTTTAGTGACTTGCCGGTTTTTACTGAGCAGAGCATTAGAATTGATCAACTCTTATGTGCTCATTACTAGACATTGGTGCTTAGTGGCACTTGCCATTGTAAGCTCTGAGTTTTAAGGGAAAAAAAATAGTATCTAAAACACGTACTCTTTTCCCTGTCATTCAGCAGAACTGACTTGAAAATGAGTAAGCGACATATTGTGAATTATGTCCTATTACTCAGACATAGAATGTCATGTAACACTTAAAATTTGCCAGTGTCATATGTCAGGCATTTTTGAAATACCGTTGACAAGGTGGTTTTTCGAGGAAGGCATATAACGTAAGGTGATATAATTAGATGTTTCTGAAATCAGTGTTCCTATCCAAAAATAAGAGGAAAATTGAGAGCTCTAGGCACCTGGACACAGGCAGGCTTTGCAGTGTCCTCACAGTGTTAATTTAATTTGAGTGGGACTCTGTTTTTGTATGGATGTTACCAAGTAAAGATTATAGAGATCTGGAACAAAAGACATACACAGAGTATAAGTGATTTGTATAAGAAAAGAAGCAACGGTTTGAATTATTTACTAAAGTCATTGTTTTTCATTGAGGAAATACTTAAAAGGCAAATTACTTGGCTTTGGGCCCAGTAATATAAATTAGCTCTTGGGAGGTCATTAGAAGGCATCCTACAGGTTGATAGACAGAGCCGACCTGTCAGATCACATCTTAGAGTAGTTACACACTTTATTGTTTCCAGATCCAAATTATACCTGGCATTTACTGTTAAATCCCAGGTGTCTTCATAGTAAAACCAATATGTTCTCTGCAACTGTGCTCTTTGCCATCACCAATCAATGGTTACTCAGTTTGCAGGTATTCTTTGGAGCTGTGTACGTGCTTCCCCATGACCTTCTGGTAGAAACTGCTTCTCAGGACAGGTGGAATTGTTGGAATGCAAACAGGCATAAATAGTCATAGGCATAAAACTGCAACAAACGGCAGTGCATATAGTGGATACAGTTAGTAGTTATCTAGCCATGGGACAAAAAGGTCTGTCAACTGACCTAGTAATTCTAAAAGCAGAACACTCCACATGCCCCAGTTTTCTCCTTTTATATTAGAGTAGCAAGCCCAGTTTCCTCCTTAGAGTTCGTTGTAAGAATCAGATATGATAGTGATGACATATATTCAACTCTGAATCTTCCTTACCGTGACTAGTCTATGAAGAAAAAGTCTTGTTTTTGCAGTTGTTCTGTAAAACAATACGAAGGATTTTTATTTTTACAAATAACTTATTTTCTTTCATATGCTTATTCTTCTGGATTTCTAGCATGATTGATATTTTAGGAATATTTAGAATTGTTCTTTATGTCATGCCTAGAAGTTTGTTTGTTGTTAGTCCTGACCACATGTGGTTTTGGGTTCATATGTGCTTAGGGCCAAGCAGTCTGAGGAGCTGGAGCCTCCTGTCCCTCCTGGCATTATTTCTTTAAGGAACTAGTGATAGCATAATGTTTTCAAGGGCTTGAGTGCTTTTGAATTATAACTTCACTCTTTTGCCAAAGCAGTCTATCATTTTAGGGGTGTATAATAGCTTTATTCAATAGCATGTGTGTGATGGAAGTATAGCTTCTGCCACTATTTAAGAAAGTGCTATTTAAGAATATGCTTGGTGTACCTGGCTGGCTTAGTTGGTAGAGCTTAAAACTGGATATCATGGTCAGGAGTTCAAGCCGCATGTTGGATATGGAGTCTACTTTAAAAAATGTGCTTGACTATCTTCTTTTAGAAGGTGGTTCATACAAATAGAATATAGCTTTTTTTTTTTTTAACGAATTAACATCTAATGTATTATTTGCCCCAGAGGTACAGGTCTGTGAATCATCAGACTTACACATTTCATAGCATTCACCCTAGCACATACCCTCTCCAATGTCCGTAACCCAGCCACCCTATTGCTACAGAATTAGTTACCTTTAAATCCAAATATCAATTATTTTTTAATATACTTAGAAGCAAACATTTTAAATCTAAATACATAATCTTAGTATTTTAATATTACTGCATTTTTTGCTTAAATAAAAATAAAGGATGTTAGATCAACTTCAGATTTGTTCCTATTGAATATATTCTACTAGGTATAGTATTTGGCTTCCTGTGACCTACTGTGGTAGCAGAGAGACTGGAAGGCCTGAAGATCTTCAGTCCAAAGACACACTGAAGATTGAAAGACTGGGAGTCAATGATAGGTTGGAAGTGATAGGCAAGGAGAGGGAAGATTTAAGACGGATGCCATGCCTCTGACTTGAGTAAGTGAAAGGGAGAAAACAGATTTGGGAGCAAGATGAATTTGGCTTTGGATATATAGAATATGAGCTACTGAAGGACACAGAGCAGAAATATCTAGTAAACATATGCATTTGGGCTACAAACTCGGGGAGTCATTGTCATAAAGATAGTAGTTGAATTGAGTGAGGTAGCTTGCTTCTAGCCTTTCTCCACACATGCTTCCCAGGCACAGAAGAAAAAACCCTGAAGAGCACCCAGAAATAGGGGTAGAACAGAAAGAGGAAGACACAAGTTGACTCAGAAAAATCAGCCGAAGAAGGTGGTGTAAGATCAAGGAGTCACAGTGTCAGAGAAGCCTAGGGACAAAAGTATGACAAAGAAGTAGGGTGGTAATGATGGCCCAGTGCCACAGCAAGGTCAAGTAGCACATGAGCTTAAATGTGTTCACTGAATTTATCATAAGGTATTGGGTCCTGGAAAGTATATTTCAGAGAGGCCAAGGATCAAATTAAAGCATTTCTAGTGATGGCAGTGATGGGATGTGGCCACGATGCAGATGGGGATGAAGGAGAGCAGATAATTGAGCCATTAGATTGTAGCCTGGGTTAATGGATTAGTCAGGATTCTCTAGAGAGGCAGAACCAAGATAAGAAGAGATTTATTATGGGAATTAGCTCACACAGTTAGAGAGGCAGAAAAGTCTCATAATATCCTGCAAGCTGGATAACCAGGAAAGCCTATAGTATAGTTCAGTCTGAGTCCAAAGGCTTGAGAATGGGAGGGGAATATGAGAGTATGGGGTGGGCTTGGGGGTGCTAGTGTAATTCCAGGATTCTAACAACCTGAGAATCAGGAGCTCCGATGTCTGAGAGCAGGATAAGATGGATGTCCCAGTTGAAGGAGAGAGAGAGAGAGAGAGAGAGAGAATATATATATATATACATATATATATATATATACATATATATATATATGTATATATATATATATTTTCCCTTTCTTGACTGCTGTCAAAGAATTGGATGATGCCCACCATATTGGTGAGAATGGACCTTCTTTACTTAGGTTACTGATTCAAATGCTGATCTCTTCTGGAGACATCTTCATAGACACACCCAGAAATAATGTTTTACCAGCTATCTGGACATCCCTTAGCCCAGTCAAATTGACACATAAAATTTACCATCACAGTTATCAACATGATACTCAAGTTACCTAGCATCGTGGTAGTATTTGGAGTAAGGTCAAGGTGATACGTCAAAGTCTCTGTGGATTAGTTGGAGTGATCAGGATTGTAGAAGAAATCAGTGTTAGGAATAGGCAGTAACTAGTGAAGCTCAAAATAAACAGAATTTTTCTAAATGTAGTGAGTTAATGGTCTATATTCTCTTGTGTCTCTTCTGAGAAAATTAAACAAAAATTTAATTTGATATATGGTGGTTTAATATCAAGGCACTGGAAACAAAGTAGAGCCACTGTGAAATATAAATGGGTTCTCAGGAGCTGAGCTGCTTTGTGTCCAACTTTCTAAGTATATATTAAAGATTCCTCTCATTTTTCTGAGTTCTGTCTGTATTTTCTGATTTTCCTCACCTTACTATTGTTTTGCACATAATACCCAGTGTCAGTCCCACCCTTGAGTTTCAAGACCTCTAATCTCTACTCCCCACCACTAACTCTCAAGAGTCTCAATGTATTTCAGTTCAAATGGTGAGGAGGGCATTAAAGACTGCCTTGTACAGTTTATAAAGGACATCCCAATCAAAGGCAATATCTATCTCACTCCTGGCTTTGAAAGGCTGGGGGAATAATTTAGCTTCTAGTTCATAGGTTTAGGGGAAGCCGGAGTATGTTAAGTTCAGAATGTCAGGACAGAGGCAATTTGTTAACCACAGAAAGGAGGTTCCAGAATGGATTTAGTGAGGAGTAGAGCAAGATTAGTTGGGAAGAGTAAGGCATTTAACCATTTGGCCTTTGTCTAACCATTTTTTGGAATTATATGGTCCCTGAAAATATTTCACATCTTTAATTAGATTGTGGTGTCTTATAGGGCTTAGTACTATAGCTTATATTTCTTCTGGACCCCGTACCTCTCTGCCCCCCCCCCCCCCCATAGGTACCCAGCATAATGCCCTCTGTGTTCTGTGGATTTTGGATATTTTCTTCTTTGAATTATATTTAATAGTGTATATGTCCTATCAGTTACACAGTAAGTTGTGTGTTTTTTTAAAGATTTTATTTATTTATTTGACAAGTAGACAGAGAGGCAGGCAGGCAGAGAGGGGGAAGCAGGCTCCCTGCTGAGCAGAGAGCCCGATGCAGAGCTTGATCCCAGGACCCTGAGATCATGACCCGAGCCAAAGGCAGAGGCTTAACGCACTGAGCCACCCAGGCGTCCTACACACTAAGTTGTATAGGACTTCATCTTTATACCTACCACATCTTGCTACACTCAGGCTTGTGCCTGGCCATTACACAGTAATTGACTGAATCAATTTAAATAAGGGGTAATAGGATAGAACAAAATTAGACAGAACATTGTTTCTAGTGCTTGGGATTTTAGCGACTTTTTCAACACTTTGAGAGGTGTCACACAGTTTCATGTGATATTTAACGACTTCTTCCATTAATGATACATATCCATTCTGTTTTTTCCATATTCTTTGATTTATTTTTAACAGACTCCTGGGATTAAAAGTCTGCCAGACAAAAATAAAGGTGGAAATGGTTACAGAATGTGCTGAAGTTACTTCCTCTGGAATTGTAAAGACAGGAGGAGGGATGATATGGCCAGAGGGAATTTTCCAAAAGAAAAGCGAGAGATGATATTTTCTAAATGCAGGCTATGTGATACTGAGCAACAACTGACTAAGTAGATTCTGCTGTCACTCTGGATGGCTTTGTGGCAAAGTTTCATGACTGCCTCTTCATAATGCGGGACACCCCTCTCCAATGCAGGGTCCATTTCTCTTCAGGACGATCAGTTAGCTTTTCCTTACCTAAATGGTGAGGAGCTGAAGTTGTACAAGATTTGGAGGATGAGGAATTGGAGGTGGAAATAGTTGCTGTGTTTATCGTAATCGTAGAATGAGACCAATTTTGGGCATCAAATTATAGATTATAATAGATATAGATGATAATAGAGTAACTCAAGGTTCAGGAATATGATTGAGACTTACTAAAACTGCCATATTTAAAGCTTTCTACTTTCTCCCTCCCTGTATGAATCATAGCATATGGCATAACTTTTAGGAGATTTATTTCATAGCATTTAACTCATATCATTTTCTCTTTATTTGCTGTATTCTTCACTCTTTTATTTTTTTTTAGATTTTATTTATTTGATAGAGATCACAAGTAGGCAGAGTGGCAGGCAGAGAGGCAGGCAGAGAGAGAGGGGGAAGCAGGCTCCCTGCCAAGCAGAGAGCCTGATGCGGGGCTTGATCCCAGGACCCTGGGATCATGACCTGAGCCAAAGGCAGAGGCTTTAACCCACTGAGCCACCCATGTGCCCCTGTATTCTTCACTCTTACAATCAAAGACATGGGCTGCATTATCATCTTGTTTAGTTCCACCATGCTATTATATAATTACTCTAAATAATGAGAGGTTTGAAGCTTAGCTATGAGCTGAGCTGTGCCTGGTCACCTGTGGTCGTTACACTCTTCTAATTTCATCATGATGAGGGGAGTGGGCAGGCAGGCAGCCAGCATTTCTGCAGGCACTGTCCTGACACCCAGCACTTTCTTATAACTCTGATCGTAAGTCGGACCAATGTTCATATTTTGCTGGTGGTGATGTGTCAAGAGCATAATTCTTGAGGATGAATATTCTCTGCAGTTGATTTATTCTTTAAACAGTTATTTAATCAACTGTTCTATCACTGTTCCTCAGAATTTCTCCCTTCTGCATCAGGTTTTGAATTATCTGATCACTAATAGAAGACAAAGATATATTTCTAACCATGAATTATGTTAAAACAAAAATACTTAGATTCCATCATCAAACATGTTATACCATCATATTGTTATGATAATAAGTATTTAATGAAAATTATGTGACATGTTTTTACAAATACAGAACTTGCTCAGCTAACTTTCTCATTTGATTTGTTTCTAATGTGTTACTTGAAGAACTTTTAAAATGAAGAAAATGAAGATTGGGGAAACTTTTAAAAGTGATTTCCAGAATATATTTAAGTAAGAGTGGTAGAAATATAACTCTTTATTCAAATGGAGATAAAGGAATTGAATAAAGGATTTAAAGAACAAAAATTCACCGAAGTTTAGCTATATTTTCTGAGCTATTTTTTATTTTAAATCTAAATGTTTTGCTTAATTCTTAACTAAACCACTGCATTTAAAAAAAAAAAAAAAAAAAGTAAATCCCCCAGGTAATTTCTCCTCATGGATCATTTCAAATAAGGCATTTTCTAGAATGCATTGGGAAAGTTACAACATGGGTTTGGTAGTTTTTCTTACCATGAATGTATTTTGAGCAAGTGATTATCATGTAACTTCCATATCATATTTTCAGTAAGAAAAATAAGTATGGAGAATCCTTTTCACCTTTGAAAGGCCATTCTCACCTACATGAAACTTTGATGCACAGCCTTGTATTTTAGCCCTTGCTCTTTTCCAGCTGTGTGAAATTCACCAATGTGCTGGTTTTAGTTCCCTCCAGAGGGCATACTGGAGATAAGTTTTTAATAAAGACAGAGGACAAACCATGTTTAGAGGTAGTCCTTTCAAACAGTAGTTCTCAATTCTCGGTCCCTGACAGAGAAACCCTTTCTCTCATGTCCAGGGGAGTCATACTCCCCTACTGCTTTCCTCAGCAGTGTTTTGGAAGTTCGCACTGTGATCCACTGTGATCACTGCTTCCAGGACTTTCCAAGGGTCCTTACTGGCTAATTCCAGACTCTCAATTACACCAAGCTGTCTCTTGTGTCAGAATGCTGGGTAAGAAAATCACTTTTCCTAAATCACTTTAGTTTTTCTTGTTTTCTTCCTCTTGCCAGATGTCTCTGCCTTTCTCCTTGTCTTTTATCCTCAAAGATTCATAAACAATTTCCTTTTTTTCCATCGCCACCCACGTTTTGTTGTTGTTAAATCTCAAATACTATATTTCAATAGATAATATTAAGTTGAAAAAGATTATAGTTATCATCGTGGGTTATAAGTTAACTCTTAAAAATAGTTTTATCATTTTTCTTTCAACTTTGGGGAGTTTTCCATATATGTGCATAGCAAAGGACAGACCCAGTACTTGGAAAACATGAGAATTCTTAGTGTAGTATTTGATGGCCTTAGATTGATTACCCAAATACACATCTCTCTCTAATAAGTAGAATGAAGGGAAGAAGCATAAATGAATAAATGAGCTGACTTTAAGGTAAGGAAAAAGAAGTAGATTTTTTTTTTAGTGTTATCAACTATCTGTTACATACATACATCTTTTACATACATTATTACATCAGTCTTCACATTGAAACTTGAATTTTTGTTTCAGGAGACTGAAGTTTAGAGAAGTTAAGCAACTTGTTCCAAGGCTAAAGCTTGTTGGTGGCAATACTTAGATTCAAAATCAGGTTTGTTGGACTCTAAAATTCATGTTTTTCATTATATTATCTTTTCTTAGAGAGTGTTATGTGGAACACTGTGCCAGTGAGAGATTTCATGAAAAATAAGTGTTTTCTGTTTAATTAAGATCGACAACTTCTGCAACCAAGCAACTGGTTCAATTTTGTTTAACCATGATGGCCAGACGTTTTACTCTGGTGACTTTTCCTTATGATTAATATTCTGTGGAGTTCATATTTTTCTCTTGTAGTTTTAATTGTGAAACTTTTTGGTTCATCAGAGCCTGGTTGTATTACGGTTCTTCAGCATTCATCTGGGCATTGTTTTTGCATGATAACTTCAGACAATAAATCCCAAACATCTAGGAGTCCTGTTGTGATAAATTAAAAACATGGTCACAAGTTCTTTGCTGCTCCTTTATCATGAGAACAAAACTATCTACCCATCGTATGAATTTGGGATGGCTTTGTGATGTGCTTTGACTAATCAAATGTATCTAAAGTGGTGTTGTATGACATCTTGCTGCCTCTTGGAATGCTGCCATAAAGTTTATGGAAGGAAGCTGGTCTTGCCTCTCAGAGGACAAGTGACCATGTGGAGGAAAATTGAAATCTCCTAACAGCCAGCCAGCAGACTGCTGGACATGAGTGATGCCACCTGTAGTTTCTGCTGGAGGTGCAGCCTGTGAGTGAACCAGGTAAAACTTGAAGGACCATCTAGCCAACCCAGGAATTACTGAGAAATAATACATCACTGTTTTTAGCCACTCAATTCTGGGCTGGTTTCTTACTCAGAAAGAGTTAACTAATACACGTATAAAAACCATACCTGGTAATCTGGGAATGTTGACGTTCTAGCCGTAGGATATTTCTTGGTTTTAAGAATTTTATATTTAGTTTATTGTTAACCTTGTTGAAATTAATATTTTATGTATTATATATGCTGTCCCTTGGGAGATAATTCTCCATGGGTTTCTCATGTTTCTACACGTTTTGTGAGCAGAAACATTGTCAGCTTTTGTTCTAAGCTAACTTTTTAAAGATGTTTGTATAGTGAACAGCCTTGGAAGATAGAGATAGTATCTCCTTAGGGGGAGAAGGCAGATTTGTTTTTCATCTGGGACAATAAAGATAATGTCTTTCTCAGAGGCAAGTGTTAGTCAGGTTTGCCTAAGCTCAAAGTTTCTCAGCTGGGACACAAGCCCTCCATGTGAGCAGTATCTACTTGATCTCCTCCCCATTGCTGCCTTGAGACGTGGAGGCTAAGAAGAAACATAGTGAACATGGAGCTCATGCTGCCTAATGTGTCGTGACGGATCAAGTTCTTTGTCTGTGATCTGGGCATCTCGTGTCTCCTGCCTCGGTTCTGAAATGGTGGCAAGCTAACTTGTTGTTTGCCAGGCTGGAAAAATCTCAGACTCTCCACGGTTCTTGAAATGATCTATTTTGAACTTAATGCAGAACACAAGATACTTGATGAAAATTGTATGAGCTTCTGATGTATTTTCAGGGACAGATTTATGAGACATTCTGCTTATTCCTTCTGAAATGTATAATTATTCATAAGCATCTGTATGCTGGTCCCTCATGAGTTCAATGATTAGATTCATTAGGAGTTGTATCTAAGAAGAATGAGTTTTTAAATTGCAGTTATAATTATACATCTGAATGAATAAAACATTAATATTTTGTTAGTGACTGTTATGTTCTGCTAAAACAGTGTAAGCTATGCTAGATATAGTTTGTTTTTTTAATAATTGTTTAATTTTCTGTCTGCACTTTTTCTGTTAAACTTTTATTTTTGTGTATTTATGATTTCTCTACTCCCATCTCTTTTTTTTCACATTAATTATGCCAGTGGTTTATTTAGTTTATTATTTTATTTTCAAGAACACCACTCTTAAATTTATTTGTTCTTTTTTTCTGATTTATAAGTCATACATTTCTGACTTTATTAATCTCTTCCTTCTTTTTTCCTTGAGGCATTTTTTTTGTTCTTTTTGCTAGCTTCTTGAGATGAAATATTTAATTCACTTATTTTCACTCTTACTTGATCCTTAGCATTACAAATCTTTGCTGTATTCTAAAGACTCAAATATGTACTTTTTTCATAATTATTATTTTTACTTCTGGTTATAATTTTTTTTCTTAAACTAAAATGTTATGGAGATAGAACTTTGACCTGTCCTGATAACTGTTTTGCCTGTTTGTTTTTTCTTTTTCCATTTTTTAAATTTCTGGAGTTAGTGCACTGTGATCAGAGAATAGACTTTGTTTTGTTTTAAGATTTTATTAATTTGAGATAGAATGAGAATGAGAAAGAGATAGAACACAAAAGCAGGGGGAGCAGAAGGGAGAGGGAGAAGCAGACTCCCTTCTGAGCAGGGAGCCCGTTGAGGGGCTTGATCCCAGGACTCAGATCATGACCAGAGCCAGAGGCAGACACTTAACCAACTGAGCCACTCAGGGACGCCCAGAGAATAGACTTTGTAGCAGATGCAATTTTTGGAATTTTTTTGAGGGTTTCTTTGTACGTAATGTGTGGTCAATTTGGGGAGCTGTAATAGAGGTCCTTTTTTTTTTTTTTTTTTTTTTTTAAAGATTTTTTATTTATTTATTCGACAGAGAGAGATCACAAGTAGGCAGAGAGGCAGGCAGAGAGAGAGGAGGAAGCAGGCTCCCTGCTGAGCAGAGAGCCCGATGCGGGACTCGATCCCAGGACCCTGAGATCATGACCTGAGCCGAAGGCAGCGGCTTAACCCACTGAGCCACCCAGGCGCCCTAGAGGTCCTTTTTAAGTAGTGATTTTCTTTTGTTAATGTGAAGTTTCTAAACTCAGGGTTTCCTGTGGGCTAGGATTTGAATATGAAGGCAAAGGATAAGTAAATATCAAGCAAGCCTACTAGGTGTTTGGTATAATATGGTGAGATGTACAAAATAGTAAAGATGACCTTTGACACTCCCTGTTGACCATGAGGATGTTGAACAACTTTAATATCATTTGCTGAGAATATGACCATAAAAATCTTAGTTTTAGGCTGGTGATGTTATTACCCATTTGGAATAGCAAGTTAGACCATTGCCTAAAACATATAGTTTCTTCTAGGAACACAAAAAGAATTTGCCATTTTTCATCTCACTTCAGTTGTAAGCTTCTAGTTGTTTTCCGTGGCCATAGCTAAAATCAGCCCTTTTCAGTTGATCACGAGAACTTGGAATCCACCCATATTTTCTGCCATTTAGACTATTTAGCACTGGGAGCTGAGAGTGAATTCTAGAATAAAACTCAGTCTGATTATCCTGATTTCTGACTGCCTCCCTCTCGAATGATTTTTAGAGCTAGAGAGATCTGGATTTGAAGTCCAGCTTTACCCTCAATTATCTGTGCATTCTTGGGCAAGTTGTATAACTTACCTGAGTCTTTTTTTTTTTTTTTTCTCTTTTATAAAAAGGGAGATAACAAAATTCACCTGCAATGTCACTTTGAAGATTAAATGAAATGAATGAAAACTGGGACAGTGGCTTATACTGTTTCATCTCTTCCATGAATTTAGGTCTTTGGAATAAATGCCCTGGGGAATGGAAACTCAATCTTAACTTAATCAGAGATTCAAATTCCCTTCCTTAATTAGCAGTTTCGGGCTTCTGACTACAGGAAGGTTTACTGTTGTCATCATTGGTGAGGAACACTGGTGTCCTTGTTCAGTGGTAGCACATTGTGCGGCAGCTCTGTGTGGTGACATAGGTACCGACTCTGAGGCCCCAACAGCTGGGTCCAACCCCCCCCCCCCCCCCCGTTTCTTCTTCCTAACTTTGTGACATTGGCCAATGTAATTAATCTTTCCAAGCCTAGTTCTCTCCTCCTGTAAAACTGGAATAAAAATAGTGCCTGACCCCAAAGGTTGTTGTGAAGGATAAATTCAGTAAAGCATGGGAAGCAGTTAGCCCTGTACCGAGAGCATATGCATTGTCATCACCTCACAAATGTGTTACATATAATTTTCTTGGGAAGACTCATTATTGAAAAGTTAAAAGTTAAAAATAGCCTGTTAGACTTGAGTAATGATAGAAGATAGTTTTTTCTTCTGTTTTCAAATTCTGATGATAAATATTTAAGGTAAAGCATATTAAAATACAGAAACAAAGCATTTGATTAAACCATACATTAATCTAAACAAGGAGCATTGGTGCTGAGGCTTTATGTAGCAGTTATGGTTGCCCTGGAATTTAAAAAAAAAAAAAAATACAGGTCTGATCCACAAAACTATCATTTTATAGGAAAGGCTAGAAATACAGTTTATAGGAAAGGCAAAAAATATAGGAAAGGCATACAAATATAGTAGGAAAAATACTAGGAGAATATGGAAAAAATGGAAATTCAGCTGTAGCCAGTTCATGAAAATAACTCACCCTTCCTTGCAGGGTGTTGTTTCTAAGTGATGTTGGGTTATGCTGGGTTACTTTTCACCAAACCATAGGAGCTTCTGGCTTGAATTAAAATGTGTAAATTGTGGCACTGGGGCTTTCCCTTAAAGAGGTCTTTGGGTTCAAGCTGTTACAAATTCTAGATGCCTCTGGTTGTTTGAATGACACATCACAAGGGACAGTTCTTCCTTCTGAAGATTACAGAAACTCACTGATTTCTTTAAATAGAAATAGCAGATTTATGTAAAGCCATTTATCAAAGCCTCCTGGATGATGAGCACCAGGGCTGCCCTGTGTCAGTACCATGAAAAAATCCTGCAAATGGGAGAGAATAAAAGTCTCCTTTCTCAGTGGGACTTCTCAGCATGGCCCAAACCCAGGTGTTCCATTCTCTCCTATATATATTCATGATGAAAACAAAAATAAAGGAAGGGGTGATGTAAGACATCACACCAGCATACAGAATATGATTTTATCACTCCAAAGAAGCTGTATTCTTAAAATGGAATTCCTAAGCTCTAGGAAGATAGCTAGAAATGTAGCACCATATTTTTAGGGAACAATTTTTCATGTCTCTCTCATGATTGGATTCTTCTCTGACAGCTAAGTGTTGACAGAAAATAAGGCAGAAGTTAACCTGTGTAAAGACCAACCTTTCTTCCTACTTTCATATTCTAGGGTTTTTTTTTTTTTTTAAAGATTTTATTTATTTAACAGAGATCACAAGTAGCTGAGACAGAGAGAGAGAGAGGAGGAAGCAGGCTCCCTGCTGAGCAGAGAGCCCGATGTGGGGCTCGATCCCAGGACCCTGGGATCATGACCTGAGCTGAAGGCAGAGGCTTTAACCCACTGAGCCACCCAGGCACCCCTAGGGTTTTTTTTTTTTTTTTTATTAGTTGCAAATATGAAACCTTTCCTAATAGAACTGTATTCCCATGGAATCTACCAATAATCACCTGGGCTGCAAATCTCCTTGATTTAGGCTAAGCCTGCTCATGTTTGCAAGAGATCTGTGTTACACTGATGTGGCAGGGACTTAATTTCCAAGGAAGTATTATCTATGTACCCTGGCAGGTGGTGAGGGAGTCCAACATGTAAGCCGTGGGCTGTGACTGAAGGAATTTGCAACATAACTTGATTAGTTTTATGTTGTTTTGATTCCTTTGGGAATGCTGATGAAAGTTACAGTCCCTTGTTTAAAAGAATATTTAATCCAACCTTTGTAGCAGTGCCTCTATGTGCTTCACGCCTTTCTTTAGTCTTTTCTTCCAATTGTAATCCTCAAAACATGAAGGACCTACTATGGACATTATTTTCGTTGATGCTGATGCTGATTGGTGGGATGATGTGGCCCATCAGGAAGCTTGAGAAACAGTCTTGTTGAAGAAGAAGCTCCCAAAGAGACAGAAATAGAAATCGCCTCAGGTAACTTTTCACAGCAGCAAACTCTCAAGGGAGGAAAGGGAAGTCATAGAGTAGTAGGACTGCTGGGGAAGATCACATGTGCTAGTAGTCTGCCTTGCAGTCTTACGGGGCAGGTACATCTGTAGACCAAACACGCAGCCACGTAATAAACTTAATTTTCCTGTCATTGGATATAATGTATATTTTCAGCTCCTATTCCTCTGATGAGCGGCTGTGTGATTTCAGCCATTTTGGGTTTTGCTTCCTCCCTCCATCAGTTGGTGCTCATAGTGTGTGAAAGACGGAGGTGGGTGCCAGAGAAGCACCTGTGCTGAGGTGTCAGCCCCTGATGAACAGGGGTGGAGACATGGGTGTGAAGGGAGGATGAACCCAGTGAAGCTACTTCATCTGAAATTACAAAGAATGCAAAGCACGTCAGGTAATTTGTGATCATATTATCTCATTACATGTGAAAACATTTTACATCACTTAAGTATGAGGAGCTTACATATGGAAATCCAGCTTTCTGACTTCTCTTGAAAAATCAGAGTCATACTGGTACTATATTCCTGCAATACTCATTCATTTCTAAATCTCTACATTTATGGTAGTAACCAGGTTCTGAGGTCTCATTTTGTAATCCATAATATAAGAGGCTTGGATGGAGTCTTGAGGGAAAGGTAAGATATTTACACAATAACAGAAGAGCACTAAAAACATTCAAGCAAGTCAATGAAATGTGGAATGGATGAAATAGGGGTTGAGGATTAAACAATACACTTCATATGATGAGTACTGAGTAATGTATAGAATTGTTCAATCACTTGTATTATACAACTGAAACTAATATAGCACTGTATGTTAGCTATCCTGGAATTAAAATAACAAACTTAATAAAAGGGGGAAAAAAACATTTAAGCAAGGCAAAGGAGGAGGATATGAAAGATATTTGATGTACAATAAGGAATCAGGTTTAAATATGGAGTGAATGCAAAGGTGGGCAGGACATGAAATTACAGAAATAGGGAGGGATGAGAATGGGAATTGGGAGACTTTGTTCTGTGAACTATGGAAAATCACTGATGAATTTTAATTGATATGCTAGCTAATGTTTTGGTAAGGTTTTTTTTTTAAGATTTTATTTATTTATTTGACAGACAGAGATCACAAGTAGGCAGAGAGGCAGGCAGAGAGAAGGAAGGGAAGCAGGCTCCCCACTGAGCAGAGAGCCCAATGTGGGGCTTGATCCCAGGTCCCTGAGATCATGACCTGAGCTGAAGGCAGCAGCTATAACCCACTGAGCCATCCAGGTGCCCCTGTTTTGGTAAGTTTTATATGGGCATAGTGTGGAATAGGGCAGAAGAGATACAGAAAGGTAGAAAAAAAGAGTTAAAAACTGAATTAGGAAATTCTGTTCTTTTGAAGGTCTTACAGCTTTTGGGAGCAGCAATTTTGGGTAGAAAATTTTTACGTTGATGTCTCATACTATTTTTGACTGCTAGAGGCTTATAATTCAAGTGTTCTGCAGCTTTTTGGGTCTATGTTCTGTATGCAGCTGGTCAGTATTTGCCATCAACTTTTGCATGCATTCTTTGGTTCTGATTTTTTAAACCTCACAATTCATTTTGTTGCATGTATAAAGTTTGAAGTTAGTGACTGTTCAATAGAAAGAGCAGAGTAGACTACAAGCTCTGGTGAAACTCTGCTGTTGCCAGCAAGGTCAGCTTTCAAACAGCATGACCTACAGCATGATGTGTAGGTCCACTGAGCACAAATGGCCTTGAACCCATCTCTGATTTGGACTATTATCTTTTGTTGATGTGAAATTGACTACTGTGGAGTTGCCACTTAGGCAACTCAGAAACAGCATGTTTCTTAGATTTTTTTTACTGCTTGCTGTGCATGCATGCCTAGAACTGAGTTAGTTTTAGATAGATTTTTTTCACCTGAACTGCATAAAGTATTCTTTAACAATGGCAAATTTTTGTTAAGGCAACATTTTATTCACTTAGCAATTGTTTGTTGCATCTAAATCTCTGTTAGAAAGACTCTTAAGTATGCATTGTGAATATGTTAATAGTCAATATCAATTATAAAGCACTGACATGATGATAATAACTGTAATTTACTGAGCAGTGTGCTACATATTATGGCTATAAATTTGATCTAGATCTTTACAAAACTCTAAGGCACTACGAGAAAGGTATTCTTCTTCCTGTTTTACAAATGAGAAAAGTAAGGTCCAGAGAGATTGAGAAACTTATTCAAGATAACACAGATAGTAGATAGCAGAGATGTTTAACTTACTATTTTGTGTCCTACGTAGAGTCACAGACACAAAAGCACATTGAGAATTTGGGTATGTAATAAAATGAAAACTGCAATAACACTGAATTGTACTTTCGTTAATGCCAAATGAATTCACAGTATTCCAGGAGACAGCAGAGCTCTTACTCTTGACAAATATCTTGCAGAGTTAACATGTAGCAATATTGGATTTGTTTTATGGGATGATGATGTTACCAGTTCAGTGTTACCAGGCAGGCATGAATAGAGTTACTTTTCTGAAGGAGTGATTGATAGATTCAACTCTACTTTTCTAATTCACTTTACAACAGATGGATGCACATTAGCGAGGGGGCTGCCTTCACTGAGAACTGAAGGTTGTAGGGTGCTATCATTACCATGTTGGCTCATATTCTAGAAAAATCATCATTCTAGTTATCAAGGCTTAAAACTTTTATGGATTTTCTTTTACTAATTTATTTTAAATCATTGCATACTTTGTTAAGACAAGTGCTTTTTAATGTCATTAGCCATTAGTCATTTGGAGAAGAATTTTCTCCGTTAGATTTCAGAACTGTCTTGTCAGTGGTTCATGGGCTCTGACAGTTCATGCACTCTGATAAGTGGATGTCAGAAGGGATTTTGGTCATTCAGGGACTTACCAATGAGTTTTAACCCAGTATTTATAAAATCAATAAAGTGGCTTAATCTGGGGCAGCTTGAATAATTTCAGTATACCATCTAATCTCAAGATTCATTTCTTAAAACTTTTTATAAAAGAATCTCTTCATAAAAGCTACTAAAATGTTTCTTTTACAGGGTAAGATTTTGATATGTCAGAGACCCTAGTAACTGATATTCAGAAATGTAAGGATTTATTTATTATTATTATTTTTAAAGATTTTATTTATTTATTTGACAGAGACAGATCACAAGTAGGCAGAGAGGCAGGCAGAGAGAGAGAAGGAAGCAGGCTCCCTGCTGAGCAGAGAGCCCGGTGCAGGACTCTATCCCAGGACCCTGAGATCATGACCTGAGCCAAAGGCAGCGGCTTAACCCACTGAGCCACCCAGGTGCCCCTCAGAAATGTAAGGAATTTAATGCAACTTTTTCATTTTATTGAATGGTATTGTATAGCTCTTGTATAATGAGACACTTTTGAATTTGTTAGGCTGTGGTTCTTTTATGCATTTAAGGAAAAAGTGTTAATTATGTCATGTGAAAGTTTTAGAAGAAATATAATGTATTAAATTATTAAATTATAATATGTTCTCCTTAAAATGTGAGATATGTTGTCACTAATATCAACAACAATATTATCAGAAATATATATTACCTTCCCGTGTCTTGGTTTATTGTGTGCTTGAACATTTGTTCTTATAAAAATGTTAATAATGAATTTTTAAAGTAATGTGACTGGAATATGCTTCATTACTTTTTTAAAGTCCCAATTTGAGACTTCTGGAAGCTGTGATTTGAAAGCCTTCCTCTAACACAGTTTCTTTTCAAACTCAATTTAGTAGCAGTAACAGCACACAAAGATTTGAATGAAAGAGTTATGGTGTTGGTTGCACTTATCAAATTATATCAGCTCAGTCCTTAGTTAGGCAGTAGCTATTGTGAAAACTTGGCTCATAAATTTCTATCTTTCCTTATATCAATCAGTTGTTTCTGCAAGCAAATTGGAAGGGCAGTGAGTTGTGTGTGGGAGTATAGGTTGGTGAAAATTTCCTGGACTGGTTTTGTCACATGCATTAAAAATCCAAAAACGGTTACATTTTTTGACATGGCGATTTCATTCCTATGTATTTATACTAAGAAAATAGAGGAATACATGCACTAATGGTCATATGAGTCAACGAGTCATATGAGGATGTTTATGTTTTTTATAATACTGAAAAAGTAGGAACAACTTAAATATTTAGTAATTGGGAATGAGTTAATTATATTCTCTATATAATATAATTATGTAGAGCCATTAAACCACATATAGTACCAATAGTAATGTTTACATTTACTGAACATTTACTATTTACCACTTAATGCCCTTAAATACATTTCAAAATTTAATCCTCATTCCGATCTAATGCCTTGGAAAAGTGTTACAATACCTGAAAGCCACATATTAGGTAAATGATTGGACTTGGAATCAGACTCAGGTGTGACTGTTTATAAGGCTCAAACCTATCAGACTTTATGAATATTTAATTACATTGAGAAATATACAAAATTTATTGCTATATTATCACATTAAAAAATCTCCAAATGAATGGGAAAAAGATGGAAATGTGTTATCAAAATGAAAATAGTTATTTCTGGGCAGAGGGACTGCTGATAATTTTTTGTTGTTGTTTCATTGGTAGATTTTACTTGTTTTCCAAGTTTTATGAGCGTGTGTTGTTTATGAAATTAAAAAAGCAAGGTTTTTTTCCTCCCCCCCAATATGTCTGCCTGAAAATGTTAATTGCAGCATGATTTATAATATGATTTGGAACAACTTAAATGTCCAACAATAGAATTGCTTAATAAAATATTGTTTGCCAATTATGTGGATTAATACAAAATAAAATGATTTCTATTAAATGACTTCTATTAAATACATGCAACTAAATAATGTTCTGTGAAGTCAGGAAGAACGTAAAATATTATTTACTGTAAGATGACTATGATCTACATTAAGACTATGATGGAAATTCTGTATGCACATGGTGAAAGACTAGAATCTTTAGAATCATCAAAGTTACTGTGGTTTTCCAAGACTTGGGAGAAAAATGTTTTCTCTAATGTTTATTATTATTAGTATTAATTAATATTATTATTAATGAATAATATAAAATAAAAATAAATAACCTCTATGATGTGGTAAGCAACTGAATACACATGAAGGAAGACCTCTAAATGAACTTGATCTGTTTTGCTACCATGCAAAAGAAGTTTATTTCTAAGGGGGCAATAGAATTAGGTGCAGTCTGACTTCACAGCATTCATTCTTCTAATATTATTCAGTATCATCAGAAATCCCATGACTGCAAAGACAGAACAGCCTCTGGTTTTCTTTCCTTGCCGAGGCTCTTCCTACAGATTGCTGCCATCCCAAATTAGAAAGCAACCTGAATAAAAGTTCCCCAGACAGGTTGTCTCTGCTGCTTTGACAAATGCTGAGTACTCACTCTATCCTTGAGGTCACCGCAAATGACAGGCGGTGAGAAGTGAATAGAAAATGCTTCCCTAGCACTCTCTTATCTCTGGTTTGCTGAGTAAGATAGGCAGTGCAGAAAGCCAGCAGCTTCTGGAGAGAGGGCTTCCACAAAGGCGAAAATTTCTGTCTCCCCTGGAAGTGGATGTGCGATCTCAGCAGGTATCTTGCCTTTGGGGTATTGGAATGGTAGCTGGCAGCTTGCCTAGTTTTGTTTCAGAGTCCAGGTACAGAGGAAGCCAGATGTCAAGCTGCCCATTTCTGCACCAAGTGACATACCTGTCTTGTTCCTCTCCTTTCTAGGCTGCTTCCTGTAGGAAGGTTGTCATTGGTATAAAAACGCATTATTTGAGTTACTCAGTAGGACACCAGAGATTGTGAACCCAGCTATAATAAGTCAGTGTCTGCCAGTACTGTAAAATATAAGGTTTTTTTCCTTAACATTTTAGTCCATTATTGATTTTTCTGAATTGTAAATGTATTGTAGAAGTACAGGCTTCTTAAGCTTCTGTGACAGGGCAGGGATTGATTTTGGTGATTCATGGGATCTCCTACAGAAAGAAAGAAACAGATAGATACGCTGCTCAAGCTAGCGGTTGCTTATTGGGACACGAAGATATACAAGTTCAATACATTTTCAGAGACAGAAGTTACCCAAGTGATCATGATTTTCAGTGCCTTCAACTGAAGATGTTTAAACTGTAATGTGATTTTCACAATAATTTCAGAGACTATTCTTAGCACTAGAAACATCTTAAAGAATTCTGATCTAAAGAACAAAGAGCATGATGCCTGGGGGAACACATGAAGTTTGTGAATCTATCTGTGATCCTCCTTGGTATCCTTAACAGCAAATTTTAATTTCATCAGTACGAGTCAGGTAGCAACATTAGTGTCTGAGTTTTTGGACTGACATATAGTAGTGAACATATGAACATTTGAGAAGGATAATAAATTAGGAAATATGAATGGATTCCGTCGCTGAAAAATCATTTAATCCTTTAAAATGGCGTTGTAGTAATAGACTTTAATGGACAACATACTTTTTTTTTTCTATACAATTCTCTTCTTTCTTTATTTTTTGGTGCTATTTCACTTTTTACCATATTTACCATATATCACCATAGCACATACCTTCCCTAATGTCCATAACCCAATGGACAGTATACTTCTTAAACACTGAAAAAAAAAAAAGGGGTGGTTGCAATTATACAGAAAATATGAAACAGTCTCTAATGGGCTTTTGTGTGTCTTCTCCTACCTATTTCCTTGCTTTTCTACCAATAGTGCCCTGCCTTTCCAAAATGTTTCCTTTGGGGGAACCACTCTTTTTCCTTTCCAGTCAAATCTTTTTTGGGGGGCGGATTTCCCCCTTTCCTAGCTTCATGGTTAACTTTTTCATAATCTTAAATTAAGCTGGCTAGCCATTCCATTTTCCCAGTCATAGTACCTGGCTCATAGATGGACACATAAACCAAAGACATTAGAATGGAAAGGAGATATTTGCTAAGTTTTGTGGAAAAAAGAAGCTTCCACTTTCCTCTACGGTAGTTACTGGCACAGGCACGTGAGTCTCTCAGGTTTATAACCATGGCATCTATTTGGGTACCTCTGCAGGTAGTCTTGTCTGGTGTGTGTGTGTGTGTGTGTGTGTGTGTGTGTGTGTGTGTGTATTGGTGGGAGAGGCCACTGAGCACTGGGTAGTGCCTGTACATGAAACTGAGACTATAGAAGGCAGTACAGAGAAATAATGATAAATAGGATCCTAAGCAAAAATTTTTTTTGAGCTGTATGATCAGTCTCTGCCTGAACTAAGAACTACTTCTGCTTATAAATAACATTTAGTAAACTCATTTGATTTTTGATCTCTTAAAACTTAAATAGCCCTAGCTGATACAGCTCCCAAGATTTTTGTAACAGGAAGTTCAACCATATGTTGAAAGAGAACACAATTTGCTTTCTTGGCAAGGTGCATCTCTTTGTTAGAGAATGGCACACAGTTAAATGTTCATATATTTATCTCAATGCACTACATTCTAGAGAGCAGTGACCCAGGAATCCAGGGACAGATTGCTCAGGTGTCCCCATGCTGTGTGTAGGACCAGCTATTAAACCTTATCTCACACTTCCTCTCATTTTATCATGGTATGAAAGGAGAGAAGTGAGGTCAGCTTAATTCAGATCAACAAACACCCATTCAGTGCCTAGTGAGGAGAACTTTTTGTATACATTTTCTACCCAGGATTTAAATCTCCTTCCTGTTTCAGAATTGCCTGAAAGAAAAAAGGAGGAGGAGGGAGGGGAGGGAGAGGAGGGAGAAGGAAGAAGAAAAAAACTATGTATACGCTTTCTCAGTCTCCCTTGCAGTAATGGGATGTGATCTAGGCTCTGCTAAATGATGTGCTGCCCTAGAACTTTAGTCAAAAGCTAGTGATGTGAAGAAGCTGGCCCTATGCAGAATCTGATGGAGGCAGTGATACTAACCAAATTCAATAGTAGCTGTAGTTTTTGGGGTAGTGTCTTCCGTCATTTTTGTCAGAGGTACAAGGTATTGAGTTTATTTTCCAGACAATGGCAGTTATTCTTTCACTGGACCATTTCTGTGGATTGTTGGGTGGTTAGTTGGCCTTAAGACTCAATGATGTCTGAAGTATCTGGGAAAATGAAAATTTTATGTAGCTGTGCTGAACTCCATTTGGAGAATAGCAGTATTCCTTAGAACTTTAGAGAAAAACCAGACCCTTTCCAGCAAACAGCTGATTTCCTTTTGGGAAAGAGTTCCTGTTTTGCCACCACCCCTGGGAGAGATGAAAGCCTTACCATAGTTCATTGGTTGAACATGCAACAAAAGCTACCCATTAATGGGCATATAGAGCCATAAAGCTCCACTGCTGGAGCATGTGCAGTTATCAAATGAAGTGGAAATATAGACTGAGATCTAAGCAGATCTTGAAGAAAAACAAGAAACATGAATAATAGACTCACACTTACCATGTGCCTGCTTCTTTTAGCCCACAGTTTTGGCTACATAGGAGATTAACTGAAGTCAATCATCCCAAGGTGCACTGGCAAGTCATTGCGGTTCCCTCGGGTGTGTTTGTGGGATGGTGGAGGAGGGAGATATTCCTAATAGGTAGACTCAAACTTCGTCTTCATTTTCTGGAAGGAGAGATAGTTGGAGGCATGGTTCTGTCCCATTTATGAGATGTTGCAATCAGTCTGGCTGGATGGCCAGGAACTTAAAAGAAACATAATTAAAGGAAGGTTTCAGGAAGAGTTATTCGATGGACCTCTCAGAATGGACCCAGAGTATGAGAATATTATATTTTGTGTGAATGCTAACCCAAAAGCCCTCCCAGCAATGAGTTCACTTGTTTTAGCAAATGTAACAAAATATATCAAATGCTTCCATTAAGTATAAGAAAATGTCCCCAACCTCATTTGTTAGCAGGTAAATGCAAATTAAAACACCAATAAATTCTCACTAAACACGTAAGAGAATGGCTAAATGTAAGAAGATGGAAAATACTGTCAATGTTCCAAGTGTCACATATTGGCAACTGTGTGGAGTAATCAGGACTCTAACCTTGCTGATGGGAGTATGAATTGAAAATTTCCATTTTGGAAGACTGTTTGTCAGTATCTACTAAAATATAACATATGCACATTCTTTGACTCAGCAATTCCATCTCTAGTTACATACTCAATATAATTGTATGCATGTGTGCACCAAAGACACCTAAAAGACCACTTGCACAAGCTGAGGATTCGCAAAATCAAAACCTAGAAATAATAAAATTATCTGCTAATTAGAATAGATAAATAATGATTGCATATTTCAGCAATTGAATATTATATAGCAATGTAAACGGACAGACAATTGCTGCATTTAACGACATGGAGGGATCTCACAAGCACAATGCTGAAAAAATAAGAGCTAGATACAAAAGAGAACATAGTTTATGAATCCATTCACATGAAGTTCAAAAACCGCAGAACTAGCATGATGATAGTATTCAAGGTAGAAAAGGGATAGTTACTCCAGGAGAACTTTTGGGGTTGTTGATAATATTTTATATCTCCATCTGGTTGTGTTTGTATGGTGGTGTGTATCTTTGTAATTAAATTGTATACTTTGGTACACTTATATATGAGATATATTACAACAAAAATGTTTATTTAAACAGTAAAATATAGACAGATATAATCATAGAATATATGATAGCATTTTAAATTGAAAATGTATTAATGACTGCAATGGATTGAAAAATATCAAATACAATTCTTGAGTTCATATTGGTAAGACCAGTAAATAAAACCCATTGGTCCTCTTTGGTTGTTACTAAGGCACCAATATACTTTGAATGATTCTATTTTGGATTAAATGAGCCAGAACTTCTATTACTTGCAACTGTGATACTCCTACTAAGTACCAGAGATCTGGTTAGGCCCAGGAGGTTCACACTGAATTAAGGATATCACCATTCTTAAGTTAGCATTCTAAGCTGAGCAGCCTGCATGACAACTAATTCTGGAGATACAAATCTCCTGAAGGCTATACTTTTTGGCTGGCTGTGTTGCCCTTTTAGCTCTTCATCTAGAATTGCTAGGCAGTTATCTTTTTCCTATCTAATTAAAGCTAGAGAAGTTTGTCATTCACTGGATTTGTGAACGTCCTTGTCATCTTTGAATACCTGACCACAGACATCTGATTTTAGGTATTCCTGAAGCTGCGATCACTAGCAGAGTTAAGGGGCTTCCATGGCTGTAGGTCAGTTAGCAATGAAGCTGTCCATGGAGAGCAGAGTGGTTGCCCCATCACCTTTTGGCCTGTCATTTTAACTCCTCGAAAAGGATTGAAAGAAAACAATAGAAAAACATAGTTTGAACAAATGTGTAAAATTCTTTAAACAATTCATTCTAGATTTCCGAGGAGGTTAATACCTACTTACCTACTCATCTTTATTTCACTTGTTTTTCAAAGATAGAACCTTAGTTCTTATTGGTGCTTTCAGATGCTCCCTTGTTAAACAATTTTAAGCTCTACCATTTATGTAGTGGCCCAGAGCCCAGTCAGGAGATAGGACTATAAATCTGAAAATTATTGACTAACTTCTGTGACCTTGGATAAGTTTATGCCATTTCTGTTTGTCTTCTTATATTTGAATTGGTATAGTAATATCTGAACTGTGTTTTAAGTGAAGGTGAAAGTTACCTTGTTTGGAAAAATCTTTTTAAACTCCTTGGGGAAATAACTGGGAATAAATAGACATTTCAAATGTCTTCATATCACTAGAATGTATCAGATGAAAGAGTTGTCAACTTCAAACACAATAGTTAATATTATTCTCATGTGGAAAGTCCTTAATGCTTCTACTTTTTGTGAGTAACATTAATCTTAAACCCACATGGAATTAAAGCTGTTTTAATTAAGCATATAATTTGGTGCTAACCTTAATTTTGGAGATGATAAAGCATTTTATAATGGTCAATGAATTTAGCACTCCTGAGGCTTTTATAGAAATGATTAGAAAGGACAACTACCCAATTATTCTGGATGTAGAGCTGAAAGATATGCAGGAACCAGCTAAAAAGTTGTACTTCTGAAAGGCTTTCTTTCTGGAAATGAGTATTTGGAAAGTTGCTGATTCAAGAAGAATCATTTATAATGTTGAAATAGAGGAATGTATTTAATCATTCATTCAACAAATATTTATTGTGTACCTACTCTCTGCATTTTTCTCAGCATTGGAGATAGAGTAGTGACACAGCCATTATTCTTACAGACATCACATTCCAGAGAAGGAAGGAGAACAAATCGACAATGCTGTTGGTTAGGGCAGACTAGTATTTCAAACAAAAGACCCCACTAAGTTTAACTGAAAATTCTGGACAGACTAGAAGGTATCAGTGTACTAACAAGAGATTAAAGAATCATGGGGCCAGGATGGAAGAGAATAGGGGTTGAACAATATCATTAGTAACATTGACCTAATGAATATTACTCCTTTAAAAAATAACTGCTTTTCTCAAACTGCAGAATATGCTTTCCTCACACATACATATGGAACATCTACAAAAATGGATTGTAGTAAGACAATAACGCAACTCTGAATAGTTTTGAAAGGATAGAAGGCATGGAGGGTATAGTATTTTACCATAATGCAATTAGAAGTCAACAGAAAAAAGATAACTAGCATACCATTATATGTTTTGAAATAAAGAGAAGCATGTACAAATAACCCATGGGTCAAATTACAAAATATATGATGGGAATTAGAAAATACTTTGAACTGAATAAGAGTGAATAATAGTGAAAATACTACTTTTGATATATAGTATTTTCACTATTATTCACTCTTATTCAGTTCAAAGTATTTTCTAATTCCCATCATATATTTTGTAATTTGATCCATGGGTTATTTGTACATGCTTCTCTAAATGGCATTTAGAGGGAAGTTTATAGCCTTGCATGCATATGTTAGAAATGAAAAAAAAAAAAAAAGAAGAAAAGAAAAGCAGAAATCAATGAGCAAAACCTGGATGCCAAGAAATTAGAAAAGAATACCAAGTTAAACCCAAAGTGAATAGAAAGAAGGAAATCAGATTTGGGAGCAGAAATTGTGGAAATAGAAAGCATATAGACAAGAACTGCCCTATGACCCAGCAATTGCACTATTGGGTATTTACCCTAAAGATACAAATGTAGTGATCCAAAGGGGCACGTGCACCCGAATGTTTATAGCAGCAATGTCCACAATAGCCAAACTATGGAAAGAACCTAGATGTCCATCAACAGATGAATGGATCAAGAAGATGTGATATATATACACAATGGAATACTATGCAGCCATCAAAAGAAATGAAATCTTGCCATTTGCGACAACATGGATGGAACTAGAGCGTGTCATGCTTAGCGAAATAAGTCAAGCAGAGAAAGACAACTATCATATGATCTCCCTGATATGAGGAAGTGGTGATGCAACATGGGGGTTTAAGTGGGTAGGAGAAGAATCAATGAAACAAGATGGGATTGGGAGGGAGACAAACCATAAGTGACTCTTAATCTCACAAAACAAACTGAGGGTTGCTGGGGGGAGGGGGTTTGGGAGAAGGGGGTGGGATTATGGACATTGGGGAGGGTATGTGCTTTGGTGAGTGCTGTGAAGTGTGTAAACCTGGCAATTCACAGTCCTGTACCCCTGGGGATAAAAATATATGTTTATAAAAAATAAAAAATTAAAAAAAAATAAGTAAATAAAGGTGACCCTTAGAAAATTCAAAAAAAAAAAAAAAAAAGAAAGCATATAGACAGTAAAGAGCACCAACTATATCAATAAACTCTTGGTGAGACTGGTCAGAAAACATAAGGAATGCACAAATAACCAGTATCAGGAATGTAAACAGATACTGAAGACATCAAAATCACAAGATGGATACTGTGAATAACTTGATGTCATGTCTTTGAACATTTCAGTGAAATGGATAACTTAGAAAAATACAGCTTACCAAAACTGATTATAAGAGGAAATAGAACAGTTGGATAGTCCTTTATGTATTAAAATAATTAGATTTTTAAATTAAAAATGGCTCACAAATGAAATTCTAGCCCACTGACAAGACATGCTCCTCCCCCACTTTTTTTTTTTTTAAGATTTTATTTATTTATTTGACACAGAGAGAGAGTTAACAAGTAGGCAGAGAGGCAGGCAGAGAGAGAGGGGGAAACTGGCTACCTGCTGAGCAGAGAGCCCAATGCCGGGCTTGATCCCAAGACTCTGACACTATGACCTGAGCCAAAGGCTTAACCCACTGAGCCACCCAGGTGCCCCCAAGACCTGCTCCTTAACAAAACTTTGGTCAGGCTCTTCTGTATCCTCTTTTTGACTAGACACTTAACCTTTGTACTTGTTCATCTTGACATCACCCCAGTATCACCAAAAGTCTTGCTTACTCAATTCAGCAACAGTCCCCACTTTCTATCTATGATCACTCTTGATATTGATCAGATTCCTCATCTCCAAACTTTGCTATTTGATACCCAGTGACCGGCCTTTGGCAAGAATCCTAAGTCAGTTTAGCCAAGATTCATGACCTATGAGGTTTCCTCCTAATAATTTTCCATCTCCTGACCCCCACCCTGTCCTTGTCTATAAATCCCTACTTGTCCATGCTGTGTTGGAATTGAATCAGATTTTATACTGAGGTCTCTTCTCCGCTATTGCAATAGTTCCTGCATAAAATCTGCTTTCACCATTTTAACTTCAGTCTGGCTATGGTTTTCCTTAACTTCTCTGTTGACTTGTTATAGGATCCTCCCTTCTTTACTTCTGTTCACATGCATTTCAGATCCTTACAAAAGCCAGTATTAATAAGAAAATAGGATGACATTATTCTATGTAGATGAATGTTTTTGTGATTTGTCCGGCATAACCGACCACCTGGACTTGCACATACACAGGCAGGCTAAGGAATGTTGTTTGTGAGACTGGTACTGTGTGAATAATCTTGGGAGTCTGATTGTAAACTATATTATCTGGCTTCCAAGTCAGAGGAAGTGGTGATGCAACATGGGGGCTTAAGTGGGTAGGAGAAGAATCAATGAAACAAGATGGGATTGGGAGGGAGACAAACCATAAGTGACTCTTAATCTCACAAAACAAACTGAGGGTTGCTGGGGGGAGGGGGTTTGGGAGAAGGGGGTGGGATTATGGACATTGGGGAGGGTATGTGCTTTGGTGAGTGCTGTGAAGTGTGTAAACCTGGCAATTCACAGTCCTGTACCCCTGGGGATAAAAATATATGTTTATAAAAAATAAAAAATTAAAAAAAAAAAAAAAAAAAGAACTGGCCCTTCTGTTCTGGATGCCAGGAGCTACAAATCTTATCTCACATCCCCTCCTGCTCCAGGCTTGGCTGGCCCCCCAGAATGGAATCCATGAAGGGAGGCAGATACACATAGCCCAGGTTCCTTGAAAATATAGAAACATGATAATGTGGAAATGCATCTTGCTCCACACTGCATGTAGGTGAACAAATGTTTCATTTCAAACCCTGTGATTTGCCCTATAATAATGGCCCTTATGGGCATGGTCAGTTGGAAGTCTTCCCCGAGGGGAGGACCCTCCACCCAGGCCTCTCTGTTGGGACTCCAGCCTGGCTCTTTCCACAGGGTTCCCCAGCTGATGAGGTTGGATGTTCTAAGTACCCAATTTGATGTAACTTTGCCTGATTCTCACTCATTTCCTACTATTACCTTCATCCATGTGTCGATTCCTTTCCTCTCCTGTTTCTATAATGATAATAATAATAATAATAATAAAGTTTTCTTTCTTTTTCAAAACTGAAACATGGCTATTAATCTTTTGTGCCGAACATAGTTTTAGTGGGGGTGGGGGATCAGAAAAAAATTTCACTGTTGATTTTTCCGAAGACTTAATAGAAGCTCTAAATCACAGAATGTATCTTTTTCTTTTTCATTTGTGTCTGCTAATTTGACCGTAACTATATAAGTCTAATTCTCACAACAGCCTTATAAAATAGGTGTTACTATCTTTTTAAAAATTGATGAGAAAATGATAGTTGAGAGAGATTCAGTAATTGTTGTGGCACAGAATTATTGAAATCAGCTTAAAAAATATAGCTCTGTCTGAACTACCCAACTTTCCTCCTCTGTGTGATACTGCCTCTTATTTTGTAGGTCAGGGTTGAACAACACCAACAAAAAAACTCACTAAGACCTTCAAGCATTGTGCTTCATCAAGAAAGAGAACATGGCCTTATGGTTAGAAGAACTTGTGAACTTGTGTTCTTCCACTGTTTAGCTATGATCTTGTGCAATCCACTTAACTTTGTGCCTTATATTTTCAAACGACATAAGATTACAGTGAGAATTAAATGAAAGTATGTATGGGTAGAGAGCAAAATGGAGCCTCTCATGTCAAGCAGGAGCCTGTGTCAAGCTCCTGACACAAGCAGCTAAGGTACTGTAGCTGGGAGATACTATAGATATCCCCGGGACCAATGTCAGCTGACTCCTCAGAACAGATAATGGGCAGAACCAGAGGAGGTTTGCAGAGACCCAAAACTGATGAAATCCCCTTACAAAGGGAAAAATTTTGGCAGCAAACTCTGAGACTCTTCAGACTTGACCCCTCTATGTCTGACCATTTAAAAAAGGCAACTGTCACCAAAGGTTCAGCCTGGATGATCTCCCAGCAAAACCGAGAGCCTTCCCTGCTTGAACATCAGAAGCAGTAAGTGCCTAGAGCTAACCCAGGCCAGACTGAGGCCTTATCTCAAATGCGCACCCACAGACTGACTTAACGTTGTATCCATTCACTTCCTACACCCTATTGTTAGCATGCTTGTTGTGTGGCTTATTTTTTGTCCTGCTTTGTGTGCTGCGTAGGAAGCCACGTTTAATCACATGGTGAATTGTCATTGCGTCCTACCAAACTTTCAAAGAAGAAATAACACCTATTCTCCTGAAGCTGTTTCAAAAAATTGAAGCAGAAGGAAAACTTCCAGACTCTTTCTATGAAGCCAGCATTATTACCCTGATTCCCCAAACCAGGCAAAGACCCTACCAAAAAGGAGAATTTCAGACCAATATCACTGATGAATATGGATGCTAAGATTCTCAACAAGATCCTAGCAAACAGGATCCAACAGCACATTAAAAAGATTATCCACCATGACCAAGTGGGATTCATCCCTGGGCTACAAGGATGGCTCAACATTTGCAAATCAATCAATGTGATAGAACAAATTAATATGAGAAGAGAGAAGAACCACATGGTCCTCTCAATCGATGCAGAAAAAGCATTTGACAAAATCCAGCATTCGTTCCTGATTAAAACGCTTCAAAGTATAGGGATAGAGGGAACATTCCTGAACTTCATCAAATCTATCTGTGAAAGACCCACAGCAAATATCATCCTGAATGGGAAAAAGCTTGCAGCCTTCCCATTGAGATCAGGAACACAACAAGGATGCCCACTCTCACCACTCTTGTTCAACATAGTATTAGAAGTCCTAGCATCAGCAATCAGACAACAAAGAGAAATAAAAGGTATCCAAATTGGCAATGAAGAAGTCAAACTTTCACTCTGCAGATGACATGATTCTTTATATGGAAAACCCAAAAGACTCCACCCCCAAACTACTAGAACTCATACAGCAATTCAGCAATGTGGCAGGATACAAAGTCAATGTACAGAAATCAGTGGCTTTCTTATACACTAACAATGAAAATACAGAAAGGGAAATTAGAGAATCGATTCCATTTATTATAGTGTTTGGAATACCGAACCTGCTTTAGAATTGTGATTCTACATTGCTTTACAACCAAATAAAACTGACATTGTGGAAACACACGGCTTGAGGATGTGCCTTCATTGCATGGTCATGACAAGATGTGACTGTTTTTATCATTACCACCAGAAACTTAATAGATGCTTTAAGTTCTTCTTACCTGAATGAAATGACTAAACATAATATGTAGATCTGACCTCTGAGTATTTCTTCATGATGTCTTCTAACCCACTCAGAAAAGGTCTGAGAAGTGTCTTCTAAAATATAGGCATTTCCTGCTCCTTTAAAATGATCTCTTAAACCTGTTATGCCTCCCTAAGAGAGAAACACTCACCTTCATTTCAATTCTGACATCAGTATGGGCATCTAGATGCTAATGCAAGAAGTTTCTTTGAAATAAATATTTTAAATAGGATTTTACTGCTTTAATAAACTCTTTCCCTGTTTCTCTACTTTCTCATTTTGATCAGCAATGCAAGAAAACACCTAGATGGGGTTGTCAAGTCTCATCTGTCATCAGAAATGAAGTCAGAAATCTGAATGAGAATCTTGAGGCACTTCCAGTAAGTAAATCATTTGTTTTTTTAATCATACTTCTGTGTTATTTTCTTTTCTAAGATCTTTCAAATATGATGCAGATGTACTTCCAAAAAGACACAAAAATAGTTAACTTTCCTAAATTCAGAGTGAGGTAGGAATCATCAGACCTCTCAAGGCATTGTTCTCTTCTTGCTGAGTTGTATTCAAAGCACTGATGAGTAAAAGGAAGGAATTAGCGATGAAGTAACTCTGTAGCAGGTGGTTAAAAGAGAGAGAGGGATTCTTCAGCTGAGTTTTAAGTATGAAATCATGAAAATACAGCTTTTGAACTTTTAGCATTCTAAAAGGGGAAGAGCATTCCAGTTCTTTAGTACACTCATAAAAACTTTTCTGAATCTGATTATACTTTCTTATTACTGGATAACTTAGGAGTAAATTAGCAAAAATCTGAGTTCATTGTTTTTCTGTATATACTTTAGAGGGAGTTGTAAACCAACTTTTAGTCAAAGAAATCTGTGTTGGGGCCCCAGCTCTGCCACTTACTTTATTATTTAAGCATGCTAAGCTTCAGATACTACTACTAGCAGCACAGTTTGTCTACACAGCCTGCAGTCCTTCTACTAAGCCTTGTGCCTTGGAAGCTGGATATACCACAATCTTAGAAATGATGGAACTTCTAGCTCTTCAAAATGTTCTTTTTGAAAAATGAATCTATATTGTGAAGTATTATAGATTACACAAAAAAATTGGGTTGTAGGTTTCCTCCAAGTTAAATTCCTCCTATATGATTTCTATTCCTTTGTTTTTTTTTTCTTCAAGAGAAGCATAGGAAAATAATTCTGTTTATTGAAATTCTAAGCTGTTTGGTTTCTAAGAGTTCTAAGAAGTGTGTGTGTGTGTGTGTTGTGAATTATAAATAAGTCAGTTTTGAATTAATCAGACTGAAACTGGTTTATATTTTCTCTTTCTTATCAGTCAAATCTAAAGTCATCAAAATGTTTTAAATAATTATGTTATTGCCACCAGACTGTTGTGCTTCACTGAAAACAACAGAAATTAAATTAAACAGTATGGTTCCTTTACTAAAAATTTTCATCACTTATGATGAATTTCTACTTAGCTTTTTAAGGGCTTTTATGTTTCTCTCAGGCACTATCCTATCATTAATTGTAGTGGAAATAGAAGGATTATTATCAGTATACTAGACTAACATGACTACTTTCTCATATTAAATTGAGTTATGAAAAATAGAGAAAATATGAGGAAACAACAGATTCAGTAAATTTTTTGATTTCATGAACTTTATACAATAAATATTAAAATTTAAAGAACACATTTCTTATGTGTTCTTATGTTCTTTAAATTTTAAAAATTCAAATGTGCCTCTGTGTGTGTGTGTGTGTGTGTGTGTGTGTGTGTGTCTGTGTCTGTGTTTTGCGCATGTGTATGCAGACAGCTCATGATTTCAATCAAGGAGTATGTCAATGAGTAAGTGAGAGTTGACCAAAGAAACAGTGATCAATATATTTCACATTTGTGTGATTTATAGACTGAATGTAAAATCCCACCCCTGAATAAAGTATAGATATGTTGTGTACTGGTTTTACTTTCTTTTTCTCATTCTTACCCTTGTCACTGTGCCTTCTACCTGCCACTCTTCCTGACTAGAAAATTTCATGGTTGGTTACGTAGCTTTTCCATGTAGCATATTTAGTAGGTTTGGTGTATTTGTGTGAAAGTATGTGTGAATATATATAACAGCTTTGAGACTTGGGTATCCTAGATCAATACTCCATTAAAAAAAGTAAAATAAAAAAAAATCCCTCGGAAAAATATAGGAAATAGTCTTTCAAAATGAGCTAAGTTGGCAAGTTAGTAAGTGAAGAATAATCAGTGTCCAAAGCTAAATGAAAGCAGGAAATTAGAAAGGTAAGTGGAGCATTGAAACTAGAAAGCAAATGGAGCATGGAAACCAAATTTTACTTTGCAGTTACTTGCCAAACCCAATGAGTTGTACCTTCTTTTCGTCTTGCAGGGTACAGCAGTGACATGAGACAAAGACCAGGGACTACTATGAGTCCTCAAAGTACCTTCTCTACATAAAACAGGAACACTAAAGGCATATACCTTCAGCTCCAAATAGTTTTATAGGCAACATTCACACTACTTAGATGGTTGAGAAACAATAAATCACTAAGTCAACAAGTTTAGCACAATTCTGAGTGGTGTCCTGAAGTGCTTGGTACATGGTGGAAGCATTTATCAAGAGCAAGGCAAAATAAAGACAAAGACAAAAAAAAAAAAAAAATGAAGCTTTTGTAACTACCAGAGATAGACTTCAAGTATAAGGAAAATTATTCTAGTTATATATATACAAGTACTTTTGAATAAACCTAACACAATATGAGCAAGAACTTTATGGGAAAAAAAATCATAAAACTTTACTTCTAGGCATATACTAGACCCCAAATCTAAGTAAATAAGATAGGGAGACTCAATTTCAAAGGGCCAATGATCTATAGATGAATCTATAGTGCTAATGTATATTGATCTATAGACTTAACACAATCCCCACAAAATTCCCACAGGTGCTCTGGTGGAATTTGATAAGCTGATCCATGTCTATAGAAATGAAAAAGTCTCTTAAGGGGCAAAACACCCTTGAAGAAGTATCATGCGGGAATACATGTATTGCCAGATAAAAGGAAACTCATTATAAATTAGAGAATGTGGTACTGTTGCAGCGTGAGATAAAAAGACCGATGTGTTTGATTGCAGTGCCCTCAAAAAAGATGCATACAAATTAAAAAACTTAATATATAAACTTTATCTTGGTCAAAGCTAGCGCAATAGGTAAGTGGGGGAAAATAAAGGACTTAATTAGAAATGATGTTGAAGCAATCAGAAATCATACAAAAGTTTAAAGACTTCTATGTGAAAAGTAAAACTATAAAACCTTTGCAAGACAACATGACGGAATATATTTATAACTCCTTAAAATTATTTAAACAGGCCAAAACATGCATATATCATAAAGGAAATGAAAGATGAATTTCACTAAATTAAAATTAAGAGCCTCTGTTCACCAACAAATGCTCTGAAACAAGAAGAAACATATATACAGAAGGAAGGAAATATTTGCAGCACACAAATCAATAGATTATAATTCAGCTCAACAGATTCTATGACAAAAAGATAACCCAAAAGAAAAATGGGTCAAAGGCATGCATTAACATTTTCACAAAAGAGGAAACATGAATGACCCATGAACATATGAAATTGTGCTCACCCACATTGGTAACCATGAAAATGTAAGTTAAACCACAAGCAGACACCATTTTGCACAGTCTTGTAATTTTAAGGTGAAGATGTAGAGTGATGTGGATTCCGAAGGCATATTTGTGTGAGAAAGTTTAACAGAGATTTGAGTGACTTTTGCACCTCCCTCAGGAGATATGGCCAAGAATATTCAGGGCAAAAACATGGAGACAGATGAAAAGTCCAACACCAGCAAATGAGCAAATAAATGGTGGTACACTCATATACTAGAGTACTAGAGAATCATGGATAATGAAGAATTACAGCTATGAAGTACCAAAGTCAGTGACTCTCAGGAGGAATGTAATGTTGTAAGGAAAAGAGCAAGTTATAGAAAAATTCAATATGACTCTATGTAATGTTCAAAACCATATAAACTGAACAATATTCTCTTAGGGGAATAAGACCTATGTGGTTAAACTTTAAAGAAGAGCAAGAGAATGGTACACTCAGAAGATTGTGCTTAGCTCTGAGCAGGGAGTAACTGGAACGGGGTTGGGGAGGACGTGAGGGGCCCTCCAATGTACCCTTTTCTTACTTAAATTACTAGTGGGTACACAAGTATTTGCCTTACTTTTCTGCATAACTCATATGCTGCTTATAAATATTTTGTATCTAGTCAATATTCAATAAAAAATACTGAAAACAAATTAAGGGAGAAGCAGTTTTGAAATGGTTGAACAAATCTTGACTGTCACATGGGATGGATATTCACAGATAGAATTTTCCTAGAGCCTGGCTCATTGCTTTCTGTATGACTTCGCACAACTAGGCCCCTTCACCTAGTGATGGTACTTCAGGTTCCTGGCTGAAGAGTCTCTGAGAGTTCTTAATCCCAACAACAGTTAGGAGATGGCTTTTGGCATACTTGTTAGCAATACTGTTACCTCTGTATTGACCCAGAGGAGGAGACACTTTGCACAGAATTTGTGTCTAAGTGTGTTGCTATGGGATCCTCCAGTTCTCCAGGCATATGGGGGCATTCACTGAGTCTTGGAGCTGACTCTGTCTCTTTCTGTCTTTGGGGTAGTGAGGACTCTCATCTTTCCAGTCAAGCATTTATGGTTACTCCACGAGAAATTTATCTCTTTCTCTTCTAACCTAGGAATAATGGGCAGGGGGAAAAAAAAAAAAACCAAACAAATAACAGCATCAACAAAAAGCTACAGAGAACAAGTATTAAATGAAACAAAATAATCCTAAATCTTACTAATGAGGACAAACAGAGCCTGTTTTTTAATAATTTTGTGTGAGGTTGCATTAAAAGGCATTGTCTGGATTTTGGTTTCTTCTGTGCCTCTAACCATAGTTGCCTAAAATTGTAAAAGCCACAAAATTTCTTAATCAAAGTTTCTTGGTCTTTTGAGTATTTATTATCAGCTAGACATTTTAAGTAACATATATGTCATCCTTAAAATTATTCTGTAATGTAGGAATTATTATTCTTGATCTGTAAATGGGCTAACTAAGGCTCAGGTTAGTTGTTTCAAAGTCAAGCAGCTTTAAATGGTAAAGTTAGAACTCAAACCCATGCCTGCTGGCTCCAATGTTAGATGGGTCCCTTTCATTTTATTCTCCTTTTCCTCTTGGGAGCCACGAAATAGAGGGTTTTGGGATAAGTCATCGCCCTCCATGCTTCCTCATAGCTCTAAGTATTTATAGTGCAAGCTACAATCCTCATTTGACATTGTCTGGTTAACACAATGCTGTAAATTGTTTCCACCTTATTGTAATTGAAGGACTGAAGGCAACCAATCATGCACACTCCAGAGCCTTTCCACTGGAAAAGCCCACATTTTAGACTGAGGCATCAATAGCCGACCTAGCAGTCTTCAGCTACCTTTTGAAGGAGATTAGAAGATACTTCTGCTCTCATTTGACTATTCTGAACTTGAAGAACCCAGAAGAAAGTCTAATATTTCTAAATTAAGAAGGATTTGGTTTTGCCACATTTTTAGTTCCTTCTGAACTTTTCCTCGTGATTGAGCTCCAGTGTCAACGTTTGTGATCTGAGAATATGCAGGGAATAATCTCAGTCTTTTGGTATCAGTTGAGTCCTGATTTGTGACCCAGTATGTGGTTTATTCTGGAGAAGGTTCCATGTGCACTTGAGAAGAATGAGTATTCTGTTGTTTTAGGGTGGAATGTTCTGTATATATCTACAAGGTCCATGTGGTCCAATGTGTCATTCAATGCTCTTGTTTCTTTATTGATTTTCTGCTTTGACGATCTGTCTATTTCTGAGAGAGGCGTGTTAAGATCTCCTACGGTTAGTGTATTCATATCAATATGACTCTTTATTTTGATTAACAGTTTTCTTAAGTAATTGGCTGCTCCCATATTGGGAGCATAGATATTTACAATTGTTAGATCATCTTGGTGGATAGTCCCTTTAAGGATTATGTAGTGTCCTTCTGTATCTCTGACTACATTCTTTAGTTTAAAGTCTAATTTATCTGATATGAGAATCCCTACCCCAACCTTCTTTTGAGGCCCACTGGCATGAAAGATGCTTCTCGATCCCTTCACTTTCAGTCTGGGTGTATCTTTAGGTTCAAAATGGGTCTCTTATAGACAACATATGGATGGGTCCTGTCATTTTATCCAATCTGCAACCCTGTGCTGTTTTATGAGCGCATTTAGGCCATTCACATGGAGAGTGATTATTGATAGATACGTTTTTATTGACATCGAGTTACCTTTGAAGTCTTTCTTTCTGTAGACTGTCTCTATATTTCTGTTCAATGCTATTCTTAGGATTTTTCCTCTTTTATAGACCCCTCCCCCCCTTAATATTTCCTGCAATGTCGGCCTGGTGGCTGCATAGTCTTTTAAGCCTTGCCGGTCTTGAAAACTCTTTATCTCTCCATCCATTTTTGAATGTCAGTCTTGATGGATAAAGTATTCTTGGCTGCATGTTCTTCTCATTTAGTGCCCTGAATATATCTTGCTAGCCTCTTCTGGCTTGCCAGGTCTCTGTGGACAGGTCTGATGTTATTCTGATGGGCTTCCCTCTATAAGTAAGGAGCCTCTTTGCCCTGCCAGCTTTCAAGAGATTATACCTACAATTATAATTCCTCAATTTGATTATCAGGTGTCGTGATGTTTTTTTGGAATGTATAATCTTGGGTGGAGACCGTTCAGCCTCTAGTACATGAATGCTGGTTCCATTCGCGAGACTGGGAAAATTTTCATGAAGGACTTGTTTCACTATATCTTCTAGACTTCTTTCTTTCTCCTCCCCTTCAGGGATTCCAATAATTCTGATGTTGGAACGCTTCCTGGCATCATTTATTTCCTTGATTCTGTTTGTCCTCCATATCACTAATTCTACATTTTTAGAGTGAAAGAAACAATCTGGGAGGTAGGAATACACAAAAGAGTTTTGGTATCTCTGGGACACTTCGATATTTAATTGAGAAAAGTCAAAACAACCTTTGGAATTAAGATTCTAAGGTTGTAAATTTTATTCAGACATCTTTTGCTTTAGAAAGTTAGGGCTTGCCAGGGGGTCGGGAGACATTTTGACTGCTAATATAAGTTAGAAAAGCCCTTCTTCGGGTGCTATTTAATTCTCTCAGAATGGCAATTTGCTTATGGAGATTGTCCTACAGAAAAATTCTATTCATTTGATTTAAGTTTTAGGAGAGGCATCGTATGCCTAGAAAAGCTCTCTGATTTAGTTTTCTAACGGATGGAAAGTAGGGCAACTCTACATATGTCTCAGAGGCTCAAGAAAAGAGTAATTAATTTCTTAAAAATGTCATTCTAAAAAACTTACCTGCCTTTCCACTGAAACATAGATGTCTGTTTATACTTCCTATGGAACAAGTAACAATCTGGAATGTAAGGCAAGTAATAGTTTGAAATTAAAGAGTCTAGTTCTCGTTCTGTGACCACATGGGTCACCTCAACTCTCTGAACCTCTTTTTGTGTCTGTATCATGGGTTTTCCATGTCCACCTTTCAGGGTTTTTCCAAGACTTGATTTAGAAAATGTTTGCAAAGCACTTGGCATGTGAGAAGAGTTGTTCCAAAGCGTTGTTGGTATTATCATTAATGTTATTGCATTGTTGTTACTGTTGTTGAAATGCACCCCTTCTCTCAGGAATAGTTTTGCATGTTTTTGTATTAACTATAGGAAAGTATTGAGCACATGGGCTGTAAAACCACTCTGGTCTAGACATTTTTGAGAAAGGAGTTGAGACTATTGTATGGGCTTATATTTTACAAAAGATGTCGAGAATGTCAGGGGCCTGTGATTCAGCCATTCCTCCCCTCTCTGATTATATGCTTTAATACTAGCTTTTGCATTAATTCAAACCAAAGAATCTGCAGGGTTTTCTTTTTTGCTGACTTCACCACAGTAGCAGGGCAAAGCCCCTTTGTGTAGTCTATGTGATCTAAAAGTCATTATTTCTTTTGAATTGGACTAAAGCAGTAAAAGATCATTATAAGAATTCCAGGTTCTGTCTGTAACCTACTCTGTCATTGCACTTCTCCAATTAATTTATATTTTTATCATAAAAAGGTCTGGTTTTATCATGTTCTTTAAGAAAATGGGAGGTGGACATATTTGAAAGAGAAGAGGCAGAGAAGATTTGTATCTATATAGATATGCACATATTTTATATATATATATAAATACTTTTTGATACCTTAGATATCTTGGAGAACACTCATCCTAAAAATAATGCTGACCTTTTAGCTGAAATATACTAAAAAAAAGGAATTAAGTATTTACTAGTGACATTTCAGGATAAGCAAAGCACAGTGTGGGGAATGGGTATAGCAGTAGTATGGCGAGAAAAACAAAAGAAATGAAATCCCACTCAATACCATTTGATCCAACAAGCATATTCTAAGTGGCTACAGAGGATATGGAAATGTAATACATGCTTTCCAGGTGGTTCCAGCCAAGGAGACAAAATTGTAAGACAGTAAGTTAATCCATGGGTGGTAGTGACAGTCACAGGAAGAGTCTGATAAGAAGTCATCCCAACAGAGAGAAGGAAGTGGTAGGCACTGCCGTGTGGTGGAGGAAAGAAGAGGTTCAACTTTCTTGAAGGGGGGCTATTTGGCTGGTGGAATAGAAGGACCACTGAAGCATCTTAAGAACTTAAACTCTCTGGGCTTCAACTCAGTCATCTATAAAATGAAGGATGTCATCTGCGTGAGATCTAAGGTCACTTTTAGCTTTTTAAAATACTGTTCTGTGAAATAGGAGAGGTTGGGTGAATAGGTAGTGGGCTCATTTAATTCTCAATGAATAGTTGATTAACTCAGTTTTAATCTCCTTTTCTTAGAATTCCAATGTAATCTCTTAGCTCCCATTTTATTAATGTGTATACAAGTCTCGAAGACCCAAATTAAGATTGAAAACCTTTTAATACAAAGTCTTCACAAATAGAATCCATGTGGGAAAATACAAATAGCCTGATTTTTGAAGTCAGGTAAACCTGTGTTCTGATACTAGCTCTCCTATTTACTGGAGAGAAGTCAGAACATCTTGAGGTGGGGTCCCTGGACTGGCAGCATCACTAGGGAGCTTGAATCATATAAATCCTCAGGCCCCAGCTTCCTAAACAGAGACACTCAGGGGAGACGCTGGCAATCTGTTTTCCAACAAGCCCATAGGTAATATTGGTGCACCCTAGCATATGAGAACTGCTTATGTATGATATGGAATTGATGATTCCTCTTTCCATGTAAGAATAAGAGTAGCAATTTAGATAGTAGTTGTCAGACTTTAATGACATAGCATATGTTACTTGGCACATCATAGGTCCTTAGCAGATTATAACTATTCTTTTTATTATCTCACTAACATTATAGTAACCATTGCTATTTCCAGGACCATACCTCGGTTTAGAGCTCCTTCTCACTGCTTACAAACTGAACTCTAAGTTTGGTGAAGCAAGTGACATTATCCAGAGGTCCTGTCTAGAAAACACAATATATCAGGTGATTGTTTGGACTTTCATGTTATTGGTGTGGAGCACAGAGTATGTGGGGACATTCATGGACCCCTTGAGTATGTCACCCTTTGCTGTGGGGGCAGAGGAAAGCACAGAGAGACTTTGCTCTGGGTGGCAGGGTTCAGTGTCATCGTTTACTGTAACAAAGCAAATCCAGGGACTTTAATGAATCTCAGTTTTCTCTTCTGTAAGACTGGATTCATAGTGTCTCCCCACCAGGTAGTTGTGATAATCTGGTTAAAGCCTGTTGTAAAACACACACTGGCTAATATATCCAAGTTCAAGTTCGACAGAGTGAGATCATCATTCATTAAGTTTAACAAACTTTTACTTGAACATCTAGAACATAGAAGACATTGCGCCTGAAAACACTGCTCAGAGACAGAACCTGCCCTTCAATTGAGTCATGGTATAAATATTTGTGACTTTTTCATTCATGAAACTAATGAATAGTCTCTGTAGAAAATTGATTTGTTCCAGGAATCCTTTACCTCTTGGGAAAGCTGAACTTTATAAGGCTCCAGGTTTGAGGAAGATGACATGAAATGACAATTCATAAACATAATTTGGTGCAGACTTTTCAGGAAAGCAATTAATCAATATGTATTCAAGGTCATTTGAATTATATAACCTTTGAGCAATTAATTTCATTTCTATGATTCCCAAAAGCTATCCTAAGGGAAAAGATACCCCAGAAGCTATAACAAATATTTATATAAGAAGTGTTTATTATTCTATTTGCAATAGTGAAAAATTGGAAATAATGTCTAACAACAAAGAATGATAAGTTGTACGTAAACTCAAGGGCAGTGCTGTTTAGGGTGCATTAAGTTGAACATAATAACCCAAGGAAGCATTGAAAGCAAAGAAACTGCGTTACTTGTTATAAGTAAGGAGACAGGGAGATGGCTCTCGAAGCAGTCTCCTCCAACACAAACTTTAGAGCCACTTGATATGGCCAGTGGGCAACCTTTTGGTCAGTTATTCTTAGAATTATGAAGTGGTCACAATATCTTAGGAAAACCTTTGTAATCTTTCAAGCATGAATTAAAAGGGGTTTGCTTAACTCTGCAAATTCCTAAGAACATTTATGATTTTCTTTGTTCCCTAGCATGTGCTCTGTTGGGCAACTTGGTGAGCTTCCTGGGAACAGGGCTCTTCTTAAGGACCGGGGACTCTGAAAAGCAAACATGCTCGGAGTGGCTTATTTTTCATCTCTCACTGCAGTCCCAGATGAACTTATCCCTAACTAAAAAGTGAGTTATATTAACATGCAGGATGGAATACCACGTATATTTAATATTTAATAAAGGGCTAAAATACCCACAATGGAATATTACCTGAAAAATGAAATCATGATAGATACATTCAGAATGATTCCAATGAAAGAACATAGGTTCAAAGAATAAATACTTACAGGAAATGGACTAAAAGTTAGTCCTTGGAAACATGGCAAAGAAATGGACCAAAATAGGTCCTTTGATGAGTTATTTCATATTTTACTGAATTTTAGACATTTTCTAAATTGAACATATTTTTCTTTTATAATCACAATTTCCCTGAACATATCCCGCCCGTCCCCCCATAGGATGTATGAAAGAAGCATGATATCTTGCCTTAACTTGCTTGTTTTTAAAGGAGCATTCAGGAACCACTAAGGAGATATGAGTATTACATCTTTTATATTATATGTAACTATGATAAGTGTTTAGATATAATCATGTAGATGAGGAGTATCTTTTTCAATTTAGCAACTGAGTCAGCACCTCAGTGTAGCAGTTATCCATTTTGATAAATGTGATCTCTATTTTGCAAATACAGCAGTCCTGTCCTCATAGGTGAACTTCAGGGAAAGTAATCCTTTCTTAGGTCTAGAATTCACCATAACCAGTTTAACCCCTCTAACCTATCTTTGATTTCTTGGTATTGCAGTGTTATTGGATGGGAAAGTCTGTTACCAAGAATATGCATAAGATCCTTGAACAACACTTCAAGCAGATTATTTAGGCACAGAAGGGTAGGATAATGACACATTTTTAACACAGTGACTCAACTTATACATGTTAATTCTACTAGACTTTGAGGTGGGCGTAGTGAAAGCTCACTTGCAAAGAAGTACTAAAAGTTACAAAAATTTTTTAAGAAGTGATTTTAATCAAAATAGTATCACTTAGCAAAAATCAAACCAGTAAACCAGGTTTATTTCTGTGTTTGCTGAGGTTCATCTGATATTAACTCTTGAAATATTTATTTTTTAGGCAATGAAGCATAGTGGAGTAACCATAGTTTTTGAGTCAGAAAAGATTCTGTTTTGGATCTTGTCTTTCTCATTTTAGATCTTTGACAAGTCATGTATTCCTGTAGGTCAATTTATCATGAGTAAAATGGAAATATTAATGCCTATCTTACAGAGTAATTTTGAGAATAAACTTAAAGTATACACGCTAAGTGCTTTGCACAGCTACCAAACATGTTACTATTTATAGCATGTTAAATAGCTGTTACTATTTTATTTTTATTGTAAGAAAAGCTCTCATATGTATTGCTTTTCTATCTTCTGGAGGTTGGCAAATATTTGCATCATTATAATGAGACCCAAAACACCAACTCAGGCACAACTGATAAATAACAAGGATATCTTTTTTGCATGGTCATCTCTGTTCTGTGTTATCTCAGTTTATGTTGCTCTGTAAATTTGAAATGCCCAATTTACTTATCCCCTTTCCCCCAAATGCCACTCTGTATATTCTTCCACACAGCTCATATTTTTATTGTCTGTATCTTATAAAAAACATCAGCTATTTTTATTGTCTGTATTTTATAAAAAACATTAGCCAGAGGAAAAGAAACCAAGACCTCCAATAAACCTTGGTACCTATGACATGGATTTTGAAAATATCTCAGCAGTTTCTGCTTTTTTCTAGTATCTCACTGTTTTTCCTAGTACATCATTTATGAACACACACATGCACGCATGCATATATATAATATTTTCAGTTGTCACTTAGGGGAGCATGAGCTGGACGTATGAGTCTCAGGATGAATTCCAGTAAACAACTTGCCCACAAACTGTTCCAGGAACTAATCTGTCTCTATTTGGAAACTCTATTTGGAATCTCTGTACAGGGTCTTGGATGCATTTGAAAAGACAGCAGGATAAAGCACTTACCCTTTGAAATAAAAAAAGGTAGACCAAATATATTCATTTGTTTTACATCCATGTTCATATCTCTCTAGTGAAGTCATCTGATTCATTCTTTGCCCTTTTAGACTGCAAAAACCTCTGCTTGGGAAGCTGGGATGGGGTGTTGCAGCACTGAGCTCCGGGTATGTCTGGACCCACTTTCATGCTGATAATGAGGCTGGGATTTTCACCTGAGGCCCTTGCTTTGGGTCCCACCGGTGTGTGAAACTGACTCAGGGGTTCACTTTGATCCAAAGCCTTGGCTAAAAAAGAGAAGCACTGGCCCTTTTGACCATGCACAGGTGACGGAAATCTCATCTTCTTTTTCTGTTTCTCAGAGGCAACCGTTGTTTTGTGATGTTGGAGGCTGGTTTTCTTTTTCTGACCTTTTTGCCAGAGTTGGGATACTTTACTTTATCACGAAGCACCTAGGACAATAATGATGGCGGTAACATTCACGGCAAATTTTACAGGTTCCACGTTGCTTTTGCAGGTGGTGCCTCAGAGTGGTTGCGGTCATTTCCCCACAGTGCCCACTCAGGAGCATGGCCACATTTGCAATTCAAATTTGGTTGAAAGTTTAAGCCCCTGACACAAGGGAAGGTTACCGTCCAAAGAAAGGCTGGCTTTTGTGTTGGTGTTTTCATTTTTTGCTCTTGTTGTTATAGTAATTTAAATAAAACTAGTTGCGACCTCCCATCTTTCAGTGTCAAGATTCAGGCCCCTGTGTGGGCTTCCAGGATGCACTGACACACCTGATCATTCTCCAGGCTTCTGGTTGGTGTGAAGAGCGGCAGAGACTCTGCAAAGCCTTGCAAGATCACACAGCGGTCTTCGTAGGCTCATGCCTTTCCTGTGCTCCCTGTATCTGACGTGCTGCTTCCCTTTTCCTTTCATAATGCCTCATGTAACCTTCCCTTCTTTTTATTATCCCATTGCCACCCACACAGCCCAGGCTGCTTCCTTTGAGCTCCTGCTAAAGAGCCTGGGCCCAGATGGACTGAACTGCTGAAGAAATGGGGCCTGAGTCATGTGCTCGGACACACTTGTCCTTGACTCTGGGATGTGGTTGGTGAGCTAGTCTTTGTTCTTCGAGTTCTGGGTGCATGTAGATTATTTCCACTGTTTTTATTTTTTATTTATTTATTTTTTAAATTACTTTAAAGTCAAAAGCACCAAAGGGCTTCAAAAGTAAAGTTTATATAGTCAGTATAATATGAAGTCATTCATGCATAGACTTAAACTCACCTTGTACAAATAAAACTTGAGTATTTATTGTTCTCACATAGTATTACAGCTTGTTATATTAATTTTCTGACAGATTCAAACCCATATATTTCCTCAAAATGTATTACATATTTTCTTCCATTATACACATTTCAAAAATTTTTAGACCCTACCACTTCCGTCTCTCAAAGGCATTGTTCCAAGGAAAAAAAATATTGTGGAATTGTTGCAAAACATACTTCCAGGGAATTCTTTATGCTTGTCAGTTGATAGTGTGTATTAACCCTTTGTATACTCATTTGATGAGAATTTAGATAGCCTGGATTGAGACGAAGTATCTTTTTTACAACAGTGCTTAAAATCCAAAGATTTCATATGTGCTTCTGGTGGCTCTCTAATAATGAAGTGTCATCGCAGGTTTCCATTTCTAAGCCCAGTATGGGAGAGATTGTGTATGTTTGTGTCACATTAAGTTTACAGTCTGGTAAGCTACAACCAGCAAAATGAATATGACCACTTCCATTATACTATGGTAAAAGGATATACCCTTTGCCATGTCATTGACAATGGTCTCAAAGATCTTATACATACAGTGCCATAGGATGGGCAGAAAAAAGGCTTTAGCCTTAGACAGACTTGGATTGGAATTCTTGGTTTGTCACACTGAGGCTCTGTTTCCTCATCTTTGCAATGTAGTATTATTCACTGTAAGTGAAACATTGCATATGAAGCATCAGTGCACACTGCCTGCCCCAAAAAAGGTGACACTTAACCAATGATAGATTTTTCCTTCCAGAGGATTCCCAAAGAAATTGTTATTCTTAGCTTCAGAATAAAGATGAGAAAGTTGTGTTTATATGTGAAGGAACAACATCTGTAAGTGGGAGGGAGAATGAGTCTTGAGCACCTGCTGAGCTGGGTGACTGGCTGTTCTAGAAGATACCACCCTCTCCTCTTCCCCAACCAGCTGAGAAAGCTCCCTGTCTGGTCCCATGAGTACTACTGTTGATAGTTATTGATGGATTCCATGTGCTAACAGTCAACTGTCCCTTTTGTTAACCAGGAAACCAAGTGAGAACTAGCATTCCATACCCATTTATGTTGAAACTTCAGCTGAAAGTAATCTAATGTAATAGCTTAATTTAAATAATTCATTGTGTTATAATTAGAATTTGCCCACTCCATTAGAACTATGATCTAGCTCTTATTAGATCTAGTTGGTCCAGAAAGCTCTGAAATGTAGTCAGTCTCATTATTGATTTTAGTGCTTAAAAGGAATCCTTTAATTTTCCAAGAAAAAACTTTTTGAAAGTTCTAAGTTTTATTTGCAACCTAGGGAGCCCTCGTTGTCCTTTAAGCCTTATGTAGTTGTTCTTATTGTTCATTATTATAGAAAATTGCACCCATAAGAGCAGTGTGATAGTGGCAGGGGATGGCCTTCTCCAACAGTGTGGGGGAAATCTTTTTTTTTTTTTTTAAGAATTATTAAAGCTCTTTTTTTGGTACATTCATTGTAAATGGTTGGATATTTTTCATTTTAAATTAAAAGTACATATTTGAAGAATAAAACAGATATCCATTTTGGTAAATTGTAACATAAAACAGAAGTTTTCTTTACTCCTTTTGAGATTACTGAACATATATAAGCTTTTAAATGGAATATTTTTGAAAGATACAATAGAATGACTAATTTGCTTATACTTAGCTATGTGGAGGGACTTCTTATACTCTTTAGTTAAATTTCAGAAACTAAGTATTTTTAAGACAACTATACTTTAGTTAAATTTCAGAAACTAAGTATTTTTAAGACAACTATACACAGGAAGAAAACTCTAGGTTATTCTGTGTTATGTGCCAATACCCTATATGGTAAGAGTGTTTGTTTTAAATAGCAATTCTATCAAATATGGCTATTAAGTGATATTTAATTGTTGTACATACATCTGTCTTCCCCAGTGGACTGCACAGAGATTACACATTTCATATACTTGTGTATTTTCAGTTCTAACTCAATATTAGTTATTTAATAGGAATTTAATATCTGATTTAAATAATTGTGATGTGCTATAAATGTTGGTAAAGGGCACCATATGTATTGGTTAAAAAAAACAACTTTTTAAGGGGTGCGTGGGTGGCTCAGTCAGTTAAGTATCTGTCTTCAGCTCAGGTCATGATCCTGGGGTTCCAGGATCGAGCCCCACATCTGGCTCCCTGCCCAGCGGGAAACCTGTTTCTCCATCTCCCACTCCCCATGCTTGTGTTCCCTCTCTCGCTGTCTCTGTCTCTGCCAAATAAATGAATAAAATATTTTTAAAAAATAAAAAAATTTTTAATAATTAGCCAAGGGCAGCATTTTTCTTTGAAATGTACACCTAGAGTGAATTGAGCTGAAGATTTGGCTGAAAATTTAAAGAATAATTTGTATTTGGAGAATTTATTTAGATAAGTTAAAATATATTTATATTTATATATTCTCAGTTCAGTATTTTAGAAGTAAAATAAAACATAATATGGACTATGTCTCTAGTATTTTAACAGTGCTATCAAATAAGAATTAAAATATGTAGTTAGAAAGATACAATCCTATAAACAAGTACATATACATCATGATTATGAATCCAAGGGAGTTCCTGATTTTTCTTTCCATTGGGATGTTTAGAGATTACACAGAACATGTAAAAGATTATACATGGTCTATTTTTATACCAGAAGCAACTCTACCAAGTGAAAACTTAGAATACTAATTTCTGTTGCCAGCTGGCCCTGCTTGACTAGGAGCAATTTTTGAGGTTTGAAACTTTTCTTCCAGTTTATACTGTAATGAATGGGAAGAGCTGTGATTTTTATTGGAGCCTCTGCTGTTTGTTGAAACAACTTTACACAGATGAAGTATTAGGCAGACAGGATCAATCTGGAGCTTTCAGTCCTGATTTGATCTAGTTCTAGTAAATAAAACCTGAAGGCCATTTATTACAAGTTTTTTTCTTACAGACTTTTAAGATATATTTCACTATTCCTAAAGCACAAATTTATGAAACTAGGTTAAAATGGTGGACCAGCTCCAGATACAACAACATGATAAATTTTCTACATTTCATTTTACTTTAGGTCATTGAATAGGTGCTATATATTTGGGGGACTATGGATTTCAAAATTTACACCAAATATATGGTTCTTTGAATATACTGGTTAAGTTTTTAATAGTTGCTAATTAATATGGATAAATATAATTAATGATTTAAAAAAGATTATTATCCTCATATCTTTTTGGGTTGATTTGCTGAAAACAGATGTGAAGCATAGGTTTATGGCACAGTCCTAATAAAACAGAAAATATGACATGTATTAGACATGAGGAAGAACAACTTATTAAACATTTGGTCAGGGGTGGCAGTGCTTCTATTTTCTGTGACATCTATGTTTACCAGTATATTTGAGACTTCTTGTGACCTGAGCAATAGCCGTTTTCATCTTTTAAAAATAGTAACAAATTCCTGACTTTTCTAGGCAGGAATATGCTCCACTAAAAAATCGTATTTCTTAATCTTCATTATAGCTAGACTTCATTTAGCTAATAATTTACTAATAAAATTTATTTAATAAATAATAAAATTTATTGCATGTTTCTAAAGCTCCATAATTGAAAATCAGATAATTGACATGTTTTGTTTCCCTCCTTAAATTATCTGCCTCCTGCTACCGCAAGTGCTAATGATGGTTAGAACTCCAGCAGTCATTGTGGGCCAAGAAATAGCTTTGAAAATGGAGAGTGTGTGTCTTATATCATGGGAAAGTATAACATGAGTTGTTTCCCTTAGTTTGACTAAGCTTTATTTTTATTTTTTATAAATCATTTTTTTTTTTTTAGATTTTTATTTATTTATTTGACAGATAGAGATCACAAGTAGGCAGAGAGGCAGGCCGAGAGAGAGGAGGAAGCAGACTCCCTGCTAAGCAGAGAGCCTGATGCGGGGCTCGATCCCAGGACCCTGAGACCATGACCTGAGCCGAAGGCAGAGGCTTTAATCCACTGAGCCACCCAGGCGCCCCTATTTTTATTTTTTAAAGATTTTATTTATTTATTTGTCAGGCAGAGAAAGAGAGAGAGAACGTACAAGAAAGGGGAGCAGCCAGCAGAGGGAGAATCACTCTCCAGTGAGCAGGGAGTCTGGTGTGGGACTCAATCCCAGGACTCTGGAATCATGACCTGGGCCTAAGATAGATGCTTAACAGACTGAGCCACCCAGGCATCCCCTTGACTAAACTTTAGGTAGGTTTTTTCCTGACTAGAGAACCACTGTATCCCTTTCCTTACAGCATTAAATTTTGAAAACTTTCAATTGTAAATTCTTTCTCTACCCCACTGAGATGTAAATCTTATCACATTCCATTGACAGATTTACAAACTAGGAATGTTACTCTAGGGAGCAGGTCCCTTTAAATGTAATAATCAAGACAGATAGCCATCCTATCTCCCAATCTCTGTGGAAGGGAATGCAGGGGTCTAACTAACTATCTAGCTATAATTAGGAAACACAGATGGCCTGATCACATTGATCAACCACCTCCCCCCTGCCCTTATGTCCTCTAGTACCTTCTACTCGCCCACCCCAGTACTTAAAAATTGTCCTTTCATTTCAGCAGAGTTGAGTTCAGTCTCCCCTAATGGGATAATCTTGGATAAAATCTTCCTTGTCTGTTTAACTCTGTTGAGTGAAGTTTTTCTCTGACAGCCTAGAATATTTATTCTGGCAGGGGAACTCATCTTTACAAAAGAATGTTAGTTAATAAATGAATAAGGAGTGATAGAATTAGACAACTGCCATGTTGTGACTCTCAGTGTAGTAACCCCTTAGCCAAAGATCATCAATGGATGCTGTAACTGTTAGGTGAAAAGTTGTAGGGGAACAGGGTATTTCAGCATGGTGCCAAACTAATACTATTCAGGTCACTTACAAATTGCAAAGGAACAATATACCATTACAAAAAAGAGATCTGGCAATTGTTGGAAGGTAGAGAGAGTAAAAGTATCCTATTAACTGAGAAGGTGCTTTGAGACCAAAAATCAAAGCAGGGAACTCCATATAGTTTACACAGTGTTTTATTCAGCATAACTTACCAACAGGAAGGATGAAACAGATGGTGATCGGACAGTGTGCAGCTATTGTGTGCAAAGTCCAGACCTTAGTCTACAGATTTTATAGTGAGGGGGCATGCAGAAGGACCCTATAATGAGATCAAAGGATTCACATGTTGTTCAAAGGCTTTGCATACTCCTAATGGACAGCTAACATTGTGGTGCCATCTTTGTGACAGAAAGGGGAAAGATTATGTCATCTTTAACAGATTCATGGGAGGCCAGAGCAAGCCTCACTTCATCCCTGCCTTGGTGTGCATTTCTAAGGTATGTATATGAATCTTCAAGGGGCCCAGAACCCCAAGAGAGGTCATCTAGCAGACATGAACAAGAGTACCAAAGATGGAATCAGTATTGTTAGTACTCCTACAGGAAATCACTGATTTCAGTGGTCTCACTTAGCATCACTAATAAGGTATAACCTGGCATTATCCACCTCTTGATGTAATATAATATAAAAGATGCAACTACATATAAATAATGCATATTTGCATATAATATGCATATATGCATATTATATATATATATATGTATATATATAAAATATGCAACATAGTGAAATTTTCTTGCCAAAAATGTTTTTCTGAATCCAACCAAGTCTCTAGGCATAAGTAAAAGTTTACAGAAAGCTATTATTCATTTATTTTGAGAGAGAGGGAGGTGGAGGGAGAGAGAATTCCAAGCAGGCTCTATGCTCAGTGTGGAGCCTGATGCTGGGCCAGATCCCATGGCCCCAAAATCAGGACCTGAGCTGAAATCAAGAGTTGGATGCTCAACAGTCTAAGCCACCCAGATGCTCCAGTAAGCTTATTTTTTTTTAATGAAATATCTCTCTTTCAGAAGGTAGAAAGACTAATTAGAAGAGTGAATATTTTCCTTTAATCTTCATAATTAGAATATAGTAAAGTCCAAAGATAAAAGGGACCTGCATTTTTCATGCTATTTGGAATTGCTATCTCTAGACTACAAAACTATGGATTTATTTATTTATTTATTATTATTATTATTTTTTAATTTATTTGTCAGAGAGCGAGCGAGCGAGAGCGAGCACAGGCAGACAGAGTGGAAGGCAGAGTCAGAGGGAGAAGCAGGCCCCCCGCGGAGCAAGGAGCCCGATGTGGGACTCTATCCCAGGACGCTGGGATCATGACCTGAGCTGAAGGCAGCCGCTTAACCAACTGAGCCACCCAGGCGTCCCTATGGATTTATTTTTATGTGATATAGAAATGAACTTCTTTCTTATGTAAGGCACAATAGGTTAGAGTTTTAATTATATGAAATATAAATTGATATGAACAGTAAGTTTGGGAATCTAAATCATAGTTCATCTAATTCCACATTGGAAAAACTCTGTTCTCCATTTAAGTGAGGCAAAGCCACTGAACAGAAGGAGTGAGTGGATAAAATCGACTTATACATATTTAAAACTGAACGGTCCAAAAATAGTGCAGGCTTGTGTATTGATCACATAATCAAAAAAAAACTAATTAGCATCACATAAAAAATATTATGAATAATAAATAAGTAGCTAGATGTCCTTGAAAACAAAATCTTAGAAATATAAAAGAAACAAAAAGATTTTAAGTCCAACCTTCTCTTCCCACAAATATGAAAACTCTATTTCTAGGAAGTTGAGTGACTTCCCCAAGGTTATACAGCTCATTAGTAGAATAGTTGGAACTAAAACTCAAGTCTTCATGTTCTCAGTGTGTTCTTTTTCCAGTGCCAGGTATAAATAAGTGAAGAAGTGAACAAATCCTAAAGGAGTTGAATCTACTTTAGTCATTCTATTGAAGTAATAAAAAGGGACCATAAGTCAGAAGAATTTCCCTATGGCTTAGATGACATGTGAATGGAACTTTGAAAAAGAAGATAAAAATATTTTTCAACATTGGCAATAAATTAACTTTATTAGTTTTGTAAAGGCAAGTAGATATTTGATGATACATTTTCTACTCAATGACTACTTTCTCTGCTATTTATTTTCAGGGAACAAAATTCTCTGTCAAGGCTTATAGTTACTACCCAAATACCTCTAAGGATCTTCCTTGCCTGTCTTCCCCCAGTTTCATGTTCTTAATGCATATATTGATAATGGATTGTTTAAATGTTAAACTTACTGTTTGGGGACTGTAAAGAATTTACCATTTGGGATAGGGTTTACCTTGAAACAAAAATCAGTCACATGTACTGGGACTTGAGAGCTTTCACTGTTTACCAGACATTTGTGTAGCATGGAAAGTTTAATACAGAAGACAAGTGGGAGAAAATTATCTTATACCGTAAGGTCCAAAGCAGCATCTCTTATTTCTTACCCATCCCACTGTCTTATAATTCTAGTGTCTTCAAGCCAACATGTATAAGAACCAATTTCCAGCATCTTTTGAAATGGAGGTCTTTAAAAAAAATGTGTTATTACAAACAATCCACCATAAGAATGCAGCTTTATATATGCATAATTTTGCAATTTACTTAGTAATTTAATTTGTACATTAATTCCTTAGTATTAAATGTGTAACTATTATAATTTTGTAGCATTTCCCTTAAATAATTAAGAGCTCTATGGGCAAAACAATTAGCATCTTCTAACTTAATGGAGTTTTTTATTTTAATTTTCCTGTTGCTTGTAAGAGGAATGGAAAAGATCTATTTTGAGATATATTTAGAACTATGTTCAAACATTTCCATTCTGCCATACGGAGTAAAATGGTTGGGATTCCAATAGATATGAGAATCAGAACCTCATAAAAGATAATTGTCTGGGTACTGGGTGAGTCAGTCAGTTAAATACCTGCTTTGGGCTCAGGTCATAATTGAACATCCCCGCTGAGCTGGGAGCCTCTTCTCCCTCTCCCTCTGCCTCTCTCTCTGTCTCTCCCTCTGCCTCTCCCTCCACCTTGCCCTCCGCTGGTGCTCTCTCACTTGCTCACTTTCCCTCTTGCAAATAAATAAAATCTTGAAAAAAAAAAAAAAAGACAGTTGTCAAATTTATCCAATATTTCCCTCCTTTCCTCCTCTGCTCTTGATGTCCAAGTCATAGGCCACAAAAAAGGCATACAGATTGGGGGTTTTAAAGCTGGAAATATTATCAGGGAAAAAGGCTAGACATGGTTTCTTAAGATTAGTCCAGATTCACTTTTTTACATGATATATGTTTTCATTTGCCTGTACTAACATAAGGATGTATCTTCAGAATGTCAGGATATACAAAATTATATTTATATATTTATTTAAATTCACTTTTATGAATAATTTCTAATTTAGCAAAGCAAGTTTTTGCTACTTGAAAAATAGTGATATAGCTTGGAAGTCAACAGGAGAGATGAAAAAATGTTATATATACATTTTGAGAAAATAATATGAATTTTTTAGCTAAGGATATATGCAAAAAATTTTATAAGCTTTAACTGTTTACTTTATTTAGCATTTAACTAATATTATTTAAAATATTAAAATGTTAGATAAAATACTATAAAAATATTTTTAATTTAACTAATTTAAAATTCTTTTAATTTAAATGGAAAGAAGCCTAAACGATTATTCCTTAATAAATTTTTTTTAAGGAATTTCAGATGACTTTATTGAATCTATGAATCCACACAGTATTTAAGTCATGATCTTAGCTCATTTATACGAACATTAAATGTCAGAATGACTTTGAACATTGTAAACATTTGGGCTCACAGATCTGGAAGGGTCCTCAAAAAGTCTACTTGTCTCTCCATCACTCACAGACCAGTTGTGCCCTTTAATCATTTCAGAAAAGGAGTTTTAGATTTTCTTTATTTTTTAAAAAAATTAAATTAAATTAAATTAAATACGATTTAATTCTTTTTCAGTTTTCCAAAATTCATTGTTAAGCACCACACCCAGTGCTCCATGCAATACGTGCCCTCCTTACTACCTACCACCAGGCTCACCCAATCCCCCACCCCCTCCTCTTCAAAATCCTCAATTTGTTTCTCAGAGTCCATAGTCTCTCATGGTTTGTCTCCCCCTCCAATTTCCCCCAACTTACTTCTCCTCTCCATCTCCCAATGTCCTCTGTGTTATTCCTTATGCTCCAAAGTAAGTGAAACCATATGATTAATTGACTCTCTTTGCTTGCCTTATTTCACTCAACATAATCTCTTCCAGGCCCATCCATGTTGATACAAAAGTTGGGTATTCATCCTTTCTGATGGAGGCATAATACTCCATTGTATATATATGAACCATATCTTCTTTATCCATTCATCTGTTGAAGGGCATCTTGGTTCTTTCCACAGTTTGGTAACTGTGGCCATGGCTGCTACGAACATTAGCCATCAGGGAGATTCAAATCAAAACCACATTGAGATACCACCTTACACCAGTTAGAATGGCCAAACTCCTTAATTATTTTTAATAGAATATGTAATATTTGGGAACTCAAGGTTTGGAATTGGAGAGATCTGGATTGAATCCTTGAAAGTGCTCTCTCTAAACCTGTCTCTTCAATCAAACCCTAAAATAATAGCCTTGTGGGGATGTGGTTAGGGTTTTGTTTGTAAATTCAGTGTTTGCTAGATATTTAACAGAGGTCTTGGAACATAGGCACAACTCAAGAATGTCAACACGTTGTTATTATTACTACAATTATCATTACTATTAGCATTGCATGTATATTATCAGGTCCTGTATTCCAAGAGATTCTTGACAGTGCAGATGTCCTCATAGTGCTCAGATGTCCTCAGCCATGACCATTGTGCCTGTAGACTTATTGTTGTCTTTTCTTAATTTAATGACTTATAATAACACACTCAGTGTTGTAGGGGCTATCATCTGTGTCTAGAGGTTTGTTTTTACTTTACTTAAATCCATTAACTGTAAAATGCCTTTACAGGAAATGTCATGGTCTACTTTTTTCTCTGAGATCAGGAAATACATATATGCTTCCGTTTTTCATTTCTACATATTCTGTTTAGTACATTTGGAAATGTCAGAGTTAAGAGATTTGTGAAGTCAAATGGCATCAATGTGAAGGGAATCAGTATGTCAAAATAAAATGGTTTGGCTTCTCTTTGCTTTTACTTCAGGCATCAGAAGTTTTCAAACAGTAAAAAATTTCAGATTAAAGAAGCTACATAAGTACTGAATTTCAACATGTGACACTGAAGAGTTAAATGTGAATATTACCTCTGTGGGGAGGGATCAGAACCTTAGGCAAGTAGTGATGTTTTGACAATGAGAATATTCAATAAAAATAAAGAAATATAGAAAAATATTATAGTTAATAGATTATTTTTTGGATAGAGCAGATTGCCATGTTATATCTTTTCTATTATTAGCTGGAATGTGGCAAGGGCTTTTTAAATGTTTGTATTAGCTCAATCCTGAATTGTTCTTGAGTCAGAATGGCCAATTGTGACAAATTATTCTCAATTACATGACTACTTGCCACCAGAGACTGAGGTAAATTGGATTTGTTATTAGAAACCAGAGCCAGTGCCTTGGTAAGCCAAACTACTACAAAATTTTGAAGGACTGCAGTGTTTTTTGTTGTGGGTTTTTTTGTTTGTTTGTTTGTTTGTTTGTTTGGGGGGGGTGCTGTGGAATGTCTTCTCTGTAATACTGTCTCTCTCTGCCTCCATATATATATTTATTTGCTCCTAGAAAGATAAAAATAATGCACATAAGACAATGTGAGCTTAGATGGTCTGGAATTTGATATTTGTTAATACAGATTAATGTAGTGGCACCCCAGAGAACTTGTCAAAATGCTAATACCAATGAGTCAGCCTGATACCTAAATCGACCCTTGGAGGATTGGTATTGCCTAAATATCACATTTGGCTAAAATTTCAAGTGACTCTTCTATACAATAAAAATTGAATGTGGGGCACCTTGGTGGCTCAGTCGATTAAAGCATCTGACTTTGGTTCAGGTCATGATTTCAGAGTTCTGGGATCCAGCCCTGCATCAGGATCCCTACTTAGTCCCTCCTCCCATTTGTGCTCTTTCTGCCTCTCTCTCAAATAAATGAAATCTCAAAAAAAATTAAATGTGTGTCAGGTCACCAGAATATTTATATTTTTGATATGTTTACACTTGAGGGTAATTTCCAGACTTCAGGATAGAGTCATAGCCAAACCAGTGTTTTGTTCTGAGGTGATTGTACTTTAAGTGGCTGGAGAAAGATAATTAAAAAGGTCCCTCCTGCTAAAGGACAATAAATCTAGTTATAAATTAGTGGATTATTCTTGCTTCAATTATAAGATTGGAGAAGTCGAGTTGAGAGCGGGTAGAGAGTAGCAACATTGTAAATACAGATGGATCATTCCTGAATATGAATGATAAATGATGTAATATTCTTAAAAAGCCTTTCAACTTCAGATGAAATGCTTATTTTTTTAGGTATGTATTTGTTCTAATAAATGATCTTTGGAAAGGGGTTTTGGTAAAACAGCATCTGAAAGCTAATAGTATTTTAGCAAGATGACATTGCTGCTTTTGATGCCCTATCATTCGCCTAGAATTTCTAGAGTTATTAGTGTTGAGGAAGTCAAAATTTCCCATACAGTCTTTGATTCCAAATGTCAAATGGCTGGTTTTGCAAGCAATTTATTGTTTTCTTGTTTTGTTTTTGTTTTGTTTTGTTTTTTTCTTCTCACACTTTGCTTTCTTCAGAATGATGTTGGCAGATTCCACAACCCATTTGGAATCCTGGGCCAAATGAACTGCCATCTAGATTCTAGAGGTAAAGAGATGTGGGATGAGAACAGTCAGTACTACTCTCTTTATCTCTGGAAGTTCTCAAGAATAAATATTTTCACAGTATACTACAACCAAAACTCTAGGTTTAAACACATGATTTGGATGGGCTTTTGATTTATTACCTTTGTCCCTGGCAGAAAATTTGATTCTGTATGTGGGAAGCCTAGATGAGGTAGACTTGGAGCCAGGTTTCAGTTTAATATAAAATTCATCCAAGTCTTCTTAGCTCTAAGAGAGAAGCCATTGTGTGGCTTTTTATTTTAGGTTTATGCAAATTTATAGTACAGATTCTATTCTCCTTCTCCTTTTCAAGTGTGAGATTTGACCTTTGTGGATTTAAATGTCATTGCTTGCTTAGGATTATTCCTTTGTTATTTCTTAATACTTTTTATAGCAAAGATGTTTAAAATTATTAATTGCTAAATTTCATATTATATAATTAGGTTTGCTTTGTATAGTTTGTCAATATATGAATGTTTATTTAACTTGCTTTGAATTTTTTCCCTTCAGTAGTTTGGGTTTATTTTAAGAGTATTATTAATACAATATGTTTTTATAGAAAATTTTATACATCATAAAATTCTAAAGAAGAAACAAAATATCCAAAATATAATGCCCAGAGATAAATCATGGTTTGATAAAAATCATGGTTTTTAGTCATTTTTTTAGACTAAAAATCATGGTTTTTAGTTATTTTTTTTTCTTATGTACTATACACATGCACATACACATACAGACACACAATATTTGTTTCAGACTAAGAGATCATACTGCATAAACAGGTGTCTTGTGTCTGTTATTTCATTTTGTATCATGAACATTCCCCATTTAGTATCACAAACAACATTATATCATAAATGAGTCCCACATTTTATTCATTATTACTTGAAAACCCAGTTTTTAGTTGCTGTGTAGAAAAGTTTTAACTTGTATTTTCCCCTAGGACCTGAGGGAGCATTGAATGGAGTAACAGAGCTACTATGGATTTTCTACCAGGTCAACGACTTGGTACTATAGAAACTTGTTGGCTGTGTTACAATTCTATTTAATTGCTTTGAGATTACTTATAAATATTAAAATATCAAAAATGTGCTAAATAATTAAGAAGTGTAATTTCTAAGAGAATTTTTTTGATACTATATAAGCTAATGCATGCACTGTACCTGGATTTACAGATTTGTGGATTTTCAGTAAATGACTCCTTATGGATTAAATTCAAGTTAAATACTCATTCTTCATAGAACAGACATTTACTGAGTGTCTAAAATGTGCTAGGTGCTATTCTATGTGCTAGAAGTAAATCAGTGGGCAAATTAAATTACTGGCCTTGGAGCATATATTTTAATGGAAAAAAAATAAACAAGTAAAAAATAAGTATGTATATTTATGGCAGGTAGGCATAAGTGCTATAGAGATAAATTAAGCATGGAATATTACTCAGCCATCAAAAAATGAAATCATCTCATTTGCAACAATGTGGATGGAACTAGAGGGTATTATGCCAAGTGAAGTAGGACAATTATGATTTAACTCATATGTGGAATTTAAGAAACAAAACAGGAACAGAGGAGAAGGGAGGGAAAAATAAAACAAAATGAAATCAGAGAGGGAGACAAAACGTAAGAGTCTCTTAATCATAGAAAACACACTGAGGGTTGCTGGAGAGGAGGGGGTGAGTAAATTGGGAGATAGACATTAAGGAGGACATCTTATGTAATGAGCACTGGGGTGTTATGTAAGTCTAATGAATCACCAAACTCTGCCTCTGAAACTAGTAATACACTATATATTAATTAATTGAATTTAAATAAAATATATTGCCTGTTGATAAAGTGAAAAAGATAAAGCAAAGTGGAAGGACTGGTTTGATGTGGTACTTTATGCGTCAGCCTGTTTCAGGTTGGTTGGTCACTGAATACCTTTCTAAGGAGGGGATATTTGGCCAGGAGAACTGGTATTGCCTTTGTTAGAAAATATAGACTGCTTTCTCTCCTTTCATTAATCATTCTTTTATCTTATGGAATAATTTTCCCAAGAGAGTAGTTGGCATATATTACTCTTTGAAAGATCAAACAAATCCCCCAAATCCAAAGTCCAAACAAAAACCATAAACCTGCAGTGTCTTGTTGGTACATTCTAAACCTTTCATTTCATTGTGCAGGGCATTCATTATTCTGGTACTTGCTTCTCTTGCCAGCCTCATCATTTACTTGTTCCCAAGATGTAACATCCACGTCACACACACAGATTTATTTCTTGATTATGAACATGTTCTATTTCTTCTGCAGGCATTGCTTCTCTCTTTCTTTTGGGAATGCCTTCCTTTCTACTTTTCCAAATACCGTTTTTTAAAGACTCAGTATCAGCCCACTTTCTTAAATAATTATTTATTGAAGTTGGATTTGTGGAGAATGGTTTTCTTAGATGGTTATTCTAGACACATTTAGAAATATATTCTTTTACATAATAACTTCTAGATACATAAAAATTTCTCTTGGATTTCCATAATCTGTTTTCTTACGTTCTTACGTTCTTAAGCACTTAATGGTCAACATCATTTAATCAGTCTTAGCAAAACTATGTTGATTTGATCTTAGTAGCACTCTTATCTTAATTGTTCATTTGGTGGTCATCAGTTTGTCTGTCTGTATAAATATTCATTCACCTTCACTCCCTGCATCTATTCATCAATCCATCTGTCTTTTCTCCATCCATCCACCCACCCATCCATCATCCTTTTCTATGCATCCATCCTTGTGTGCCTCCACTTATCCTTTCTTCTGCTCATCATTTATGTATCCATGAACTCATCACTTTACCTCTGCTAGTACATGCATGGACACCCTACTTTGGATATGAAATATATTCGAAATAGCATTTATGTTTTTTTCTCCTTAACTGTATTTTAACCTCAGTATAATTATCACAGGTGTCTGTGGCTAGGATTCTAATATGGTGGCACATTCATATAATAGATGTTCAGTGAATATTGGTAAAGAATAAAAAATCCTAAGTGGAAAACATTAATGAAATGTTTGTGAAAGAACCTTTTCTAGAGCATCTTTTTTTTTTTTTTTTTTTTAATGAATGAGTTAGGTCCTGTTGGAATTCAGAGGGAAGAATAAGAATTTTCTAGTTCTATGATTTAATGAGTCTCATGGTAGCTGGTAAAAACAGTACTAAGTCACTTTACTTCTTTGTGCCTCTTTCAGCCTATTTATAAAATAGGGATACCTACCTTTCATCTCATTTCGTAGAAAGATGGAAGGACAAGATAAAAGGGTATTTCTAAAATATGCTTTAGTTCTTTAGAATAGAGTAAGTAGGTGCTATAGTACATATTTAGCCTCGCAGAAAAAGCACTTTCTTAAGTTAGTACTTTACAAATTATTTTCTGCAAAGTGTAAGGATTCCTTTCTTTAAAGAATCTCTAAGGGCAATTAGGAGTGTGAGATAGCGGGTTGGGTTTGGCAGGATATCCACTGTTGCTTCAATCAGAACAGACGCTCATGGGTATGTTGTATGTATGCTTCCACAAAAGTTCCTCTCTGGGGAAATGCCTCAGTTTCCTCTTCTGGAAATAAAAAGTAGCTCACATTCAGAAGCTTGTTATGTGGATTACATGAATTTTTATAGGGAAAATGCTTGGAGCAGTGTCTTGTATGTGGTGTTAGAGAAGGGTTAGCTGTCATCATTATTATTTACACATTTTTATCTGACATTAAATCTTCTCAGCTTCTTGTGCTTTTTTGATGTTTGCTACTAGAAAATAAGCCCTTGGAGAAATGGGTGTGATTTTTGTGTTGTTCAGTGATTGTCCACAGTTCTGAAGGCAATGGTGGCACATAGTAGACTCTCAGTATTGAATGAATGAATCCTATTTTCTCTTTCCCTCCTGGCTAGCTCTTCCTCTCTCCTTACTCTTATTACACCTTCTTATAATCTTTTTCCTTTCTGACTTGATACTTTTATTGTGTTACATGCATGGCATCTGGATGTATTGGGCTTCTGGAGTTCTATATAAAATAAAAATACTCTGCACTTGACTATAAATTTCATGACAGTAGAGACCCTTTTTGCTAATAATTTTATGCCCACTGCTTGGCACAGTGCCTAGCCTACAGCAGAGCGTATAATTCTTTTTGATGACCAAAAGAATGAATGTGTCCATAAGTGAAATTAGAATGATAGTCTTCTGGGCTACTCAGAAACTGGTTTTTTGGCTGTGTTTCCCAGAGGTATAGATTTGAGATAGAAAGTTCCAGTAGGAAAAATATTGTAAATACAAGATAATATTGTTATTTTGCATATTCTGCTATATATTGTGACAAACCACCACAGGAAAAAGTTTACAGAACTTGGAACTTGTCTATTTTACTTCACCTTTCATTTTAAAGTTGTTAAATATTCTAATTCCTAGCTTAAATAAAAGTAGAAAAGATTTAAAAAATAGGTTACAGAGTATATAAAATGTTCCCTTTTGGAGTATCCCTAAAAGAAGAGAGTTATAAAATGTATGTGTGAAACCATCTGTTTTTGCAAATTAAGTTGATTTGACGTCTCAAAAGCAGAGTGATTGTTTCAATTTGCAGGGCCCAAGGACTTAACCTGGCAGAGTCTAAGAATCTGCTAATTAGATACTTGACTCCTGAAAGCATATTTGATTTCTAAGTGCATGAGGCTGTGTGGTCCCCCAGAATATTCAAGGCATCTTCAAAAAGCTGATGGGGTTTAGGTCCTGCAGTGATTGATGCTTACAGTAATGTGCCTCCTCAGGAACAAAGGCCCATCCCATACATAAAACAGTCCTGTTGAATTACTCAGTTTATTCTAGGTCACTTGAGTTTCCTTCAGTACTCTTTATTCACTTAGAAAGTTGGTTTCTGTGTGTCTCCTCAGCAATGTTTCTTGAATTGTTTCTGAATATCTAGTCTAAAGGGATCATGAATAATTAAATCTAAGAACAAAATTTACAATTAAGCCTAAAAAATCTGGTCTTGAATTATTTGTGCTTAAAAGCATTCCACTCAGGTTTCTGAAGAGATGAGTTATTTTAAATTGTTAATTTAAAAACTTTGAATGCATAATTGAATTTCAGTTCTCTGCGAATATTTTTCATATGTGCTCCATATATGTACATTTACTATAAAATATAAGAGTTAAATTCATTTGTGAGAAAAAACATAGTGAATATTTTGTCCAGGAGCTATTTCCTTTGTCAAAGAAAAGTTATCTATAGAGTGGAAGGATGCTGGAAAAATGCTGTCAGAGAGAATAATCTTGGGAATATAACATAAGAAAAAGAGAAGTTATAAACACCCTTCTAAGAGATGGACCCTGGGAACACCCGTTAGAGTGAAGGATCCCGGAAACACACTTAGAAAGAGCACCAGGGCCTGGTACTGCCTGTCCATGGAGTCCTTAATTAAGAGGTAAGTGTGTAAAGGGAAGATCCTGAGACTTTTATGGCTTTAAATACTACAGGTAGTAATTCTCTGAGAAGTTTAGGTGTGATAAACTTTTAATCTTATAATTAATTAAAGTTTATATTGTCTTTAGGTAAAAAACAAATGAACAAACAAAAGAACTAGCTATTTTACCAGCAAGATGAGTTTATTTGGGAATAGCAGATCATTGCATTTTGGAACAAGAAAATTATGGTGAACCACAGGCAAGTTTAGAGATTGGAGGACAGGGGATTGCCTTTATAAGGGAAAGAAGGAAACTTGGAGGTACTGTTAAAGCTTCTCATTGGCTGAGGGTGGGTTTTTTCATTGGCTGTACTGTTGTTGGTCAAGGAGAAATTTTTCATTCCTCTGGCTGTATGTAAAATAAGCTTCTTTTTATTGGGGAATGCAAGGCATACTTCTTACATTAAATGGTAGTGCATGAAAGCTCCATCTCCAGGACTTTCTAACTCTGTTTTTATGAGATTTATTGGTTTATTTTCACAATAGCCAGGTTTTAAAAAAAAGAAAAAAATATGTTATCTAGAGGGATCAAGTGCAGTAGGAAGAATCTGTAATCCTAGATTTATTTCTTTTCCTCCACTGATCAACTTTTTATTTCTAGGAAAATACTTAATCTCTTTTGTCCCAGATTTTAAGTAAAAATGATATCTTTCTTATTTTTCCCATAATCTGTTGGGGAGGAGCAAGTGAGAAAAAATGTTTATGGCAATTCTTCCAAAATGCTATGCAAATACAGTAATTTTTTTCAGGAATATCTTCACCCTAATGACTATCCATGAACCTTGCAGTACAGAATAACAACAATCCTTGTAAAAATGTGAATTGTTTGCTTCTATCCTTGAAGCTGCACTGACACCTGTTAGATGAAAGTGCAGGGCACACAGGTGAGGTCTGAGTGAAGAGGAATGGTTCAGTATGGTGACTTTCAAATTTTGAGAGTACAGAATCCTTTGTCAAACAACATTTTTTTTTTAAAGATTTCATTTATTTATTTGACAGACAGAGATCACAAGCAGGCAGACAGGCAGGCAGAGAGAGGGAGAGGAGGAAGCAGGCTCCCTGCAGAGCAAAGAGCCCAATGCGGGACTCGATCCCAGGACCCCGAGATCATGACCTGAGCCGAAGGCAGCGGCTTAACCCACTGAGCCACCCAGGTGCCCGTCAAACAACATTTTTTAAGGAAGTCAAATATATTCTACAATAAACAAAGCCGTTTTTGCTGGAGGGGCAAGGCAAGCATTCAAGTGCCCCAGTTAGTCTCTTGCTACTTTGCTACTGAATTCAGTTTGAAAACCACAGAGTCTGAAGAAAGTGCCCTAAGTTATAAAGCCACTCTGAAGGGCAAGTCATAGCTCTGAGGTCAGGACAGGACTCTGCTTCCTTTATCTGGCAAATCATATTTACTGACCCAGCTGCAGGGTTTCTCTTGTGCTCCCAGATACCAGATCTCAAAGTGCAAAATAAAATAACTCAGAACCACCATTAGGTATGGCAACATTAGAATTTAATGTTCAGTCAGGAGTAACTGAACAATTAATTATCCAACATGGTGGTTTTCAGACTGTCCTGGAGGAGCCTCCTTCAGGGCCATTTGAGGGCTGGGGAGAGATTGGAATGGGGACTGCAATGACCTAGATCTGTTGTATAGATGTTATTCTTGGTAAGACATCAACTGAAGAATAGATTCTCGCCATTGATGAAATACCAAGGGTATAACTGGCTTTGTCTGTTGCCATGTAAGGCTGTGGGGGTCCAGCAGGTCATTGACTGGCCAAGGTGACAGGCTTCCCAGAGGCTGGACTCTCACTTCACTACCCTTTCAGCCATGTTCAGACTAGAAATAAGAAGTTTGGTTACTTTAAAAGTCATTTTCCTTTTTATCTCCAGTTTCTGAGGGCTGGCTAGGGATAGCAAAATTAAAAGACTTCATTTTCTGGCTAACATGTACACTTTTCCTAAAGGAGAACTAAATGTAAAGAGAAGACGAAAGATGCCAGATTTGGGAAAGATGCTAAGTTGTAGTTGTAATGTGACCAAAAATATTCTAATTTAGCATTGGCTCAACTTCCAGTTCTGTTTCCTGGCAGCTGCATTTTGAGGAGGATTTTTTTCATATTGTATCTATAAAGGTTTTCATCCCTGAGGTGCCACTCTTCCTAATATTAAGCAGTAATGATAATAGCTACCGTTTGGGGAGAGGTTAGATAATAGTCAAGGGCTACATGTGTATTTTCTCACGTTCCTATCTTATAAAACATCCTGGAGGTAATAATGATTACACAAGTTTTAGAGATGAGAAATCTAAGACTCCGGCAGTATCATGAACTTTCCTAAGCTCTGGTGGCTAATAAGTTGGAAAGCCTAGACTTGAGAGTTCTGCTTTCTGCCCCTGCCCTGGACTCAGCTATGTTGCTCTACAGCTAAATTCTTTGTCCTAGTAAGGAAGAGAATCCTCAGCAGACAACTAAACCAAAATCCTCTTGAGCTGTTACTACAGTACTAGATTCTTCTATTTATTTCATTGTGGCTTAAATAATTTTTGAAAAAGAAGCTGAAAGACTATGGGAAATATAGAGCAGATCCTTAGGTATGTGCAGGATCATTAAGGGTTGGCAGTTGTGAAAATAAGTCCATGGGCCAGTGCAAATTGGATCCCTGTTCTGCCTGACTTGTTACAGGAACATTAATCTGACTAGAAGAGTGAGAAACATGATAAATATTCAGGAGCCCATGAAAACTTGAGCCTTCCCTTGACACCAGCTACAACATTGCCATTGTGTTTGCAAACAAAACTTGCCCTAAAAATTATGATATTTGATTCTTGCAACTTTTTACACGAATTAAGCTAACTACTGTCACCACTGCAAAAATGAAACTTGGGAACTAGTTGAGGTAATCAGTGGATTGAGAGTTTGCCTTTGAGGAAATACCCAAAGGATATACTATCTTATAAGATTCTGACACTTTTTTTTTTTTTACAAACATAATATAGAAGATGTGTATTAGACATACTAAAATAGCACATGCTTGTAACCTTCTGTCCTCCAGGAAGAATAGTATTTTCATCACTATTCTTAATTTTGGTAAAATTGTATTAGTGTTCTCTCTTGAATAAAGGACTGTACTATCCCAATCTCTAGTTCCTAAACAATTGCATCGCGTTCTAGAAAATATATGTTTACCTAGAAATCAAGAAGATAAAGAATGATTGAATAAGTAGCAGAAGATTTCTAATTCCTTTACTTGAACATGATTAAACATAACATTGTTATTTATAATAACTGATACTAAATGTTATAACATTAACATTAATTGATTCTATCCTTTCTTTGGTAAATACATGAATAATATGCCATAATAATTACTGAGCCAGGTGACCAGGACAAGAGAAGCAACTACCACTCACATATCCTGACTGTCAGTGTCATTCATGAACATTTGAAAATAGTTGATATTCTACCTCCCATAATCACTGACAAATCTACCTAGCACACTTCAGCATGGAATAGATACCAACTTTTCGGTTTGAGTGTATAGCTTTCTCATCGAGCTATTTCTTATACTCATTGAATAATATTTCATGAAGTTTGTTAAAGTTGTACTTGTTTTTATAACCATAGAAGGGTGGAACTTTTTTATAGGTGAGGCGACATCATAGAAAATGTCCCCAAAGCTGTTGTTTTGTAATCAGTGTGGTTCCTTACTGATTAAAACATGCCTAGTTTGGACAGTCAGGAGATGGTCTTTAAAAATCAGGCTTGGTTTCAATGTAACAGTTGGTCAGATTCAGTATTTCATTAATATAAGAAGTATGGACAAAAATTTAATATTCTGAAAAAGATTTTGTTATTGATTGGAGAATCAAATCACTAGGTGCCTAGGTGTGCGGCTGCCACTCTGTCATCCTTACAGCATGAGCAGTTACATGAAGAGCACAGTGACTTACTCCTGGCAAGTGCCCCAGATGCTAGTGATGATGGCCATGTAATGTCAGCTCCACACAGTCATCTCTTGCATTTTCCATTTCTGTGACATGTGTGGCTGAAGATGCAAATGATTTCCACAAAGAAACATGGTCCCAAAGTATTCTGTAATGTGTTTCATTATCTCTAAAGTTGTTCCAGGTATTAAAAAGCAAACCTAGGCCTTTCCAGCATATAGAATGACTGAAGAAACACTCATCCCCTGCTCATTTAAATCAGTATAATCTCTTTGGAAAACTGTTTGGCAATATCTAGTAAAGCTCAAAATATATATAAAACATGGTCCAGCAATTTTACTCCTAGATACACGCCTTACTGAAGTGTATGTGCATATGTGTAAATATACTTCTCTTTCTTTTCTTTTTACCTAATGACATCTATTAGCATAGCTCCAATCTGGAAACTATCCAGATACCCATTTTAATAGTAATATGGATGAATACATTCAGGCATATTCACACACTGAAGAGCAGTAAGAATAATTGGACTGCAAGTACAGAATAGTTAGAGTAAATCTCAAACATGATATTGAATGAAAGAAGCCAGGCATGGAAGAAAACTTACTATAATTAATGTCCCATTTTTATAAAATACAGAACCAGGTATTACTTTACGCTATTAGAAGTCAGGATGGTAGTACTCTGGGGATAGTAGTGACTGGAAATAGTGACTACAAGGGGGCTCTCTTGGATTCCTTAATCTGAGTAACAGCAGTTTCATAAGTCTGTTTGGTTGTAACAATTCAAGTTGACACTTATGTGATCTTTTCATTATATGTATCACATTCTGAGGTTAAAAACAATGATCATAACGACAAGTTGTTTTTGTTATTATGAACAAGTTTATGACAAGTTGTTTTTGTTATTATGAACAAGTTTTCAACTTGTTCTCTTGTTCTCTAGAGATGTTAGTGGGTGAACACCATGACTATGATTCTGAGGTCTCTCAAACACTGCACTGAGAAAGGAAAAGTTTGGTTTTATCAATGAGAAAGTTGACTAAGTAATTATTTGAGTATTACCTGAGGATTGACCTGTAATTTTTCTGCTACCAAGTTTATTTGGTTGTTATAGGCCATCAGATGTTGACATAACTTAAAGTGAAAAAAAAACCCCAAAAAACAGAAAAACAAACCACTGGTCAGTTTATGCAACTGAGGCTTTTATTTACTGCTCCATGGGAAGCATGCAGTGTTCCTGCCTAAGTTTAAGTCAGAGAGGTAAAGGTTAGTAGGATTCTACAGATGATATCTGCTCTACATTATAATACCTTGTGTGTCTTCTCTCACTTCTACCCTTCTCCTGCACCAATGCCAACCCTCTTGGGAAATTACCAGTAAAACCTTCATAAAACACAAATCTGAGCACATCACTTAAAATCATCCAGTGGTTGCCTATGTTCAGGTCTCTGTCCACTTTGACCACATTTCTCTCCCTTTACTCCTTGTTCACTCCCTGTAGTCAGACTGGCATTTATTTTTGGTCTCTTGAACTAGTCAAACTGGCTCCCACCTTGAGGACAATGCACTAGGGGCCTGAGAATGTCCCCTTTTTCAGGTCTCTCTAGGCCTTCTTCTCATTCAAGGTGATGTGGATAGTTGCCCTCCCTGAAGAGATCTTCCCTGACTTCAGAGTTTCCAATAGCAGACTACCTCCCTGGGGCACTCTCATCTTTTACATGATTTTTAAAAATACTATATAAAGTCATCAAATGTACTGGGTAGGATTATTCTTTATCTTTCCCTTAATTATACTACTATTCATAGGAGACAGTAACAGACCTTGACCAAAAGTACTCCCAGAGAAAGCAACCTGTATGCCATTAGCTGAAAGCTAATGGAAATAGAAGAGTCAAGCCTCATTACAAAAACCCAGGCACAGGTTAAGGTCTGGGGGAGAATATTAGATCCCCATTAAAACTGGGGAAATGTGGTTGATTGAAAAAAAATGTACTTTCCATACAAAGCACTTTGTCAAATTTACCTCATTTCTGAGTGTTCCTCTAGAAATGTTTCAGACATTTAAAAAGTATAGAGAGTATAAGAGGGAATTGCCTTACCGTCTTGTCTTTGCATCATGCTTTGTTTGTATTGACTATTTAGCATTAATTGACTAGATGACCAGTTGCATTCTTTGTTTTGGGTTTATTAGGGTTTGATGAAATGTGTCACATTAAATGATTGGTTTACCCAAAGGAATAAAGTGAACCTGTGTCACAATCAGATGTCCTATAATTTTTGTAATTTATGTAAGCTGTGTCTTCAAGTTACAGTCACTGAACTCTGGGACTCTGCTCTGCTTATAAATGCCTTTAACACAATTTTTTTCATCATGTCTGGCTGTTTATAATCAAATATGGTAGTGTTGGTTGGATAACACATATGTAAAATAGCATTGTCTATGAAGTAAATGGCCACTTTCGTAGCATGGGCTGGTGGTGCTGAGGATTTGCCCTGGACATTTTTAGGTGCTTAGAAATAAACTCTGGGGCCAGGGAAATGCATGGCACTATGCTGCTTCTAGAATCACTTTGGGCTATACCTTTTTCTGAACAGTCAGCATAGGCTTACCCTATCCCTTTGTGTAAACCAGTCATTTAATATGACATAGTTTATCAGTACTTACAAACCAAAAACAAAGAATACAATTGGTCACCTTGACCATGCTAACACAGCGTGATTTTTTTGCTGGCCACTTGAAAGGACAGAGGTCACTCTCAGGTCAGACTATCCTCAGCAGAATGCTACTTTCTCTCAATGCATATAATAGAGGGTGAATATTGGCTAGCCACAAGTTTCTCTATTGTCTCATCCTTACCACCACATACAGAAGAATGGGGTGTATTAGGCTTTCCTGAATGATTGTGGTAAAAATAACAGCTATCATTTTTGTAGTGAATTATCATGTGCCATTTTAAGAATTTTATATTTGTTTTGTTTTAAGGGTTTTACATCTATTTAATTTCCAAAACAACCCTGTAAATAGATACTATTGTTATTACAATGTTGTAATTGAGGAAAGGTAGGCAGAAGAAAGTTTAATGCCTTTTCTAAGCTTCCAGCAATTTCAAGATGGTTCTCAGGGTTGCTCCCTAGTGTACATGCCCTATATAATATGCTCCCCTTGAGTAATATGATGTGATGGGATATCACTCCTGTTATGTTATGTTAAATGGTGGAAGAGACTTTCCAAATGTAATTACAGTTCCTAATCAATTGACTTTGAATTAATAAAAAATGAAATTATCCTAGGTGGTCCTCACCAAATCAAGTGATGCCAGGAATGGCCAGGGGTCATTCTTTGTACCAAGGGCTCAAAGATTGCTCCAAACTTTCCTGTGAGAGAGGAGGAGACGAGGGCATCAACGCTCAGAGACAAAGACCCTTTGCTCTTCTATCTTCATGCTTTTATTAGTCCCTCAGGATAATCAAAGATCCTTGTCACTGTTTCTCAAGCACGTGATGTGTGACAAAGGGTCTTACTAGAACTAGGAGGATCTGCTTACAGGAAAGGTATGATACGCTAATCTGCCTATACTATGAGTTCTGCTAAACACAGCGTAAGGGACAATGCATACATCTCTTAGATCGGGGGCGGCTGTTGAGGCTAAGAAGCTTCAGGGAAGGCAACTCCCGGAGGCATTCCAATAGCAGGGTGATGGCCTGGCATTCCAAAGGCCTCTGCCCTCTTCTGAAGACTTCCCTACCCCCAGCAGCCTCTGTGTCACATTTTGGCAAGCCAGATATGATGGCTTGGCAAGCCAGATATGATGGCTTAGCAAGCCAGGTACGATGGCTGATTTCATGCTCTACATTAACCCCAACAAAGTGAACCCTTGAAAGAGGTCTGAGATACTTAAGGCAGCAGAGATTTTCCTGCTTGCCCTGAAAGAGCAAACTGCAATGTTGTAGAGAGACCACGCCCCCACATGGCAGGGAATGGCCTCTTCCAGCTGAGAATGGCTTCTATTTGACAACTAAAAAGAAAACCTCCATATTACAACGTTAACTAAATCAACCAACAACTATATGAACTCGGAAGAGGATCCCATAACCCCAGAAAGGAATGCTGCCAGATCCATGCATTGATTTCAGCTGTAAGACCCTGGGCAGGCTGTCACGACATGAGCCATAGTGTGCCTGGTCTTCTGATTTACAGAACTGTGAGAAAATAAATGGATGTTGTTTGATGCACCTAAGTTTGGGGTAATGTTTTATGCAGCAATAGCATATGACTTTTCCTACACTTGATCTTAGTCAAAAGGCCGAGAAGAGATATGTGACTTTTCCTATATGATGGGGTAGTTTAGGTCCTCATGAGACAGACTCTTAATAAATGACTGATTTCTTAATCTTGCATTTCTGTATTCCTGACTGAATCTCTCTATGAATATTGAAAAGTAATTTCTTGAGACAGTATATTCTAAAAATTTAAGGTTGGAGAACATATTTTCTTAATCATAATAAAAAGTGAAAGCCTCTCTGCAATGCAATCAGTGCTCACATTATTCTGCAGCAGTTGAGTCCCCTGCTTGGTAATTGTGCCCCTTGGGTTCTAGCTGAGTCATAGCTTCCTAAAAGCCACTGTCATAGCAACACAATTACCTTGAAAGAAACTTTAAAATAATTACACATAAATCATTGATTAAGTTTGTCAGCAAAGATTCATACTTCTCCCCATTCTGTGTGTGTGGATCGGGTGGGGTGGGAAATTGAGTTTATTTCAGTTAGTAGCATTATACATGTTATTGCAGATCTCTGTGCATTTCCATGCATACATACATAAAAATATATTGACCTTTATCATCCCACTATGAATTAGGTTACAGTTTTTATTACTTTTCAGTACTATTTGAACCTTAACCATCCCTTATAAAAGCAAGCAATATATTTGAGTCAAAAATTCGGTCTGCTACTAATCATGGGAAGCTAAGTACACTGATGGAGCTGAAAAACAATATTTTCTTGGGCATTTGAACTTTTGAGCATTTGAGCTTTTGAGCTTGGGCATTTGGGCTTTTGAAGTACTGCATCAGGTGGGATATTTTTTCTCCTAAAGAATAGAGAAATGTTTGGCTTGTAATTAAATTAGCACGGGGTGTGTATGTGTTTTGTTCAGATTTGCTTTCTTTTAGGGGCTCTGTTATGAATCAGCTCCAGGAAGATGAAAAGCCAAGTGTGGCCTTGTTTACTGAGTGAAACACAGAGCTGCGCAACAAGCCCGAGGATGTGGGGGCGAGAGAGTGAGCCGCTGTGAAGTGAGCTGACAGAGACTGCTTAGTGGAATGATCCTGGTCCTGAAAGCCTGAGCAAGGTGAGGTTAGAGAAAGTGCTGAGACACCAGTCAGAGCAGTACTCAGCTACAGTTCTATCCAAGTCACAAAATACATTTTAATTTTAAAACAAAAACACTCTCTATTGTTTAAGAATGGGTTCTGATGCATGCAAGGATATTTGGATGGAAAATTATCCTATGAAAATAGCCCCCAAATTGTTCCATCATCAGAGATGAAAAAAACCTTCAGGTGTTTTGAGTATAGGCAGTAGAAGAGATGAACACAGTGCCTGGCATAGGACAGGTAGTTAAATAATTTTTGGACAAATTGGTGAGCTATTAGTCTAAGGCCTTGTCATGTTTTTTTTTTTTTTTTTTTTTTTTTTTCAGTTTGTGGTAGGTTGAGTGGAATTATGCTTCTCAGTTCAAAGTTTCTGTGTTCTGAAGAGAACCCAAAAACCAAAAGCCTGATGTTTTTTTTCAAATTGTGTGCTAATAAGAATAGGACTTAATGGGGAAAATAGAGTGAGAATGAGAAAAGGCCACTTTTCTCTATGACCAGCTCTATGACCAGAACACAAACCAGAAGAGCAACATGTTCTTGGGAAATAAGAGAACACTCAGCAAAACAGTTCACTACAGCTAGAAGCTGTTGCAGAGGATGTGCAAATGTACAGGAAAAAATACAGTGGAAATGCTGGCAACCTCTGAATTGGCAAAGGGCTGGCAGCTCCATGCAAGCAGAGACTCAGACCAGTGGGGCTGCTTGGAAGCTGTGTGCAGGGAGAAGTGCAGCCTGTCCTGAGGAAGAGCAATGGGAGGCTGTAATTCTTCCCCTGGGGCGTGGGAAGAGTCCCTGGCACAGGACTTACTTTAATTTTTTGAAAGTGGAGCTGAAAGAGCTTTAGTTGCCTGAGCAAGCATGGGCAGAGGGCTTTATCCTTCACATCAGAAGGGTCGATTTCTACTCCTGTGTTTTTAGTTCCTCTTGCTTAGGAAAAAAATTCCATATGTACCAGATTTTGCACATTATACCAACATAATTCCTCTATTTTCAAGCTGTTTGTGTGCTAATTGGTGTTGGCAAAACACATATTTATTTATTCATTTGTTTATTTATTTTATTTTATTTTATTTTTTCAGTGTCCCAAGATTCGTTGTTTATGTACCACACTCAGAGCTCCATGCAACACATGCCCTCCCTAATACCCACCATTATGCTCACCCATCCCCCTCACCCCTCCCCTCTAAAACCCTCAGTTTGTTTCTCAAAGTCCACAGTCTCTCATGATTCATCTCCCCTTCCAATTTCCCCCAATTCTCTTTTCCTTTCCTCCTCCTAATGTCCTCCATGCTGTTCCTTATGTTCCACAAGTAAGTGAAACCATATGATAATTGACTCTCTTCTTATTTCACTCAGCATCATCTCCTCCAGTCCCATCTATGTTGATAGAAAAATTGGGTATTCATTCTTTCTGATGGTTGAGTAATATTCCATTGTATATATGGACTACATCTTTATCCATTCATCTGTTGAAGGGCATCTTGGCTCTTTCCAGAGTTTGGCAACTCTGGCTATTGCTCCTATGAACATTGGGGTCCAGATGTCTCTTCTTTTCACTACATCTGTATCTTTGGGAAAAATACCCAGTACTGCAATTTCAGGGTCATAGAGCAGCTCTATTTTTAATTTCTTAAGGAATCTCCACACTGTTTTTCAAAGTGGCTGCACCAACTTGCATTCCCACCAACAGTGTAAGAAGGTTCCCCTCTCTCCACATCCTCTCCAACACTTGTTTACTGTCTTGTTGATTTTGGCCATCCTAACTGGTGTAAGGTGGTATATGAATGTGGTTTTTATTTGAATATCCCTGATGGCTAATGATGATGAACCTTTTTTCATGTGTCTGTTAGCCATTTGTATATCTTCTTTGGAGAAGTGTCTGTTCATGTCTTCAGCCCATTTTTTGACTTGATTTTCTGTTTTTTGGATGTTGAGTTTGAAGAGTTCTTTATAGATCTTGGATATCACCCTTTGTCTGTAGTGGCATTTGCAAATATCTTCTCCCATTCTATGGGTTACCTCTTTGTTTTGTTGACTGTTTCCTTTGCTGTGCAGAAGCTTTGATCTTGATGAAGTCCCAAAAGTTCATTTCCACGTTTGTTTCCTTTGCCTTTGGAGACATATCTTGAAGGAACTTGCTGTGGCCAATGTCGAAGAGGTTATTGCCTATGTTCTCCTCTAGGATTTTGATGGATTACTATCTCATGCTGAGACCTTTCATCCATTGTGAGTTTATCTCTGTGTATGGTATAAGAGAATGGTCAAGTTTCATTCTTCTATACATAGCTGTCCAATTTTCCCAGCACCATTTATTGAAGAGACTGTCTTTTTTCCACTATATATTTTTTTTCTGCTTTGTCAAAGATTATTGGACAAATAATAGAGTTGAAGGTCCATATCTGGGCTCTCTCCTTTGTTCCACTGGTCTATGTGTCTGTTTTGTGCCAGTACCATCCTGTCTTGGTGATCACAGCTTTATAGTAAAGCTTGAAATCAGGCAACATGATGCCCCCAGTTTTGTTTTTCTTTTTCAACATTTCCTTAGCAATTTGGGGTCTTATCTGGTTCCATACAAATTTTAGGATTGTTTGCTCTACCTCTTTGAAAAATGCTGGTGGAATTTTGATCAGGATGGTGTTGAAAGTATAGATTGCTCTAGGCAGTCTAGACATTTTAATAACGTTTATTCTTCCAATTCATGAGCATGGAAGGCTTTTCCATCTTTTTGTGTCTTCTTCAATTTCTTTCATGGGTGTTCTGTATTTCCTTGAGTACAGATCCTGTACCTCTTTGGTTAGGTTTACTCCCTGGTATCTGATGGTTCTTGGTGCTATAGTAAATGGAATTGATTCTCTAATTTCCCTTTCTGTATTTTCATTGTTAGTGTATAAGAAAACAACTGATTTCTGTGCACTGATTTTGTATCCTGCCACCTACTGAATTGGTATACGAGTTCTAGTAGTTTGGGGGTGGAGTCTTTTGGGTTTTTCATATAAAGTATGTCATCTGTGAAGAGAGAGAGCTTGACTTCTTCTTTGCCAATTTGAATACCTTTTATTTCTTTTTGTTGTCTGATTGCTGTTGCTAGGACTTCTAGTACTAGTTTGAACAACAGTGGCGAGAACGAACATCCTTGTTGTGTTTCTGATCTCAAAGGGAAGGCTGTCAGCTCTTCTCCATTGAGGCTGATATTCACTGTGGGTTTTTCATAGATTTTATGAAGTTGGGCAATGTTCCCTCTCTCCCTATACTTTGAATCGTTTTAATCAGAAACAGATGATGTATCTTGTCAAATAATTTTTTTTGCATCAATTGAGAGAACATGTGGTTCCCTCTTCTCTTATTGATTTGTTCTATCACATTGATTGATTCATGAATGTTGAGCCACCTTGCATCCCAGGGATAAATCTCACTTCATCATGGTAGATAATCATTTTTTTTTTAAGATTTTATTTATTTATTTGACAGACAGAGATCACAAGTAGGCAGAGAAGCAGGCAGAGAGAGAGAGAGAGGGAAGCAGGCTCCCTGCGGAGCAGAGAGCCCGATGCGGGGCTCGATCCCAGGACCCTGAGATCATGACCTGAGCCGAAGGCAGCGGCCCAACCCACTGAGCCACTCAGGCACCCCGGTAGATAATCTTTTTAATGTACTGTTGGATCTTATTAGCTAGGGTCTTGTTGAGAATCTTGGCAACCAATACCAAAAGATTTGATTATTCCCTGCATATTCTCAGACCACAATGCTTTGAAACTGGAAAAAGTTTGGAAGGAATTCAAACACCTGGAAGCTAAAGACCACCCTGCTTAAGAATGTTTGGATCAACCAGGAAATCAAAGAAGAACTTAAACAATTCTTGGAAACAATGAAGACACATTGGTCCAAAGCCTATAGGATATCGCAAAGGCGGTCCTAAGGAGGAAATACATAGTCATCCAAGCCTCCCTCAAAAAAACCGAAAAATCCAGAATACACCAGCTCTCTCTACACCATAAAGTACTGGAGAATCAACAACAAATTAAGCCAACTCCACACACAAGAAGGGAAATAATGAAGATTAGAACAGAGACCAATGAGTTAGAAACTAGAGATACAGTAGAACACATCAATGAAGCTGCTTTTTTTGAAAGAATCAATTAGATTGATAAGCCACTGGCCAAAGTAATCCAAAAGAAAAGAGAGAGGACCTGGGATGGCTGGGTTTCTCAGTGGGTTAAGCCACTGCCTTCAGCTCAGGGATCGAGTCCTACATTGGGCTCCTTGCTTGGTGGGGAGCCTCCTTCTCTCTCTGCCTCTGCCTGCCACTCTGACTGCTTGTGCGCACTCTCTGTCTGACAAATAAATAAATAAAATCTTAAAAAAAAAAGAAAAGAAAAGAGAGAGGACCCAAATTAATAAAATTATGAATGAAAGGGGCGAGATCACGACTAACACCAAGGAAATGGAAACAATCATCAGAATTTGTTATCAGCAGTTATATACCAATAAGTTAAGCAACCTAGATGAAATGGATGTGTTTCTGGAAACCTTTAAATTTCCAAAAGTGAATCAAGAAGAAATTGACAACCTGAATAGACCAATATCTAGTAACGAGATTGAAGCAGTGATCAAAAACCTCCCAAAAAACAAGAGCCCAGGACCTGACGGATTCCCTGGGGAATTCTAGCAAACATTCAAAGAAGAAATAATACCTACTCTCCTGAAGCTCTTTCAAAAAATAGAAACAAAAGGAAAACTTCCAGACTCTTTTTATGAAGCCAGCATTACCTTGATCCCCAAACCAGGCAAAGACCCCACCAAAAGGGAGAATTTCAGACCAAAATCTTTGTATATTTTAAAACTGGCTACTTGAGTCAGCTCAAGTAAAATTTTTCAGAAAATTCTTCTCTTGATTATTTTTAACCTTCTCAAAAATAAACTTGTTTTTCCTGTAATATTGTGAACTTTGGTTCTTTATTTTTATTTCTTTGTTCTTCTTTCTTTTCTTGTTTAGATTTTTTTTTTCAATGCCACAGTTTCTTCATTCTTGAGTTCTTTTATATGACTTACAACTACCTCTATGAAATGTTTTGAATTAGTTTTTATTTTAAGAAGGACATGTGAGTTGTACACTGTCTGAGGGCTTGGATATCCCAAAGTATCATTATTTTGTCTTTGAAGATCAATATCAACTTGGTTGGTAGCACAATTACAGGTAAAAGCTTTTTGCCCTCAAGTCAGTATGGATCTAGTCTCAGCTACTCTGCAATTTTCTATTGTAGAGGAATCCAGTTTGATCTTTTTTGACTAGTAACATTAGTACAACAAAAGAAGTTATATTTTTCCTCAGGTAAATCACCTATGACACTAACAATCTTTAGAATGTTTGCCCTTTGTCCCATTAAGAAAAGAGGCCCTTAAGGAAATCTTTAGAAGTTAGGATGAATGGAAGCCTTCTGTCTGTGGCATACAAACTTATCTCCTTACCATTTGTCTGCTTGTGGTGCTGTGAAACTGTTTGAAGAGCTGTGATGAAGATGATGGTGATGAGGAGGAAGATGATTAACTACCTTCTAGGCTTTATTATATTCCATGACTCCTAAGTATTGGAAAGTGATTATCTCATTTATTTTGCTGTTGCTGTTGATTCCTTCCCCATCACACTATACAAGTCCATGTATGCAAATAAAATGGATTTTTATGTGCTTTTTAATGAAAGTCTTTAGTAAATTTAAGAATCAAGAAAGATTTGAGCTCTTCTGTTGGGAGCAAAGGCATTCCAGTGATTCCACATTTATTGACCAAGATGCTGCTGATGACTTTTCTGGCTACACCAGAAAAAAGAGCACCAGAGGTCAGAGTAATCCCTGAGTAGACTTCTTAGAATTTACCATATGGAATAATACTAAAAATGTCAAATAAATGGGATATGTTTACTACTTCATCTTTAAAGCAATATGCTATATACCCTATTCTGTTTTGGTATAATGTGGTAGGAATACCAGTTTGTGTAACTCAGGTGGATAAGTATCCAGATACATGCTAGGAATTAGGGTCTAAATATTTTGGCAACTATGAGCTAAATTAGGAGCCTGGAATACATCTCCACACCTCATCAAATGACCAAGAGGATGAAATATTAAACTTTTTCTGCCTGACTATTATGGAATTTTTCATTTTTTCTTTAGGATTTTTCATCTAATTTGAAAATTTTAATTATGAATTAGCTAAGATTTCACCTGTTCATGTATTTTGTCTCAGACCCAAACATGCAGCTTGAGCCTCTAAAAACTGAGAGTTTTCATGAACTAAAAACATTTGTATTCAGTTGTATCTTTGATCATTCTACTTTACTCTACTTTATATCAGTACCAATTATTAATAGATAATTGACATTATTCTCCTTCCTCTACTTCTGTCATCTCTTTTTCATGGTTTTCCTCTGTGTTATTTTTCTTTGCTTTTAGAGAAGCATTTCAGTTTTGTCTTCCATATCAATAATTCATATTTCTGCAGTGCAGAGTCTACATCATACAGGTGGATTTGCAGTTTTATATTTTACTATGCATTTTGGATTTTAACATTTTATCAATAAGATAAGTTTGCCTATATCTTAGCCAGCCCCTTATGTTTACACAGGTGCCTTATCATCTAACTGTTCATCTTTTATTTTGTAGAATTCATGATTTCTTGCATTTCATTTAGCAATCTCTTTATTACTTTATTCAACACATATCTGGGAGCCTCCTCAGTGTCAGACAGTGTTTAGTTGTCAGTGTTTAGTACTGTGACTGTAATAGGAGTTTGCAGTGGTAGTGGCAGTGATATGTGCAGATAATTTGGCATTTATAAAAGTGGTGGGATATGCTGTCATATCCCACTTTGGGGGTTATTTAGGTTTGAGTAGTCAGGAAATATTATAGAAAAAGAAAGTTCAGAAAAATGGGAATATTATCCAGATGAAATAAGTAGTAAGGATGATGGAATTGGGGTGGGATTTGGTGGCAAGATAACATCATATGGAAAGACCCAGAGATAAGACACCTGGTTCAATACTTTAGCTTGGCTAAATATTATGATGTAAGGACAGATGAGTAGAGAGACATGAATGGGTAGAGCTCGGCAAGGTCCAGATCATGGGGAATATTAGTGTTACTCAAGAGGAAAGAAATACCACTGAGGATTTTAAATAGGAGCCTGGCAGGATCAAATTTGAATATTGGAAAAACCATCCTGACCATAGTGTGAAAAATGGAATAGAACAAAAAAAGCAATGGAGACTGGCAGCCCAATAGGAAGTATACTATTCCAAGGTAGAGATAATGGAGCGTTAGAAATGATTAGATGTTAGAGATAATAAGGTATTGGGAAGATGTGAATGGCTTTAGAAAGCATTAAGAAAATAGAAACTAAAAGTTTTAATGAAATGCCAAAAGAACAAGCAACTGAGGCAAAAATAAACAAGTGGGACACATCAAACTTAAAAGTTTCTTCACAGCCAAGCAACTGGCAAAATGAAAAGGCAACCTATAGCATGAGAGAAAATATTTACAAACCACATATGATAAGGGTTTAATGTCTAAAATATAAAAGGATCTTAAGCAAATCAATTAAAAAAAAACCCCACAAATAACCTAATTTAAAATGGACAAAGGACCTGAATGGGTATTTCTCAGAAGATATACAATTGGTTGACAGATACATGAAAAGACACTTGACATTACTAATCATAGAAAATGCAATTCAAAACCACAATGAGATATGGCCTCACACTTATTAGAATGGCTATTATCAAAAAGATAAGAGATAACAGGTGTGGACAAAAATATAGAGAAAAAGAGACCTTTGTACATACTTGGTAAGAATGCAAATTGGTGGAGCCACTGTGGAAAGAAAACAGTATGGCATTTTCTTAAGAATTTAAAAATAGAACTGCCTGTGATTCAGCAATTCTACGTCTGGATATACATGTGAAGGGAAATGAGATAGCTGTCTTAAAGAGATGTCTATACCCCCCAGGTTCATTGAAACATTATTTACAATAGCCAAGACATGGAAGGAACTTGAGTGTCCATTGATGGATTAATAAAGGAAATAATGTGTGTGTATGCACACGTGCATGCATGTGCTCACGCATATATATAAGAATATTCAGCCATAAAAAGGAACGAAATTCTATTTCAACAACATGGATGGATCTTGAGGGCAATATTCTAAGGGAAATATGTTGGAAAAAGACAAATACTGTATGATCTCCATTATACCTGGAATCTAAATAAACCAAACTCAGTACAGAGAACAAATTGGTGGTTGCCAGAAGCAAGGATGGGGTTGGGGAAAGTAGGTGAAGGAAGTAGAAAAGTAAAAACTTCCAGTTATATGAGAGAGAGAGAGAGAGAGAGATATCTTAAAAGTTCTTATCGCAAGAAAAAAATTATAGCTATGTGAGGTGTGGATGTGTTAACTAAATCTATTGTGGTAATCGCTTCACAATATATGAATATATCAAATCATTATGTTGTGCATCTTACATTTATACAGTGTTATATGTCAATTATATCTCAGTAAGGCTGGGAACAAATAAAGACCATACTGGTTATTTGTATGGAAAACATGAAAGGCAGAAGTCAAGGATGACATCAATGCTGGTGCCATTTACTAAGGAAAATAACACAGGTCATTGACTTTCTGTTTCTTATGTTCCCCTCTTAATAAGTTTCAAAATTTTTTCATGGTGTGTGTGTGTGTGTGTGTGTGTGTGTGTGTGTGTGTGTGTGATGTTGCTTATTTATTCTTAATAGAGGCAAAATCTAGCCTAAACTGTTAAGTTATTCATTCGGGTAAAGCCTATAAAATTAGTGGGAGTAATGCAGCTGACGGACACATGAGGGTAGTTTGAAGAGGGAAGGGTCTCAGATGTTCATTTATTTTAATTACCAATAAGCAAGATGGAAACTGTTTTTTACTCCCTTCATCATCATAAATGTGGTTTGATGTTTCTTTTCAGACTTCAAGCTGGTTGATGAATACATCTCCAATTCCAAGTGACAGTGTCAATGACCATGGGTTGAATGTGACTCTTCTACACTGAAGATTATACCTTATTCCACTTCTTGATTATCTTACCTTGTACAAGAGAACTTACTTGAAAAATTTGAAGGAGTCTTCAGTTTTTCCTTGTACCATTCATATAGCTTTTTATTATTTCTCTTTCTTCTATTAACTTTATATGCCAGGCAGTAGTATACAGCTGGTTTCTCTTATACTTCTAGCTATATGGTATTACATGGAACTGTCATCTCTGAAAGGATGGAAAAAGGAGTAAAACTTGAGAGGTGGCTGGGAGGGGGCCCGGGACAAGGGGATGAGTTGTGAACGGGTGTTGCTTATTTCCAAACAAAACTTCTGTGTGCAGAGATCTTTCTTATCCTCTGGATATTTTAGGTCCATGTCTCTGAGGATGGGTCACAAAGAACAGGCAGATGAAAATCTTTCACCTTGCTTTCCTGATTCCAACTGAGTCTCAGAATTCATCCACGTTGGAGGTGGTGAATGCTCATCTAGGATTCTTGAAACCTGTTGAGACAGGTCTCAAAACTAGCGCTCTATGTTGTATCATTGCCTCTTATAGATATTTTACCTAGAATCTTCCATATTGATTATATTATTAAAAAAGAACTGGTGTCAAGATTTTCTGGTGGGATTGGATATAAATGAACATTCTTCTGTAGCAACAGAAATTTATTTTGGATCATATTTACATGTAATTAGAGTAAGGCAGTGTATGTGCTTGTGTGTGGGAAGGAATCATTAGGTATTCTTTTTTTCTCACTAACACGTACCACCTTTTGGTTGCAGGTTATGGGCCCATGAACCTTAGGCCTCCTTATTCGTTGTATTTTTTCTCTTATTCACAATTACCACCACCTACATGATTTCCTGGGATTTCTCTATGTCTAAGAATTGTAGCCAAATAGGACATCCTTTCTTCAACAACTCTCCCTCTCCCACAAGAACTATGTATATAAGCCATTTTTGCCTTACAGATTTTACTGCTAAGGTTTAAGAAATTCAAAAGAGAAAATTGAAAATAACCATTCTAGGAATTTGAACAACATTTTCCCCTGTTTCTGCCTTCCTTCTTGGATTGAGTATAGATATGTGCATTCCCATTGGCTGTCAAGTTTATGTGAGATGATTGATTTTATTGATATTGTTCTCCCACCTTCACTCTTGTTCTCTCCTGGGGGCCTGTCAGTCTCAGTAGATGTTTTGCTGCATTGTAACGATAGGTATGAGGTAGTGTTGATCATTTACTTTCTAGAAACCTGTGGACAATTTTCAGAGAAACTCTCAAATAGGTGACTGGTGTATGAAAACTTCCTTTGCTATATATGGATGAAATTCTCTCTCTGGTGGGAACTTTAGAGCTATTCACCCTGTATTCTTTTCCCCAGATGTAGGTTCAGATTTTTCTTTCAGAGTTTTTCTGGCAATATGTTCAATGCCCATTTCTCTAAGAGTCCTTCATTATTCCCTGCCCTACCACACATACCCATACACAAACAGCTCCTAATGTCTTACTATTCTCTTATGATGCTCTCTTTGCTAGGTTTGATTCTATGGGTTTGGAAAAGGCTCTTATTTGTGTCACCTAACTCAATATTGCCAGTTATCTTAATGACTAAAGGTATATTATTGTGTACATTAAAGGATTAAATCAGCACATCTAGATGGCATAAATTCTTTATATTCCAGAGAAACAAGAGCACTTACCAGACTCTTGGAGATAACCTTTAAGTTCTTGGAATAACTTGCCTAATCAGAATGTCTGTTTATCTGGGAGCCAGGGACTATACCAGATAGTTTATGCTAACAATGAGGTATGTGCTAGGGGCCTTAAGTCACATGATGTCAGCCTGACTGTTGCCAGTTAGCCATGCCTACATGACTCACCTGCCAGTGAAAACCCTGGATGCTCAGGTGAGCTTCTTTGGTTGGCAGTACTTCATGTCACACTTTGCTATACATTGTTACTGAAAGAATTAAGCATAGTCCACAGGATTCCACTGGGAGAGGACAATTAATAGCTTGCACCTGATCTTTCCCAGACTCTGTTCTCTATGCCTTTTACCATTGGTGATTTTAATCTGTGTTCTTTTGCTATAATAAACTAACTAATAATGAGTAGAGGAGCTTTGGTGAGTTCTGTGAGACCTTCTAGTGAATCATTGAAACTAAGGTGATCTTGGGTATCCCTGAACGTATATGTTGCAAATTAATATATTTGAGATAGAAAATATTCTTTGTGGTTTCTTTTAAGAAATTTTTTTTTTCCAATGGAAAGGATAAAATATCATGTTATTACTGTAGTGTGAACTTCCCTACTGTGGTTGGATAAAGAAGTAAAGCATTCGTTCACTCATTCAATGCCAGGCTATGTGCTAGATGCTGAGGACATTGCAAAGAACAAACCTGAAAAGGTTCCAGCCCTCTTGAAGAAAAAATAATGTAAATAAATAAGGTAAATATGGTTGTGTTAAGTACGGTGGATGATGAATTTAATGTGATGACATGGAGAATACATGGGGAAGTTCACTTTAAGTCAGAGAAGGCTTCTCTGAGAAGACATTTTCAGTGATAACTGAGGCTTAGGATGACCTAGATATTCTAAGAGCGTTGGGAACAATCAACTGCAAATGCTTTAATTTGGGAAACTACTTGCCCTGTTCTCGAAAGAAAAAGGAGGCTGGTGTAGCTGGCATGTACTGGCAGAGGGGAAAAATGGTGTGAGACAAGATTAGAGAGGGAGGCAGGAACTTGGTCAAGCAGATATTGTAGGTAAAAGTAAGAAGCTTGTAGTTTATTTTGAGAGCAATGGGCAGACATTTAAGAAATGCACTTAATTTTTAAGACTTCCCCCCATCAACCAATTTAAAACATGTAATAACCCTTATCCTAGGAGAGTTTCTTATACCGTGCCAAGGCATTTGGGAGGGAGGACTGAGGTGTGATAAGTTCCCTCAGTGCTGGTGTCTTTTCTTTTCTTTAGAGAAGGAGAGAGGGTGGGGGTGGGGCAGAAGGAGACAGGGAGAAAGAATCCTCAGGAGGCTCCAACCCCAGTGCAGAGCCTGACCTGGGGCCCATTGATCTGGGATCCTGAGATCATGAGCTGAAATCAAGAGCCAGTTGCTTAACTGACTGTGCCATATAGGCACCCCAATGCTGGCATCTATGAGGGCATGTTTCTTTCAATCTGTTCCTGGTTATGACTCATGCAGACTGCTTCTCTTTCTTAAGACTTTATTTATTTATTTGACAAAGAGAGATAGAAGATTGAGCACAAGCAGGGGAAACAACAGGCAGAGGGAGAGGAAGAAGCAGGCTCCTCACTGAGCAGGGAGCCCCGTGTGTGGTTTGGTCCCAGGACCCTGGGATCATGACCTGAGCCAAAAGTGGGTGTTTAACCAACTGAGCCATCTAGGATCCCCAAGACTGCTTCTTTTTGTCCCTCACTTCACCGTAAGGATTCTGTAGATGCCAGCTCTTCTCTTTGGAACCTTGGGGGCATGGGACATACTTGGTTGCTTGCTCTTGATGGCCTAGAGGTGAGGGGAACTTTTGGGGCTCTTCCCTATCTCCTTCTGATTAGATATGACATGCAGCCTTTTCTCCTTCTTTTTTATTCCTAGACCATGCTGGGCTCAGAAAACTGGGGCTTTGCAACTGTCCTCAGGCCCTCTTTGGAGATAGGACACAGGATTTCCTGAACATAGTTGTGTTCCCTCCTTGGATTTAGCCAGCAGGTGGCTCACTGTTTTCTCTGAGTGTCCGGACCAGAGAATCTTTATCTAGTCCTGGGCTGGGCAGTATGGTTTTTCATTTGTAAATCGTCTGTTTACAGTAAAAACTTTCTGCCCTGAAACCTTTGAAACTCAAAATGTCTTCTTATTTTATTGTAAATGAATGCCTCTGCCAAGAGTTTTGAAAACCTTATTTCCTGGATGTCATTCTTTCCCTGAGGCAATAAGCATAAAATATCCTAGCAGCTGCCCGAGTTGGGATATTACAGAAGATATGGAAAAAGCCACTTTGGTGAATGTAAAATAACGGCTAGCTTTTAATGTTAGGAATCCATCTAAACATTTCACATGTATTCACTCGCTTAATGTTCAGAATAATTCTGTGAGTGAAGTACTGTAAACATGCTTGCTTTGTAGATGAGGGGATGGAGGAGGCACAGAAAAGTCAAGTGACTTGCTGATGGTCGCAGAGGTAGGAAATGACAGGTCTGGAATTCAAACCCTGGTAATAGCGTGGTCTGATTTACATTCTTATGTCATTTCTACTGCTGAGTGAGGAGTACATTATAGAGGAGTGAGAGTAAAAGCAGGTAAGCTTTTACCTTTGTGACTATTACACAAATAGTAAACAAGTATTGGTTGTGAGTGTGCATGTATACATTGAGGCATGGCATCCTGAAGGAGAAGAATTCTTTCATAGATGGCTTGATGGAGATGGAGAAAACAGACTTGCATTAGCTCATAGTTTGATGTGGACCAACTCTAATTTCTTTCTTCCTGTCTTTCTTTCTTTCTGTCTTTCTTTCTTTCTTTTTTAAAGATTTTATTCATTTATTTGGGGGAGACAGAGAGAAAGAGAGAGAGAGTGCTCTCAAAGGTAGAGGGAGAAGCAGACTCCCCCTGAGCAGGCAGCCTGATGTGGGGCTAAACCCAGGACCCTGAGATCAGGACCTGAGCCAACAGCAGAGGCTTAAACAACTGAGCCACCTAGGTGTCCCCCAACTTTAATTTTTAATGATAGCCAGTACATACACATTTGACAAATAGGAGACCATAATTTAAAAAAAAAAAAAAACCGTCTTAACTTGTTCCGATTATTAGCAAGTATTGTTTATTTTTCACAAAATTCAGAGTATCTAGAATGTTAAAATTGTTCTGTAAAAATGTTCTCTTTTTTCTTTAGTGTTGCTGTGGCACTGACTATATAGAAAACAATTGTATTTTCAGTAATTGGGGAATACTATGTGGCATCCCTAAAGAGCTTGGAATGGAGTCTTAAGTATACTTTCTGAGAGGTAAAATGAGAAACCAACACATAATGGATAAGAGAGTGAATTTATTCCTCAGGGTATATTCCCAAACCCAGCATCTGCCAGTTGTATCAAAGACAGCATATATTTATGGAAAGCATGAATGAACTAAAATCATTTTATAGAGACATAATGGCCCTCAGTCTACAGGATTTGACTTCTGAAGGAGAAATGTACCAATCAGAACTGTATATGTGGAAGGAGTTTGGATGTGATGGGGGACATAGCTGTTGCCTTGAAAACTCAGTACAGGAGTCAGAGAGATAAATTTTGTCAGTGTAGACTGAGATGCTTTTTAAGGGTAGACCCATGTGCTCTATATGACTTTAGAGAAGTCAAAAAGGCAACAGAAGAGGCTATCTTAGTCTAATGTCAGAAAAATACTTGAATAATATAATTAACTCTCCTCTATCTGACTTACCAAGCAGATACCAAGTCTTACCAATCTAGACTTACCAAGCATACTTTTGAATATTTGGCTATGGGTTTATTTCTTGTGCAAATGTTAGAGTTAAAAAAAACCCTAGATTATCAGAAAGACTCAGGTATCCAGTCCTTCTGACAACAATATGTATTATTGTATCTTAATACATAAGGACTCTGGATTTTATCATGGCTTTCTGAGCTTTGTGTCCATGAGTCATCCTTTACAGTATGGATCCAGGTTCCCAGGACTGATTCCTAGCTGAAAGGATGAAAATTCATGTTAAATGGATCAGGTAGTTCCAACTTGTAAGCTGACAGGGTTTTGGCACAAAATATCATACAGCGGGTGGTGGTTCAAGCAAACAGACTTAAAGAAACTACTGCCTGGATTCCAGTTGGGTTAAGAGAATGAACAGGGAATGGTGAGGTAACCACAGAGAGTAAACTAAAAAAAGCTGTCCTCACTCCTAAGGCCAAAGGACAAAGAGAGGAAATGGAGTTTATTAGATTTCAGTGAAAGCTGGAACCATTCAGGGAAGGTTACCCACTGGGAGCTGTAATCATGGAGTAAAGTGGCTGTCTTAAGAGGCTGGCTTCTAGAACAGAGGACAGGGCAGAAATATCACAGCGTCTCTCTCCTCCAGTCTTTTCATCTACTACTCATGAGTTACACTTGCCTCAGTGAAGCTGGACAGCAAGAAATCTTAGGAGAGAGATGCCATGTGAAAGATTCCCAGGCGGAAGAGCAGGCAGTGAAGGGCAGAAACAGATGAGGTGAGATGGGGTGGGGTGGAACGTGGTGAGGGAGGCGAGGGGAAAGTAAGCAGCACGAGCTCTGAGCCAGAGCCACCAAACTCAAGAGATAGTCCAGGTGGACAATAACCTCTTTGTTTTTACCATCAGAATTTATTTGGTTAGTTTCTCATATAATTTTGATAGGACAAATAAAATTTACAGCTTATTTGTGTATAGCTGTGATAAATCAAAAATCTTAGTTCTAATCAGTTTAGCAAGGTTCTTATTCTGAGAGCAGCTCCCGGCTCTTTTGAAGTTCCAGTATTCCAATGAATTCAAAACAGGCTAATTTTCTCCAGTATGTGTTGCTCTTTGAGGTAGTCTAGGCAGAAGGTCAAAAGGTAAAGACTTCACACTGTGCATTTGGTACAGAAACATAAACTCCCATACACAAAGATATATGTAGAATATTTAGAACAAAATACTGTGCCTTTTCCATTATAGAAATGTATTACTATTCCGTAAATGCAGTGCTGTACTTGTTTAAAAGCTGGCTGAGAGAAAATCAGCTGGCCTTTCAAGCACAGAAAACATCTTTACCTGTTTGGTTTATACGGAATGTTTGAAGGTCAGTGATAATTACACAGTATCTTTAGCATTCACCGAACTTCCACATGACTTTTGTATCCCCTTCTGAATTTTAGATAATAAAAGGATTTAGAAAAGTTTTAGATAAAGTTCACCATCAAAACTACCCCCCCCAACCAACCTTATAAATAAGAAATAAACAGAAATGATGACTCACTGGAAAGAAAGATCCAAACAAAAAACAAAAACACCACCTTTTAAATTTTAAGTACAAATGAAATAATAACTTACAGTAGTTTGAGACTAAGTGCCCTACAAGTTTGAGCATGTATATTTTAAAATACTATTTGTGATTCTTATCCGTAAGTAACAGGGACTGACCCTTAAGAGAAGTTTGAATGGATATTGGGAAGTTCACAGAATTTCCACAAGAATGCTAGAGAAATAGGCTTGGGAAATAGGAATGAGGAGAGGCTAGACCTTCAGAGCCAGTGTTGTGAGGACCCTGCTGCTAACCTCCTGAAACCTGGATGCTGTAGCTTACAAGGCCTTCCAGAACACTGGTCACAGTGGTGTCCCCACTGCCACTGTTGTCATTTAGGAATGGAGTCTCCCCAGGGTTTGTGGGTGGCTCATTCAGTTAAATGTCTGACTTCAGACATTTATTAAGTATCTTTTACATCCAAAGTGCTGGCGTCACATGTTAAAAATCAATATGACACCATTTCTGTTTTGAAGAGGGTTTTATTTCAGACTAGACATATGACTGGTACAAAGCAGAAGGCCTAAGTACTAATAAGAGCAATTCCAAAGGATGGAAGTTTAGAAAAGGGAGGGATTTATTCTGCTGTGGGGGACCAGATGATGTTGCTTTTTGAACTAAACTTTAGGACATAATTATGATGAGAAGAAAGGAGAAATTACATATAAGATGATGGGACTGAAATTTCAAAGATAAGATGAATGTAAATGCTTGACTTATTCAGAAAACAGCAGGTGAAGCTGCAGAGAAAGAATATGGGGTTTGTGGAAGAATGTATTTGAAGGTCTAGAGAGATGGGTGGGGGCTTATATGTGATGGTAAAGAATTTGGCTTTTGGCTTACACTATCTGGAACTCTCCTGGGGCACACATTGCTCCTTGCCTGTCTCATAACAATCATACCCTTCTTCTTTGTCAGTAAAATCTCCATTTTACTACTCTATTGTGCACCCCAAGAGTTGAATGTCTATTAGTCTAAGTCAGTCACAATAATTTCTTCTCTTTTGGCAGCAATTGGTAGGCACTGGAGTGGGATAAAACCTCAGTCAATAAGATGTAATAGGATGTATACTGGGGGCCTTCTGGAGAAGAGATCCAAGATACCATGTTGGCTTTGGACTTTGGGCATTGTCTGGAAAAGTGTTGTTCAGAAAAGTGGCAATTATGTGGATCCATGAGTAGAGAAGTCTTTGTACAGAGCTCTCTATACACTGAGTTACTGAAGTAGGCCATCTTGGAACCAACCACTTGGGCGCTTAGGAGAGGTGAGGAATTTTACTTCTTACTTATGGCATATTTCTCTTCACACTTCCTTATTTGTAGTGAAAGTACTGGAGTGATATATCTCTTCTGCAATGACCCAATACTGCATTTTCTTTGGGACATTTAGAAGTAAAGTGAATATTACATTTTTATCTGTCATTCTATGTAGAGAGCTTTATCTTATTTGTCACAATTACTTTTGTAATTAATACTTTTTTTTTTTTTCTTTAGGAACAGGTTTACTCTCTGAAGTTCTGTTAAGTACTTATTCATTTGTTATATTCAAGAGTAGAACAGATAAGTATGAAAGAGGTCCACTTATAAAAGTGTTCAAATATATTCATATGGTAGAGTGTGCTTGTATTGTTTCTGAAAGAATATTAACTTTTCTGCAGAAACATGAATATTGGTATTTTCTGCATTACATGGGAGAATGGCAGCATCTTTGTAAGCCTTCTCAATTGAAGAAAGCAAATAAACATTCAGCAAAGTTTTCATGAAAGAGATTATTCTCTTTAGTCTGGAGAGCCCTCAAAGATCTGTGCTATGGATCAGAAAACTGAACCAGGCAATAAGGGCTCCTTTGGAACCTAAATTTGCTTGTTGAGATTCTGCCAACTCAGGCTTTATTCTTTTTTCCTCACTGCTGATGATTCTTTTATTCTTCCTTTTCCTTTGTTTTGAGCAGGCATTACTGGTCTTCCCACTCAGTGCCAGATCTTCTCATCTAATCAGTGTGTTAATTTATAATTAGAGTTGCCCATTGTGACTTGAACATGCCTTCATCTGATCAGGTGAGACTGGAATTCGATTTACAAGGCACAGTCTCCTTTGCTTCCAGGGTTATTTAAAGCTAAGGGTATAGTAAACAAACTGGTGTCCGAGCTCAGAATCCAGATCTTCAGATGCAGTAATGTATTTATCCAATCTTTAACTTCATGAATTTCTGAATGCCTAATTTTTCAACTTCCTCAAATAATGACTATTATTTGAAATACCTTATTTTAATTTCTTCATTTAAAGATAAAGACATAGGGGCTAAGTTGTATTTTGAAGCCATTATTTATGAAAGACTTCTCATAAAAAGAGCTCAAATTTTTTTAATACTCTCTTTTTCCTATTATGAACATGATTCATGTCTATTTAAACATTTGGAAAATACCAGGATAATGCAAAAAAAGAAAGTTGTTCCAAATCACATCATCCACTGTAAATTGCTCTTGATCAGTTAGGTAGCTTATCAATTTTTTCTACATGTGTGTTTATGAGTATGAATATGATGTCTCTATGTACACATGCACATATACACCTACATTTTATAGAGATAGATTCAGATTGATATTTTTTGTACTCACTGGATTTTGAGGTAATTTTTTAAAATATAATTTTAAACTTACTATAATTTGTAAGATCAGTACAAAAAGCTCTAGTACAGTCTTGAGTTGAATTCAATAATTGTTCACATTTTTCCCACGGCAATCAGAATTTTATAACTTGCTCTTTAACTTAGCAAATATGCATTTTCTGGCATTTACTAAATATGATTATATAGTGTCATTCCAATGATGATAATATGGATGAAATTGGTAATGATAGTGATTGCTGAATGCTTATTGGATACTTTCATGTGCCAGGCACTGTTCTAAGTGTTTTACATGTATTACTTTACTGAATCCTTAAATACTTCTGGAGATTATACATTATTATTACCCTTCTAGAATGGTATTAATACTTCTAGAACGTGTCACATTGTTATGTTAAATAACATAAGTTAGAGCACAAGGAAATGAAGCAATACAAAATTGGTAGATGAAAAAGCAAGGAGTTAGTTGAGGAAAAACCCCAACTCTCATAACTGAGGTGCTGAGAGTAGACTATAATACTCAGTGTGTCCAAACAAGGCAGTTTCTCATTTTTAGCATAGCAAACAGTAGGAGCATTCTCATGGTATTGCCAGTTCTCCTGACCCTATCTATCTTATGGGGTGACTTGATGGCCTGGATGATAGCTGTGCACCCAGTAATTTGCAGTATATCTCAGGAACCCAGGGCTAAGGACTCAGCACCTTTTGTAGCAAGCAATAAATAACGCATCTTGAGCAGTCTCATAGTGGTCACACTGTGGTTGCCTTGACCTACTTAATTTCTCCTGTGTCTAGCTGTTGAAACAGTATCAGGTCAGAGGAGGTTAGATCTTATAGCTGGCACACTGAGCAAGGATGTGCAGTGAGACTCAGGGCCTATGACCAACTGTCTTTCCCAGCTGATTTGTAATTAGAGAAATTGGGTCTGTGTATTGATTATATTGTGATATCTTCTATATCATTTTATAAATTTACTATGGATTATTTGACTAACTCCATGGTTTGGGCCATAAAAGCTGTTTCCTTTTTTTTTTTTTTAAATTATTATTACCAGAGAAATAAAGCTTTGATAAATGCCTTTCACACAAATATTGGCTCACATTTCTGGTTATCCACTTTGAGTAAATTTCCTGAATTAGAATGATTGTTATCAAAGACAGCGCAGTATTCTTTTTTTCCATATTGCCAAATTGTACCCCTGAAATGTTGCATTAGTCAGTTCTTCCAGCAGCTTTACCTACAAATAATAACATTGTCTCTTCCTTTCTAGTATTTATCTTCAATACATCAGAGAGGCTTTTTTGTCTTACTGAATTGGTTAGAAAATCCAGAGCAATGTTATTGGGCATATTTATCTAAGCAAAGATCCATTTCTAATGGAAATTTTATGTTTCAAGTGATTTATTGCTTATCCAGATAACATGCCTTGTTAAAAACCAAATTTATTTGCTCACCTGTTTTGTCTCCTCTGAGGATCAGAACATTGGTGAATATATGGAGGTATTATTAAAATCAGTATTTTATAAAATGATAAAATAATATTCTCTATCCCATGCAACAAGAGCTAGATACAGTGGCACTGGGCTGTAAACTTGTTTAATTTATATGCTACACTTACGGAGTCTCAGCAGTGGTGCTATCATCAACTTTCATTCTTGTTTCAAAATGGAATTGCTAAAAATCACCAGACAGTGTGAACAAAGGAGTGCTTTGTTCATGTTTAATTTTCATGTTTCTTCCCGGTTCTGCTGACCATCTTCTGTGCTCCATCCTTTCCTTGTTCTGCAATACTTCAGTCTTATGTCAGTCTGCTCCAGGATGTTATGCTGCAACTACCATTTGCATAAGATTTCTTTGCCTGCATCTTTGCTCAGCATTCATATGAATTTGAGTCTTTATCACTGCCTTACCAAGGAGTTTTATTTCTTTCCAAAATACTCTGCAGAATGCTTGCTCTTGATTACTAATTCCCTGGGAACAGCTTTGCTCTCTGTGAGGCACCGAAGTTCTGACTGTCTTCTCTCATTACTCCATACTTTTGCTGCCACTGGCCTTTTGTATTTTGAACCCCCTGTGGCCAGTGGCTGCCACAAGAAGGTCAAATCTGTAATGGGACTAAAATGACTCGTGGAGTATCAACCTGAGAAGGTATTGATCAGTCCTTCCACGAGATGGCACTGAAAATGTTTCTGTCTTTAGCATGTATCTTGACAAAAATTTAAAATTTTAACATTGTCAGAGATTAAATAGAATTGAATGAAAAGTATAGTTTATTTAATGTGGCTTTTTAAAAAAAGATTTTATTTATTTATTTGAGAGATAGAGATCACAAGCACGCAGAGAGGCAGGCAGAGAGAGAGGGGGAAACAGGCTCCCTGCTGAGCAGAGAGCTCAAAGCAGGGCTCGATCCCAGGACCCTGGGATCATGACCTGAGCCAAAGGCAGAGGCTTTAACCCACTGAGCCATCCAGTTGCCTCTTTAATGTGACTTTTGTGTTGTGACTCATCACAATGTGATATCAAATTTTACTTCTTCTGAAATACTTCTGGGACCCAAGAGAAAGCATGTTCTAATCTGAGAGAGAGGGACCCATCAGTTCATTTTATGGGGTATGGAGTCTGTTGACTGATTCCTAATTCTAGCCACCCTAGGTTCTGCCCACCAGTGCAGATGTCTTCCAGAAACACTCTGAGGGCACACTGGTAGTATCGCGGCAAGGTTCTGTCCGTAGTCTGCAGGAATCTAATCTGGTTGTGTCAGCATCATTGGTAGTTCCATCCAAAACAAAAACAAAAATGAAAACAAGAACACCTTGGTGTTGGGTTTCCTATCTCGGTTTCAGTCGTTCATGTCGTATTGATCAGGTTGAGAAGTTTTGTTTTGTTTTGTTATGTTTGGTGAAGTTAACATTGTTGTAGACTTTAGTGAAATTCTTACTGATACTGTTTGGTTTTGTGGGAGCTCTGTTTGCAGTAAACCAAGCCAGAAAACTTGATGCATCATGATGCTGTCTGGGTTTGCTGGGCTGCACCGTCACAGCTGGGTTTATCATTCTTTTCTTATCAACATCCCTTCCTGGGATTATGGGACTCGGTATTTATCTGCTAATGGCCTTAGTCTTAAGGCCTAGAAGAAAAACAGTGGCCAGCAGGGCACATTTCTTTAATCTACTCAAGTGTGTCCTTTCTGAGGCATGAAATCCAGTTTAGCTTTTAATGTATTTGCTTTTGCTAGAGTATAATTTGTTGAAGCATGAGTATGGCACATAGTGGGGGAATTGTTTGAGGGGGGACCATGGATATTGATCTCATTCTAACTCTCTAGCTAATTGCACATACTACCTTTCTGAATGTTAGGATAATCTCCCCTCCCCAGTCAGAACATCAGTCTAAATTACAGATATATAGTTATTCAGATAAACTGGATGCTACGTTTTGGCAAGGAACATCATTTCTTGATCTGGATCACAGCAATATGAAGGTGTCGGCCCCATTTTCTTTTCTGTCTCTAGACAGGAAATTCTTTTCTCAAATGTGCCTCTCTTGCTGTATGTTTTACAAACTGTAATCTGCATAGTCTGATGTCTTTAAATTGACTATGACATTCTTTAAAGCCTCACTTTCGGTGGAAATATAGTTTGTCAGGGATAGCAGATGATAGCTGAATGATTTCATTACTGCCAAACAGAAACTGCTGGTTTCTTACACGTTGGTAGGGGAATCATCATTGCCCTTCAGCCTGCATGCCAATGTACCTAGTTTTGCATTATTTTTTTAAAATGTGGATTTGATAATTGTAACTTCATTTCTCATACTAATTTGTGTTGTTTTTTAAGACTATTTTGGTTGCAAATAAATGAAACCCATCTAAAACAGCTTAAATAAAAGAGAAGTTATTAAAAGTACACTGATACTTCGTGGAAGCCCATGGCATGAAGCGTATTGGGTTTCAGAAGGAAAATAACGAGCCATCCTCTGTTTCAACTAGGTTGATCTTCCATCTCTGTGTGTCTGTTTCATTCATTTCCCTCTATAGTCCAGGATTTGGCCACAAGGCCCGTTTTGGCATGACATGGATGTGGGCATGGTGCCTGGGTCGCAGTCCCAGCCCACAGGTGATGTGGATCTGACTGGTCTAGCTGGGTTAATTCTGCATTCATGTCCAGTCAGCTCAGGCTGTGAAATAGGCCATATAGGACAAAGAAAACTGTGTAGCCATAAAGACCCAAGGGGGCAGAATATAGAATGGGGAATCATGGTCTTGTAGACCTCCAAAAGGTAATTGATTACGATTCCAACGGGGTACAAAGATGGATGCCATGGGGTAGCATTATATATTGTCTTAGGGGAAGAGTCTCAGAGAGGTTGTTAATTTTATCTCTATCGCTGTGTAAGCTACTCCTGGTTTCAAGGATAACTTCAAACTTTGAATTCAAAATCGCGTTATTATTTCATTTTTGTTCTCTAATATCTGCATGCTGTCTGCATGTGCTTAGCCTTAGTTTAGTATTTAAACTGATTTTTAAGCACACCTCCATTTAGCTTTGTCTCTCTGGGTTTCTTTATTTCACTTCATTCTTTCTTGGCTGGATTTTACTTGGCCAGTTTTGCAAATACAGCTCATGGGTGCTGTAATCTCGGAAGCCCTGTCTACTCAGAAATGTCTCGTTTTGTGTATATATGAAGAGTAACTTGGCCAGCCATAGAATCTTTGGGTTCTATCATTTTTCCCTCAGAACTCTGGACACTGTGCTTCACTTTCTACCTGTCTAGGGTGCTGCTGTGGAGATCTGAGACAGTCTGTTTATTTCCGTCTTACTTGGACTGTGCTTTATCTAGCTGAAGATCTATATGATTCTTTCCTTATAATGAAAGTTCAATAAATTCACCAGGGTATATCTGGGGATTGATCATTTTGTGCCAGTTTTTTCCCGAGGATATGATGTGCTCATATTTCAGGGAGATTCTCTTGTAAAATACCTTTGATAATTTTCATTTCATGAGGTTTTTTTTTTTTTTTTTCCCCCAAGAATAACAAATATGCATATTTAGGGTCTCCTTTCATGTCATTTTCCGGAAAAAGGCAATCTATTTTTTCTCCCAATCTTTGTTATTTTCCATATTATCCAATTGTATTCCCTCTCGCCAACCCACGATGTTGCTTCCTGGATTTCAGTCGTGCTATTTTACGTCAGTTAAAACCTGGCTTTCTTCTTGGTGAAGCTTCTGCAGTGCTTTTTCCTTTTTTCACTGAGCGCTTCCAGTTTATTCTTAATTTTTTTTTATCTTCTTGTAATTTCATCTTTGAATCTTTGTCTCTCTTCTTGTACCTTGTCCTCTTATCATTTAGTTGAGACTGGAAAAACAAAGGGAAATTTTGTGATTTCATTTCTTCGTGTACCTTTTATTTCATTATCTATTCTTAGGTTTCTTTTGGTTGCTTTTTTGAATATTATTCATGTTCAAATGGGGTCAGGCTTTTTGTCTGGTTGGTTTTGTTTTGTGTGGTGACTGAACTGATGCAATTCAATGTGTTGATTTAGAGCTTATGTCTCAAACGTGTTCTTAACCAAATTTGCTATTTACTTTGCCTTAGATGTGCATCTCCTTTCAATTTTTTTCTTTTTCTTTGTGTGTGTGAAATTGGTGGTTTATTGGTAATACTTATTAAATCCCTAGCTTTCTACTTGAAATCTGGGTGTTTCTTCTTCTTTGTATCTTCCTCTTGTTCTTCCCCTTGGACTGGACCTCCGTACTGACCACACTGAACTGATCTTTGCTGGCCCTCTTATATCCCTAAGTATTTTTACTTTGATCAGCAATGGGGTAGGCCCTGGAAGACTGTGACACTGACTTTTCTCCTTTCAAATTTTTTAAAATCAACTCTATTGAGGCATAATTCATATATAATAAAATGCACATATTTTAAGTGAGAAACAGTGAGGTGGGAGCAAAAACCTTCAATAATGAAGAAGGGTGACATGGAGGTGCATAGATTAAAAGAGTGAAGAGAAGTCGTGGGTGACTGTTGCATCAGAGGAGCTGCAGTTTAAGAGGAGAGTGGAGACATGGTTTGGAAGCAGTGATGGGGAGCAGGGAGAAGGGCTAACCCCTTCCAGGCATTCAGGTATATGGGAGATTAGACATGAAGTTGCTTGACTCCTGAGGGGTGTAGGAAAAATGGGGTTCTCAGGAGAGGGCGGCATTTCAGCTAAAATAGGATTATGAACAGTGGCCCAGGCCCCCACTGATGATAGAGCAGTCCTCATGTACACTTAGTTTTTTTTTTAGCTTCTTAATTTAATATTCATCAAAGTAAAACTTGTAGATATTTTAAAAAGTAAAAAAAGCATTTTAAGACTTACAGCAGAAATAATCATCCATTTTCCTATCCTTTTTCATCCTGAGATTCTGTTTCGAAGAAGCAAGAGTTCCTTTTGCTATTTGCTTTTAAATTTTGAAATAACATGCTTCTATTGTGGGTTCATGATTTTTTTTTTTACTTAATGGATATATTTCCTGACTTTTTATACAACTTCCTCTCACACACAGCCCTCACCCCCCCGCCACAATTCTCCTGATGGAGTTATATGAAAATTTGGGAATTAATATACTCTGCATATTATAATGGCTATATAAGCATTGTTTGGCTGGGTATCTGGTATAGTAAAATTTCTTTTGCTTTCTTGTGGAATTGTCTAAAATTAAGTCTTATTACATCATTTTACATTTTGTTAATTTTTAATATACTGATTAACAATCCACTCGTAAACTTTCCACTATAACTAAGTCTTCCAATACATTCAATCTATAAATAATATATCAGTTTTATTCTTTTCCTGAAGGTGTCTGTCTTGGAGTCCTCTCTCCTTGTACACCAGTCAAAAACAGCATGCCCACAGCCATCCTAGAATTTTTCTGTTGCCTCTTTCCTCTATCAGATCCCCTGTGTGGTTCATCCTCCACTTTCTGTCTTCTTGGTTTACTTTCTAATTTTGGTGGTATTCACATCCTCCAGTGGTTTATTAAAAGACTGTGTATTGGATTAAAATTTTGAGACATTTGTATATTTGAAAATGTCTTTGTAATTCCCTGAAACTTGATTGATAATCTGGCTGGATATAGAACACTGGGTTGGAAATAATTTAGCCTCAGAATTTTAAAGACTTTATTAGAGTTAAGCTTCCAAAGTGCCATTAAGAAGGTAGAAGTTAGGTGACATTTGGATTCCTAGTCTTTGCATTTAAATTTTTTTCTTCACTGCTTTTAAAAACTGATTATTTCTGGAGTTCTCAAAATTTTGACACTGCTGCTTAGGGAGGGCAGTAGTCATCTATTTCACTTGGCATTCAGTGGTCTCTTTTAGCCCAGTTTTTCATGTATTTCAGGCCTGGAAATTTGTATTATTTATTTGAGAACATTTACCCTGTAAATTTTCTTTTCTCAGGCTGGAATTCCTTTTAATTTGATGTTGAATATTGTGGACTGCCATAGATGCTCTCTCTTTAATTTCCATCACATATCTTAAAAAAACCTTTGGAGAGATTTTATCAACTTTACTGAATTAAAATTATTACTGTAATCACATTTTTAATATCTAAGTAATCTTATTTTCTGGAAGGTTTCTTTTTAAATAGCATCACTTTTAAATAGATGCTATATACATTAATTACATTGTATTTGAAATGTATCAGTTGATGCAAGATATATATATATATATAAATAAAACTATCTGTGTGTATAATCTATATGTAAATTACAAAGTATATTAAATATGTACAAAATATTACAAATTATAACATACTTGAAATTTTGTTTTGATCACCACATAGTCTCTGTTGTCTCTGGTTACCTGTTTATTTTGGTAGTTACATTTAATGACACAGTCTTTCCAAAATGGGCATGTGATTCTTAGGGTTTTTTTTTTTTTTAATATTTCAGGTTGAAACCCTAAAATTCTGACTACAAAATCTATGGCAAGGGCAATACTTGTTGACTACTGGATTTCACTGATCAGTCAGAGATAGGTCGTTTCATTAAGGGCTCCACAATAATCAAAATCTATTGACCTTTTCCTTTGATCCTAGTTAGTTTCTTCTAAGGGAATATCCTCAATTTTAACCCTGGAGATATAAACCAAGAGATATAAACCAAGATCTTCAGTGGATATTACTTACTCCTCATACATAATCTTTTGAACATTTTGCTAATATTTCCTGATGGGTTCCAGCACCTTTCCTTAAGCTATGGCTGGTGTCTTGAGTCAAGAGGCATTCAGCTCAGTCTCACTAGAGAGTAAATGGCCAAGCTCCCTCAGCCTGAAGAATTGCTTGGCTGTTCCCAAGTGATCTATGGGGTCAACTGCATCCTATAAAGATCTTCAAACAAAACTTCTGAAACTAGACAGTATGTCTTCTTTCAGTGGTAACTCTAGTTCTTGAACTCCTGATACCTCTAAGTCTTGAGAGTTTCCAGGATCCTGAGATGTGCATTTCTAATTTCTTGGCTTTCACACTTTTGAGCTCCTAAGTAACATCTTTGTTTTGTACAGTTGGTCACTGATGAGCTATTAACACTCTTGCTTCAAAAATGTTGTTGAATTATTTGTTTTCTGAGATATACTCTATTATTCTCATTATCTTTATATATGAGTGTCTTATTAATTTATTTATTTTAACAGTAGTAGTGTTTTAAGAGGGGATGGTAATAAATGCATATATTCAATCTATAGTGTTTTATTAGAAATTCTTATATCCACATTAAAGGCCTCAATCTTTTTTTAATGAAAAAGAACTTTTCAGGGTCTGCGTGAAGTGGATTAGAGATAGTTTTCAAGTACTTCATGTTGTGAGGATGATAGGTATAGTTAATCCTGCTGAGAATCAAGTATGTTTCCTTTAATTTTACAGTTTCAAGAATGAAACTTAGAAGCAAAGGCTTTCTTTGGTAATGAAAAACTATATATTATTAACTAAACTACTAGGAGTTTTCCCAGAATGCTGATTCAGTAAATTGTTTCCATGTTCTTGGCTTGAAATGTTGCAGGACGGAAAAAGGATATGGTACAAGCAGAATAGTATTAAATTCAGATGTGTTTATACAGAGAAAGGATTATTCCCATCAACCTTAAATTCTTAAACTACCTTTCAACTCTTTATTATTTTGTATTTTCCCCATTTTTTGGTTTATTTCTCTTTACATACTAACACTGAAGTAAACAACTGCACAACTATGTAAATAATTGATTTTTATTTTTGTATCAGCAACTGGAAGGACTTTCTAGGGTTCTGAGAGTTCTAGGTAGTTTTTCAGAAAAAGCTCAAATTTGTTGACTTTTACTTGATGCTTATCTATTAAGATTTTTGCATTGCTATTTTGCTCTCCTAAAGGTTCCTCTTTGTTTTGTTTTCAGTATGTGTATGCTTTAATGATGCTTTTAATTCCAGATTTTTTTGTTACTAAAATGTAGTTGGTAATATGTGCCATTGAAAATATTTTTTCATATTTATTTAAGAATGAGAAAAAGAAACTCCATTAAATATTTATATTAGTGAGGTGGGATACTTCAACATGTCATAATTACTTGAATATAAAAATTCTTACAGTCTATGAAATATGACAATTTATGTGAATATTAACTACCTATGTATATATAATAATTTCTGGTGTCAAACAATAAAAGAATATTATAATTTTATGTTCCCTGATAAGCAAATGATTAAGTGTTGATTATCTTGAAGTCTATAAAGGTTTTCTAAGTAATTGAAGTAATAGAATTATTATAAATTTTTTACTTTCTATTAAGAGTCAGGATTGCTACATAATGTTTTATTCTCTATTATTGATAGGATATGATTTAGGAAAAACAAACAGAAAATATTTTGATATACTCTCATGTTGCTTTTCACTTTTAAAGAAATTTCACATAAATTGTGTCATTGGCATATTTTACAGCATATATAGTTGTATCTATGCTTGAATATTTATACTTTTATATTTATTTTTCTGATTGTTTCTCTTTCTTTTTCTGCCCCCCCTTGACAATTGAAGCTTAAAATTTATAATTTCTTTCTCCCTTCCCTTCGAGTTACATGCAGGAAAAGCATGATTTTTCCTAAATGCATATTTCTTTTCACATGTTTTGTCAAGGGAGGTAAGAAGGAGGGGTGCATATTAGTTAATGTGATGCTTCCCCTTCTAAAATTGTATCATTTATATAATCTCTAAAACAGATTTCACCTTTGAAGCATTCCTTTTACAATAAAATATTCCCACACCTCTTCAGCCCTTTACTGTGATTAGGGAACAACCCAACCTTGGTCCTTTTAAGGACAATATTCTTCTGTAATATTTAAATGTATTTCTGATACTTACACAAATATTTTAAAGGCATACATAAAGCATTTTGTAGCATTTTGTAGATTTCTTGTCATTTTTATAGTTTTCTTCTGTATCTAATTTCATAGCACTTTTATTGTAGTAACTCATCTTTATTAAGCTTTTCCAAAAATTCAGCTTTTCATAGAAATTGTTTTCTTTAGTACTTAACATTTTTTCAATTTGTGTTATAATTAGGATAAAATGAAAAAGTGGCATAAACTTATTTGGGTGAAAACAAAACTGACTTTTGGAAACTAGTGGAAGCAGAAGATACCCCAAACAAAGTAGCGAGGCAGCTCTGAGTATTTAGTGTGCCATAGTCATTGTTTGCTATATGTTACTGAGGAAATGAAGAGCATTCGCTAATCTGATGAGTCAGTTATGTGAAGGTCAGTTAAGGGATCTACTCCTAGGGGTGCCTGGCTGACTCAGTTGGTTAAGCAACTGTCTTCAGCTCAGGTCATGATTCTGGAATCTTAGGATTGAGTCCTGCTTCGGGCGCCCTGCTCAGTAAGGAGTCTGCTTCTCCCTCTGACCTTCTCCCCTCTCTTGCTCTCTCTCTTTCATTCTCTCACATAAATAAATTAAAAAAAAATTTTTTTTGAAGCAGTCTACTGCTAGAGTAGAGCTCTGAGCTAAGAGTGAAGAAGTGACAGAACTAGAAGAAACGGTGATATGTTTTTCCCGAAGGAGGGATAATTTCTTTCATTGATATATGAAACTTCAATAGATTTAAATCCTTGATTTATGCTTAAAAGAAGTTATGATGTATTCATACTGTGGACTACTGTTTATAAAGTAACACTATGCATCTTGAAGCCAAATTAAGTCCATGATATAGTTAAGTATGTTTGCATGTTTATGTGAGTTAGTTTAACTGATTGGGAGGGGAATTAAAGTGGGTTTGGAAGGAAATTTACTCTTTATACACTTCCAGTAAATAGTTTGTGCTTATGGTATAGTCAGTACGCTTTTATAATGCTAAAGAAAAGAAAATACAAAAAGGATGGTCTTTATGGCTCTTGGAGATTTATCTTCCCTTGTGGTATGTTTTAATTCCTTTCCCCAACCATGGCTACAACATCTCAAAAATCCTTAATATCATTTAGTTTAGATCATCCAATGGGGGCAAGGTAATGGAGAAGCTTAGAGAACAGAATTCCATACTACAAATGTCCTCTTTGGTCAAATGGAATTAATAGTACTTTCCACAAACAGTTGTTAAGAGGATTAAATGAGGAAATATATGGGAAGTGCTTAGAATTCTGTCCTGCCCATAGTAAGCACTGTATAAGTGTGCTATACTATGAACAGTGTTGTTGTTGTTGCTGTCACAATATTTAGCCAACCCCATACAGATAGAAAAGTTCTGCCTCCAATTTCATTCTTGACATATCTGGGCCTTGAGAATGGAAAGAGTATGAACTCAGATCAGAGAGACCTGGTTGTGAAATCAGACTTCATCTCTTACAAGTGTGCGTTTTTTGGGGCAAGCTATTTTAATTCCCTGTGCTTCAATTTTTTATTCTGTGAAATAGTTATTATAATAATTACCACCCAGAGGTTGTGACTGTGAAATGATTTTAAGGGCTGCAAAGCCCTTCACCCATGGCAGGCAGCATACAGTCCTCAGTGCAGCTGTCTTCCTCCTCTCCTTCCTGCGCTCCTCCTCGCTCTCCAGTCCTCCTTGCTTTTGTCTTTGTGACTGAACTATCTTTCTTCCCTCACTTCTTTCTTTCTTTTTTAATCAAAAGGAGTCTTTATGCTCTTTCTTAGCACTTTGTGTGATAAGCCCTTCACAGAGACATACCAGAGATTGCTATGGTATTTCAAGATTATAGATCTAATTGTGATATTTCTTATCAAATTTTATCATACAATTTGGGCTTCTACCTAGAGGGAATAAACATTAATAGCGATCTCAGTTTGTCTCTCTGATCTTCACAGATGCAGAATTGGAGTGCAACTTTAATTATTCATTTCTACTCTGATGGTTCCATTCATTTTTTATGATTTTTGGGAACCATTTAAGATAGCTACTTCTCTTGTTCCCCCTTCTCCCACTCTCTCCTTTTGTTGTTATACCACTGACAACCTTCAAATGAGTAACATGCCTTTTTACCTTGTAAAACTGCCTAAAATTCTAGAGAATGTTCAAAGAGATTTTTTTTTTCATCTTTCCTTTAATAAACAAACTCTCTTTGAAAAAGGTAACCTGGAAAAGGAAGTTAGGGAAAATTAGGTGCAATTGATTGAACCTCATGTTGGTATAATTTATCAATATATATATTTTTTTAAGATTTTATTTATCCATTTGACAGAGAGAGAGAGATCACAAGCAGGCAGAGAGGCAGGCAGAGAGAGAGGAGGAAGCAGGCTCCCTGCTGAGCAGAGAGCCTGATGTGGGCCTCGATCCCAGGACCCTGAGATCATGACCTGAGCTGAAGGCAGAGGCTTAACCCACTGAGCCACCCAGGTGCCCTTTATCAATACATTTAAACTGAATATTTCTACATTTTTTATTCCTGGAAATAAAGAGTCCTTTCTGTGTTTGTGTACATGGCATGTAAGACTGATAATATCATATACACAAAGTACTTGTATCTTTTATTTTGTATTTTAAGGGACTACTTTAAGTTATTTTTAAAAAAATATTTTGTTTGTCAGAGAACGAGAGCACAAGCTAGGGGGGAAGGGCAGAGGGAGAGGGAAAAGCAAGTTCCCCACTGAGCAGGGAGCCTGATGAGGACGTCAGTCCCAGGACCCCGGGATCATGACCTGAGCTGAAGGCAGATGTGAACCGAGAGCCACCCAGGCATCCACTACTTTAAATTTTATGTTACATGGATCCCAGTTTTGCCTTGCTGAAGGATTATACAGTTTAGGGGGCTCTCTTTAGTAAGAGGAATACAGAACTTAAAATACAAAGTTAGATGTGAATGTGAACATTCATATGGGATAAGGGAAAAAAAAGCTTAAAATTTTTTAAGGTTTTTAAATAGTTGTAGAATATTTTACAAATATTCTAGAATTCTACAACTATTTAAAATATTTCTACAAATATTTAAAATTACAGAAAATAACTCACTATATTTATTAACTACCTCACAAATCTCTATAATACTATTCCCTATAAGACTAGTTGAATGTTTTTTGAGTACATCATTATATGACAAATAATCTTGTAATATTCTCCGTAGAGACGACAGAAAGGTAATTTAGCTTTTTGCTACCATGGCTGATTAAAACTTGTTTTTCAGCATTAATAGTTGGGATGTAGTCAATATGAGATTTTACAGTGGGGTCTACTTACTATTTGCAGTACTGCTTTTGGTTTGTGCAGTACAAACAGGAATTCTAATAAATTCTATTTTGAGAAATTCCTATAACATTATGTTGTGTTGATAATTATATATGCTGCATTATTGGGAATATTTATGAAGGAATAGAACTTTCATTTTTTATTGCTATCAATGAGAACTGAATCTTCTTGTTAGAATTTATATATTTGATAATTATAAGAATATTTCACATATTAGCTTCTTGTCCTATACATCTGAAACCTTTTTTTTTTTTTTCTGTATACTTAAAAATATTCTGTGCTGGGAGTCACAGGACACATTCATGTCAATTATGATCTCTGGATATATACGTTGATTTCAGTGATGGCTGGTGAGTCAGCAACAACTTAACCATACATAGAAAAAACTGTGAAACATACATATAGTGGACCAAGTAAATATATCTCTAACCCAGCTTTCCCTTAGCCAGATTTTAAAATGCCCATGGGTACTCCATGGCTACCTAACTCCAGAGGGTTTGTGATGGAGAAGAAGTCAGAGAGGGAAGAGGGAGCAGTTTTCAAAACTTTAGAATAAACAGTGATTATATGACTACATTGCAAAAGAACTCCCTGAGGCCTTGCAAAAGCTTCATGTAAGTGAGGTACACTAAAATTAAGCCTCATTAGCTTCACAGTAAATCTGCCCCTGATTATAGCAACTTCTGAGTAAAAGGCTTACCCTAGAGGGGCCTGCTTTTTCCAGATCTAGATATAACTTTTTCACAAAAGTTATGAGCAAATCAAAAGACACTGAAGTTGTGACCCAAGAACTGTTTCCTGCTTCTTAGTGCACTAATTCTGTGTGGACCATTAAAAAATGAAAGACTGGGTGCATGACAGACAACAAGGAAGTTGGAGGGAAGCAAAAATATGTACTGAGCTTTAAAAAAAAAAAAAAAATGGGAGGCCTATTTTAGAACGTTGAAGGTAGAAAGTTGAGTGTTGCAACATTGAAGGTAGAAAGTTGAGTGTTGCAAAGCCCAGGAATTTCCAAAAGACACCCACTGGCTGTCTAACAAGAATTCTATGATAAGTCAAAAATTGTTCACAATCTTGTTCTCAGTCTTCCTTGAAAAGGAATATGATTTTTGTCAGTCTGTCTGAGTTGAACAGATGCCAGGATGTTAACTTAGAATAACTAGGTTCTCTAGAGACTAAAGTATAATTCTGAAGGCCAAATTATTAATTTAGAGTAAAATAAAACTCCCCACAGACCTGAATTCTTCTGTTAAAGGTTTCTCTCTTTATAGACTAGCTTGAATAAGATGTCTGATGGTAAACAAAATGGCTTGGTGAGTCTGGAAGAAAAAACTGGGGGTATGTTTCAGTTCTTTCAGGCTGCTCTACCAAATCCCACAGACTGGGTTGGATGCAAACAACAAATACTTACTTTTCACAGTTTTGGAGGTGGGAAGTCCAAGGTCATGGCACTGGCAGATCCAGTGTCTGATGGATCATTAGACAGCTGTCTTCTCACTGTAACCTCACCTAGAGGAAAGGGCAAAAGGGGTTTATTATACAAGGGCACTAATCCCATTCACAGGGGCTCTGCCTTCAAGACCTCATCACCTCCTAAAGTCCCCACCTCCTAAACTGTTGCCTTGGGGCTATGGGTTTCAACATATGCATTTTGGGTGCAGGTGTGAGGGTGGTGGTAACAAACAATCCGACCATAACGGAGTGCCTGTGATCCTAAGCAAAGTTTCTCTCTTAATATGTATTGAATCACTCTCTACCATCCGCCCCCAGTCTGTTAAAGTGAAGTCTTGATTTTCTTTTCACATTGATAGATGCACATTGCACATTTGTTATGTATGACATGCTCTTTGTTAACGCATATAAATTGCCATTGTTATGAGTATAGTCCAACCCTGGCCCAAATGGGAGCTATTCCTCATCTTTCAGGTGACAGGGCATACATTTTTTCTATATATTTTAAAATTTTTACAAAAGTCATACTTGCTTATGGTTGATGAATTAGAGGGCTTACATAGTTAAGTGTAGCCCACTACTGAGTCACCACCATTCACATTCCTGAGATTGGGACATTCCCTACATATCGCGAATAATGTGTGTAGTAGAAACTTTTGATTGTCAGTTTTTGGGTATTTTCTGTTAACAACGTGCTAAGATAGATGAAGACTTAGCCCACTTACAACTAACAAATCTTCCTTCCTTCCAATATGGCTATGTTATCATTTTGGTCCTAAAGTCTTATATTTATAACATTAAATAATATTCTTTTACCTTTGCTTTTTATTCTGCCAATTATAAGCACTAATTTTTATCCCCTACTCTATAAAGTGTAGATATTTGCATCTGTAACTCTTCCTTTCAGCACTTTCCTCTTGCAATTTCTATTTGTACTTTACCTTTTGTCAAGACTACAACAGTTGCCTACTACAGATTATATGGAAGAGAAATTTCGTTCATTAAACCCAAGACTACTAATATTTGCAATCTGTCCAAGAATTAATTGTTAGGAAAAAACATTAATCAAGAAAGAGTTTTATAAGCAATAAGCATGGTCTTTCAGAGCCTGTACCTTGCTTTGCTTAAAAACTCCAGGCAAGAAGTCCTAGAATATTGCCATGAAGTGTGGTTAAGGGCAACTACTCATGTGCACTACTTTCTTATGATCTGAATGCAGACACTAAGGCCACTCAGGTCTAGTCAACTCATCCTGTGCATGATAAACAGCCTTTCTGTGATTCTCTGTAAAATCCTCTCCCAAAGGTCCAACAAACTTCGACTTTTTTGTACACGTAGATGTCTTCATGCCTGTAGGAAACCTACACAAGCATTCAGGTTCAGATATTGCTGGTTTCTGTGATCTTGTAAATTGAGAACACTAATAATGACACTTACATTAGTATGATTCCATAATTACATTTCACTGAGAAGTGTCTCGTTTTCATTTCTGGCTCAGTGTTTTGTTTTCCAGTTGCCCTCTTCTTCGTCACTATTTGCCTCCATTACGTGATCTTTTCTTCCCTGCCCCACTTGGAGTCATGCAGCTGCCTTCAATGAGAGAGGCTGAATATAAGAATAAAAATTTTCTCCTGGATGAATCAGAAGGACTCTAAATTCAACATCTTAAAAATTGAACTCATCATCTTTAATCCAGCTTAGCTCCTTCTCTGTTCTTTCTCGAAAGACACCCAATCCTAAGGCCAGAAATCCACATGGCATCCCAGTTCTAGGCTCTTATTCTCCAGATCCTGTGTGTGGTGAAGTCATATCGGCTATGCTTTCTAGAGAACAATTGGAGGGCAGCTTCTCTGTCCTCATGCCTGCTGTCTTGGTGTGATTGGAACTGAATTCTGAATCCTCTCACTAAGGAATTCCTGCAGCAGTGCCTTAACTGCTCTCCTTGCCTCTGGTCTTAGCTCATCTTCAAGCCATTTTCTGTTCCCACTCAGCGTGATTAATCTTTCTTATACTCGGATCTGATCAAATGCATTTTCTGCTTAGAAAACTTTATTGCTTTTTCTTTGCTTACATGATAATGCCCCAGACCTCCAACAAGGTCTTTCATTACCTGGGTCTGCTTGCCTCCACAGCCTGGTATCTTACTGCACCTCTCCACACGGAACTATTCCTAAATGTCTGTTGTGCCTCCTCCCCATATATCTTTAGGCTTTTGCATATTTGATCCTGTCTCATTGGAACAAACTTTCAATTACCTTTGCTCCTGGCAAACTTGTGTGTCAGGTCTCTGTTTAGATTCTAAACCCTTTCCTGAATATCCTCATCTAGGTATTAAATGTCACCCTCCTACTTCCAAAGACAATGTCTTAACTGCTTCTCAGAATGCATATAGTATGCTGAAATTATCTCTTTACCTATACATTCTTCGTGGAGATTGTATCTAATTCCTCTTGCCTCCCTAATGCCGAGGATAGATGCCAGCATTGCCTGGCATCTATTTGCTTAGTGGTGAATGAAATCATCCGAGAACTTTGTCATAAATTCCTGATTCAAACTATTTTCAGTGGAGCAGATAACTATTTCATGTGATGGTATAATTTTGCTTTAAAAGAAATAAGTGGATTAGATGACATCTGCAAGTTGTTTTAAGGCTATTAGAATATTAAATGTACTGCCTTTGCATATTCCAAAGCGGGCGCCATTGTAACAGCTTTTACAAAGCCCTCCTCAAGTTACTAGGGTTTACCTGTGGTTTGCAGCAATTGCCACATGGTTAAGAAAGCTACTTTTATATACACTTTAATTTTCTAACTGCATCAGCATGAGAAAAGCAATTGCTGCATGTATTTTTAAGAGTATAAATAACAATCTCTGTGATAGATTTGCTCCATTTTAATTTCAATTCAACAACTTTTTTTTTTCTCCCAGAAAGCTATTTGAAATCTTATTTTGCAATCAGTTTATTTAAAAGATACTTCCAAATGGGAAATTTGTTTCCCAATTTTTTGATTAACCTTCTTAAACTATTTGGTGGCATTCTCTCGCAGGGATTTCAAAAAATCTCTGGCCCTGTCATGTGGATATGTCACTGGGAAGCTGTGCTCCTCCGGAGGGCTGGATTTAGTGTCTAAGCTTCAGTTCACCCAAGTGTTCCATAGTATTATATCTATTGCTAACTGAAATTTTCTTCTCTAGATATTCTGTGCTTTGTTCTGAACTTTCCCATATAGAGTTGCTCTTCAGCTTGTTTTATAATGATATATTTAGTGTCTGATGGAATTTGGGTTAGTTTAATTGTCCACTTTTTTTTTTTTTAAGATTTTATTTATTTATTCGACAGACAGAGATCACAAGTAGGCAGAGAGGCAGGCAGAGAGAGAGGAGGAAGCAGGCTCTCCACTGAGCAGTGAGCCCGATGCGGGGCTTGATTCCAGGACCCTGGGATCATGACCTGAGCTGAAGGCAGAGGCTTTAACCCACTGAGCCATCCAGGCATCCCTAAATTGTCCACATTTTAAAATTATTCTTTGAAAACTGTATCATCGAACTAGAAGTTGGCAGAAGGTAGAGCAATAGTCCTAATAACTGTTAAGTGCTGCTCCTTCATTTGTTATGAGATGGCCCTTGTCTGCTGGGACACTGGGCTTCCAGTTGCTTTTCTTGAGGTCCCAATTCCATGCAAGAGCCTCAAGGCTAGTGGCAGGAGAAAGCTGGGGCTGGGTATATGGGATGGTGCTTCCCCCACACTGAACCCCAAGAGCTTCATTTGAGCTTCTGGGTAAAATTTCATTAGAAAAATAAAAAAACAAAAAACTGAATAGAGCATATTGCTACAAAATATTTTGAAAACAGGTGGGATAGATAGAATCTGAGTGAGGCTTAGGGAGTAGAGATGATGCAAATCTGCCTAAAAGTGGATTTTGCTTCTGGCTATGTCCTGCATACTCGAGTACCCAATCCACTCTGTGCACAGACTGCTAACTAATCAACCCTTCTGTTATTAAACCTATGGCTCATCGCATTCAGGGTCTTCAAGGACAATTCACATTCGTAACAGATCCAGTGTTTTCCCTCTGCAATAACTACTCAGGGCATGCCTTGGAAACTTCCTCCCCACTGAGGGTTGAAGAAGCCTGGCCTTCCCTTCTTGAAGAGCATCCAGAATTAAAATTTTGCCTTTTTTCTGAACATATTTTCAAGGAGGCATACTCTCCAGTTTATTCTGTTTATCTTCATAATTTAAATAATGACTAAAATTGTTAAATATTTAAAGTATGCAAGTGCATAGGAGAAATGAGTCAAGTATTGTTTATTCCTATCTTCTTCCAGTGGTGCTCATCTCTCCCTTGCCACGTGTGGAGAGCGTTGCTTGTGTTTTGTTTGACCAGAGATCCTTGCCCATCTGTTGGAGACCGCAGGAGTCTCTCTTTTGGGAAATGCTCTTTCCCTACTCCAGGGGTTCTGGAGAGAAGAATTTCTACACGACCCCCCTAAGCCTGGCCGTAGGTGACTCATATGAGCGAATAGGCTAGTCAGAATTCCCTTATGGGATTTATACTTTCTTTAGTGAGAAAGAAGTTATCTTTCTCCTGGAATTTACTGATGTGAAATGAGGTAAGCCTGAGTAGTAATTGCAGGCTGTTCTTAGCTCATATCTGCTCTGCTTTTGTCTGTGTGATAGAAGGGCTGATTTTTATACTCTCATGTTAATATTCTTGGGGTGGCAAGAAGTCTATCTCCTTGGCAGGGTGCCTTAAGCATGACTCTGCCCAGGAAACAGATAGTTTCTATAAAATAGAGGATTTCTATTTCTGAGAACTTGAAGATTTTAGTTTTTCCCTTTCAAAACACTGTCATCTTTTCCTGCTTCAGAAAAGTTTGAAATTTAAGCTAAAGTTTTGTGACAGATTGCTGCTCCCACAGCTTCTGTGGTTGAGGCAAAAGCAAACAAGCATTTAATGGTTTTCACCTTTTAACTCTTTCCTGCCTGTAATATCCTGATTAAATACATACAAATTACTTCTATATGCAAAATGTCCACTGTAAAATATAATTTCCTATAGCCTGTTTGCTTGTATTAATATCACAGGTGTACTTTATAAATATTTGCACTAAAGATAATTAAAACATTAATTTGCACCTTTCTGGTTGTGCTACCTTCATATTTCCTGTTCCATGAAAACATTATGAACCTAGCTACCTTCAGATTCAAATTCATGCCTTTTCATGCCTTTGTCAGCTAGTTTCTACCTTTCAAACCCATGTGTGTTGAATAGATTCCTCTCGGCTCCCTGAAAAGTAGAATGAGGACAATTTGTTAAGAATCACACTGACGTCATCTGCTATCCAGGTGAGCAAAGAGTTAGGATATAGGTCATCACTTTGGTCCCAGTTGTCTCTGTCTTCTTTTTATTTATCCTTAAAAGACTACAGTAGTTGAGAATGGGCATCGTTTTAACAGAATGAGTACATTTCATTACAAACAAAAATGAAACGAAGCTTTGGGTGTCTCTTTTTCTAAAGACGTAATTGAAGTATGCATATTTTTTTTTGTATTACTTCTCCAATCACTGATTACTTCTCTGCTGCTATGATGGTAGGTAACTGCTACAGAGGCATATTGGGTACATAATCTGAGATTTCTTTTCACTTCTGTGATTGCTTCCTCTCTGCTTAGGACATCCCTTTCTCATCTATCAGGCAAAGGGAGTCCAAAATCTGGAGGTAAAAATGCATATTTAAGTCATGTGTCATGTCTAAGCATTTGAGATTTAAATGTGGTATTGGAATCTAAATTTTAGATACTTTAAAATGACACATGCTTTAGACATAAAAGGTTATTTCTTTCTTACTCATAAAAGATTACCCAGGATATTGTTTATGATTTGAAATAGGTGTACTACCCCCAAATAGTTATGCTCATAGTTCAGCAAATAATTAAGCTCCCAACAAAGTAAAGAAGTAACAGGTGTTCAAAAATATATCTTTAGAAGAGATCACAATGTTTAAAATTCTTAAAAAGTGTTTCCTGGTAAATTTTCCTATTTTTTTTTTTTTTAAGGTGTCTGGTTGTCTAAGCTGCCAGGAGTAGATATTAACATTTACTTAGGTAAGAGAAAAGAAAGATATTCAGCAACACAGATATCAACTGTAGATAAAAGGAGAGACATCTCTTCAAGTAAAAGTTAGAAGATTCTCACTAATGATACAATTAGAGGACAAAGTAATGTCTTACATTTGCAGCTTAGATGGTAGAATGAAGTTGTAGTCACTGTAAGCCCAATGGTGATGTGTATTCTGAAAGAAGTCACAGGTGCTGCAGTGAAAGGTCCTGCAAAGACATTAAATACTTTTAAATATAAATTGTATAAGAACTCCCCTCCAAGGTTATGCCCTGTTTGCATTAACAAATAAGAACGCAGATGCTATTACCAGATATCCTTACCATCGCTATAGACTGCTTATTGGAAAGCCAGTGCAGACCTATGATTATCATTATGTTCACATACGTTATGTTCTAAATGTATAATTTCTTCTAGCTCCCTAGACAAATATGCATTGTGGTATTTTAGAATTACATAGTGAAAACTTCTCAAGTGTACAGAACGTGGTAAAAATGAACAAATACCATGAATATTTTTAAGGTTCAGATAAGATTTTGAATTAGGAGACAAAGACAACAGTGTTAAAGCTCTATATTCCTTTCTGAAGTAAAGACATGTATTCAGTCTAAATGTATTTTAATAGGGCAAATTTAATTTAATGTTTGCATCCTGAAGGGGCAAAGAATGAAACAGAAAAGTGTCTATCTAGTCCATTAACTGCATTAAAAAAAAAAAAACCTCTACTTATGAAATAACCTATCTAATAACTTCATGGATCATTAAAAGTACTTGAGAGACTTATTGGCAGTCTGGCTTTAAGGTTCTTTAACTTGGAATCTTTATGGGGGAGGGAATGCAGCATTCCTTTCAGTGAGTTCAAAACCATTCTTGGAATTCAAGTCATATTTTACATTTGATTTTTATTGAGACTTGGGAAAGAAAGAAAGTAAGACCACATTGTGACACTCTTGCTTTAAGAAAAAGCGATTTATGTGACAGAAAGTTTGCTTTTGATTATCCTTATTCTTATTCTTATTCTGAATCTCTGTTCCAGTTTTGGAGGCAGTGGTGGAGGAGGTGGACAATGGATCTCCATTTTCTTGTGTTAGGTGCTGAATACCTTCTCTTACCTCTTCCATCAAATACCCCCCAGTCAAAACTCCCAATTCATCAGTGTCTTGAATTTAATGACTAATTTAAAAGATGACCTTCTGTGTTCTCTTTTCCATGTATAAGAATATGTGTCATTTCGGATTCTAAATGGTGAAATGTATTGATTAGGATGGAGGGTTCAGGGCCTTTATGGTTAACTGATCAAAGAAGGGATCTAGGTTTGTTTATCTTGTTATTTATTCCTGTGTCTGAAAATTAGAAGCCATTTAGCAGTCACCTCCTCAGAAGGGCTGTGTTGCTTTGCTCTAAGAGAATTGTGACTTGATTATTAGTTACTTAACTGTTACTACTACTTATTTTCTACCTCAATTGTTATGTTGGTTTGACACATGGTACTCTAAAATGAACTCATACTTCCAGGAAAAATAGGGACATAAGAAGAAGCTTCTAACCACCCAGAAACTCACCAAAGTAACAAAACATAATAAAAAATAGGGATAACATCTTCATCCATTCTGAACGTAAGAAATGTGCCAGCTCTCTCCTACATGTTTGAGGTATTATTTTCTCCCATAGAACATACAGATGTCAGTAAATTGATGTAGACAATAGGCATTATCACACGTTTTCCATTTTTTTCAAAAGTCTTATTTATTTGAGAGAGAAAGAAAAAGCGAGAAAGGGAGAGGCAGAGGGAAAGGGAAAGAGTCTTTTATTTAAAATTCTTTATTTAAATTCAATTTAGTTAACATATAGTGGATTATGAGTTTCAGGGGTAGAGTTCAGTGATTTATGAGTTGTATATAACATCCCGTGTTCATTCCATCAGCGCTCTCCTTGATCCCCATCACCCAGTTACCCCAACCCCCCACCTACCTTCTCTGCAGCAACTCTCTGTTTGTTTCCTAGAGTTCAGCCTCTCCTGTGGTTTGCCTCCCTCTATATTTTCTTCTTATTTTATTTTTCCTTTCCTTCCCCTATGTTCATCTGTTTCATGAATTCATGAATTCATAAATTCCACATGTGAATAAAATCATATGGTTTTTGTCTTCTCTGACTGACTTATTTCGTTTAACATAATACCCTCTAGTTCCATCCATGTCATTGCAAATGGCAAGATTTCATCCTTTCTGAATTCTGAGTGATATTCAATTGTATATTTACACCACATCTTCCTTATCTATTCATCTGTCATTGGACATCTGTGCTCTTTCCATAGTTTGGGTATTGTGGGCATTGCTACTATAAACATTGGGGTGCATGTGCCCCTTCAAATCACTCTTTATATCCTTTGGGGTAAATACCCAGTGGTGCAGTTGCTGGGTCTTAGGGTAGTTCTATTTTTAACTTTTTGAGGAACTGCCATACTGTTCTCCAGAGTAGGGGGAGAGAGAGTCTTAAGCAGAATTCCACCCAACAACATGCCCACAGGCTCCATCCCATGACCCTGAGATCATGATCTGAGCTGAAGTCAAGAGTCAGACAAATAACTGACTGAGCCTCCCAGGTGCCCCACACATTTCCCTTTCTTAGGAGAACTATACAACATTGTGCAAAAATCTGAAAAAATTCTGGATAATTCATGTGAAGGATGAAGAGCTTTTGGCAATCACAACATAAGAAAAGATGTAAAATATCTGCCCAGGGCTCTCTTTTTTTCAGTAATGCTTAGCTGCAAAAGAGAAGAAAGGGATAGTCTGCAGCCATATTCCTGATTTTATGTGTGTCCGTATTCTGAAAGGTTCTTCAGGCAGGTTTCAGCATGGGGTCAGAGAGCCCTCTACTATGGAGGAGTGAAATCTAAAGGAAAGGGTGCGTTCTGAGGTGGAAGCAGGGTCTGGAGGAACTTTTTTTTTTTTTAAATTTTATTTATTTGGCACAGAGAGAGAAAGAGAGAGAGGGAGAGAGAGAGAGGGAGAGAGCGCAACCACAAGCAGGGGGTGTGTGAGAAGGAGAGGAAGAAGCAGGCTCCAACAGAGCAGGAAGAGCGATGCGGGGCTCCATCACAGGACTCTGGAATCATGACCTGAGCTGAAGGCAGGCAAATGACTGAGCCACTCAGGCACCCTCTGGCTGAGCTTGTTACATCATTTTAGCAGCTGTAGACCCATGGCAGTAAGAGCAGCTCTGATGGGAATATGCAGGACATGTGAACCTAGTTGCCTAGGGTGGTCTTAATTGCTGCTGAGCAACATAAAATGTTCAGGCCTAAGGCTACAGGCCTATATATGGCTAATAAATTGGGAGACAAATTATGGTAGATTCACACAATAGAATACTACACAGCAAGAAGAAAGAACAAAGTACTGCTATATTCAAAGCATGGAAAAATCTAGATGATTCATCCTGAGTGAGTCAGACACAGAAGAGCATACACTGTGTAGTTCCATCTCTTCAGAGTACAAACACAAGCAAAAGTAATGTATTTGATAGACATAAGAATAGGAGTTAACTTTGGAAGAAAGTAATGACTGGGATGTGGCAGGAAGGAGGCTTTGGGGGTAGAGATAATGTTCCATATGCATAATGGGTATAAACATTGTTTAGTCAGAATTAATTGAGGCACTCATAGTTTATTATATGCATAGACAATTTTATTATATGTATATTGCATCCTTTATTATATATATATTGCATGTTTTGCTTTAAAACCATGGCAAATCCCATTTTGTGACAAGGAAAAGAACTTAAACTCAAAGAATTAACAGAGTATGCCTCATCCACAACAAATGGTACATAGCTGCCTGTACCCCATCCTAGGGAGGAGTCATTGAGTAAGTTGTGTTTGTCAGACCACTGAAATCGATGAGAAGTAGCTCTACCAGACAGTGAGAGTAAGTCATGATGGGACTATGTGACTAACAATGCATAAATGTTGAAGGGGAACTTATTGCTAATGGTTTCTGTAGTTTGACAGACACCCACACTTGCCTCTCTTAATCATAATGTTTTGAATATAGTCAGGGAGACTGTTGTGGTGTGGATCTCTATGACATATTCCCTTTCCCGGCTTTTCCTTATCATGAAATAAGTGAAGCTTGTGTCTCATGGCAATTTTGATTATTAATCCAGATCACTGCTGCTAACTGAGCAGTAAATGTTGCAATATATGCTAGTGAATTTATTTCCCAAGACTCTTCCAGTTTTTGAATGCTCAAATATATTTGAAATTAAGCCTTTGGAAAAAATATTCAAGCAATGCTCAGTGTCAGCTCTTTAGTAATTTTTGGTAGAAAATGTGGCTTCCTTTTGCAAAGAAATCCAGTTGTTTAATTACTGTGATACTGCATCATAATAAAACTTTACTGTTGAAAAGATCTGTTCTTTCAAGAGCAGAGCATCAAAGAGAAGCACAACACAGGTACTGACTTTTGTCAAATTGGGTGAAGACACTTTCAGACAGTAGTTTTTATCATGACCAGGACATGCAAAATAAAGGACTTTTTTCTTTTATTAAAGGAAAAATTATTTTCAATTTAATTCAGTCACTCAGAAGAGATCATGATATTCATTAAGAAATAGCGTTTTCTCATTTTCCAATTGACTCTGTACTTATCTTTTCACCTATCTTGTAGAGATAAAGTGATAAGATGGGACAGTTCAATTGAAGCTTTGAATATAATTTAAGGAGGCAAAAGTTGCTGATATATGTGTTTTGAGAAATGTGAGGTTTAACAAAAATTATAGAGTAGTGGCTACCAATAGATAAAATGGATATGTTGCATCTTTTCTAGGAGCTCAAAGCACCTTACACATATTATGTCATTTATCCTCACAAATACAGAGAAGCAGAAAAACAAAATGGCGCCTTTGAAGTATACATCACGTGGGCCGGGGATAAAACACTTGTCATGGTAGGAAATGTTTTTTTCATGATCTGAGTTTTCAGGGACTGAAACTTTTTTGTACAAAAGTAATCACTGACCTCTATCTCTGAAATCAGTAATACATTGTATGTTAATTAATTCAATTTAAATTTTTAAAAAGGAAAAAAAAATAAAAAATAAAAAAATTTTAAATTTAAATTTAAATTTTTTAAAAAAGGAAAAGTAAATAAATTTGGGGTTGAAGCTCAAAAAAAAAGTAATTTTGGGGATTTTTATAAACTGTATTTTTTAATTTACTTTGTAGAAATACAGTGTTTGGGGAATTAATAGAGCACCTAAGGTTTCTAAGACATTCACAAATTATTCTTATCCCTAATACTTATTTTGGAAGGGATGTTTCTGGATGAGTAGTAACAAAATCACAAATGTCTCCTTATTGAAATTTAAAACTGAACTATTTTGTGTATGACTTCCTTTTCCCAGTGAAAAGTATCAAATTGGGTGTGCAGTTAGAATTTTTCCGTTTTCATTTTATGAACATTGCTTTGTAACATAGACCCTGAGGTCAATAACAGCTTACATATGAGTCAAACGCCATAAATAAGCTTTTATTATACCAAAAAATAGATATATTTTACTTTTGACAGGGTAGAAAATATCCTTTCCAATTTCCTATGTTTTGGGGGCTCAGTTTATGTCCAGCTGTCACTGTTTACATCTCCTGCTATTTTTGCAATGAATAATTGCCTGAACCCTGAGAAAACAATTTCTTTTTGAAAAGAGTTAAAGTCATTCATCATAAATATGTTGTTATTTCATTTGTGAAGCTACTCTTTGATAAAAGTTTGGAAAATCCAAGCTAAATTTTGTATGTCCATTGGCTCTGTGGTCAATGTATAATGTATGGATAGTAATGGAGGATTATTACTCATTCCTTCTCCGTCTCTCTCCTTTACTGTTGTAGTCCCAGTTTCTTGTTTCATATGCTTTTCAATGTTTTCTTTCTTTTTCAACTTTCCTTACCCCAGGGTGGGGTTATTTCACGTCCCAACTTGAGTTGAAATTTTAGTGAGTCATTGGAACTTAAGGTGTTCAGAAGGAAATCGGAAGTTCAGGAAAAAAAAAAAAAAAAAAAGCTCAAATAAAGGGACATTTACTAAACATGACAATGAAAACTGCATCCGCAGCTGAGTTTTAAAACTTCCCCTACATTCAGCTCTGGTTGTATTATTAGGTATAACTGCAGTACGTATAGATCCATTCTGAATATTAACGTCCTTTCCCCATTGGACAGTTCTTGAGTGTGTATGGTCCCTTAGTCTTGGCATTCATCTGATCAACCCTTAATGCATTCTGGCGCAAGAGAGAACTTCCCTTCTACAGACAAGGAAACCAAAAAAAAAAGGTTAGTTATATACCCAAGATGATCTCAGGAGGAGATGGGAAAAATGTATTTTCTGCTGCCTTTGCTGTCCATTTGGTGTACTAACTATTGTGCCATGGCGAGTAGAGGCCTGTTTAATGCCTGAAGTCATCAGCTCTCAAGTTGGTAGAAACAGCTGGGAATATGCAAAATCATAGGTTAGGTGTATTGAAAAAATATTTCAGTACAGAATATTATTGGTGAAAATAAACACTGAGAAGTTATTTTATTAAATTAAATTTAATTTTATTTTTCAGTGTTCCAGGATTGACTGTTTATGCACCACACCCAGTGCTCCATTCAATGCATGCCCTCCTTAATACTCACCACCAGGTTTACTCAACCCCTCATCCCTCCCCTCCAAAACCTTCAGTTTGTTTCTTAGAGTCCACAGTCTCTCATGGTTTGTCTCCCCCTTCAGTTTCCCCCAACTCACTTGTCCTCTCCAACTCCTTGTCCTCCATGTTATTCCTTTTGCTCCACAAGTGAGTGAAACCATACAATTCTCTCTGCTTGATTTATTTCACTCAGCATCATCTCTTCCAGTCCCATCCATGTTGATACAAAGTTGGGTATTCATCTTTTCTGTTGGCTGAGTAATATTGCATTGTATATATGGACCATATCTTCATATCCATTCACCTGTTGAAGGGCATCCACAGTTTGGTGACTGTGGTCATTGCTGCTATGAACATTGGGGTACAGATGGCCCTTCTTTTCACTACATCTGTATCTTTGGGGTAAATACCCGGTACTGCAATTATAGGGTCATAGAGTAGCTTATTTTTAATTTCTTAAGGAATTTCCACACTGTTTTCCAAAGTAGCTGCATCAACTTGCATTCCCACCAACAGTGTAAGAGGGTTCCCCTTTCTCCACATCCTCTTCAACACATGTAGTTTACTATCTTATTAATTTTGGCCATTCTAACTGGTGTAAAGTAGTATCTGAATGTGGTTTTGATTTGAATCTCCCTGATGGCTAATGATGATGAACCTTTTTTTCATGTGTCTGTTAGCCATTTTTATGTCTTCTTGGAGAAGTGTCTGTTCATGTCTTCTGCCCATTTTTTAATGTGATTTTCTGTTTTATGTGTGTTGAGTTTGAGGAGTTCTTTATAGATCTTGAGTGTCAGCCCTTTGTTTTTATTTTTTTTAAGATCCTATTTATTTATTTGATAGAAAGAGAGAGAGAGAGAGAGAGAGAGAGAGAGAGCACAAGCAGGGGAACTACAGGCAGAGGGAGAGGGAGAAGCAGGCTCCCCACCGAGCAGGGAGCCTGATGCTGGGCTGGATCCTAGGACACTTGGGATCATGACCTTAGCCGAAGCTCAGACACTTAACTGACTGAGCCACCCAGAGAAGTTCTTCTTTAGTACACTTGTGTGGTGGATTTGTCATTTATCATAATGTGCAAATATATAGTACATATTTCTTTTATTGTTTGATAAACATTTTATCTTGCAAAATATCCCCTTTGATAGCAATACATTTAAAAATAAAAGAGCATGATTAATTAAATATTAAGAGCAGACTTTTCAAATCTCAAGACAGTTGATGATTGTGTAATTTGTACATAATATCTATAAATAGTTACATTTATGGTGGAGCTTTATGGTCACATAAAAATCAGAAGACACAGGGCGCCTGGGTGACTCAGTGGGTTAAGCCACTGCCTTCGGCTCAGGTCATGATCTCAGGGTCCTGGGATCGAGTCCTGAATCGGGCTCTCTGCTCAGCAAGGAGCCTGCTTCCTCCTTTCTCTCTCTCTGCCTGCTTCTCTGCCTACTTGTGATGTCTCTCTGTCAAATAAATTTAAAAAAAAATCAGAAGACACAGATTCACTAAAAAAGCATCTGCACCTACTCAAAATGTTATAACTTATTTGAAGAGAATTGTAGAAAAAGGAAGTAATTTAACACATGCAGTTGCAAAAGGTACATTTACAAATCAGTCTGTGAAACATGACTTTTCATTTAGATTGAGCAACAGTTTTTATTTTTATTTGCTTTTTTTTATTACCAGTTTTTATGTGTGCAGCTGTTGTGTTTGTTTTCACCATCAGAGGAAGAACTTCACCAATGCTTAAGAGATGCTGGTTTTAGGGGCACCTGGGTGGCTCAGTGGGTTAGAGCCTCTGCCTTTGGCTCAGGTCATGATCCCAGGGTCTTGGGATTGAGCCCCGCATCGGGCTCTCTGCTCGGCAGGAAGCCTGCTTCCCCTTCTCTCTCTGCCTGCCTCTCTGCCTACTTGTGATCTCTGTCAGATGAATAAATAAAATCTTAAAAAAAAAAAAAAGAGATGCTGGTTTTATATCGGTGTCATTAGAATAAAAGTTATAGAAACAAATAGAAATCAAAAAGAAAATCAGTTAATTTTAACAAGAGTTAATATTTTTTTTTCCTGAGACATGGAATCAGATATACCTGGGAGCTCACCCTGTTGAAGATGAAACACTTGACAATATTGTGATTGCTGCTGTGAATTTGGTGAAAAGTTTAACATTAAAGATAAATGTATATGTTTTTGTGGCAATGATTGGAATGTACATTTTGGTGGGCTACAGCATTAGATAAAAGTAATGTTCTTGTTAAATTAAGAAATCCATAGACGAAAATGAACTTAGAATTAGCTCATCTGAACACATAATTCATCAGTAATTATGTCTAAATAAAATATGATCATCTACTGATGAAATTAGCAGCTGTATTGACAAAACTTAAAAACAATTTACATATTAACAGAATAACTGAACTATAAAAAATATTTTAGCAAAGCAGAACATGCTTTCACTCTTGGGTGTTCATATATTATCAGATTTTAAAAATATCTGAGACTTCATAAAATACTTTATTGATGAAAGTGTCTGATAATACCATTAAACACTTTTATCAATGAGTCTTATCAATATTTATTGCATTTTGCTCAATGCTGGTTAGAAATAATCAAAATATTCAGTAAGTCTTCAACTTTTGAATATTTTTAGCCAATTTTGATTATTGAACTCTAAATGTACAAAGATGACATTGAAATCTCCTCCTAAAAAAATCCAGGGAAGAGCTCAACAAATATACAGTGAGAACATAGACTGTATACAAGTTTTAATTTTGAAATTCGAAAATTATAGTTAGAAATCTTAAATCTTATAGTTAGAAATCTTTTGGGAAGATTCTTGATGGAACTTATATTTTCATGATAGTATGATAAGAACACTTGTTGAAGAGAGATACTTTGAATAGAGGGAGGACTACCTGTAAAAACACTTGGGCTGAGATACACTTTTTTGTTGTTGTTGTTCTCTATATTTAATTCCCTATCTTTTTTCTTTTAATTTATTTTCAGCGTAACAGTATTCATTGTTTTTGCACCACACCCAGTGCTCCATGCAATCTGTGCCCTATGCAATACTCACCACCTGGTTCCCCCAACCTCCCACCCCCTACCACTTTAAAACCCTCAGATTGTTTTTCAGAATCCATAATCTCTCATGGTTCACCTTCCCTTCCAATTTCCCCCAACTCCCTTCTCCTCTCTTTTTCCCCATGTCCTCCATGCTATTTGTTATGCTCCACAAATAAGTGAAACCATATGATAATTGACTCTCTCTGCTTGACTTATTTCACTCAGCATAATCTCTTTCAGTCCTGTCCATGTTGCTACAAAAGTTGGGTATTCATCCTTTCTGATGGAGGCATAATACTCCATAGTTTATATGGACCATATCTTCCTGAGATACACATGTTAAAACACAATTTAGAGTTGAAAATATTCTTTAGCAAAATTTTCACTGAGTTTTACAGTAATGTGGCAAGTGCTTTATTTTGACTTAAAGTACTATAGAATACTGAAAGTAGTCAATTGAGGATATCAATATATGAAAACTTATTAATTATATAATTAAATTCTGATCAAGGCTGCAAGCCAAACGTATTTAAAAATTTTAATAATAAGATCCTACTTAAAAGTATATTCTTCAAAAAAATTGTTGTGACATGATATTATTACATGAGGGTTAGGAACTAATTATAATACATGAATGTGTATCAAGATCACTGGGTATTGTACATAAACAATGAATTCTGGAACACTGAAAAGAAATAAGTAAAATAAAAATAAAATAAAATAAAATATTTACCATTCTGCCAGACACCTGGGTGGCTTAGTGGATTAAGTGTGTGCCTTCAGCTCAGGTCACGATCCCTGGGTCCTGGGACCTGAGTCCTGCATCAGGCTCCTTGCTAGCTCCCTATGCTTGCACTCTGTTTCTCTCTCTCTCTCTGACAAATAAATAAAATAAAAAAAAAAAAAGAAGTTTATGATTCTACTTATATTTGCTTATAAACAGTGTAAAGGCTATCTGGTGTTAATTCACATTGTTACACATGGATGTGTGGCATTTTATTTTTTATGAAATATTTAATTAAAAAATTAGTTTTTGAGTAGAATCATTATAAACGAAGCCTGTTTTGTAGAATTAATTCTGTTAGGCCAATCACTCACTTTTTCACTAAGAACTGACACTGTATCTTGACTTTAAGATTGTTACAATAAGCTGGGACTTTTTATTGTGGTTAACTATAGGTATGTTAAAGACCTTTACTCCCTGAAAATTAATATGTGCTGTGGACACTAAAATTGTGGTTTTGTCATGGAGCTGACAAAGAAGGAGCTCGGCAGGCAGATGGATTGTTGCAGCCAAGGGAAGTATTTATGCAGAGAAGTATTTACACAGATAATGGAAGAGTTGGGAACCAAATAGGATGGTGAGGGATTAGAAATAAAAGGACACTAATACCACTGGTAATACCGTTAGCTCTAGGAAATACAGAGAAGAGATGGTGCTACCAGACCCCAGAAGCTAGGACGAGCCAGACCCATGGAGGGAATGGATCTTCAATCTGAAAAGATGCCAGTTAAAGCAGATTTGTGGGAGGCATGAGGAAAACCTCAGTTTTCCCCTTTCAACCCATCTTCCAGTGCCCTGGTCAAGGGAACAGAGGAGGAAGTGGGAATGGGTCGGAAAGCAACAAGCAAATGACCAGCACAGAGATAAACTTTGAACATAACACACTTACCCAAAGAGAAGAATGGGTCTTCTTAATGTTGACCGTGTTTGTAGTAGTAAAATATGACAAATGGATTTATGTATCTGGCAACTCCAAATAATACAGAACAATAGCAGTTTTTAAAAATAATAGTACAAAGCCAAGTATTTCATTTACAGGACTTCACTCAAAATCTAAGTATTCTAATTTTGCACGTAAATATTCTGTGTACTAATTGAAAGCAGACCATACACAGCAGTTTAGAAAGGTAAAGTAGGCTGGTGGCAAGTGTAGACAAAAACAAATCCAAAGTTGGAATATTTGCCTTTCAATATGAGAAAGAGAACAGGAAAAAAAAAATACCCCATAAAATTGAGACAAAATAATTTAAAAAGTTTTTTTGGTTGTTTAATATAAAAAACAATCTATCATAGCCAACTTGAGAACCCTTGAGGGCATGCCTCTTGGGCTTGAAATCTTGCATTTATTGATATTGCTAAAGGTTGAACATGAATCACTGAGAAAAGGTTAGATTATTCACAGTATCAGCTGTTTAAATGGAAAGAATATATAAACATTGTTATATAGATCTGCAGACTCACGTGTTTATCTTTCCTAGTTGAAAAACTAATATATTTTGCATACTTTAAAGTGTCTTGATACCATATAGATAGATAGATCTCTCATTACTATGGTAAGATATATAAAAAGATTAAATGTGAACAAGATTACTGAAAGGAAAACAAGTGAAATGTTATATAGGTTACCCTTAAACACACTTAGACACACATCCCCCCCTTCAGAATGAAGAAACCAAGAGCAACATTAAATTCATTTATTCTACAAATATTTGCTGAGTACATACTATACATCAGACATATTTTAAGTATGTTATCTTTGTTTAAAAGTGACTTCATTTCCAAAAACCGTCTCACAGGGTAACTATATAAAACTTAAAAGAGCTAGTAAAGTGTGAGTGCACTTTTAATTGCATCATTGTTTATTTTGAAATTGACATGCAACTGGTGACATGTGAATGTGACACATTTTCTTTTGCTTATTTACCGATACTGAAATACCCAGTTTATTAGGGACATGTTTATCAACTGGAATAGATTGATAATCCATTTTAAAGACAACGTCGAGGGATATTTGTTGAATGTTGCCCAACAATTCATTAAAAAAAAGAGAAAATAGTAATATTTGCATGTTATAGCCAGAGAACTACAGTGTTCATAGAAATAAGTCTTTGTGAAGCTATTTGAGGAAAGAATAGGAAAGCAGATGAGAGCCAGAGCTAGAGTTAGGTTTCTGACTCCACTGTTGCCACCAGTTTCACTACCCAAAATGATTTATAAAAGGTTTTTATGTTTAACTGCGTATTTCTGGAGAGAAAGCTCATAGCTTTCACCAATCTTAAGACCCAAATGGCAAAGTGCCATTGAGCTAGAGTGACTGCTATCTGCTCTCTTATTATTTCAGTGAAAGATGTATCACAAATTAGTGAGAAAAATACTTCCTGTGGGTTTGGTTATTCATATATCCTAATGTATTTATTAATGGTGAAAGTGTCCCCTTTGTTTCCTCAAATATACCCAGATGAGTGTTGGTGAGCAATTAGCACAGTTAAAATCATTTTGATTTTTCTAATGTTATATTCACTATTGATTATAAAATTCCAAGTTAATTAATGGATCCTTTAGAAGAGGGATGTAAAAAGATGATAGTTATTCATTTTTAAAAGTTAAGTGGTGGAAAATGGAATTTCATTATTTAATAGCTTATAATTTAACCAGTGAGAGAATAAAGATATTTATCATCTCACAGATAAATATGCTATATGTCTAATTTATACCTACCCTGAGCAGTTTCACATCATTAAACATGAAAAAAGTAAATTCATGCAAAATCTTTAAAAATAACTAATATCAAACAATCTGAAATATAGTAAAGAAAAAAATTATAGAAGACAAATCTATTAAAGTCACCCTTCTCTCTTCAGCTTTCTCCCTTCTCCCTTCTCATTTCCATTTCCCATCTCCCATTTTTTTTAAAGATTTTATTTATTTATTTGTCAGAGAGAGAGAGGAGTGAGAGTGAGCACAAGCAGACAGAGTGGTAGGCAGAGGCAGAGGGAGAAGCAGGCTCCCTGCTGAGCAAGGAGCCCGATGTGGGACTCGATCCCAGGATGCTGGGATCCTGACCTGAGCCGAAGGCAGCCGCTTAACCAGCTGAGTCACCCAGGCGTCCCCCATCTCCCATTTTTATTACTGGGCCAGAGTCTCTGAAAAAGGTTTTCTCCCTATCCCCCATTACAAAATCCAAAGTTTTTGAACATAGTCTGACTATTGCATGCATTTCATTTGGTGCTGATATTTTATTTCTAACCAGTGATTAAGAAGTTTGCTAGTATTTCACTTTTTACTGGTATTGGTAAATATGGTGAGCTATTGTCAATGTAAGCTTGAAGACTTTAATACAGTAAAATATCACCAATTCATATTCTGTCATCTGTTTAATGAAGTCAGCACTTCATGTTTTTGAATCTTGAATCTACTGACCAGCGTTGGTGAGTGGCAGATGCCCCATTTATTTCTCAGTATGTTTCCGCTTCTCACTCTTGCTTTGACTTTCGGTTCATTGTCCTGTTTCTTAATTTCTGATCTTCATCTTCATGTTGTATTTGGTCATCATGGTTTGACACTGAGCTGTCTTTTAAGAAACTTGGTTCAACTCCAATTCTTGATCACATTTCTAAAACACCTTTGCATGTCTTAAAGTCATTTTCAGTGATAAAACTTTGATGCACTGATTGCATGGTCTTATTTCTTCTATAAGTACACCCCTGAGGACTTGTATCCTACCATTAATGTGATTAAAACAGTGTGATGCAGAGTATGTATTATGAAGTTTAAATGGCACTTCTTTTAAAATAGTTATATAAATTAAGTTGAAGTACTGCTTTCAATGAAGTGAGTGAGTAGATAGAGCATAACATGATCTATTAGAGATGCAAGTAGTCATTTTTAGTAATGTATATTATTAATTCTCTATCATTGAATATTATACTTTCTGGGTACATATTTAACTTGGTACAATATAAGCATTTAATTTGGGAGTGTATGATTTATCCAACTTACTTTCAAAGAGAATTTGAGGTCAAACTGAGGCATTTGAACAGGACTGGTCTTTGACTCTTAAGAAATAGCCATCTAAAATGTGTAAGATGTCAAACAATTTAGTGATATGTATGTGGCTTTCAGTTTTGAAGCAATCTATCTTTCCTAACAGGCTCTCCATTTAATGTTGTGTGAAATACCAGGTAATGATTGCTACCAGTGAAGTTAAATGCCTTTATAATTAAATCTATATAGAACAGATTTCTTTGTCTTTACTAGGCAGTTTCCTGCTGTGTGTTTAAACTTGTTGCGGTTTAGAGTATTATTATGGTAAATGTAAAATATCTGAGAATTAAATGGAACTGTGTTCCGTGACGGGGCAAATATATTTTTCTCAAATAAACAGGCACTGAATTGTATTCATTTATCTAATTACATACCTTGTAATGCCCGTTACAGCATAGGAAAGAAAACACCTTTTGTTTGTGAAGTTTATGCAAAATATTATATTATGACAAGGAATATAGAACTGTTTATAATTATCTCTTTCACTGTATAATCTTTCTAAGTACTCTTTGGGAAGCACGATTCATGGTGGTTGAAAGCACCGACTCAGGAGCTGGAATGACTTTAAGTTCTGATTGTTTTGTTTACTAGCAATGTGAACTTGGGTTATTTACTTATCATATTTAATCTTGTCAAAAGGGACAAACAATAGTACCTGTGGCAAGAGACAGTTTGAAATTTAAATGTGAAGATGTGTACTTAAACTGCGTAGGACAGTGTCTGGTGCCCAATAAATATGAACTACTATGATCTTTTTCTTACTAAATAGCCTCTCAGCATGAAATTATATTGATTTAAGAAACTTAATGACTATAAAATATTAAAGTTCAGCATACAAATTGGGAAGCAGATGTCCATAGAAAACATTTTCTTCAAAAATTATTTATTTATTTATTAAAAAGATTTTATTTATTCATCAGAGAGAAAGAGCACAAGCAGGGGGAGAAGCAGGCAGAGGAAGAAGCAGGCTCCCCACCAAGGGACAAGATGTGGGACTTCTTGGGACCTTGGGATCATGATCTGAGCTGAAGGCAAATGCTTACCTGACTGAGCCATCCAGACATTCCATTAAAAATTATTTATACCATAATCTACATTATATATCATATTTCCTATCTCCTAGTGATCTGTGCCTTATTTTAAAATTACCTAAGCAAGGTGGAAGTGATTAACATGGTGTCTAAATTAAATACTGTTTGTATAGTATGAACTTAACTATTCATAGTAAAGTCCACAAAATAGTTATTTTTAGAGCCAGTGCCTTTTCTTAAAACTCCAGGTTCTGTTTCAAAACTGTAGGATAGATTCATCAACTTTAGTAGAATAATATGAATATTTGAATATATGTGAATATAGAAAATATTTGCAAAAAACAAGTGAGCAAAGTTAATTTCAGTAAAAACAATTTATAAATATAAATTTATAGCTATGGATGAATACATGTGTCTAAATTTGCCATACAAAGTTAGTAGTTCATTAACATTCAAGTGCTCAAGTGTTCAAGCAACTACTAGCTAGCAGACTGTTAAAGCGTAACAGGTAGTTATCTGTAATTGGCTTTTTCTTCATTTTGTATTCTTAAATGGCACTTGGGTATTTTTTTTTTTTTTTGAGATTTTACTTACTTATTTGCCAGAGAGAGAAAGCAAGCGAGTACAAGCAGGGGGAGCGTGAGGCAGAGGGAGAAGTAGGCTTCCTGCTGAGCAAGGAGCCAGGATATGGGACTTGATCCCAGAACCCTGGGACCATGACCTGAGCAGATGGCAGATGCTTAACTGACTGAGCCACCCAGGTGTCCCAGGTATTTTTTTTTTAATTGAAAATTAAATTTTTTAATTGAAATTGAGGTCATATTTTAGAATTCTTACCACTATAGTTCGTATCTCATGAGATTTAAACTGAAATTACTGTCCTAACCTTGTTATACCATTTTGAGGGAGTGAATAGAAAAGAGAAAAAGGGAGGTACCTCATATTGTCACATGGTTCCAAAGTTTTGGGGAATTAAAAGTTCAGAAGTATAAGTGAAATCATGTAGTATGTGTCTTTGTCTGAGTTATTTCATTAAGCATAATACCATCTAGGTCTATCTGTGTTATCAGAATGGCAATGGTCTCATCCTTTTTTTTATGGCTGAGTAACAGTCCTATTCACACACACACATGCATGTGCATGCACACACATATTCTTTATCCATAACATATAGTAAGTTGAATCACACACCTGAAATTAATGTAACATTGTGTGTCAACTATACTCAAAGAAAGGTCAGAAGTACAAATATAAAATATTTTAAAAGTTTGTTAAGTGATATTGGCACTTGTCAAAGAGTTGGAAGGAACAAGGGACTGGCATGCCCCTGTATGTGCTCTGACCCACTCTGCTCTTCTATTGGTTCACTGTGTATTTGTGTAAATGAAGTTAAAAGTTTTCATTTTTTTCTCTCCATAGCAGTGTCCAACATTCTGAGTCTTGCATTCTCGTTAGTCCACCTAG